>NW_026775575.1:51688468-52910135 GCF_030987335.1 Cornus florida | reverse complement strand
AATCACACAACCACCACCCTACGATTGAATGACCACAGATAAAGAAGCAATTTCGGCCATCTGCGGCATATATGGCTACCACAACCATCGTATACAGCTTCGACGGAGGAATCATAGAACAAGAACTTGAGAATGTGATTGCGATCACAACCCTGCGATCGAACGGCCACCGGTACCAGATTGCAGCCCTTTGAGAACGCGATTGCGATTACAGAAATCATCCTTACTTTGTTTTGTTGAACGAAAGTTGCATGGGTGCATCATTGTTGTTTATTTGTTGGTCAGAAGTTGTAGAGTTTGGTTGAAGATCGGTGTTGTTATTATCGCTGATCATAGAGGTTCACTGTCTGAAAGAAGAGTGATTACAGGTTTGTTGTCATCGAAGTTACCGGAGTTTCTCATTGCCACTAACAATAGTCATCACCGTGTCTTGCAGTCACTGACATTTGTGGTTGGAGAGTTGGGCTACGTCATCATCAACTGTAATCATTGTCGTGATGTGATATGACACTAAAGCTCGCAACTGATCTAGGTTTATGGGCATGGTCTCCCCGTCGGTGAGCTGCAGGCCCCGTCGGTGAGCTGCAGGCCTATTTGGTGTTGTTAGGGTTGACGGGCTTTGATTTGATTTTAATTTTGACAAAGCGATAGAAATTAAGGTTTGCAAAAAGAGATTAGGCTGACGATGGTGGTGTTGGTAGCCTTTATTTCCACCACCGATTGCTCTTCTATATCTTCGTATTTGGGCCGGCAGAGCTTCCCCGACGACGTGATTTGTCTGACGGTGAAAGCAATGCCAAGACCAAGTGGTACATCACTACATATATATATAGGGCAATTTTCACAAACCTCCTCTATAGTTTGTCATAATTACACGGATTTTCCCTCTGGTTTGGGAATTTACTCGGAACTCCCCTAACAATGAAAATATCCTACACATACCTCCCTTCTATTAAAGTCAACGTCAGTCAAGGACGAAATATGCTGACGTCATGTACAAATTTTACTAAAAACCCCATAATACCCTTGTCCCTTCTAATTGATATATATATATATATATATATATCATATTATGTATATATATACATATATTCTTGATTCAATTATGGTTGGGGCTCTGATCCACTTGAGAAGGGAATCAAGAGTGTGGGAGGAGATTGGTGAAAAAAACTCTTGAATTTTGACATCATGATCAATCTGCTTTTTGGTTTCGGATCATCAGAAGAATACATAATCCTTTGATCACTACCATAGGTTGAATTCTCTTTTTGGTTGTTATTCTGAATCACAATTTTATTAGTATTTCATATTAGCAAGTGGTTGACTCTCAGATTTGGTTTAGAATGGAAGAATTATACATTCGGAAGAAAAAAGATTAATTACAAAAATCATCAATTGGTTGACTCTCAGATTTGGTTTAGAATGGAAGAATTATACTTTCGGAAGAAAAAAGATTAATTACCAAAATCAATCATATCAACAATTGGTTGATTCTCAGATTCGGTTTAGAATGGAAAGAAAAAAGATTAATTACCAAAATCAATCATATCAACAATTGATTGACTCTCAGATTTGGTTTAGAATGGAAGAATTATACATTCGGAAGAAAAAAATATTAATTACCAAAATCAACTTTCAGCGAATCAATTTAGGTTTGGGGCACAGTGAGAGGAATATAGATTTGGAAGTTTTGAGATCCGACATGGCACAAGTCGAGGGTTTGGGTCGTACGTAGTGTTTGAATATGCTGTTAAGGAGAAAAGAGAGACATAGTTGCTGTGTTGGTGGTGATGGCAACAACAGTGGAAGGAGGTGGCAGAAGTGGGAGGGTTGTGGCAGTGGTGTGTGGATTAAGGTAGTGGTGATGGAAGAAGTCACTGGCGGTGGGAGGAGGTGGCAATGGAAGAAGTCACCAGCGGTGGGAGGAGATGGCAATGGAAGAAGTTGCCACCGGTGAGGGGAGGTTGTGGCGGTGGTGAGAGGAAAGAGAAACATTGAGCAAAAATATTTATTTTTTAATTAAAAGCTAATGGATATTTTTGTAATTTATTATGGCAATGTGTGGGTATTTTAATTTTTAATAAATTAGTCAGGTCTGTTGGTGTATTTAACGGTCCATCACACATAAGGGAGGTCTGTGTAGGATATTTTCATTATTAGGGGAGGTTCGAGTAAATTCCTAAACCACATGGGAGGTCCGTGTAATTATGGCAAATCAGGGGAGGTCTTTGTAAATTACCCTACATATATATATATATATATATATATATATATATATATATATATATACATTGGGGGAGAAGATGGATTAAGGATTATAGGTGTGTGTGTATATACATATAATTTACTGGAGAGACTAGGGTTGGGCCCTGGAGAAAATTTGGGTCGGCAAAGTTTTTTCGTCATTTAATTCGGTATTCAATATGAGCATCGATGGAGGCTTGATATGAGAATATAGTGAGAGAGGAATTAAAATTGTTAGAAAAGGCATTCAAGTCATTCCATGATTAAAATTGGGTTGTTAACTAGTCAAGGGCATTTAGTTCATTTTATTATGTGTTAAATGTGTTGGTGTGATTGTCCAATTTTACAAACTTGAGGGGTGTTATTATTAAAAAAATGTCCAAGTTGTAGATAATTGTCTTTAATCCTTGGGGTGTTAGTGCAATTTACAAGAAGGTATATTTAGTCGCATGAAATTGGAGTATTAAAATTAAAATTGATAAAATTTTTAAAAAAATAACAAAGAAAATTAAACCAAAATTTTTTAAATTTCAATTGTAATTTTAAGCCACCAATGATACGTAGCCGAACATACTTAAAAATGTAAATGTGTGTATGAGTGAGCGTGTTCGTTGGGCTTTTATTTTATTTTTCACGAACTAAAATATGAAAAAAAAAAAAAAAAAAGAAAGAAAAAAGAAAAAGGTGCAAAAAGAAAATAAAAATAAGAAAAAGAGGAGAGAGAAAGATGATGCGGTGTTTGTGTTCCGCAAATCCATGGCTTCTTTGTCTCTCAATTCGTTATCTCTCCAACCTCCTTCGCAGCCTCGCAAACTCGCAGACTCATCATCATCATCTTCTTTTCTTTCTTCTTCTTCTTCTTCTTCTTCTCCATATAGCAGCATCAGTAGCAGCGGAAGCTTAAAGCCCATAGTCGTACGAGGCAATCCTCCCACTTTCGTCTCCGCCCCTGGTCGCCGTATCGTCGCTGGTTCGTCTCTTCTTCTTTTGTTTCCAATCTATCTTTGTTTTTTTGTTTTTGTTTTTGTTTTTGTAGCACTATTCATTTCACTATGCACTTTGTGAGAGATTCCTATGACTCCTTGTATGTGTGTGATTGATGCATATGTATCCATCTATACTCATATTTTTCAATTTGGAGGTGTTATGAAATTGCTTCTTTTATATGCGTGTACACATTTTTTTTTTTTTAATCCCACTTTTCGTAAATGAATTGAAGATTATATTAATTCAAACTACACAAACCACAATGGTTAAAAATTCTTCCAAAATATTTTTCATATGTATCAATACGGAGTTATGAAATTACTCTTTTCTTTTTTTTTTTTTTTCATTTGAACATTTCATTCTTTTAACCTTTAACTCTCTGTATATTGTGTTGCATTTGATTTCCTTAAAATAATAAAGATAATAACAAATGCAAAACAATAATGTTTTGGATTGTGTATTTACAGCCAATCTACAATAGAAGAGAAGGTTCCATCAGAACAATTATTTATTTAGGACACCTTTTTTTATTTTTTATTTTCTCTCTCTCTCTCTCTCTCTCTTCTTTTTTCCCCCTCTTTAGCATCCCACATAGGTAGGACATATACTGCGAAATGCATTTTACTTAGTTCAATCTTCTACTTTTTCCTCCAATTCCAATTTTAAGACATGGATTTGACATGGGGAACTCAGAGTTGGTTTAATGGGCATTATGATATTTAGTGACTCATATTTTTGTTTTCCAAATGTTATTCAATAACTTATTTATTTTTTTTTTTTCTTTTTTCTTTTTTCCTGGCAAACAACTCTCATAGTACTCTTGAGAAGACTTGAAGTCTTGAACCCTCCACTTTTTGCTTTGAAAGGAGAGGAGAGGAGAAACCACTAAACTGCATGCTTTGGTCCTTTCCTTTTTTTTTTTTTTTTTTACAGATTTCTTTGTAAGTATTGAAATTTTTTTTTTTTTTTTAGTTGGGGATCTGCATGGGGATCTTGCTCAAGCAAGATGTGCACTTGAGATAGCTGGCGTCTTGAGCTCTGATGGTCAAGACTTGTGGACTGGCGGAGAGACGGTATGATTCTTATTTACATACTGTGAAAAACTTGGTATGGATATTAGTTCCACACATATTTTGATCCTCATTTTTAAAGAATTTTGTAAGAGAGAATTTATCTTGATTGAGTCTAGATGACAACTGCTAACTTCAGACAAATTTGAATTCAGAATTCTTTATCAACTCTTTTAGGGACATTAGACTTTATACTCTTACCACAACGTGTATCTGGTTTTATTGCCATTCCTAGAATGCCGTTGGCATTGTTTTAAACCCCGTTACTTACAAAGAGAGATACAACTTTGTAGTTTGTAGAGTTAGTGAAATATAGCTGGAGTATATTGCAAAACTTTGTAGTTATCATTGAATACTTATTATGAGATTGTTGATGATGTCACTCTTGAAATTTAAACGTATTGTCTTTGTGACATAGGTATTGATTCAACTTGGAGATATACTTGATCGAGGTGAAGATGAAATAGCAATCTTATCCTTGTTGCGGTCATTGGATATCCAGGCAAAAGATGAGGGTGGAGCAGTTTTCCAGGTTCGTGCGGCTAGTTGTTAAGAATTTTGCTATTGTTGCTTGATTGTATATGATATTGAAGTTGTATTTTGCATCACTAATTAATGACCAAGATTATGTATAACTTACATGAAGTGTTCATTCTATGTTGGTTTGCAATGGGCAATCTATGATTTTGTGAGTTGACTCTCTCTCTAAATATGGTCTAGTCAGTTCTAGACATCTTATACACGTCTCTTATTTATTATTTTCTTTAACTTCATTCAGTGTAAATAGAAGAATTATTTTTAGGAGTTTCATACTTAAATTTCAGTTCTCAACTACATAGCATGATTGTATAGTTTCACTGTTTGATAGTTGTGCAGAAAGTGGAAAAAGAGAGAGTAGAAGAAAAAAATAATATGTACAAGAGAGAGTCAAACCCCAGAGAAGGATTGTGCCACCCTATATATATTATTTCCCCATAGCAAACTTACAATATTAGTATATTAACCTCTCAAGTTTGTATTGATATCTATCTTTCCCAACTTGTGACAAAATTGAAATAACCTATCCCTAAAGACTCAATACAATAATCGTTTGTTTATTTTTTGATTTGATATTTACTGGTCTCCTGTAAGTCTGGTCTTTATGACCAGTCCACATTAAAGAACCCAATATTGTCATTGGAGCTAGAAGTCTTAAATCTTGAAGCTCCCTTGAAATATTTCTGAATATGACATATAAACACCCATGCTCATGTCTAGGATTTTACTTGAACTAACAACTCTTAACTCATAACAAAGATATTTGGATGTGTTAAGTTTTTAGTAAATAAACTTCATCAAAACCGTCTAATAGTCTATACCTTCTTGAATCATAGAATAACTTAACTTCTTCTTTATCAAATTTAAAATTAAGATCATTGAAGTATCTACAAGTTCGGCTCACTTGAGTTAGTCTCCCAATAGAGTGATGTACTTGTTCTGAAGAAGAGAGACTTCCTCCTCAGACCCTCTAACTCTATTTAAAAAGGATCTTAACTACTCAAGATCCTTTAAAGTGCTTAGTTATATGGAATTTGAAATCACTAATCCCTAATCTACCATTGTCCACGACTATTATATACGCCAAAAAAATAATGAAAACATTCTGACTATGCTGAACAAATACCTTATGATCTGATAATTGTACATTTTTTCCCGTAGGCAACAGTTATAGCATGAACTCGTCAAACCAGACTCCTGGATACATCCAAAACCATGAATAGCCTTCTTCAAATTTCACAACTTCTCGGATTCCCTCTAAGCAACATAAACTGGAATTCGTCCATATATACACCTCTCTACCTAAAGAACTTTGAAGAGAGGCATTCTTGACGTTAACTAGGTAAATATATACCAGCCTCCTACAGCTGCCACAGACGTGAGGACTCTAACTGAATTAAGACAAATAATAGCTGAAAACATCCGATAGTCATCCTAATGTTCGAGTATATCCTTTCTCCACCTTCAAATGCTCAATTTTTCCATCAGGTTGGTATTTCACAGTACAAACCCAGTGACAGCTTGTGGTCTGCTATCCATGAGGCATAGTAGTGGGCTCCTAAATATCATCCAATCTAAGGCAGCCATTTCCTCATCCATAACACTTCATTCAACTTGTGGAGGACAATATGGCTGAATATGTTAAAGATGAACACCATAAACAAATGCATTCTGCAGCCTCATTTTGTTGAGGGGTATAACTACAAGAAATTTAGGCTCCGTTTGTTTCGATGTAAAATATTTTCTTCGGAAAATATTTTCCTTTATTATGTAAAATATTTTTATTTGTTTTATTTTTCAGTATTTGATAAAGGTCTAAGTCGAGATCGAGTCCATCGGGTGGGACGTGTAAAATAACTTGCCGAAGATTGATGAGACGTTATTTTTGTTAGGTTTTAATTTTTTTTTCTTCGTAAATATTTTATGACCACCAAACACCAGAAAATAAAAAAATATTTTCTGAAAAATATTTTACATCCAAACAAACGGAGCCTTAATGTATTATTGCAAGTAAGTAAAAGTGCGATTACAGAAAACCTTTAGTAAATTCTATTGCTGGTGTCTTAAGATACAAATAGAACATTTCAACTGATTTTTCAATTTCTTTGTGGAATTACTGAAAAATAGATGCAAACTAAGAACTAGCATTGAGTAGCCCATGGCTTGCTTATTACGTCATAGCAGTTACCCATAGTATGAATCTTTCCTCCACACAGAGTACACCTACCTCTACCATGACTATTTCCTTGGACAATGGTCTTTACCAGCATAAAAGCAGTACTCCGGCCTTTAAAAACACTAAAATGTTTTTATCCAACTATTGTTGCTAGTACCAAGCTTGAAAAGAACCCTGATGACTTGTTAAACTGATCAAAGTGGAGTTGTCTTTCCTGTGGACAATGTAGAAGTTGATCCAATAAAAGGTTAAAGAAGCCGTGCCTACACATTACTTGATGAAGGAATACTACTGGACCTGCCAAAATTTGCTTTCGAATTGTCTGAAGGGAAGGATAGAGTCCATGTAAGAACTTATATATGTAAAAGTTATCACACTTTTCTTCAGAACCTGACGATCATTACTAAGGGGACGATATATGAATGCATCATGATCTCATTGGTAAATGGATGATATCATAAACTTGATAAACATTCTTCCCCGTGGAAACATCTGACAAACTGGATCATAAATCTTTTCTGCAGTGTTCCATAACACAACACATAGCCAATAGATGGATTTATATTACTACACGGTAAATTTATCACTAGGTAATTCTCAATTCATTAGGTGCATACAGGATATACTCTTAACTTCTTTCTAGTTTGTGCCCATAACAAGTAAGTGGAACCATTTATACTTTTCACAGTTATACTTTGCTCACCTGTGTTGCTATGTTACATGGACTTTTCAATAGTAGTGAAGTACTTATGTCGGACACATATTGCTCGGACATAGGTATGGGATATGTGTCTGACATTTTTTGTTGGAAATGTACTTAAAAAGCATATCCAATCATTCAGTTATATTATATTATTACTTTAAAATGAGCTAAATGCCTATATTGAACATTATATTAGATAAAAACATTACTTTGCTCTAGAAAATAAAATAAAATAATTAATAAAATGAATATTTAGCTACTTATCAAAAATAAAAAATGAATATTTAGCCGTGTCCGTGTGTCCTTCTATTTGGAGATTTGACATGTCCGACGCATGGATACATACCCTTGTCCGACACACGTACCTGAGTCCATGTAAAATAGCTGTGCTGTCCATAAGAGGCCATTGCTTGGAAAATGAAAAAAGCTCAAGTTACAGTTGTGAGAATGTCTGTTCAAGTTTGAGCCTTGGGGACAGTCACTTTGTGCAAACAATGTCAACTGTCAAGTCTTTATCCACTTTATCCTTCTCAGCATCCTTGATTCCATACTTTACAATAATTGCCTTTTGGTTTTCGCCATAGAAAAAATAATTACTCAACAACCCCAATGTAAATAGTGCACAATACCACACAGAATAACTACTACTATTCAGCAAAACTCTTATGAGAAACCAGCCATCAGCCCACCACTCTTTCCAATTAATATCATAATTTAAAACAGAGTGTTAAACTATTGACCCAAACCTGATTAATTAAACATAAAACCACTTGTGAAATTTCCACAATTATTATTATTATTATTTTTTTGGTAAATAAGAAAAGGTGTAAGGTTTGCAATCAAAATGTTCTTTTTTAGAAGGATAAATTTCACTTCAAAACCCAAAGGATCACATAAGGGTTACACCCTCACCACTTGGAGACAGGACCATGTTTCAAAATGATGGTGACTATATGGCAATTGTACCATATGTTCTGGTACGTTCAGTAGGGACAAGCAAGGTATTCTTCGTGTCAGGTTTTCCCTTTGTGTTCCTGCTGGTACTATTCATTGAAAAAACAGGTAAAAAGAAAATAAGAAAGAAAGAAATTACGATGTAGATTGTAGAAAAGGCTAAGAGGGCTGATAGAGCAGAAAAGACTAAAGAGAAAATAATATGGGAGAGAGTCTAAGTCTAATTAAGGATTCTTCCTCTCTATTTATTTTATTTCTTGAAACAGTAAAGTTGTGATATACCCCCTCTAATTTGTTTTATTCTCAACAATAATCATAGGTTAATGGAAATCATGAGACGATGAACGTAGAAGGGGATTTTAGATATGTTGATTCTGGTGCATTTGATGAGTGTATCAACTTTCTTGAGTACTTGGATGATTGTGACCATAATTGGGAAGAAGCTTTTGTTAGTTGGGTTGGTGTGTCCGAGAGGTGGAAAGCAGATCGAAGAACGTCTCAGAATTACTGGGGTCCGTTGAATATAGTGAAGGTATATTCTAAACTAAAATCTAGATTATCTTGTTCTTGACATATTTTTGAAATTGTTTTTATCATTATTATTACTGTTATTGTTGCTGTTATTATTATCAACGATGATGATAAATTTTCTTCTTTACTCTATAAATATTGTTGGCTCACCAGATAAGATATTGTAAATTACAATTCACAATAACAAATCATACCTCTGGTTAGGTTGTAGATTTTAGTTTAATTAGCTTCTTGCAGTCTCAAAAGGGATAAACAATCAGCATTAGTGAGAGAACTGACACTTTAGTCCTGAAAATCTTAATCACCATTGAAAGTTCTATTGACAAATTCTGATTTATTGTATTTTCCGCTTTGATGGTAAGAAATGTCCTTTTTCTTTTCTCTTGATGGAAAGTGAAAAAATTATTTGATTTACCTCATACTAGATTTGTATTAACAGTTAAATAAGCAAAGGCATAAGCCTTGATCTTCCTAGTTGTTCGGTCTAAAAACAATCAAAAAGAAAAAGTTCTGAAAGATTTAGCAGAATAATTTTAATATGAATATTTAGGTAATGACATAGATACATGCATGCCCATTGCTCGCCACTCTGGCCACCCAAATACTCATTATGCAATTTACGAAGATAGTAATACCAAAGTTTCTAGCCAGTCAATGATTAAATAATATTGGGCAATGTGATTATTGTATGTCATGTTAGAGTTTTACAATGGCAGGCAATTGTATGATTTGATTTTGCCTGGTATTCACATGCACAAATGACTTGATAATTTTAAAAGATACACACATGATTACTTCTATAAACAGAATATACACTGTCTGACATATAGTTACATGCTAAAGTTGCCCAGTTTTGTTATTGGACTAGCTGTCACTCCATCTCATAGTAAAGAAACAACAATATTTTTTGCATATTTCAGAACTTAAAAGCTATTACAGAAATAAGAGTTGGAAAGTTTATGACAAAAGCAACTTTTACCTACAAATCCGACGTTTTGAACAAGATTTTGTAGAAATCAAGTAGATCTGCCCAAATTATTCAGTAACAATATACATACAGAAACTATAATCATGCAAAAATGTTTTGAGGCATTTTCTTCTAGTTTTCAATCCCTGAGATCTCCAAAACTTTATTACCCTTTTAAAGGTGATTGCAAATATCAAATTGAAAGGGATTGAGCCATTAACATCCAAGCTCGCACTTCCTAGGTAAATGAAGAAAAGAGGGGGAAGGTTGCAAGATAAAAGTTAGAAAAATAAAAGATTTTTAGAACTACTTCTGCCCACCTAGTTCATGATGCTACAGTATCTGCATTACATGTTGCTGGCATTGATATATATATATATATATATATATATAGATATATACATATATATAGTTCTCAGGATTACTAAAATGCTAGTCTCCACTACTTTGGCTAACAAGTAGTTCTCTCACACATAGTTAAAGGGATATGTAGTTTCTGATCAGTGAAACCTAAAAATATCAAGAAATTCGTATCGGATTTTCTGCTGTAACCACATTTCTTGCTTTATGACTTTCTGGTAACTTTCATTTTCAGCAATTTATGTGAAAAAATGGACATTTTTCCCCATTGAATTGTGATTTTTGCAATTATTATTCTGAGAAAGTCTTTGAAATATTAGGACAGCGGCAAAAGGGGGTGATTGCCAGATCAATCCTCCTAAGACCAGGCGGTCCATTAGCATGTGAGTTGGCACGACATGCTGTTGCTCTTAAAGTTGACGACTGGGTCTTCTGTCATGGCGGCCTTCTTCCTCACCATGGTAAAGTTGTACTATCACTCAAATGGATTTTATTTTTTATTTTTTTGTATATTATTACTTATTAACGCTTATCAAAAGATTTTTATCTTTTTGTCTTTGCAATGCCTGAGAGAATTGTTTGCACTGACTCAGTTGCATATGGCATAGAGAGGATGAACACGGAAGTATCTCACTGGATGAAAGGTCTCGGTGAGAATGATATTAGTCCACAAATCCCTTTCATAGCCACCAGGGGATATGACAGTGTTGTTTGGAATCGTTTATACTCCAGAGATATTTCAGATCTCCAAGGCTATCAGATCAATCAGGTGAATAACATTCAATAAGTTAAAATATTTTCTTTTAGCTTTTTTGTCCATTCCAAATATCAGCCAGCTAAGCCATGGTGAATCAACTTTTGTGTTTCAACACTGCATGGCTAAAAAAAAGAAAAAGAAAAAGAAAAATGAAATGGCAGATTTCATAGTTCGTTTAGCTGAGTGATTCAGTTTTCTGTGCTTTACGATAGGGGTGCACATGGTTCCGGTTCTCACGGTTCCGATCAGAACCGGAACCAGAACTGTTCACGACGGTTCCTTGAAAACGGAACCGTATAGTATGGAACCGAATTGGAACCGAACCGTAGAACCGGTTCGGTTCCCATGGAACCGTTAATTGTTCTACCATACACTTTTGCACAAATCAAGCAATTGTTGTACTGAATATCACTTGGTTTTATAAGAACTAAAACCACCATAACAGAGAAAAAATAAAATTAAAAAAAAAAAAGAGAAGAAGAATGGAAAAAGTCTCAAATAAAGGCTTGTCTGATGGAGAAAAAAGAAAAGGGAAAGGAAAAGCAACAGTACAACAATTGATATTCAGTATAAAATCACTTCCTTTATTTACTTCTGAAGAAATAAAATTAATCATGCCAGTACGAGAGAGAGCGAGAAAGATGAGAGAGAAATTTATAAAAAAGAGAAAAACTGAATATATATATATATACACACACACACACACTAACCAACTTGGAAATCAACTACTTGCAACTGTGAAGGAGCGTGGTGAGATCTGGGTAGCTGGCGCCGCTGCTGCTGTTAGCTTAGGGTTCGTCACTTCATTTGTTAGAACTTTAGATGAGAGATTGAGATGAGGCGAGGACTGTGAGAGAGAGAGAGAGAGAGAGATTTAGGGCCAAAAACTTAAAAAATAGACTTTTGTTTTCACTGCCCAGTTTGTATTTACTTCCTTTTTAGTATAAAATTAAATATATAATACATATATATATAATATATATATATATATATATATATACGGTTCCGGTTCTTACCGGTTCCCACGGGTTGGAACCGGAACCGTATGTTCACGGTTCCTAAATTCGGAACCGGAACCGTGAGAACCGGGAAAAAGGGTTCCGGTTCCCACGGTTCCGGTTCCGGTTCTACGGTTCCGGTTCTTTTGTGCACCCCTACTTTACGAGCTTTATGGATGGAAGAATTATGATTCCCTGGAAAAGTGAGGAAACTGCGATAATTTTGAAATGACGTTTTCTGCTTTTGGCATATACTTCATTTAATTCAGTTGATCGCTTGATCAATTTATTCTTTGTATTGGGATCAAATTTGGTTTTCAAATTCTTTTGTTATACATAACTAAGCGGATGTTGGAACTGAATTTATCTTCTTGTCAGATCCAATCTATTCTTGAAGAGACACTGCAAGATTTAGGTGCTAAGGCAATGATTGTGGGGCATACTCCTCAAACTACAGGAGTGAATTGGTATTGAACCACAGTTATTTGCTCCTTAAATATCTGCAGATCTTTTTGTATTTACTGAGATATATAATTTTTGCATTGATGGGTTGAATTGATCTTCTGTAAAATTATTTCTCAGATATTGTTTTTGCTCTGCAGTAAATTCAACTGTAGCATATGGCGGATTGACGTTGGAATGTCTAGTGGAGTTCTTAATTCAAGACCAGAGGTAAGCTCTCTTTGGTCGCCCAAATTTAACATGCTATTTATGATTAAATATATTTTTGCCATTCATTTCAAAATAAGTTGAGCACTTAGTTTTCATGGTTCAAAGATGTGGCCATGGCTGCAGACACTGACGCAGAAACAGTGTAAGAAATGCATGGTTATATTGGTCATAAAGTAACGGAATCGATTATTGTTGTAAAATTTTCTCGACTTTGCACACCGTCATATTTGATGACTTGGTTGATTCCCTAGGGGCTCTACCGTGTCTCATGTGATGCCTATTCCCACCCATATATCAGCGAGTACTGTTTTCGGATTCGGATTCGGCTCATACAAAAAAATACGTAGTATGGTTTTAATCAGTTAATGCTGGTTGGGAAACTACATGTTGACTCCAAGTAGTTGCCCCTTGGTAACAGAGTAGCTGTAATACCATACTTGCTTTTAGTTACACACTGAAATATTCTAAGGATCCTCTAATGGTAATTGTGTTCCTGACTAGGATTTTAATTACGCATTAAAAATCTATAGCTTTGTGGGATGAATAACTGTCTGTGACAAGGATCTTTCTTTCTTTTTCTTCTTTTTTGTTGTGATTTTCCTGCTTTGATTTATTCACTGGTGATTTGGATAACATTGAAATGGAATTGTTCCGTTATGTTTTGCATATTATTGCGAATGTGCAAATTTGGTTCTTGATGGAATTGCAGTTTATACAATCAATTTTATTTGCGTGGAATAAGCAAATTTCCAAAATAAATAAATAAATAGAAATGTGGTGTATTTGTGTCATACACTATACATCATGGGTACTGGTTTGGAATATAGCACCACTTACCTAATAATGCACATTCTAGATATGTAGTTCTATTACATTGACATTTTATAGTGGGCACAAGTACCCATTTCTTTTGGGCAAATTGTCATAGAAATTTTATGCTAAGTTAATGATGAAGAAAAGTTGGCTTTCAAGAGAATTCAGCTAGTCCCTCATGTCTTGAAGCAGATTAGATTCATCCGACACCCACCACCAGAAGCAACACATGCATTTAAGTCCATGTAGCGCCATAGATGGTCTCAGAAATGAGTCAATTTCTTGTCATGTGGATCTTCAATTTTGAAGTAAAACAATGAACTAACAATTATATATTGGCTTTGCTAATGATAATTATTGCTCCATAAGCTCATTTTTGTGTTGAAATCAAGAGATTGACAACTTTTGATGCTCCATGATAAATTGAATTTTTTGTTTTTTGTTTTTGAGGCATCTAGAGATCATGTCTGGCTTGTCTCTGTACTTTATCATCTTCTAGTTTCTTTTATTTCATTAATAATAACGCTAAAAGTATTGGGCTTAATATCTTTTACCTTGTTCACCAGGTTCTAGAAATTAGAGACAATAAAGCTAGGGTGATAAGGAGCAACAGGGACGTATTTAATGAACTTCAGGTTGTTGATTATACATAGAGACCGGGTAAAAGGCAACAAGGTAAAAAATATTTCAAGTTTTTCCTTTATTATTGTTATATTAAATTGTCAAACCAAATGCGATTGTGAAAATTCACTTAGTATGTTACGTTATGGACTTGGAACTATTATAATTTAATTATTTATTATTTATTGTCAGTGCGTTTCCCATGCATCTGCATGGGATTTGGATTGCATAAATCATCAGACTTAGTTTGAAGTAGTCGGCGAATCATGACCTAAAAATACCACATAAATGCTATTATATGAAATCTACTTTAATAAGAGGATTTCAGTACATATATATATATATATATATATATATATTTTTTTTCACCTCTTGGCAAGAAGCTCACACACCCATTTGTCCCCATAGGGACTTGAACCCTCACCTTCTGTTTCGGCATGTGAGGAGATATTGAATTTCTAGTGAAACTTCAGAAAATGTTTATGTTTCTTTTACCCTTTTGAGCCTATATATATATATATATATATATATATATATAAATTTTTGTCCTGAATGTGGTAATTTTATAAATATATGACATAATGGTACAATTGAAAGCCCAAAGGCAGGAAACAAGATCAAAACAAAAGGCTAACTAGGCACACCCTAGAAAAGCAGAAGGAAATAAAGCTCTAAACAGCACCAAAACTAAGTAGGACATATCCCAGTGAAAATAAGAAACAATATGAATCATATCATGGACTGTAAATCCTGTAAAGTAGGCCCATGGCTTGACAACCCTCAAGGGAAGCATTCACAGCAATCTGTTGGGCTGTTCTTCTATTTCCACCATGCAGCCTACTATTTCTCTCAGTCCATAAACTCCAGAGGATCGAGGCAAAGAACACTTGAACAATATTGTTCTGAACTGATCAGGAATAGATAAAGAGGCAACCCAATGGATCACTCAAGGAAAAGATTGCAACTGCAGCATGTCTTCCCATTGCCACTATCTACTAAACCAGCACCAAACTGCATTGGCCAACTCACAAGACCAGAAAATATGATCATTAGAGTCCTCATGAGAGAAACAATTGTGACAGATAGATGCAAGTGTCATCCCTCTCCTTCTCAGATTAAAGAAAGAAGGATTAGCATTGTGCAGGATTAAAGACGCAGCAAACGAAATTCTAGGTTTGCATCTGGTCCAAGCAATGCTATGCTAACTTGTTCTATCCCACTGAGATCTACACTTGTTCCATGCAGCTTTGAAGCAGAAATTACCAGATTTCCAAACCAACTTATCATCTTGAGAATGTGATTCAAATTTTTAGAGAAACTGACTAATTTCCAACAGAACAGAAACGGTTGCATCTCTTTGAAAGACACCTCCAAGTCTTCTATAGCCAGAAGCATGAACAATAGACTTACCATGAAACCAAGGATCCAGAAATAGCCTGGTGTGTCTACCATTACTGATTTTGAACTCAACATTGGTCAACAGCAAATCCCTCATATTCGACATTGATTTCCAGATATCTGAATCTGCAGATTTTGGAATACAATTTCAAAAAGTGCTATGGGAAAGATACATATCCCTGAACCATGCTATCCGCTAAGTTGCTTTAGTAAGAATCCCAGATCAAGATCCTTGTACAGCTCTTGGGATGCGTTCTCCTTTTGAATGCTTTCTAATATAATGTTAATTATTAAAAGTAAAAAATAATAAAATAATAAAAAAAATAAAATAAAAGGAAAATCCCAGATCAAGACAAGTTTACTAGCCTGGTTGATACTCTGAAAATTTCTCACCCCCAAACCACCTTCAGCTTTAGGCCTACAAACCTTATTCCAATTCAATAGATGAATAGCTTTCTTTTCAGAATTGCTTCCCCGCAAGAAGTCTTTAATCTTCCTCTCAATCAATTTCTGGACCCCCACTGGAATTGAGAAAACTGCAGCCGAATAATAATAAAAAGAAGAAATGACTCATTTAATGAGTTCAACTCTAACTGCCAAAGAAAGATTAAAGGCATTCCAAGCCTGCAGTTTAGAGGAGCCTATATATATTTATTTATGTATTATTGCATGAATGCATGTTTTCTAAGGTTTTAGATGTTTTGTTATCACAACTCCTCTGTAGCAAGATCTCACATAGAATGCAAATCATGTTGAAGTTATATATTTTTATTCTCATGCACCATTTGCTTTTCAGAAGCATTTAGTTTTCAGAAAAGATTTAAATTTTAATTTCCTTCATCTGGAAAATAGTTTGTTGGCAATTTTGGCACCGATATAAAAAACTGTCATCATGTTGCAAGTTCTGACTGCCCCTTTGTTGATGTATTTACAGGAAAGACAATATTAGTGAACATTAAAATTTATCCACGGTTCGTATTATTTCCGAAGGGTCAGCTCAACAATGACAAATATGGTTAGTTTTTGTTGTTCGTAGAAGACCACAAGGAGAAGCGGTAGCTTGAGCTTTGTATAGATCCAGAAAGAAGGCTGGGTTAATTGTGATTGAGGTTTGAACCTGGCCTTAGATCAATTGAAATTGTTCTAATGAATTGAATTAAGACGTTGCTGTTAAATGTAATAGAAGTTGGTGAAGATCACTAGCAGATAGTCACTTAGATAACAGTTGATTGTTCCAGTATATATATTTTGGTGTATTTATTCTGTATATCATCATTGAGCACACTTAAAACTCCAACCTTGCCAAAATAGGTTTACAGCAATAAATGGATAAATGGTTCATGGACTGATTGTATATTTAAGTTAATAATAAATGATTGTATATTATGAAATTTGATGTATTCCCCTGTTTTCAATTCCACCATGGATAACCTAGGAAAGCTGCTGAGTGTTTATATATATATATATATATATATATATATATATATATATATATCTTGTAACTAGGGAGAGGGAGGGACTTGAACACGCGCACACCCGTTCAGGGAATTGAACGCTTTACTAACAGTTTTTTTGAGTGTTCTACAAAATTTGCAGATAAACTAAAGCTTACTTTATAATGGCATTTGTAACTATTGGTTGTCTAAAGGATATAATAATACTCCATTCCAAAATAAATGACTCTATAAAATTTGGATTATTTAAAAACAAGTATATTTCTGAACAGTCAATTTAAAAAAATCTCTCTTTCCTAAATTAAATGCATATATTTTAACTAAATTATTAGAGGGTTGGTTTTGAAATATTAAAATGAGGAATGCATTAATCAGTTTCATGTTTTCCTAAAAGGTTGGAGTCCCATGTAGGGCATAGACTGAAGACAATTACGTATTTGCATGCTTTCCAATTTCAAAAAAGAAACCAAGAGAAATGAATTGATTGCATTTAAGTTGAAAAAAAACTAGGGGTGGCAAAATGGGTCACAATCCATCAGTCCATTCATATTCGCCCGCTTTTTAATGATTTTAGGTAAACTATATTTAAAATAGGCCAAAAATAGGTTGAATAATTTTTCACTTATCACATAATAAACACACAATACACATCTATTCCATATTACGCTCAACTCATTTCTCTCTCTCTAAAATTCTCTCACTCACGATCTTCTCTCTTTAAATTTGTCACTCATCAATCCCCTCTAAGTTTCTCTCTTAATAAATTTCTTCTCTTTTCTTCACTTCTCTCTCTCTAAAACGAGTAGATAAATATTGTTGAGTTTGAGATTATTTTTTTAATTTGTTATTAAATAAAATTTTAAAACCTTCCTGGAAAAAAAATAATAATTAAAAATAATTTTAAAATTTTTTTTAAATAGTTAAAAAATAATAATTAATGACTCCACGAGTTATAACGAGTTGATTTTATACATTTTTGACCCGTTCGTTTTCAACCCGTTCTGAACGGGTTGAATATGGGTCTTGACCCATGTTTAACCCGCCCATTTTCAACCAGCTCAAACCCGGCCCAACCGCTCAATTGTGACCCCTACTTTTATGGTAGGTAGCCTAAGAAGAAACAGAAACCCAATTGAAGATTTTTATACTAACGAACACAAATATCCTCAATTTTTTAACACCATTAGTTGGTTGATACCTTTCAAGGAATTTTGATCCTAAAACACACACACACATATAATACCTCATTTTTTTATAAACATTAGTTGGTTGATGCCTTTCAAGGCCAGCATTAGTAGCTGGCAATTAATCCATTCTCAAATACATGCAAACAATGATCAAAATTCAAAAGGGAGCAGGTTATGTTAAACACAGTCAACCACAAAGTCCCTTTCAACCCTCCATTTTATTATGATTTGCAAAATCAACACTTTATATTAACAAAATCTTGGGAAGCAATCACTCTAACAAACATTCAATCTTCTCCATTAAAACAAAGGCAAAAAGAAGGCTTAAATTATGATAATCTGTCTTTGAGTGTTTAAAGCTCTCGTAGTCGTGGACGGTATATGTTGTTCTAGCTCAAAAAATGACGTACCAAACCATCTTTGCCAAAAGCTTTAGTCGGCATGACCAGAAGAGGCTTGGCTGTGGAGCTTTTGTTGGTTGTCTCGTAATTGCATTGAGCTTCTGCGCGGTGTTCAAGCCTTATTTGAGCCCTCTACCTGTTTGTAAGTCCGAAACTGTGTATGTGTCGTGTGTGTGTGTGTGTGTGTGAAGAGGCTGCTCTTTAGTTCCATTTGGTGCTATGTTTTGAGTTTGTGTTTTGATTTTTTATCTGTACTCATCATACTGTTGTTGCAGTGAATTTGCAGTTGTCATTGGGCTTTGGACGCTTCAAAATGTTATCAAGTATGGAGAAATCAACCAACCAAAGGCAAATAGGTAATATTTCACTTAAATTGTATTTCATATTTTTTATATGAAGAATAGTTATGGCGTTCAGAAGCAGTAGTTCTACAGGTATAGAGTTACAACTTTAGCGATCCAGCCACTCTCATTTCTAGGTCAATGTCAATATTAGTGATCCAGCTACACCCATTTCTAGGATTGGCAAAATTTTTCTTGACCCATCAACCCGTCCAAATCCACCCGCCCTCTAATAGATTTTGATGAACTACTTTGAAATGCGGGTAAAAAAAAATACATAGTGAAACGGTTTAAATATGAGTCAGCTCCTAATAAGCACAAATGCGGATAGGAAATATAGATACGAACCTTCGAATAAATGACCATGTTCGATCAGAAAATAAAATATTTACTGTTCAGGATAATCCATAAGTCAGCTCTTATTTCAAAGCATAAGCAAGCATGAGGGAGCAAAAGATGACCCGAGAGCCGCGGGTCAGCCTGAGACTGCTAGGCTTTAGATTGGCCCTGAATCCTTGTCAAGCTAGCCTGACCCAACCCTATAAGAGGATGTGCAGGGCCTGAGTATCGGATTCAGCCTGCAACCCGGCCCACTGATCAGCTTGTCAGCCCAGTACCTTGGCCCGTCTACCAGCCCGCTACAGCCCAGCTCGGCCAGTTAAAAAATAATAAAAAAAATGTAAGTTACCAACCAAGAAATAATAGTAAATGGTTAGCTTTAAGACCTCATTTAAAATAAATGTCACCCAATTATAAAAAGGGCATAAGTGAACACCAATCATATAAAATAATAAAAACCAAAACCACTCTTTATAATATTTGTACCATACCTCCACCACATATCACTCCATGAATTCGAGAATCTTCTGAAAGTAGGAATCTCTCTCCTTGCCAAATGGGGAAGAAAATGAAAAAAAGAAAAGAAAAGAAAGCCAAATGGAGAACGAAATATAACAAGAAAATGCTCACAAAATATGTAGTACTTTTCATTGCATAGGTATTTTATAATCTCACATGAAACCATTTTAGCTAATTCTGAAATTGTCCGGTCTTGACATGTGCACGTGGCATGTGGAGATGTTAGGTGTGTCCACTGTAAAATGTGAGATACTTCATCTGTGAAAATAATAATAATAATAATAATATAATAAAATAAATTTTACAATCCCACACACAAAACAAACTAATTTAGCCCGATATCCCAAAGCCTGTTCCAAGGCCACACTCTAGCCCGTTATTAGCCTAAATCCGGCCCGTTCCAAGCCCACAGCCCCTATATCTAAAGCACAAGGGCCGAATTGGGTTTCTTAAAATACCTTCATCCATGCCAACTAGTGAGAGACCTGCTTTGAGAGACGAGGAAGTGTTTTTTTAATTAAAAATTAAATTCCTGGGCTAAAAGGTCGGGTTATCCTAACGGGTCGAGTTCTTGTAAACGGGTCAGATCTATAAAAAATGGGTCTGCCCATACCAACTTGTATTTCTAGCTTTATATTTTATAACATAGTACTAGAAAATTTAAGGACATGTTTGGTTTGTAATTCTGAAAATAGTTCTCAAGAATTTAGAGAATAGAAAACAATTTTCAAAAAATAATAAAAAACAGTTATCTGAAAACAATCATTTTTATAACTGAGTTTTCAAAAACAATTTTTAGAAAACTGAACCAAAAAAAAAAAAAATTTACAGTTTTCTGTTTTTACAGTTTTTTGCAGAAAACTGTTGTCATAGTTCAGTTTTCTAAAAACAGAAAATTGTTCTCAGAGTTACAAATTAAACAGATCCTAAATTTTCAGTTATTTGATTTTCATTAAAAACGATTCATTTGGACCCAAATCATTTTGGCCTATGACCCACATTTGACACGTTAAGTGCGGGTCACAAACATATTTAACTTGCTAATATTTGACCCGTATAAACCCGTTAAAACCCGCCCGTTTGGCAGGCCTACCCATTTGGCACCAATACCTTGTTTGTGACTTGAGAGAATGTATGAACCAAAACTCATTTCATCTTCTAATATTTTGTTTCAGACATCAAATCCAAGGAAGTCAAACCCATTTGTGACATTTCACAGCAAAGGTCAGATGTTTGTGAGTTGAATGGAGACATACGAATTTCCATAAATTCGTCCACTATTTTTCTTGCTTCAACTCAAATGAGCATTTTGAAAGAAACCAACAACAATTCATGGACAATACGTCCTTATGCTCGAAAAGGAGATGAAACCGCAATGGCGGGTGTTACAAAATTTAAAATAAAGATGGAAGAAGCACATTCCATCTCCCAAGCGGATCCACGTTGCAACAGAACTCACAATGTCACCGGCATTGTCTTCTCCACCGGGGGCTATCTTGGTAACCTTTTCCATGACTTCTTCGATGTCTTGATTCCGCTATATTTAACTGCTCGAGAATTTGATGGACAAGTACAGTTTCTCGTTGCCAACAAAAAGTCTTGGTGGTTGATCAAACATCGAGCTCTAATACAAAAGTTGTCGAGGTATGATATCATCGACATGGACAAAGATGATGGAGCAGGGCATTGCTTCTCAAGATTGATTGTCGGCCTTAAACATCACAAAGAACTCAGCATTGATCCCTCAAAGAGTCCATATTCCATGAAGCAGTTCACACATTTCATTAGAAGTTCTTACTCTTTAAAGAGAGAAAAGGTGATTAAACTACTAAGAGATGACAACAATAGTACAAGGAGGCCTCGGCTTCTGATTGTGTCAAGGAAGAGAACCCGGTGTTTTATGAACGAAGGTAATGTTAACAATCATTTATTCTAAAAGCATACTATGATATTGTATATGTTAACAATAATCTACTTTAAGAACATCCGGTATCATTGTTTCGTAGCGAGCCAAAGCCTTGTTTGGCGAGGCAAGGTCAACCGTGTGGGGCTTGCCATATGGCGAATCCCACAATTTTCTTAGAGTGATGGAGTTGGCCTGATGGGCCCCACTTTCTCTAAAACAAATTAAAATATAGTGATAAATAGCTAGCCCAGTCAGCACCGGCTGGTTGGGCTAACGTGGCTCTCCATATTCACAAATGTGGAGAGTTAAAAGTGACTCTCCATACCAGATGTTCTAAAAGTTTAAACTGTTAGAATGATATAACTTTGATATTTGTATCTCTAAACAGGTGAAATCGTCAAAATGAGTAAAAGATTGGGATTTGATGTGACTGTCACAGAGGCAAACTCAAACCTGTCGTGGTTTGCACAGCTCGTAAACTCTTGTGATGTCATGATGGGAGTACACGGGGCTGGCATAACCAACATGGTTTTCCTTCCTGAAAACGCAGTTTTGATACAAGTACTACCCTTGGGAGTAATGGAATGGCTGGCTAGAACTAGCTTTGAAGAGCCTGCAAAAGATATGAACTTAAGGTACTTGGAATACAAGGTGAGTGAAGAAGAGAGCTCATTGATACAACAATACCCAATTGACCATGAAGTTATTAAGAACCCTCAGTCAATAAGCAAACAGGGATGGGTTGCATTTAGGTCCATATATTTGGATAAGCAAAATGTAAAGCTTGATGTGAATAGATTAAGAGCAACCTTGTTGGAAGCCCAGAAACTTCTGCAAATGTAGAGGTTGATTTGGGCATGTCATTTCCAAGCTATGTATTAAGTTTTAATCACAGTAAAAAATATTATCTTTTAAGTCCCAATGGGCGACTTTGGATTAGTTGAGACTCAAATCACTTTCAGCTCAAGTCCGATTAAACTCAACTCCAAATTCTATCCGAAATTTACAAAATTACTGCCTTACTGTCACTAACATTTTCTTTCGCAATTCTAATGTCTATGATCATCAAACAAGTCGACACTGTTTGATTTAATTTTTTGAAAATTGTTTTCACAAATTCTAAAAACAAGTGGATTTCAATCAAAATAGTCCCAGAAAAATAAGATAGTTTGCTTTGAAAAGTACTATGTAGTTGTCTCCTCTACCTCTTCTACGAAGGGGAAAAAAGAAAAAAAAAAGGAACACCTTAGCTCATCCTACGTGTGTATATACATATCATACTGCATCGTTAGAGGAAAGATTTGCCTCTAATTGTTGAAATGAATGTTACATACAACTATACAAGTACATGCATTCACACAAACATATATATCTATATATATGTTTATTTATATACACTACATGAACTGGCATGAGCAATCTTGTCATGTTAGAATACTTGGATGCTTCTTTTTCTAAAATTAATTCGAAGAGCAGTGCTACAACGAGGGTTTTCTCATGATGAGTTTGCACACTTATCTGTCAAATGGAGTACGCGACATTATCAAACCTCAATCACTGAATGGGGACGTGAGCTCAAAAAAGACCACCATCATTGTAGCAATTTTCTTATTCGAATATGACTTCGCACTATCCACATGGTCATGGAATCATAATGCCTTCACTAACAACAGCAAAGAAACCATAATTGAATCAGTGAGGCTATGCTGTTTGTTCTTTTCTTCAATCTATATATACTAGAAAATGTGGAGAAACCATAATTGCTTGACTGACAACTGCAGAGTAATCAAATGGCGCCTTAACATTGGGCAACTTTAATTATATAACAATTAAGAGAAAATTTCGGAAATTACATACATCTAAAAATACAGGAATGTTGATGGACCGTCCCAAACTCTTTATCTTAGTGTTGATATCTGTCATCTACAACCAACAACCATAAATTCCCACTATCAGTACACAAATAAATATATGTTTGTGTATTTATATAGTTGTTACCTTCAGTAACATGAAATAACGGCCACATGTGATATGAGGAGAGACATTTACCTCTAGTTGGATTGTTGTCACTTCACCAGCTCATCTTTGAGGAAGAGGTTATGTGCTTGTAATCTTTTCAATTGGCTGCAACTGTGTGTACTATGTGCTAATTATCCTAACATAAAAACATTTGGTATGTGTGCTATCTTGTACCAATCCTCCCCCTCTTCCTTCTTACATTTTCTGTTGAGTTCACCATAGTACCCAATATCCAAAGCTGTGCGATTGGTTAGACTTTGAATGCTATTTGGAAGTGACACAACCTTAAGGCAACCCCAAATGGACAACATTTCCAAACATGGCAAGTACGAAATCTCAAGCGTCTCCAGAAAAGAAAGTTTCCATCCTAATGCTCCACCGAGGGAATCATCAACTATGTACTTCACATTTTTCATTTCACATACTGTTAGATGTTTAGGAAACACTATCGACCATATGGAGGAAGTTTTTTACAGTTTTTGCAACGAAAGAGTGAAACAGTAACTAGATTTTTAAGCACTGGTACCCTCATCCAAAGTGGAAAAGAGGTACCTGGATAGTCTACTATGATCAACTCTTTAAGATTTTGGTGAGGTTCAAGAGCATTTAGTACCCGTTCAGCATTTTCTGGTAATGACTCTGATTCACCTTCAATTTTCCAACACAAACACAAGCTGTAGATGTTTTGTTTTCCAGCTAAGTTGGCTTCTCTAGCATTCATCCAATTCGCCACCCTTTCCAGATGTTCAATACGTAATTTTCCTCCAAGGTCTAACCCTCGTAGTTCATCCAAATGAGTACCCCTCTTCCTATCCACAATGAAAAGACTTAATGTCTTGAGACATGTTAAGTGTCCAATTTTTGGAGTCATTTGTGTTAGCTGACAACAATGTTCCATAAATAGATGTCGGAGATTGGTCAAGCGTCTCATGAACTTTGGTAACCTCTGAAGCGACACACAATAGCTTAGGTCTAAAGTCTGCAAATTCAGGAGGCTACATAATGACTCGGCCAGTGTCACAATCCAAGTCTAAGTAAGGTTCAAGAAACTTAAATGAATTAAATTGCTAATCGAAGATGGCAGCTTTTTAATAGGTGATCTACCTGCATCTAAAACTCTCAAGGTACTAAATTTCATCAAGTCACGAGAAAACGCCATTACAAATAATGTTCTTATGGATTCAACATTTTGTAATGCTGAACGTGACGAGCACCTTTGTTTAGTATACTATTTGGTTTTATAAACACAACCCTGGAACATTCATCTTCCATAATAGATTGAGCAAGATCGTGAACAAGATCATGCATCTTGAAACTTTAAAAATTGCCAAATTCATCACTTTCATGCCATACCTCATTTCCAATATCTTCCAATTCCATGGTTCCATTAGATAAAATGAAACCATTAGCAATCCACAAATGAATTACACGATCCTTTTCGATTCTAGAATCCTTTCGAAATATGGCACAATAAGAAAAACACTGCCTACACTCTAATGGGAGGTTATGATGACTTAATCTTAAAGTAGACAATATGGAGCACTTTTCATCTTGCGGCAAATTCCAAATTTCACTTTTTTTAACATGAAGTGTAATACCCTAATTTTAAAAGGATAGTCTCGGTATTTCTTTTAATTCTTTTATTTACATTTTTATTTATTTAATTGATTATTAGTTGATGATTTGATTATATGTTTAATTGTTTAATTATCTAATTGGTTAATTTAATTATTTGTTTTCATTTACATTGTATGCTTATGTGGAAATTGAAATAATTGTTTGATTTGAATAAATGAATAAATTAGTTAATTAAATTATGTGATTAAATGTTTGTTTTATTTTTAAGGAGTTGGGCTTGGATAGTATGGATTATTTGAATAGGAGGTTAAATGGGTACAGTTAATACCCATGGATGGTTATACATATATATATGGGTATATATGTATATAGGGTTAGTTTAATAATTAATTATTATTAATGATTAATTACTATCATTTTTCATTATATATGCATAATATAGTTTTAGGGTTTTATATATATTTATGAAATCACGTAGTGGGATAGCCGACATATATACATATATATATATATATATATATATATATATGTCGTTATATGTCTGCTAAGGGTTAAAAATCCTATTCACATACACGCAGAGGCTGAGTGATATACAAAGAGGTTTGAGAGAAACCTGAGAGAACAAGTTAGGGTTTCGGCCATTGATTAAAGGTTGGACTAAGGAGGAAGGAAGAAGACTGCTTGTGGGTTGAACCAGGAGCAGTAAAGGAGTTGAGAATAGTCAAGGAATTGCTGGAAATCTAAGAAGACGACGTTGAGATTTTAATCCAAAATCTTAAAAGCAAGTTCTATACCTTTCTCTTTCCCTTAGACTTGTGTTCTGTGCATGCCTAAATAATCTCCAGGATTTAATCAGATTTTAAAACTGATCTTGTATGCATATTAATTTAGAATTTTAACTAGATTATGTGTTGTTAATTGAAAATTAGTGTATCGTATCAATTGTTTCATATTAGGTATTTTAAATTGTTGTTAATGATGCATACTGTGTTTTATGAATTTCTGGGATTATTTGGGACATAGATTGAAGCCTAAGAACCTTAATAAAACATTATAGAGGGTTCCACAACATCGCCGGAGGCGGAGAAGATGAATGGTTTCAGTGACGGCTTTCTAGGAGAGAGAGAGCCGGCTCTCCAAAGGAGGGAGCAGGCTCAAGGAGAGAGAGCCGGCTCTGCATGAAGGAGAGCCGGCTCCACAAAAGGGAGAGCTAGCTCCCTTTTTGGGAGAGACGGCTCTCACTGGCAGTGCACCTACGGGTGTATATTTGATGTTTTTGGAACTTCAGGGGCTAAAAGATGGTTCTGGACTTTAATGAGGGGTTTTAAATGATTTAAATTAACATGTTAAAATCCCAGAATGTTTAGTCTATGCTATTATGCTAAGATATTGGACATCATGAAATTTAAATACTTATTTGCATGTTGTCAATAGAAGTGGAAGATATAATTGCTTGTTGTTGTTCTAGCAAGTTAAATGGATTAGTATGATTATACTCTTGTATAATTTAATACTCTTGATGAATGGTTTGTGGCTTAATTTCATAGTGATGTGCTCTAAATGGTGGCAATTGAATGTATGTGGGTGCATTGTATTCATTAGGCACATAGTGATCTCTTAAAGCAAGTGGAGGATTAGCAATTTGAGGTGCAACATGGGCACCTTGATTTTGATTTCCTTGAATGATGGGAGGTTGTGGAGCATACATTGGCCTTGACATTCCAAATGGAACTTGGCCTTGTTGTTGTTGTGGTTGGTGAATGAATGGCCTAGGCATGTCTAATGGTGCTCGAATGCACATTTGGATGAAGGATACCTTATTGGTCTATGTGACCAAGGTCCTCTACATGCTCTTCATTATGGCCTTCCATTGATGTAATGGATTGGGTAGAACTAGAACTTCCTCTTCCCCTAGGATTTCTAACTACAGATTCAAGATGCAAATCAAGAGGAACAAGAGTTGGTTTTAGTGATCTACGACCATGCATGCACAATGTAAAACATACAAATACAATGAATGAGTAAGCACTTCGACTTCACAACAATTCAATGAAACTTCCTCCACAAACACTTAACCCATACTCCTATGCTTTAACAACAATGATGCAAAGAACAATTAAGAATGCCTCCACACGGGCTCACGATTTATCTAAGCAATTAAAAACAAGTCTCTAAGTGGGCCGACGATTTAACTAAGGGATTGAGTAAAGAAAGTCTCACAAAGGTCCTTTAGCACTTCAACTCCAAATTTATAGCTTAGCTTAGCAATTTTTAATTTTTTGCCTTTTTCCTTTCTTGCTTAGCTCCTTTGCTTACCTCTTAACTCAATGCTCCTTGTCAAAGATGAACAAACACAATAAGTAACAAAAGAAAAATAAAAAACAAAGTAAAGACACGATCAAAAGAGTACTAATTCCTAATGAATTCCACAAATACGACGTTGCCTAATTCCCGGCAACGGCGCCAAAAACTTGGTGGTGGTTCATTCGTCGTCGCTACACTACAAGTTTAGAAAGTGTGTGCATTAAGGCGAGGGCCAAATTTTACATTTATAAAAGTTACTACTACCTTCACTAAAAATATAGTTAGGGTGAGTAGGGATCGTCCCAAGGGATTAGAGTCGAATTTGGTTGTGGAATCACTATTAGGGTTAGTAGGTCGAGTAATCAAACAAATAGTTGGTTGGTTGATTAAACTAGAGAACAAATTAAACTAAATAATTGAATGTAATAAAGAGTAAGTAAGAGAGAGATCTTGGGGTTTAGAGGTCACTACCAAACAATATTTTTCTACACCCTTAACAAGTGATTAATGAGGGAAATGTGTGTTGCAATATTGATATGTGTGTGTATTTTGTTGATTCAATTAGCAAGAGTAACCAATTAAGTATATATTGTCTAAGCAACATGTGAAAAACACAATATATCTAACAATTAAGTATATATTGTCTAAATAGCATGTGAAAAGCACAATATATCTAGCAAGTCATTAATCATTTCATTAAGCTCACAAACCAAATACACCACAAGGTTAGAGACATATGCTACTTGCATTCAAAAGTATGGAACATCAAGCAACAAGCATGGATTGTTCTCCTATCTAACAACTATGCTACCACTACACTACAATTAAGCTAATGACATGAAATTAAACTAATTAAGCTAAGGGAGAGGTACATGATAAGCGCTGAATACTGTATATTCAGGCGCCCTAAATTACATTAACAAAGTCCATTAATTGATTATTTTATGTAGATTAACTCCATTTGCATGTTTTTGTGCATTTTCAGGTTAAAGTGCAAAAAAGAAGCAAAAATGATGCCTTGTGGAATTATGAACAAAAAGGGTGCCAATTCTGAATTTATGGCAGCGGTAGAACCTGACTTTTGTCGCCATTTTTGACCTAGCAAACTCAAGAACTGGACTTCCATCATAGCATGAAAGATTTAGAGCTCTAAATCAGCTTTCCAAATCTTCAAGCAGTTTGTCATTCGGAGTTCGGAACAGAGAGTTATGATCTTCTTAACAGAGGTGCGCAGAACTGCCTGGCAGCACTGAAGTACTGCCTTTCTCCCCATTTTCG
The DNA here is from genome assembly GCF_030987335.1 of Cornus florida. NCBI lineage: Eukaryota > Viridiplantae > Streptophyta > Magnoliopsida > Cornales > Cornaceae > Cornus > Cornus florida. The sequence goes on along the minus strand of NW_026775575.1, from coordinate 52,881,021 downwards.
ACCAACCAGACTTGAGAATTGGGTCTTCATCAAAACATAAAGTTTTTAAAGCACTGAATCAGCTCTCCAAATCTTCAAACAGATCATCATTCGGAGTTTGGAGCACAAAGTTATAGCAGTTTTACCAAAGTAGGTCAGTGCTGAGCAAGAAGAGCATGTTGCACATTACACTAATTTAGAGTGCTCGAGACCACTCTTCGAGTGCTCGAAAATCAGCCAGATTGCAGCTCGGAAATGAACCCCTCTTCAGCCCACTTGTGCATTGGTTTCCACATTTCCACCCTCCTTCTTTATGGAGTGGTTGGGAATGTCTTTGGAAGAGAGAGAGAGCTTGGTTGAAAGATATAAGGCAATTAAGGGCCACATGCATCCTATCCTTCATTTTTACAAGATAAGAGGAGAGAGAGGAGAGAAAAGAAAGGAGTTCTTGAAGCTAACAGAGGGGAGCTCGAAAATTAGAGATGGAGTTCAAGCTTTTTCTTCATTCTAAGGCTCCAATGGGTAACTAACTCTTCTTCTAGGGAGGTGATGAAGCCTCCCTTGTAAGCATACTCTAGTTTTGTTCTTAATTTGGGGAATGAAGTATGTATGTGGTATTTTTCATAATCTAGAGCTCTACACATGTTGTAATGGATCTTAATTTCTATTAATGATTATGTTGAGTTTTATCATCTTGTTTTAGGTTATATTCTCTCATGATTTTATAGCTTGCATCTTCATAGTGGGAATGGAGATTGATAGTCCATTCCTAGGAACGATGAACCATACTACACCCCTAGTTTAATGTAATTAAGTAGATGGTTCATACCAACCATGGATGGATTATACTTAGTCTTTGATTACATGTGCATTTACCATACAAAGTAAGGGATTTGATAGGCCATTCCTAGGGGATTATACTTAGATGGTTTATACTTAGCTCTTGATTGTATGAACTTCTTGAAGATAGTGTAGTTATCATGCATCTCTACATATCATGGTCATTTACATAAGTAGCTCCCTAAGTTAATTGCAAGCTAGCATGTTTATGAGGTGTGTGGTGGATTCATTTCCCTAGTCCTCTTCACCTAAGTTTCACTCCTTTTAATCTCCTTCCATTTATTATTTTATGCATCTTTACATTTCTAGCTTAGTGACAAACCAATCAACAACTCTTTATTACACCTTATCACTCTAAAATGACTCTAGACACTTAGGTTGCCATAGATTAGCGTAGTCCCAGTGGTTCGACTTACCCAACCAATAGCCCTATTTTACAATGATTCGTGCTATTGCGAAGGTGATGTATAGTTGATTAACCGATCAATTTTTGGCGCCGTTGCCGGGGACTGCAAACGGTTTAGCGACCAAGGTTCTAGGGTTCATTTTAGTTTGATTGTGAATACTGTGTTTTGTGAATATTTCTTGTGTGGTTTAACCATTTTCGTGTTGTAAGATTCTAGGGACTTGAAGCGCCGTGGGAACGCTAGCCAATTGTAAGTCTAGAGGACCCCAGGTAAGTCTCTTGACTTCTAGTTTCAACTTGTAGATACAGTACATGTGTTAATTTTAGAAGTAGTTAATTTAGTTGTGAAGCCCTTGTAGAGGCTATTATCTTGTTTAATTTCGTGTACAAGCATCGGTCCTTGTCGTGGCCATTTATTTTCTATCTTGATAATTGAGGAGAAAGGGAACATCGTATGTTGAGTATTGATGATGAATTGTGTTGTTGAATATATGCTTTGTTGTTGATGTTTGGCCGTAGGTCACTCTCTCTACCCACACTTGACTCGCCTATTGATATAAATTCACTTGAAAGAACTCTTAGACGGAACCTTAGTGAACCCACTCTTATAAGGGATCTTGAAACTGAATTCAATACAATGGGGGATAACGTAGGAAATCCGGGGAATGAAAGGGCTGAAATTCTTAATGTAGAACCAATGACTCTTAGAGATCATTTCATTCCTACCACCTATGCTTCTCCTTCTTGCATAGTAATGCCAAACATCGATGCAGCTCAATATGAGATCAAATCAAGCACCATCCAAATGCTTCCATCATTTCATGGCTTTGATAATGAAGATCCATATAAGTATCTTGATGAGTTCCTTGAAATCTGTTCGACCATCCGGTTGAGAGGTTTTCCGGACAATGCACTTCATCTCCATCTTTTCCCATTCTCCCTAAAGGATAGGGCAAAATATTGGTTGAACTCCCTCGCTCCCAATTCCATTACTTCTTGGGCTCAATTGCAACAAGAATTCCTTAAGAAGTATTATCCGGTGAGTAAAACCAACCAAATGAGGTGTTCCATTCTAAGTTTTTCTCAAGTTGATGGAGAACAACTCCATGAGACTTGGGAAAGGCTACAAGATCTTCTTCGAAAATGTCCTCATCATTTGATCCCAAAATGGCAATTAGTGCAAGCTTTCTATGCCGGCTTGACCGAAACCCATAGATTCATGGTTGATTCTTCTTGTGGTGGGATGTTCATGTCCAATAATGCGGATGAGGCTTGGACCCTACTTGAGAATTTAAGCGAAAATTCACTTCAACATAATTCTCGTAGGGCTCTGACCGCAACCATTGCAAAAAACACCAACCCTTGTCAACCAAAATCAATAAGGGAGGAATCATCTCAAGTGGATGCCATCGCTCATAAATTCTACCAATTGATGGCACCACATCTTCCTCCTTCATTGTCTCAAAATTCGGCAAGTTCAGTTTGTACTTCATGTACTAGTCCATTCCATCTCTCGGAAGATTGCCCCACACTGGAGCAATTTCCCAATCCCAACCAAGAGCAAGCTAATGCCATGTTCTTGCGGCCCGGGAACAATCCATATTCCAACACCTACAATCCGGGTTAGCGAGATCATCCGAATTTCTCGTGGCGGCAACAAGCCCCACAACATTCCCAATTCCAAAACCAAGGGCGGCAAAATCAGCCCTCTTCTCAATATCAAGGTAGACCTTTCCAAGCCTCTTCAAGCTACCGTCCTCCTTACAATCCAAATGTCTCCAATCAACCTCCTGTGTGTCCAACTGATGAGATAGTAGCTGCAAACAAGCAAATGATGGAATCATTAAATAAGCAAATGATGGATGCCAACAAGCAACTCTTGACATCCTTGCAGCCTACTCTCCAAATGGTTCACTCTCATACTCAATCCATAGCTAATCTCAAAACTCAAGTGGGCCAAATAGCTAACTCGGTGAATCAATTGCTTCAAAAGGACAAGGGCAAGCTTCCCTCTCAACCTTTTGAAAATCCTAGAGGAATGCATGTAATTGATGAAACCCCTCCTCCGAGTGGGCCGACTCATGAACAAGTTCAAGCTATCACCACCCTTCGGAGTGGTAGAATGGTTGACAACAAGGTTGATGGAGACACAAGTGAGAAAAACCCTCCTTTGAAAAATCCAAATCCAAGCTCTTCAAATCCAAATTTTTGTCCAAATACCATTCACAGAAATCCCACACATGTCACCCCAAATGTGGAAACTACTTATGAGCCAAAAGCTCCGTTTCCTCAACGTCTTCAAGAGTCGACACATTTTGGGAACAAGAATTGTAAAATTCAAGACATGTGGGAAGTTTTCAAGCAAGTGAAGATTAACTTGCCCCTCTTGGATGCTATCAAGCAAATCCCTCCCTATGCAAAATTTCTTAAAGATTTGTGCACTAAAAAACGCACTTCTAAAAATCATTTGCCAAAAAAAGTGAGGTTGACTGAAAATGTTAGTGCTATCATTCAGCACAGCACTCCTCCGAAGTATAAGGATCCGGGTGCCCCCACAATCTCTTGCTTCATTGGTGACAGCAAAATCGAGAGGGCCCTCCTTGACTTAGGAGCTAGTGTGAATTTAATTCCATATTCAGTCTACCAATAACTTGGTTTGGGAGATCTTAAGCCGACTTCCGTGGTTTTGCAACTTGCCGATAGATCGGTCAAGCATCCACGAGGTATTCTCGAGGACGTTATCATCAAAGTGGATAAATTCTACTTCTCGGTAGATTTTGTGGTTCTTGATACGGAACCGGTCCATGACCCAAAAAAGCACATTCCCGTGATCCTTGGTAGGCCATTTTTAGCCACGGCTAATGTATCAATTAATTGCCGAACTGGGGTGATGGACATTGCTTTTGGAAACATGCAAGTTAAACTCCACATCTTTCATGCAACTCAACATCCCTCCAGTGAGGATGATTGTTTTCTTGTGGATGTCATTGATGAAGTGGTCGAAGAATCTCTCCCCTTCATTCTAAGCAAAGATCCTCTTGAAACTTGCATGTCCCATTTTGACTTCTCAAACTTTGATGTTGATCAAGCCATTCAAGAAGTCAATTCCTTGCTTGATATTAATGCTATCATGGATGTACCTCCTTGGAAAATTCCAAAAGAACCACTTCCCCAACTTTCCACCACTCCTCCGGTCCCATCATTGTTATCTCCGCCACAACTTGAGCTTAAGCCGCTCCCGGCCCATCTCAAGTATGTGTTCCTTGGTCCAAAGCAAACCCTTCCAGTCATTATTGCCTCGGACCTTCAAAAAGACCAAGAGACCAACCTTTTAGCGGTGCTCCAAGAGCATAAAGAAGCTATTGGTTGGACAGTGGCAGATTTGAAATGAATTGACCCCTCAATTTGTATGCACCGCATTCATATGGAGGAGGACGCAAAGCCTACTAGAGAGGTCCAGCGCCTGTTAAATCCAAATATGAAGGAAGTGGTCATGAAAGAGGTGATCAAATTGCTAGATGCGGGAATCATCTACCCTATCTCTGATAGCAAGTGGGTGAGCCCCACACAAGTTGTCCCCAAGAAATCCGGTCTCACCGTTGTTGAAAATTCAGCGGGTGAGCTCGTGCCACAACGAACCACCACCGGGTGGCGTGTGTGCATTGACTATCAGAAACTCAATTCATCAACTAGGAAGGATCATTTCCCACTCCCATTTATTGATCAAATCCTAGAAAGGTTAGCCGGCCAAAGCTTCTATTATTTTTTTGATGGTTATTCCGGCTATAACCAAGTGGCAATCGCCCCCCAAGATCAAGAGAAAACAACATTCACATGTCCCTTTGGTACTTTTGCCTATCGACGCATGCCTTTTGGTTTATGCAATGCACCGGCAACGTTCCAAAGGTGCATGATGTCTATATTCTCCGATATGGTTGAAAAATTCTTGGAAGTTTTCATGGACGATTTTTCCGTATTTGGCTCCTCCTTTGACTCGTGTCTCAAAAATTTATCTCTTGTGCTCCAAAGATGCAAAGAGACAAATCTCATTCTAAGTTGGGAGAAAAGCCACTTCATGGTCCAAGAAGGCATTGTTTTAGGACATGTCATTTCTAAGCGGGGAATCGAGGTAGACAAGGCAAAAGTTGAGTTAATCTCTAATCTTCCTCCTCCGAATTCAGTCCGTCAAATTCGTTCTTTTCTTGGCCATGCCGGATTCTATCGTCGCTTCATCAAAGATTTTAGCAAAATCTCACGGCCCTTGTGTAATCTCTTAGCCAAGGATGTTCCGTTCAATTTTGATGACGCTTGCATGGAAGCTTTCATCAAACTTCGCACTCTCCTCTCATCCGCCCCAATCATGAAACCCCCTAATTGGTCTCTTCCCTTTGAAATCATGTGTGATGCATCCGACTATGAATTAGGGGCGGTTTTGGGCCAACGTGTGGATAAACTTCCGCATGCCATTTATTATGCTAGCAAAACTCTCTGCGATGCCCAATTAAACTACACCACCACTGAAAAAGATTGCTAGCTGTGGTGTACGCCTTGGATAAATTTCGCTCTTATCTTCTTGGCTCCAAGGTCATCGTCTTTTCGGATCATGCCGCTCTTAGGCATTTGTTAGCGAAAAAAGAGACAAAACCCCGTTTAATTCGATGGATCCTCTTACTTCAAGAGTTTGACATTGAAATCCGGGACAAAAAAGGGACCGACAATGTTGTCGCCGATCATCTCTCTCGCTTACTTAGTGAGAAATCTCCAGAATTCGCAGCCATCCGTGATTCCTTTCCGGATGAGTAACTTCTTCAAGTTTCACATTCTACTCTTCCATGGTTTACGGATATTGTCAATTATCTTGCGGTTGGCAAAATTCCAGCTCATTGGTCCAAACAAGAGAGGGACCGGTTTTTCTCCCAAGTCAAGCATTTCTTTTGGGAAGATCCGGAACTATTCAAGTATTGCCCGGACCAAATCATCCGGCGATGCATTCCTGAAACCGAGGCCACAAGCATTCTAAATTTTTGCCATACTCTTGCTTGTGGAGGCCATTTTAGTGCCAAAAAGATCGCTAACAAAGTTCTTCAAAGCGGATTCTTTTGGCCTACCTTGTTTCAGGATGCATACAATTTTTGCAAATCGTGTGAACGATGTCAAAAACTTGGATCCATGTCCCGAAGAGACATGATGCCCCTTACCAACATTTTAATTGTTGAAATTTTTGATGTGTGGGGGATTGACTTCATGGGACCATTTCTATCTTCTTATGGCTATGAGTACATCCTTGTAGCGATGGATTATGTGTCTAAATGGGTTGAAGCCGAGGCTACCAATACCGATGATCATAAAGTCGTGATCCATTTCATTCAGTCTCACATCTTTAGTCGTTTTGGTACGCCCCGAGCAATCATTAGTGATGGTGGATCTCATTTCCGAAATCGTTATCTAAAATCCGTCCTTGCTAAGTATTCCGTCATTCATAAGGTTGCTACACCTTACCACCCTCAAACGAGTGGTCAAGTAGAGATTTCTAACCGGGAGATTAAGCACATTTTGGAAAAAACGGTTAGACCGGACCGCAAAGATTGGTCATTAAGGCTAAACGATGCGCTTTGGGCTTACCGGACAGCTTATAAGACACCCATTGGCATGTCACCATATCGACTTGTCTTTGGCAAAGCATGTCATCTCCCGGTGGAATTAGAGCACCGTGCTTATTGGGCCATAAAAAGGTTCAATTTTGATCTCAAACAAGCCGGCTCTAATCGTGCGTTGCAATTAAATGAACTTGAGGAATTGCGTAATGACGCATATGAAAGCGCAAAAATTTACAAGGCAAAGACTAAAGCTTTTCATGACAAACACATCGTCAAGAAGTCTTTTGCCCCGGGACAAAAGGTCTGGCTTTTCAATTCCCGCTTGAAACTTTTTCCCGGTAAACTCCGGTCAAGATGGGATGGTCCATACATTGTCACTACTGTCTTTCCTCATGGAGCAATCGAACTTCATGATCCTGCAAGTGGATCACTCTTCAAGGTAAATGACCAACGGCTTAAGCCTTGCATTGACGGCACAATCCTAACCCAAAAAGTTGAGGAAGTCCTCTTGACGGATCCAATTTATGAGGATTAGTGCCTACTCTAGCTTTGTCTAGCTATCGACATTAAATTTAGCAACTCAAGGGAAGTAATTCTTTCAATTTCCAAGCTTCCTTCTCTATGCAATTGCTCGTGCCTTGCAAATTTTCTGGGAAACGGTGTAGAAAAGCCAAAAGTTTGATTTTTCTTAAACCTTCTCAACTCTAATTTTCATTCCCGGAAGTCTCCATCGCTTTCTCGCAATTTCATTAGATTTTTCAAATGCGACTCATGTGCATATTTTCTCATTTTTAATGAAAAGTCTGAAAATTTTCTCAAAATTCTTCATGCATTTGAGATGATTAAAAAGTTGAAAAATTGTAAGGTTTCAAAACAAAACTTTCAAAATTTCCCATGCATTGGAATGGAATAAATTTGCAAGTTTAAAATTTTCTCCGAAAATTTCAATCATGCTCTGTGTGATGTTCTGAAAGTTAACAATTTTTCCATGTATCAGAAATTGCAAAGTTAAAAAAAAAAAAAAAAAAAATTAAATAAATAAATAAATAAATAAATAAAAAATATCAATAAATAAATAAATAAATAATCAATAATCAAATCTTTATATATATACATATTTTTATCATAATCATAATCATAATGCATGCAGCTTTGATGCCAACATGATGCACAGTTTATTCATGCATGCAAAGGAACTTGCATTGTATTCAGTTCATGTTCAAGAACTTGCATTGCATGAAATGGTCAAGAAATGTTAGAGTTCAGGTTCACATGTTGCATTAAGGCATCATTGCATTGCATTCATGCATTGCTTGAATCCTCATGCAAGCTTTGAGTGCTCCAGTTTTCCTCCTAAGCTTCATTCATCCGAACTCCTCCTACCCAACACTCAAGCCCACTGCATGCAACAGCTTGATCGATCTTCAAATGCCCTCATAAAGCTTGCCCTCAAATGCACTCATCAGTTGAGCTCACTGTCCAGGCTTCGAGCACTCGAAGTTGAACTTCAAGTGCTCGAACTTCTCTCACCCAAAGACCCCAACTCTCTGCCTTACTCTCGAGCAATCCCAACCCCATTTCGAGTGCCCAAGCTTCTTAACCCAACTCACTGCCCAAATTTCGAGCACTCGAAGACCAAGCTTCGAGTGCTCGAACTCCACCATCAACCATAACCTCCATGCAATCTCACCCACCAGCCCACCCAACCCATGCAAACCACCTCACCTCTCAGCCACCATGCAGACCTGCATGCATGCATGCAAGCCCCATGCATGCATGCACAACCATCTTCTTCCTTCTCTCACCACACAACCAATCTTCCCTCTCCTCCACAAACCCACCATCACCTTTATTCACCCCATGCCCACCATGCTTTCACCAACCTCATCCATGCAAGCTCACTCTCGGCAACTTCAAGCCCATCAACCATTTCTCTCACAACCAAACCCAACCCTTCTCTCTTTCTCTCACAACCCATCCCCAAGCCACGCATGCAAGCTCCATGCATGCATGTACCTTCAGCATCAAACCCTTCCCATGCACCCCCTTGGAGAGTGCTCGAGCACTCTCCAGCAACACCAACCAAACCATGCATGCACCAAACAACTACAATCCAACATCACCCCACTCAACCTCACAACCCCTCACCTCTCAGCTTCCCTCTTCCTCTTTCTCTCAACCCCAGCAACCACCATGCAACCATCTTCACTCTCCACCGAACCACCCACACCTCCCCAACCAAGCATGCAAACCATGCATGCTCCATCAACCCTCACTATTCACCCTCGGCACCAACCAAACCAGCCTCTCTCTCCATCCAACCATCACCCTCGACATTAGCATCCCACACATGGTGGCTCACATCTCACACATCCACCTCACACACACATCTCATACACCATGCTTTCACCACCCTCACCATGCACACCACCTCACTCACTGCCAAGACTTCGAGCACTCGAAGTCCCATTTCGAGTGCTCGAAGTGTGGAGCACAATGCACCATCCTCAGCCGAGGCCATTGCCCCAATTTCGAGCACTCGAAGACACCCTTCGAGTGCTCGAACCAAGCTTCCCTCTCTCTTTTAAAACCACACAACCTCTCTCTCTCGAACCAAGCCTCCCTCTCTTTCTTTTAAACTCACAAACCCATCCCCACTCCAAACCAACTCTCTCTCTCTCTCGGCTCATCCCCCACCCCAAACCAACCAAGCAACCAACTCTCTCTCTCTACCCAAACCAACCAACCTCGCCATCCTCTTCACCTTTAGGCAAATTCCTCCTATCCCCACCACTTAATCCGACGATCCATAGGGCCTGTGGATCTCCATTGTTAGGTGAGTTTCTTCCTTCTCTTCCTCTTTCACATTTTTGGTATAAATGGAGGATGGGCTTGCATGTAATGGCGATTTGTGATTGTTTGGGAGTAGTTATTGTAATTGCAGGGCCACAAATTTTTGGGTTTCATCATCCATCCCACTCATTTTCACCTTCTCCTTTTTGTGGTGCACGCCAGGTGTTCGCCGAAATTCCTCAACCAAGTCCACCTCTCTAAATGTCTCGTGCCGGTCATTCTCGCCCTCCCAGACCCTCTGCGGGTGCCCGTGCTGTCAATCGTGAGCGACCACGTGATCCTTGGGATGGCAAACAACTCAACTACGAGCTTTCTTTTCCGCTCACCGATGCCTTTGATATTCTACCCACAACTTCGTGGGCTGTAGCCGAATTGACTAACCGGTGTCTACAGCACATTTGCGCGCCCCTTGCCAGGGTTGCCTACCCCCGTGTAGTGCGCCTCTTCTATCAGAATCTCCAATGCCCTGAAGAGCCACCCATTTCTCTCACTATATCCATTGATGGCACCACCTATGCTTTCACTATGACTAACATCATTCAGGTTTCTGGTTGCCCCATTGAGTGCCCCGATGACATTGTCAATCGTGAGAATCTCTCTTTATATGAGGAGCCGGATACATTAACTGTGGAGCAGATTGCCGCTGCCATTTGCACTGTTGACGATCCTACTAGGCCCCGGTCTTTTATCCGCAAAACCAATCTTCCAGAACGCCTCTGGTTCATTGACACTGTCTTCAAGCATAATGTCTGCCCTTTGGTGCATAGCACCGAGCGTCGGGGCCTCCTTTTGCAAGCCTTATATGCCATGGACCAAGGCCAATGGTTCTCCATCCCAGAGCTCATTTGGACCACATTTATGAAGTTTTGGCATGACGCTCATAATGCACGGGTTCCGCGAGTTGAAAATTAGAAATTGCCTTTGCCGTTTTTCATCACTCGGCTCCTTCAGCACAAGGGTTTCGTTGTTCCTCCCCATGAACTAAAAGGCGAAAAGATTAAAATTTTTACCAAGCGCCGGTGGATCAATGTTCTTAGCCATTCTAGTACCCCTCAGCCTGCTGCTCCCCTGTTTATCCAAGCTCCACCTCCTTCTCCTTCTGAGGATGCTTCCACCGCAACAGCCGCTGCAAGGGTAGAGCCTCCGGTCGACTCTCACCAGGACCAGGCTTTCATCCGGGCTAGCATTGCCGGTATTCATGAGCGACTGGATCGTTTTGAGAATTCTTTGTCTGCGTACACTCGGACTCTATGTGAGACTTCTTCACGTGCTAAAGAAGATCGTCGTCTTGCTGCTAAAGACCATCGTGTCGCAGCTGAGGAACGTCGTTTAGCTTCCGCTGAACGGCGTAAGACTCAATCTCTCCTCCATTCCATCCTCGCCCGTTTACCCTCTGGACCGTAGCTTGTTGCGAGTGTTGGCCCTTATCTTTTTGTTTCATATGTAACTATTTCTCTTGTATCTTTTGTTTTCCTTTTGAACTGTAAGAATTTGCTATGTATAGGTTGCCCTAGTAGACATGATCCCTGTACAGCTCTTTTTGTAATCATGTAAACTCTTTTTGAAATGCAAATTCTTTCTGTTCTGTTAGCTTTCGGTACATTCTTTTTCTGTATTTATGCTTGTGCTATTAATGCTGTTTGTGGTTGTTTCTTTTTGTTCTTCACGATGCTCTCCAGGTTGCGCAGTCCAATTCAAGTTTGGGGGTTTTTTGTATCACCATGCCGTTTCCTCCCCCTGGGTATTGTTGTTCCTTTTTATACTCTTTGTCATTTTTGTCTCTAACGTACATCCATGTCCCACATTGAGGACACTGTGTATTTTAAGTTTGGGGGTGCATCAAAGCATTCTTGGCATAGTTTTGGGTATCATATTTTTGTAAAGCAATGATAGTGTAACTTGGAACTTGTCGAAGACAAAGCATATGTTTAATACCTTGTGTATAGAAGCAATTAAGAAATTTTTGAAAATAAATAAATTTGAATTTGAAGTGATCATGCAAATACAATGTAGTCTGTATAAATGCCTCAATTAGATTCTTGCTGGATTTACACTCTTATAAGCTTCACAATGCACAGATGCACATTGGAAACTTAACTGTGAGGCATGTAACTTGATTGACCTTGACCTTGGCCTAGTTAATCTGATTTGATGAACCTGATAGATGGATACCTTTGGCAAGGTTATGAAAAAAAAATAATAATAAAAAATAATAAAAAATAATAAAATAAAATTGAAAAGATGACCAGTTGACGTTCGTAACCTTTCCAACTCGAGCTATTAAGCCCTAGGAGTGTCTCTACACTTAGCACCCTAAAGCCATCTGGTTTGGGAGTTGTTGGCCTAACGCTTGCTACAATGGTTGGTTAGAAAGCTTAAGGGACTTAAACATTGCACGGTCATTCAAAAAAATAAACTAGTAATAAACATGGTTCGTTGGAGTTCGTAGCCTTTCCAACTTGAGTTATTAAGCCCTATGGAGTGTCTCTACACTTAGCACCCTAAAGCCATCTGGTTTGGGAGTTGTTGGCCAAACGCGTGCTACATAAGTTGGTTAGAAAGCTTAAGGGACTTCAGCATTGCACAACCATTCTATGTTTCGCTTATGAGTTGCAATAAATTGTCAACAAGCAACAAAAGTTGTCTTGTAAATAAAATCATGCCTTAGGGACCTCATTTAAAGGGGAATTCAATGATTTGAAAACTTGTGCTTTGGAATTGGAAAAGAAAGTAAAAGCCGCATGTTGAGAATCCAATTCACTTTCACTGGAGTTTGAGTTATTTCCATTTAAGAGATGACAATTGAATTATTTATATAGACTATGATGTTGATGCATGCATGTTGAAATGGTTTTTCCCAATTTTTGTATCAATGCTTCATATATGCAAGGTAGTCTTCCCAATGATCCCGTCTCCAGCTCTTTATCTGTTTCAAGTTGTATTTGAGCTATGTTTATGTTTATTTTTGCCATGGTGAATATTTTTGTAATAGCATTCCCATGTTTTCATTCCATTGAGCTTTGCATTTTGGTTTTGCTAAGGGACAAGCAAAATGTAAGTTTGGGGGTGTGATAAGCGCTGAATACTGTATATTCAGGCGCCCTAAATTACATTAACAAAGTCCATTAATTGATTATTTTATATAGATTAACTTCATTTGCATGTTTTTGTGCATTTTCAGGTTAAAGTGCAAAAAGGAAGCAAAAATGATGCCTTGTGGAATTATGAACAAAAAGGGTGCCAATTCTGAATTTATGGCAGCGGTAGAACCTGACTTTTGTCGCCATTTTCGACCTAGAAAACTCAAGAACTGGACTTCTATCATAACATGAAAGATTTAGAGTTCTGAATCAGCTTTCCAAATCTTCAAGCGGTTCATCATTCGGAGTTTGGAACAGAGAGTTATGATCTTCTTAACAGAGGTGCGCAGAACTGCCTGGCAGCACTGAAGTACTGCCTTTCTCCCCATTTTCGACCAACTAGACTTCAGAATTGGGTCTTCATCAAAACATAAAGTTTTTTAAAGCACTGAATCAGCTCTCTAAATCTTCAAACAGATCATCATTCGGAGTTCGGGGCACAAAGTTATAGCAGTTTTACCAAAGTAGGTCAGTGTGAGCAAGAAGAGCATGTTGCACATTACACTAATTTAGAGTGCTCGAGACCACTCTTCGAGTGCTCGAAAATCAGCCAGATTGCAGCTCGAAAATGAACCCCTCTTCAGCCCACTTGTGCATTGGTTTCCATATTTCCACCCTCCTTCTTTATGGAGTGGTTGGGAATGTCTTTGGAAGAAAGAGAGAGCTTGGTTGAAAGATATAAGGCAACTAAGGGCCACATGCATCCTATCCTTCATTTTTACAAGATAAGAGGAGAGAGAGGAGAGAAAAGAAAGGAGTTCTTGAAGCTAACAAAGGGGAGCTCGAAAATTAGAGATGGAGTTCAAGCTTCTTCTTCATTCTAAGGCTCCAATGGGTAACTAACTCTTCTTCTAGGGAGGTGATGAAGCCTCCCTTGTAAGCATACTCTAGTTTTGTTCTTAATTTGGGGAATGAAGTATGTATGTGGTATTTTTCATAATCTAGAGCTCTACACATGTTGTAATGGATCTTAATTTCTATTAATGATTATGTTGAGTTTTATCATCTTGTTTTAGGTTATATTCTCTCATGATTTTATAGCTTGCATCTTCATAGTGGGAATGGAGATGAGATTATGAAATGGTTTTCTTGGCATGTCTTGTGAAGGTTTTGATAGTCTATTCCTAGGAACGATGAACCATACTACACCCCTAGTTTAATGTAATTAAGTAGATGGTTCATACCAACCATGGATGGATTATACTTAGTCTTTGATTACATGTGCATTTACCATACAAAGTAAGGGATTTGATAGGCCATTCCTAGGGGATTATACTTAGATGGTTTATACTTAGCTCTTGATTGTATGAACTTCTTGAAGATAGTGTAGTTATCATGCATCTCTACATATCATGGTCATTTACATAAGTAGCTCCCTAAGTTAATTGCAAGCTAGCATGTTTATGAGGTGTGTGGTGGATTCATTTCCCTAGTCCTCTCCACCTAAGTTTCACTCCTTTTAATCTCCTTCCATTTATTATTTTATGCATCTTTACATTTCTAGCTTAGTGACAAACCAATCAACAACTCTTTATTACACCTTATCACTCTAAAATGACTCTAGACACTTAGGTTGCCATAGATTAGCGCAGTCCCAGTGGTTCGACTTACCCGACCAATAGCCCTATTTTACAATGATTCGTGTTATTGCGAAGGTGATGTATAGTTGATCAACCGATCAGTACAATCCATCAATAAATGAGCATGAACCATCAAGAAAATTACAAGAGCATTCCATTAAGCACAATGTTTTGACAATCTCTAGATCTATGGCATTAATACACATAGACATGCATCAATAACACAAGAAATAGAGACAAACACATGAACATCTATTCTAGCATATATAGACATATGGATAAAATGAAATGATCAATTGGAAGCATTAAACCACATAAATCATTGAATAAATAAGATCTATATATATAAAAGTGCCAAAACATATATTACAACACTAATCCATCAATAATACACAAAATCAAGATGTGGAAAGTATGCTTGGGGCTAACTCTACCCCCAAGAGGATGTCTAGCCACTCATGGTAGTGCTTCTCCAACCCTGAAAGGCTAACTCTATGGTAGAGATTTGCTCTTTAGTTAATGAAGAGTCTCCAATGGTGTCTCTAGCCTCCTCCTCCTCTAAGCTTCCTCTCCAAGAGTTCTACAAGGTATGATATGATATGATGTGATATGATGTAAAAAGTAATCCTTATCCTTATATAGTAGGTCAAATGATACCCAAAATAAGCTGGGGTCGTACAGCAAATATTCCCCAATGATTGGATAAAGGACAACTTTTTGTGAGCTAGAAATTTAACTTTTTCGCACTGGAGGAAGTTTGATCGATCGAACCTTGGACTTAGATCGATCGAACATGGCTGAGATCTATCGAACTGAAGTTGGATCGATCCTCAATGGCGGTGCTTTTTGGATAAAAACAAATCTGAGATATTTTGAAGATATTTTTGGGAAAAGGACAAAAGTGGTTGGTAGGGTGGTACAACTAAATAAGATCAATCATTTGGATAAGGACAAGGTAGTTCGATCGATCGAAGAATGATGTTGGATCGATCGAACTTTTGAGATCTCTGAAAATGTCATCATGGCTCTGATCCATCTTGAAGTGCTGAGATCGATCATGTTGGATCGATCGAACTTTGATCTGAGATCGAACGAAGATGTTGATTTCCACCTTTTTCTTTCTTTTGCTTCCACTTGGCTCCTTTCTTTGATTCATCCCAGAATTGCTTCATTTCTTCTCTTATTTGGCTGAGTTAGCTTATTTTCGGGATAAGTGCCTGAAAATGGAAATAATACGAAATCAATCTAAAACAGTAAAGTAAGATAGATAAAGTACTAGAATGCCTAAGCTTAAGGGGTTTAAATACGCACTTTTCAGCGCTCATCAACTTCCGCGTAGCGTATTCTCTTGTTTAGAGCTTAAGTTAGGATTCGTTGTATTCCTTTACGGTTTATTTAAAATCGTACTGATGTCTGTCTTTCTATGTTAACAGAATGGTTAACATTAGAACCAGACGGAACAATAGGCAATGAAGGGAAGCGGCACGTAGGCAGCAAAATCTCCTACAGCGTCAGCTAATGGAGGAAAAGCAGCAATTGTCTGGGTTTCAGGACAATGGTGGTCAGTTGCATATAGAGTAAGAGGAAGTTCAACAGACTCAAGATTAGGGAAGAGATTTAGAATATCCTCCTCATCTCAATGACCTCATTGCTCGGGCTATAGAAGTAGGGGTAACAGCTACACTTCGGAGTCAGCCACAGGTTCAGCAGGCACCTATACCAGCACTAGTGGTTCAGACTGATCCTTGGGAAAAAGCTAAGAGTTCTTTCACAAAGGGGAACCTACCTGAGTTCACAAGATCCACCGATGCGAAAGCAGCTTATCTGTAGAAGAAGGACATTGAGCAACATCTTCGCATGGTTCAGTGCACAGAGGTTTAGAAGCATATGCTTGCTACTTTCAAGCTTGTCGGGGATACACTACAGTGATGGGAGTCAGTTACCACTGCACATAAGAGGACTTCATTAACCTATGATCAGTTCAGTACTTGCTTCAATGAGAAGTACTTTTCATATGCAGTCAAGACAGCTATGAAGACAGAGTTCCTTAATCTAGAGCAGGGGAACATGACAGTGGCAAAGTATGAGCAACAGTTCACTCGCTTATCTCTTTTTGCTCCAGATGAGGTGGATACAGAGGAGAAAAAATGTAATAGTTTTGTTAAGGGACTTATGTGGCCTATTAAGTGATCTATTACAGGTAGTCTAGCCTACACTACTTATGCTCCGGTGGTAGATGTTGCGTTACAGCAGTATCAGTTGATCGTGGACTTCAAACAGGGTAGGGGTGAGAAGCGGGGTGACAGAGACTCTGTTAATCAGTCAACTGAGAAAGGGAATTACAATGGACACCGATAAAATGATAAGGGCAGATTCCAGGGACAATAGTCTTGGAAGAAGCACAAGGGTGGTTCAATTGCTCACAGGAATGGGGTACCTATTCAGAGGCAGCAGGATGAGGGATCACAGGCAGGACAAGGTTAGCCATAAGCTAACCAATAGAGGAGCAAATTTAGCACTTTCCAAAGTAGTTGCTATACTTGTGGAGAGTTTGGTCACACTTCCAAGCAGTGTCCTAAAATAGGACAGGGACACGGACAACATGTATAGTAGGGATAGAGGGCACCATTACCTTTACCTGCTCCATAGATCCCACGGATTCAAGAACAGACATATCTGGCTTTACCAGCACTGCCACAGCCTCAATTACAGGCACCATAGCAGTTGCATTATGGCAGGGTCTTCAACCTCATGCCACAAGATGTTCAGGAACCTCAGGCTCGTGTTTTATTTGATACGGGTGCTACAAATTCATTTGTATCTAAATCATTTATTGCATTATTTGAGATGACGATGCGAGTATACGATAAACCTTATGGTATTTCTACACCTTTAGGCAATATTGTCATTCTACATGAGAGTGATGGGCCTGTGACACTAGATATTGGTAGACTCAGATTTCTGGTCAATCTATTGGTCCTGAACATGCACACTTATGATGTGATACTTGGGATGGATTAATTATCTCACTACCATGCCTAAGTTAATTGTTATGATAGGTCTATTGTATTCACCATACTTGGTCAGGATATGTATGTTGTCGTTATGCCACGTTCTAATGGGGTTACTAGCACTTATTTGTTCTATGTGGAGGATGAAACTGAGGAGGAGTTTACTGTGTCACTGGATAACATACCAATTGTACAGGAATTTTCGGATGTTTTTTAAGAGATTCCAGGGTTGCCACCTAGTCGAGAGATAGACTTTGTGATTGACTAAGCTTCAAACACTATGTCTATTGCTAGAACACCATACAAGATGGCACCAGTGGAGATGCGAGAGCTGAGAGATCAGATTCAGCAATTGCTCAGTCAGGGTTTTATTCGTAGGAGTACTTCACCTTGGGGAGCATCAGTTTTGTTTGTGAAAAAGAAGGATGATTCACTTCGCCTGTGTATAGATTATAGGGAGTTGAATAAGGTTACTATTTAGAACAAGTACCCTTTACCCAGGACTGATGATCTTTTTGATCAGTTGAAGGGAGCTACATACTTCTCTAAAATTGATCTGCATTTTGGATATCATAAACTTCGGGTCAGGGAGCAAGATGTTCCTAGGACAGCGTTTCTCACTAGATATGGTTCCTATGAGTTTCGTGTCATGCCTTTTGGATTGACTAACACACCAGCAGTCTTCATGGATTTAATAAACAGAGTCTTCAGGGCTTACTTGGATGAGTTTGTCATCGTGTTCATTGATGATATTTTGATCTATTCTAAGTCGGAGGACGATCATGCTAGATATCTTCATATAATGTTGCTGATGCTTCGTGAACACCAGTTATATGCCAAGTTCAAGAAGTGTGAATTTTGGCAGCAGGAAGTGAAGTTTCTGGGTCACGTAGTGTCAGAAAGGAGAATATCGGTAGATCCAGCTAAAGTTTCAGCAGTGGTAGAGTGGGGACAACCTACTTCACCTACCAAGATTCGGAGTATCATCGGATTGGCAGGATATTATCGTAGGTTCATTCAGGGGTTCTCAAAGATAGCGGGACCACTCACTAATTTGACTAAAAAGGGTATACGGTTCATGTGGGATAAACACTGTCAGAAAGCTTTAGATGAGCTAAAGAGCAAATTGACTTCTGCACCGGTTCTGTCTACTTCACAGAGCGGGATAGAGTATCTTGTCTACACAGATGCTTCTTTGCAAGGTCTTAGGTATGTTTTCATGTAGGAGGAACGACCAATTTCGTATGGATCTCGTAAACTTAAGTCTCATGAGCTTAATTATCCAACACATGATTTGGAGTTGGCAGCAATGGTTTTTGCCTTACGCATTTGGAAGCATTATCTGTTGGGAGAGTCCTTTAAATTATTTAGTGATCAGAAGAGTCTGCAGTATTTGTTCACTCAGCGGGAGATGAACATGAGACAGCGCAAATGGTTAGAATTTGTGAAAGACTATCATTTCTCTATACAGTATCATCCAGGGAAAGCGAATGTGGTGGCAGATGCACTCAGTCATCAACCCTATGTGAGTCTTTCTGCTTTATTCACCACTGAGTGGAATACTTTGAAGACCATTGACGAGTTGTCAATGCTTTTATGGCTTACATGGTAGTTACACCTTCTATCATTGACAAGGTCTTGAAGGTATAACTCACGAATCAACGGTGCATTAACAAAGTTGCAGAGATAGCTTCCGGGGAGGTTCCATTTTACTATGTTGGGACTGATGGAGGCTTGAGGTACAAGGGATGTTTAGTGGAACCTTTTGCTAATGATTTGAGGAAGGACGTGATGACTGAAACTCATTATTCTGAGTTTTTTGTTCATCCAGGAGGAGACAAAATGTATCAGGATATGAAGCGGCAGTTTTGGTGGGCAGGTATGAAGAAGGACATTGCTATTTTTATCTTTCAGTGTAGTATTTGTCAGATGGTCAAGATTGATTATCAGAGGCTGCCAGGATCTCTACAACTACTACATATACCAGAGTGAAAATGGGAGAGCATTTCTGTGGATTTTGTAGAGGGATTGCCTAATTCATTCAAGAATCACAATTCTATTTGGATCATCGTTGATAGGTTAACTAAATCAGCTCATTTCTTGCCTATTCGCACTAACTTCACATCGGAGCAGCTGGCAAGACTTTATATTACAAAGATTGTAAAGTTACATGGCATTCCGTTATCTATTATATCGGACAGGGATTCGAGCTTTGTGTCAGGATTCTGGAAGAGTTTTCAGCAGGCTTTAGGTACAGAGTTGCATCTTAACACTGCTCATCCTCAAATAGATGGTCAGACCGAGAGGGTTAATCAGATCATGGAGGATATGTTTCGTTCTTGTGTTCTTGATTTCAAGGGCCTGGGAGAATTATTTGCCACTTGTAGAGTTTGCGTATAATAATAACTTCCAGAAGACTATTGGTATGGCACCATTTGAGGCATTGTACGACCGACCATATCGATCTCCAATTTGTTGGATGGAGGTTAGATAAAGCAAATTTTTGGGTCCTGAGTTCATTAAGGATACTTCAGAGAAGATTACTCTTATTAGGGATCACATGCATACTGCCCAGAGTAGGCAGAAGAGTTATGCCGATCGTCGTACTCGTGCATTGGAGTTTAGGTCGAGGATCAGGTTCTACTTAAAGTGTCTCCTATGAAAGGAGTAATGCGCTTTGGAAAGAAAGGGAAGTTGTCACCACAGTTTGTCGGTCCATTCATAATTACAGATCGAGTTGGAGCTGTGGCTTATCGTTTAGCACTTCCAGATCATTTTGATCGTGTGCATAATGTGTTTCATGTGTCCATGTTACGAAAATTTCTACGAGATGAGGATCGTCATCAGCATATCGATGTTGGTGAGATTGAGTTGCAGCCGGATGCAACATATATAGAGCCACCATGTCGTATTGTAGACCATCGGGATCAGATTCTTCGCAATAAGGTTATACCTTTAGTGCGTGTTCGTGGAGTCACCATAATGAGGCTGAGTCTACTTGGGAACGGGAGGATGTCATTCGCTCGCAATTTCCTAAAATACTGGAAGAAGGTAAAAGCGAATTCTGAGGACGAAATTCCTTTTCTTAGGGGGGAGAATGTAATACCCCTAATTTTAAAAGGATAGTCTCAATATTTCTTTTAATTCTTTTATTTACATTTTTATTTATTTAATTTATTATATGTTTAATTGTCTAATTGGCTAATTTAATTATTTGTTTTCATTTATATTGTATGCTTATGTGAAAATTGAAATAATTGTTTGATTTGAATAAATGAATAAATTGGTTAATTAAATTATGTGATTAAATGTTTGTTTTATTTTTAAGGAGTTGGGCTTGGATAGTTTGGATTACTTGAATACGAGGTTAAATGGGTACAATTAATACCTATGGATGGTTATACATATATATATGGGTATATATGTACAGAGGGTTAGTTTAATAATTAATAATTATTAATGATTAATTAGTATCATTTTTCATTATATATGTATAATATAGTTTTAGGATTTTATATATATTTATGAAATCACGTGGTGGGATAGTTGACTTAGTTATATTTTTATTTTATTTTATTTTCTTTCTCTAAGTATAATTAGAATTAGGTTTTTAAGCTTATATATATGTCGTTATATGTCTGCCAAGGGTTAAAAACCTTATTCACATACACGCAGGGGCTGAGTGATATACAGAGAGGTTTGAGAGAAAATTGAGAGAATAAGTTAGGGTTTCAGCCATAGATTAAAGGTTGGACCAAGGAGGAAGGAAGAAGATTGCTTGTGGGTTGAACCAGGAGCAGTAGAGGAGTTGAGAACATTCAAGGAATTGCCGAAAATCTAGGAAGACGACGTTGAGATTTTAGTCCGAAATCTCAAAGGCAAGTTCTATATCTTACTCCTTCCCTTAAACTTGTGTTCTATGCATGCCTAGATAATCTCCAGGATTTAATCAGATTTTAAAACTGATCTTGTATGCATATTAATTTAAAATTTTAATTGGATTATGTGTTGTTAATTGAAAATTGGTGTATCGTATCAATTGTTTCATATTAAGTATTTTAAATTGTTGTTAATGATGCATACTATATTTTATGAATTTTTGGGATTATTTGGGACATAGATTGAAGCCTAGGAACCTTAATAAAACATTATAGAGGGTTCTGCAACATCGCTGGAGGCGAAGAAGATGAAAGGTTTCAGTGACGGCTCTCTAGGAGAGAGAGAGCCGGCTCCACAAAGGGTAAAGCCGGCTCCCCATGAGGGAGAACTGGCTCCACAAAAGGGAGAGCCGGCTCCCTCTTTGGGAGAGGTAGCTCTCCGGCCGGCAGTGCACCTACGGGTGTATATTTGATGTTTTTGGAACTTTAGGGGCTAAAAGATGGTTCTAGACTTTAATGGGGGGCTTTAAATTATTTAAATTAACATGTTAAAATCCTTTAAAGTTTAGTCTATGCTATTATGCTAAGATATTGGACATCATGAAATTTAAATACTTATTTGCATGCTTTCAATGGAAGTGGAAGATATAATTGTTTGTTGTTATTCTAGCAAGTTAAATGAATTAGTATGATTATACTCTTGTATAATTTAATATAATGTGCTCAGTTAGTTATCTGATTTACATTATGTCATTCTCTGGATTATAATTGATGAACTACTTATTTCTGTTTTATCAATTATTGGGCTATTTTGTAGATTATATGCACCAGTATAGGACGGTGGCATATTAGAGATAGATTAGTTCAAAACACTAAGTCCTACCTATTCTGGAACAAAGGAATGGATTAACTATAAAAGTTAAGTCCTACTTATATTTGTGTCTGGTCAATAAACAGTTGAATGACGTATCTTGGTTTTGGATGGATTTATATGTATATGATTATTGTACCGTGATATGAGCTTGAGTCTCAGAATTATGGTTAGGGTGCGTATATCGCATAGGATGGATAATTGGATATAGTAGACATCTGGGTGCCCTAGTAGGTCTAGGTATACATGCCCACTTTATGTGTGATTTGCATGTTACCTTCTATTCAGGTTGAGACATACCTATGGTCTAGTAAGCATCCTATAGTGTGTATTTATACATATATGGACTATTTAACTATTGTTGAGTTATCTAGGATGTATCTGCTTATCGAGTCTCTATTTGGATTGTAGTATAGTAGAACTTATTCGTGGGCTTGACCCACTATTATTTTTTTCAGGTATCGGACGGTTCTAGTCTTAGAGCTTGTTCGTGCTAAGTAGAGACAGTCACTCACTCTTCTAACTACGTAGGACTATTATATATGTTTTAGTTTTGGATTTCCTTTTTAGTTCAGTTTATTTTCAATTAGGATTTTATTAGGGGTCCACTAGATGAATTTCCGAGTTGTTTTAATATTAGAGGATTATTTAATTAGTATTTCAAGGATTAATTATTTAGTTTTCTTTCAGCTTAATTATTTAGTTAATCTTACTTCTTTTGTACTCCATGCTTGTTTATATACTTAATTGTTTGATATCCCTTGGATCTGTGCTTGAACTTGATCACCCGTAGCTCTAGAATTGAGGGGAATCACATAAAGCCATTCATTTTCTTCACTTTTGAAGCGCATTATGCTTCTTAGAGCCTTTGTAGCTAAAGGCACCCCCCCACACTTCTTCAAAATCTCTTTCCCAATTGCCATAAAATTTGGACTTTCTTCACCCTCGTGTTTAAATGCTCATTGCTTGAACAACAATCAGCAATCATCTTCTGACAAGCTCGGAAAATAATATATAGGAAGCGTTCCCATAATTGATGCCACATTTTCGAGACGAGTAGTGGTAATAACTGAAGCACCCATTGATCCAGATGCTAGTATACATTTTAACTTGTGAGTAAAAGTGCGATTACAAAAAGCCTTTAGTATATTTTATTGCTTATGTCTTAAGATACAAATAGAACATTTGACTCGTTTTTCAATTTCTTTATGGAATTACTAAAAAATAGATGCAAACTAAGAATAAGCATTAAGTAGCCCATGGCTTGCTTATTACGTCATAGCAGTTACCCATAATATGAATCTTTCCTCCACACAGAGTACATCTACCTCTACCATGAATATTTCCATGGATACAACATCAACAATGGTCTTTACCAGCATAAAAGTAGTACTCTGGCCTTTAAAAACACTAAAATGTTTTTGTCCAGCTATTGTTGCCATTACTAAGCTTGAAAAGAACCCCGATGACCTGTTAAACTAATCAAAGTGGAGTTGTCTTTCCTGTGGACAATGTAGAAGTTGGTCCAATAAAAGGTTAAAGAAGTAGTGCCCACTCATTACTTGATGAAGGAATACTGCTGGACTTGCCAAAATTTGCTTTCAAATTGTCTGAAGAGAAGGATCAAGTCCGTATAAGAACTTATATATGTTAAAGTTATCACACTTTTCTTCAGAACGTGACGATCATTACAAGGGGATGATATTTGACTGCATCGTGATGTCATTGGTAAATGGATGATATCATAAACTCTATAAACATTCTTCCTTCCCCGTGGAAACATCTGACAAACTGGATCTTAAATCTTTTCTGCAGTATTCCATATGTAAACTTTAATTATTCGTGCAAATCATTAATCACAAATAAATATGATTCCCAAATTTTAGAACTTCATTAGTCTCATATACCTATAATGTATAAATAAATAGTTAGATATAAATACCTCGATCCATGATAGCAAACCTTGTTGAGATTAAGTCCAATGACAAAATCCTTTAACAACGAACTAAGCCGCAACTCTAAACAATAGGCAAAGCGTGAAAACGATTTCTCTCTCTTGGCCTTTGACACATATAAAACTTTGTACGTATTATTTCATTAATGTACATAATTGATGGGATATATGTACTTTTTTATAAATGTAGAGAGAGGGCCAGTTTTCCTTTAGTAACCTTAATTCCACTTTGCATCAAAGTAAGAAACAAATAGAAAAATACTTCCCCAATAATTAATTACCAAAAAGATAATTTATAAGTTGACCAAATAATAAAATATTAATTTGATATCTTATTTAACTACCAAATAATAAAAGTAAATCACATGTCCAAATCATATGGCCACAAATATAAAAAAATATCTAACAGTCTCCCATTTGGCCCATATGACAATTTCCGTAGTAATTTAGTAAAATAGTCATTAGTGTGCATCATAAATCAGATTGAATCATTAAGTTGATCATCATAAATACCATGGTAAATAAATTACCAATGCGAGTCATGATGATTGTATACCACTAAATGACATAGTCCCTTCCATGTACCACAATACTAGTAACCTATTCAACATAGTCTATAAATGAGAAGTATTAATAATGATTTAACAATAATATCTTTTCCAAGATTATTCCTATTACCACTTATTAAAGCAATACGTATATATACATTAATTAATAGGAAATATCATAAATTCATTTAATGAACGCATAATATCAAATATATATATATATATATATATATAAGCACTGTTAAGTAATTCACAATTAAAAAATAATCATCATTGGCTACATTCAAGACACATTCTTTCAACATGTCTAAATGTCTTGAGTGATAGTCTATTCGTAAATGGATTGCAATCATAAGTTGTGTATTTATATGTTCAATAGACATTCGTTGTTTCTAAACACATCTTCTTTAATGATAAAGTATTTTAACTTTAGAATACCTATCATTTTTCATACGATAAGAAGATCAACAATTGTAGCATAAAATTTCAGCATTCTGAAAATATTACCCGTAACTCCAAGTCCTGAAATAAATTCTGCAACCATAAATTGTAACCTCAAAGCATGCTACAATTTAAAAATTAATTCATAATAGACAAAGTAATAATAAATTACTTTGCACTTTTTCATAATATTGTTCCTCCAGCCAAAATGAATAAATAATCAATTGTGAATTAATTATTATCCACATATTCATAAAAATATCCTCCTAAGTGTGATCATATAATCTTTTATCCCTTACTAACTTGTATATATATCAAACTCCACAATATATGCGTAAGGAATATTTTTCGTTTCTTTATCTTCTACATAATTCATTCTTTGTGATTGCATTAGGCTGAATTTATCCCCTTTTATGTATGAAACAATACTGGTTGAATAATATTTCATACCAAATCTTTCTAGAACTATTTCAATATATGCTTTCTGAGACAATCCTAAAAATCCACGTGAACTACTATATAATATTTCTATTCTTATCACGTAAGATGCCTCATCCATATCTTTCATTTTAAAGTTCTTAAAGATAACTTTTAGTTTCATATAATAAATTAAGATCACTACTAACAAACAAAATATCATCAATATATATAGAATCAGAAATATAAACTTACTCCCACTAACCTTATAGTATATGCACCGATCAACAGCATTTTCCTTAAAAACAAAATAAATAATGGTATCATTAAACTTAATATACCATTGTCAGGAAGCTTATTTAAGTCCATATATTGACATCTTACGTTTATAGACCATATATTCTTTACCCTCTAATGTGAAGTCTTCAGGTTGTTCCATATGGATTTCATCTTCTAAACTTCCATTCATAAAAGTTGTTTTCACATCCATTTGATATAACTCTAAATCATAATAAGTTACTAATGGTATGATATTTTAAAAGAATCCTTCTTAAATACTGTAGAGAATGTTTCTTTATAATCTCCTCATTCATATCACTAATCCATTTAGTAAAATCATTATTATCAATGGCTTGTGAATATGTAATTGGATCCTTATATATCTCACTATCAAAATCAGATTCTTGCAGATATATCACATAGTCATCCGGAATAGCAGATTTCCTTTCTCTTTGAGATCTTCTTAATATTATTCCTCTGTGGTTCTTCTACAATCTATTTATTAGTGACAATCTCATCTTGGAGTTGTTGATCATTTAATTATTCTTCGTTGTTATACGGTTCAACAATTGAAGAAACAATTATTTCCTTAGAAATTATGGGTAAATGAATTTGTACTCGAACTTCTTGAATGATCACATTCTTATTTTTATCACTCCCACCTACTTCACCATTCTCAATGAATCTAACATTTTCGGTTTCAACAATTCTAGTATTATGTTTAGGATAGTAAAACTTGTAGCTTTTAGATTATGGGTAATAAGAAATTACTTAACATACTCCTAACCATATCCATAAGAATACGATTACGCCTTTTAACTACACGCTTCTACTGTGTCATGCCTAGCATAGTGTATTGAGCATAAATGCCATACATTTCAAGGAGTTTAATAAACGGTTAAAGTATTAACCCTTTTCATCATACTTTCCATAATATTCACCACCTCTATATGACCTTATAATTTTCACTTTTCTATCTAGTTGTTTTTCAACCTCATTTATGTATATTTCAATAATACCCACTGCTTGAGATTTTTCATGCAATAAATAGATATATCCATAACGTAAAAAATCAACTATAAAGACAATAAAATAATTTTCTCCACCAAAAGATGGAACATCAGAAGGTTTACAAATGTCTATATGAATAATTTCAAGAAGTTATGTACTTCTTGTAGCTCATTTCTTTGTGTGTTTGATTTGTTTACCCTTAATACAATCCACACACACACCAAAATTAGTAAAGTTTAGATTCAAAGAATCACATCATTTACTAATTTTCCTAACCTTTCACTAAATATTGTTCTAATCTTTTATGCCATAAGATAAATGAATTTTCATTAATTAAGTTACGCTTAATTCTAACATTATGATGCAAAGTCAAAAGGGTTTTAATAAATAAACTATCAACTTTGAATTTACAGAAATTATCAACAATAATACCATAACTCACAAATTAGAATTTCTTGAATAAATATCATTATCAAACTTAAAAGAAAAATCATTAACATAAAGTTTTGAAATTAAATCAAATTATAAAAAATTGAATAAATACAAAGAGTTTAAAACAATTTAAATAAAATTCATTGTCTAAGATTAAACAAAATGTCTCAATAATTTCAACAAAACTTTTTTCCAATTTTCATAAATAAGAAATTCTCATTTGAATTTGTGGTTTAGGCCATAAGTAATCCTTGCATCTATTAAAAACATAAACATTAGTACTTAAGTCAACTTATCATGTATTAGAAAGAATTTTAATAAGTAATTTGAAATATACAAAAGCCAAAAGCCTAATATTCTTTTTCGAATCATACTTTATGTTTCATGTAATCTTTCTAAAAGTGTTCAATACATAAATAAAACTTTTACATTATTACATTCCTTTCTTTTAATAGATTGACCAGAGTGTTTTTTTTTTTAATTTTGGGTGTTGCTCACTTAATACCTTTTCAGGCTTATTCCCAAATTTTTTTTCTAACTTCTTGAGTCATCAGATGAATATAATGATTACCGTATTACTTAAGCCTTGTCTCCTCTCAAATTAACGTAATGGTCAATTTCTTTCACTTTTCATTTGTCTTAATAGTGTTAATTTGAAATGACCCATACTGAGTAGACAAAAAATTGAAAATAAATTGAACGAGAAAATTCTCATCCACAATCATTCCTAAAGTTCTTAATTTTGCAGCAATATTAGTCATCTCAAAATTATATTCATACATGATACAAGTACCAACAAAAATGCATAGCAGTGATATCAATTAATAATTTTCGTTTTAGATATTTATTTACAATATGAAAACATTCTTATAGTCAATTATTTCTTAGTACTATCACTATGGGGAACAATTATTCGCATAACCAAAATGCTTAATCTGTTTGATCTCTTCCAAGCTTTATGGAGAATCTTTTCTTCTTCATTGTCTTTATCAGTAATAGCAGTAGGTTTCTCAATTTAAAATGCTAAATCAAGATTTAACACATCTAAATTTTGAACTTAACTTGCTTATTCCATTATAAAAAGTTAGTCCTATTAAGAATCAGAACAGATGTAACATGCAAATTAAGGGATGTAATAAAACAAACATAATAAGATAAAATATTCACAACATTAATGTTTTGAGTTAATAACACGTATATATAACTTAAAATATAAATACAATGTATAACTATAGTACCCCTTTGGGTGGTAACTATAAAATACTAATAATGATGTTTATTTGTATTTATATGTATACCTTTTTATTGATGATACATTATTTAATTAAACAGATAAGTTATATTTGGATATTCTATATCTACCTAATTAAAAAATACATTCAACCCCTTAATTTTCATTTAATCAGTTGAAAATTAATTCCCATTGGGCAATTATTTCTCATAATTAAATAAACTCAATATTCATGAATATCACAAATAATCATACACATCGTAATTCATGAAATATTGCAATTATGTCTACCGCTAAAATTAATATCCATCAACCATTATGATTGGGCCACTTTGGCAGCTACCAACCTTTACATAATATGAATATTAAATTAGCTAGTGATTAATTCATTTTAATTATATTTACAACTAAAATTAATATTCATCAATCATTATGGTTAGGCCACTTTGGTAACTACTAACTCTCATATAACATGAATATTAAATTAGCTAGTTACTAATTCATTATTAATTTACCCATTTAACATTATACACACATATTCATACTGATCGATCCAAATTTAGATAGGTTCAATCTCAGAAACTTAATAGTCCAAAATTCAATAAAATATCCTTTTACTTTATATACATAATAAAATATATTATTTTTATTTTCGGACTTGAAGATCATAATTGAATCAATCTAAAATTGATTCTTCATTATGTATGTATGTATAGGTACAAATACAATAATTTATTTATATGTCCAATAAAATCAAATTTATAGATTCACATTTTATTCTAAAAATTTTAATAATAAAATAAATAAATACATATACTTTATGTATTTAATAATTTATTAACTTTTAAATAATTAAAATAGAATCTTTGTATTCATTAGACATCAATTAATATAATAATAAGTTTCGTCAGAACAATAGTAAACATAATTCTATTAAAACTTTCCAATTCAATAAATTATTTCAGTGATGCACAAATATCAAGAAATTAACGCATATCTTGTTTCTTTATTAGTTTACCATTGCATTGCTCACGAAAATCAATAAATAAATAAGAGTACAATCCAAATCCAATTTCATCGTAATCCGCTAACCGTACATGATCTAATAAATAAATAAATTATATAATTATAATTTTTACTTACACATATTATTTATGTAATCTTTAGTGGAAAATAATGAGTCCCTAAACCATAAACTCTAATACCACATGTAAACTTTAATTATTCATGCAAATCATTAATCACAAATAAACATGAATCCTAAATCTTGGAACTTCATTATTCTCACATAACTATAATGCATAAATAAATAGTTAGATATAAATACTTCAATTCATGATAGTAAACCTTGTTGAGATCAAGTCCAATGTCGGGATCCTTTAACAACGAATTAAGCCGCAACTCTGAACAATAGGCAAAGCGTGAAAATTGATTTATCTCTTTTGACTTTTTGCACATATAAAACTTTATACATATTATTTTATTAGCGTACATAATTGATGGGATATATACATTTTTTTTATAAAGTCAGAGAGAGTATCAGTTTTCCTTTAATAATCTTAATTCCACTTTCCATCAAAGTAAGGAACAAATAGGAACACACTTCCTCAATAATTAATTACCAAAAAGATAATTTATAAGTTGACCAAATAATATAATATTAATATGATAATTATTTCACATGTTCAAATTATGTGGGTCATAAATATAAAAAAATATCTAACACCATAACATAACATAGCCAATAGATGGTTTTATATTACTAAGCGGTAAATTTATTACAAGGTAATTCTCAATTCATCATGTGCGTACAGGATATACTCTTAACTTCTTTCTAGTTTGTGCCCCATAACAAGTGGAACCATTAAAAAATTTCCCAGTAGTACTTCGCTCACCTATGCTACTATGTTACATGGACTTTTCAATGGTAGTGAAGTACTCGTGTCGGATATATATTATTTGGACATAGGTATAGAATATGTGTCCGATATTTTTGATTGGACATGTACTTAAAAAGAATATCAAATTATTCAAATGACTGCAACTACAGCCGAATAATAATAAAAAGAAGAAATGACTGATTTAATGCGTTCAACTCTTCCTGCCAAAGAAAGACTAAAGGCATTCCAAGCTTGCAGTTTAGAGGAGCCTATATATATTTATTTATGTATTATTGCATGAATGCATGTTTTCTAAGGTTTTAGATGTTTTGTTATCACAACTCCTCTGTAGCAAGATCTCACATAGAATGCAAATCATGTTGAAGTTATATATTTTTATTTTCATGCACCATTTTCTTTTCAGAAGCATTTAGTTTTCAGAAAAGATTTAAATTTTAATTTCCTTTATCTGGAAAATAGTTTGTTGGCAATTTTGGCACCGATATAAAAAACTGCCATCATGTTGCAAGTTCTGACTGCCCCTTTGTTGATGTGTTTACACGAAAGACTTGTAGTACTTTTCGGTCAGAAACAATATTAGTGAACATTAAAATTTATCCGCGGTTCGTATTATATCCGAAGGGTCAGCTCAACAATGACAAAGATGGTTAGTTTTGGTTGTTTGTAGAAGACCACAAAGAGCAGCGGCAGCTCGAGCTTTGTATGGATTCAAGAAGGCTGTGTTAATTGTGATTGAGGTTTGAACCTGGCCTTAGATCAATTGAAATTGTTCTAATGAATTGAATTCAGACCTTGCTGTTAAACGTAATAGAAGTTGGTGTAGATCACTAGCAGATAGTCACTTAGATAACATTTGATGACTGATTGTATATTTAAGTTAATAATAAATGATTGTATATTATGAAATTTGATGTCCTCCCCTATTTTCAATTCCACCATGGATAACCTAGGAAAGCTATTTTTTTTATTATAAATATCTTGACAAACTATGGGAGGGGGACTCGAACACGGGCACACCCGTTCGGGAAGCTGAGCGTTCTACCAATTAGGCTACTGGGTGATGTCCAAGAAAGCTGCCCAGTTATGTTCTGGTATATTTAGGTATAAAATTTGCAGATAAACTAAAGTTATTTTATAATGGCATTTGTAACTATTATCTGTCTATTGGACAATACTTCATTCCAAAATAAATGTCTCTTTAAATTTTGGATTATTTAAAAACAATTGTAGGCTTCTGAACAGTCAATTTTAAACAATCTCTCCTCCCTAAATTAAATGCATATATTTTAACTAAATTATTAGAGGGTTGGTTTTGCAATATCAAAATGTGGCATGCATTAATCAGTTGCATATGTTTTCCTAAAAGGTTGGAGTGCCATGTAGGGCATAGTATGAAGACAATTGCGTATTTGCATGCTTCTCAATTTCAAAAAGAAACCAAGAGAAATTAATGAATTGATTGCAATAAAGTTGAAAGAAAACTAACAATTACGAAATTACAAAAATAAATCCATTCATTTTGAACAAAAAGGGCACTTAATCAATTCAGACAATGCTATTTCCAATAAGCCTAATACTAATTAGAAGAAAATTGTTTAAATTTTTTATTAAATTTTCTCGAATTTAATTTTTAAAGCAGTGACTTGACTCATGCTCTTAAATACAACACAAAGTGTTTGTTATATTTATTCCAATGATCAATAAGGTGGTATAAAGTGATTGCTTTCAGAATTTGAACCTATATTTTTAAGTTTGTGAACCTAAATCCAAGGATTTGTCCTAACAATATATATATATATATATATATATATATATATATATATATATATATATATATATATAGTTTTAATCAGATGGAAACTATCAAAACGTATTGTAAAAATGGAGGAAGATGCCATATATTAACTTGGGGAATGGGTATGATGGTCATTATAAAATTTCAGCCATGAGTATAATGGAGTAAGTAACAAGTAGAACCATAATAGTCCATGCATCATTTGATGATCACACTAGATAATTTCTTATGCAAGCATTCCACTTTTATTTCTATCACTGTCATTAATACAATCCAGAGTTGCCATTAATTTATTTAATTTGATTTAATACGGTGCCTGGTTGCTGTAGAATGTAGGTTGACATTTCATACAGTTCATATCTAATGCAAATATGTTTTACTTTCAAAATAAATTAGAACAATTCGTTCAAATGGAATGGATATCTTAAAAATGGTTATTTCAGGTAAGTATTTTGAAAGAGTCTTTATATAAATTTGTTAAGTTATTGAGTAACGTGAAAAAAAATAACGAGCTTTTTATATTATATTTAACGACTCAATTGAGATAGTTTTTCTTATATACATAGAAATTTAAATGAATTATTTAATATATTTTTTATAGTTAAAATAAAGAGCTCATGGTAAGCGGGGATGGATTTAGGAGGGGGGTAAGATATTGAGGAGGCCCCGGACGACATGGGCCAGATCCGACTCGCAAACACAACATTCAGTTCGTACAGCTGGGTCAGCCCATATAAAGACACTGCCATATGGGCCGAACGGGAGTAAGCCCATCAAAGGTGACCAGGGCTTATGGAGGAATAGGCCCAGATCCAGCAATCAGTAAATATCTTGTAAATATCTTGTAAATATCTATAAATAGGATATGGAATGGAAAGGAGAGGGGTTTTTTTTTTGGGTTGAGGTGTAAGAATTCTAGAGAGAGAAAGAAAAGAAGGAGATTCTTGCATCTTCAATTGGCGCCGTCTGTGGGAAACGCATGGAAGTTTGGTTGATCAATGAGGAATATCGAATGGATTCAAACCAATTCGGTTGATCGAGACTCGATCTTTGGGATTTGAATCCAGATCTGAGCGATTGTGACCTGCTCTGGAGGAATCACAATTCTTGAAGTTTTGGCAGGAGTGACTTCAGATCTACGCAACAACGAGTTGTTCGATTGTGGCAGGATCTGACGGATTTAGAGTTCAGACAATTCAGATCTCGTAAACAGTGAGCATAATTCGGAGAATTAGAAGCCAGATCTAAAAATTCCTACTCACGAAGCTCGGATCTACTCGCGAACTTGAGATTAATGCCTTTACTCCGTTCGGGAATAATGATAGGTGAAAGCTCCAATCCGATGGAGACTGTCCAGCAAACAAAGCTTGAGGAATTGATGAACTTGATCGACGCTCTCAAAAAAGAGAATGCAGAATTGAAAGCTGGACTGCAACATCGGCAAATACCTGCGGTTTCGCATCCACTTCCAGTCGGAGAAGGAGGTGTTCAATCTAATATCGCGCATCAAGGCGAACAGGACGAGAACAATCAGTCAGCTCACCACCGTGATGAAAGGATGATGGACAATTTGCCGCCAAATGTTCGTCGAGTTGAAGATCACGAAGGATCGACTCACGTTGATCCGCAGCGGGAAAGGTTCGACCGAGAGGAAGTGATGGAGGCTGATCGCCGTCGAATAGCGTCGCCTTGGCAAAGAGAGTTCATAGAGGAACGGTCGTTCGATCCGTCTTACCGGCCCTCCATGGTTACTATCACTCATCACGGTTCGGAGGGCAGAACCGTAACTCACAGAGCTACCGCTGGACTCCAGAGAGAGAATGAAGCTCTCCGATCCGCGGCTCGGACGGTGGATTCACCATTCACCGACGAGATCTTGAATGCCCCGCATCCAAGGAAGTTTGCTATGCCAGTCTTTATTCTGTTCGACGGAACGACCGATCCGATCGATCATGTGTATCATATCCAGTTGAAAATGGCCCTGAATACGGAAAATGACTCTTTAATGTGCAAATGTTTCCCTACAAGCCTGGCCGGACCGGCGCTCAGCTGGTTCAAAAACTTGCCTAGGAGCTCCATTGGTAGTTTCAGAGACCTGTGCGATCGGTTCATAAGCCAGTACTATGGGAACAAACGCCCGCCGAAGGACATCTCGAGCCTATTCACGATGAGGCAGCACAAGGATGAACGTCTCCAGGCCTTTCTTACCAGGTTTAATCTCACTAAGAGTATGGTGATCGAATGCCACCCTTCTACGGCAGTTCAAGCCTTCAAGTTAGCCATGACACGCGGAACTCCGTTTCACACCAGTCTGGTAGTGAACACGCCGACTACTATGGATGAACTCAATGAGAGAGCCGATGGCTTTGTGCGCCTAGAAGAAGAGGAGGCAGCTAATGCTCGGACAACGTCGCTGGTGTCGACCGAGGAAAAGTCCAAGGCAAAGATCAGGCAGAAGCAGGCTCAGCCGCAACGTCAGACCTCTTGGAAGGCAGAAAAAAGGTCCAGGGAGGAAGAGTTGATTACTCCGCTGAAGGTCACTCTGGCAAGGCTGTATCAGGAGAACAAAGACAAGTTTCATCCACCACTGCCAATTCGGCAACCCCTCGAACAGAGGGATCAAACTAAACATTGTGCTTTTCATTCTGATTTCGGTCATCAGACTAACGAATGCAGGAACCTGAGGAGGCAAGTGGAGATGTTGATAGCTAGAGGGGAGTTCGCGAGTTATGTTCAAGGTTCGGCGATGGAGCAGAATCGACCGGTGGAACAAATAAAAAGGAGTCATAAACAAAGCTCCCACAATTCACAACCAGTTCGTATAATCAATGCTATCCATGGTCGACCCGAGCCTAGTGAAGAGTCAGATGAGCTGCTCCGGGTGCGCCTGCGGCAGGCGCAGATGAAGAAAAGGGTCGGCAATGTGACTACTCTACACTAGCAGAGCCCGTCGATGCAGATAAAGTTCGACTGGACAGACCTGCAGCGTGTTCAACTGCCTCATGACGACCCGTTGGTAGTCAGTTTGACAGTGGCAGATTGCCTGGTGCGCAGAGTTCTGATCGATCCTGGGAGCAGTGCGAATGTCATGCCGAGGGACACATTTGACAGGCTCGACATTAAACCAGAGAGGCTCAAGCCCACCGGAAATCCCTTGTTAGGGTTCGATGGGAAGAGGGTGGAACCCGTCGGGATGGTGGAAGTGGAAGTTCAAGCTGCAGAACGAGCTCTTATGGAAACTTTTGTGGTTGTGGAAATTCACCCCTCGTATAATCTCCTGATGGGAAGAGGATGGATTCACAGAGTCCGAGGTGTACCCTCAACTCTGCATCAGGTCATGAGGTGCCTCGGGCCCGATGGAGATAAAGTGATAGACATTCGGGGGGATCAGGTCGCAGCCAAAGAGTGTTATTCCGTCACACTAAAGCATGCTGGGAAAGGAAAGGCGCCCGTCCGTTCGGCAAGCCCCAGATAGCAATTACAGGAACCTTCGTTCGAGCAGAATAGGGTGGAGGAGTCAGTCGACTTGACCGAAGAGCCCCTTCTAGATGTGCAGATCGATCAGTCCAGGCCAGAACGAACTACCAGAGTAGGTATAAGACTGACCAGAGAAGAGCAGCAAAAGCTAGTGGATTTCTTGTCCCACAATGCCGACGTATTTGCATGGAGTCACCTAGACATGCCTGGAATTAGTCCCTCTGTATCCTGGCATTCCCTGAATGTCAATCCCAATTTCAAACCAGTGAAACAGAAGCAGCGAAGATTTGCTCCAGAACGTAATCAGATCATAGCGGAAGAAGTCGATAGGCTGCTTGATGCGGGATTTATCAGAGAGGTGCACTACCCTGAGTGGTTGTCCAACGTCGTTGTTGTGCAGAAGAAGAATGGGAAATGGCGAGTATGCATTGATTTCACCAATTTGAACAAAGCCTGTCCGAAGGATAGCTTCCCGTTGCCTAAGATTGATCAAATGGTGGATGCCACCACTGGGTATGAGCGTTTAACCTTTTTGGACGCATATTCAGGTTATAATCAGATTCCTATGGACCCCGCAGATGAAGAAAAAACTTCTTTTGTCACCGAGCGAGGAACATACTGCTACAAAGTTATGCCTTTCGGGCTAAAGAATGCGGGAGCAACTTATCAAAGACTTGTTAGCAAAGTTTTTAAGAATCAAATGGGTAAGATTGTGGAAGCCTATATTGATGATATGGTGGTAAAGAGTAGGAAAAAGGATGATCATCTGAAGCATCTGCAAGATGTATTTGATGTACTAAAGCGATATGGGATGAGGCTCAATCCGACCAAGTGCTCGTTCGGTGTGAGTTCCGGACAGTTTCTGGGACACGTGGTCAACCGCAGGGGCATCGAAGTTAGCCCCGCTCAAGCAGAGGCTTTGATTAAGAATGCCGAGCCAAAGACGATCAGAGAGGTACAAGCCCTCACAGGACGAATAGCTGCATTAAGTCGATTTATTTCAAAATTGTCAGATCACTGCAAACCATTCTTTGACACGATTCGGAACCATGGAAGGCAGGTCTGGGGGGATGAGCAACGACAAGCATTGACTCATTTGAAGGAATATATGCAGAATCCACCAGTCCTGTCAGCCCCAGAACCGGAAGAAAAGTTATTTCTATATCTTGGAGTATCTGGTGTCGCGACGAGTGCCGTTCTGATTCGTTGCAAGGAAGGGGTGCAATACCCGGTATTTTATGTAAGCAAAACACTGACGGAGGCAGAAAAAAGATACTCAAAGGCCGAACGGGTGGTACTTGCCCTTGTAAATGCAAAAAGAAAGTTGAGGCATTATTTCGAATCCCACCCCATAACTGTTCTAACAACTTTCCCAATCAGAACGCTTATGCACAAGCCAGAGCTCTCGGGCAGAATGACAAAGTGGGCCATAGAGTTGAGTTCATTTGACATAACGTATGAGCCGAGAACAGCTGTTAAGGGGCAAGCAGTAGCCGATTTCCTACTAGAATGTAACACCGAAGATACGGAAGAGGACCTTAGATGCGGCTCTTGGAAACTTTTTGTGGATGGCTCCTCTAACCAGATGGGGGCTGGGATTGGGATCAAACTGCAAACCCCAGAGGGTACTTCCTTGAGCCAAGCACTCAGACTTGAGTTCCGAGCCACCAATAATGAAGCGGAATACGAGGCGTTGCTAAATGGATTAAAGTTGGCCAGAGAGCTACAGATCAAAAGTTTGACAGTGTATAGTGACTCGCAGCTGATTGTTCGACAGGTAAACGGTGAGTACGCGACCAAGGATGACACGATGGGGGCATATCGTTCTGCCGTTCTGCATAGAGCCAAGGACTTTGCAAAGATTGAATTCATACAGCTGCCGAGGGAACAGAATGCAGATGCAGACCGTTTAGCATGCAGTGCTTCGAGTTGCGGTGAAATATTGGCGAGGGTGATTCCAGTAGGAATAGTGACCCAGCCATCTATTTTCGAAGAACCGTTGGACTCTGACCCTTGGCAAGTCAACGTCATACCGTATGAACCGAGTTGGATTGACCCCATCATTACCTATATTCGAGATGGCGTTTTGCCTATGCAAAGGGATGAAGCTAGGAGACTCAAAAAGAATGCTACCAAGTACGCCATCGTGCGGAACCAGCTGTACAGAAGGTCCTACTCTGGCCCATACTTGAAATGTGTCACCCCCGCGGAGTCGCAGCAGGTATTGCGAGCTATTCATGAGGGTGTGTGTGGCAATCATTCTGGGGGGCGATCGTTAGCGCATAAAGCAATGACACAAGGGTATTTCTGGCCAAACATGTCAAGAGATGCGGAGGAGTTCTCTCGAAGGTGCGATAAATGCCAACGATATGGACCATTGATCCACCAACCACCTGAGGAATTGCACGTAATGGCCTCGCCATGGCCTTTCGCGCAATGGGGGAT
Organism: Cornus florida; assembly: GCF_030987335.1. Lineage (NCBI taxonomy): Eukaryota > Viridiplantae > Streptophyta > Magnoliopsida > Cornales > Cornaceae > Cornus > Cornus florida. The sequence goes on along the minus strand of NW_026775575.1, from coordinate 52,842,935 downwards.
GGATGTGGTCGGTCCTCTGCCAACTGCAAGAGCTCAGAACAAGTATGTGTTACTGGCCACGGATTACTTCACTAAATGGGTGGAGGCAGAACCGTATCCTAGCGTGACTCAGACTCATGTGAGACGATTTATTTGGAACAATATTATCTGCCGTTTCGGTGTTCCCAGATCAATAGTCATGGACAATGGCACAAACCTCGACAGCGGGCAAGTAAGAGAGCTGCTGGAGGAGTATGGAATCAACCAGAAGTTGGCTGCAGTAAGTCATCCTCAGGCCAACGGACAAGCAGAAATCACAAACAGAACCATTTTCGCCTGCATTAAGAAGAAGCTGGAAGATCATAAGGGGAAGTGGTTGGATGAACTCCCGAACGTTCTATGGGCTTACAGAACCACCCCAAGGCGGCCGACTCGAGAGAGCCCGTTCGCAATGGCGTATGGTACCGAGGCAGTTATACCGGTTGAGCATTTAGTCCCCACTATCAGAAGCTTAGCATGGAGTCGAGATCAGAACGACAAGATGTTAAGATTGAACCTCGATATGATAGACGAAAGGAGGGACGCAGCGGCTATAAGGCTAGCATCGTATCAGCAAGTGCTGGCGAATAGTCACAACAAGAGAGTAAAACACAGGGATTTTGCCCCTGGCGATCTGGTTCTGAAAAGAAAGGTGGGGATGGTCAAAAAAATGATGCCACCCTGGGAAGGCCCATACAGAATTGCAGAAGTCATTGGCAAGGGGGCATATACGTTGGAAACCATGGCGGGAAGGTTGGTCAGCAAGCCCTGGAACGCCACGTCTCTGAAGAGGTACTACCAGTAAAAGCTAAGTTCCGGCTTCAATTGGATGTTGTTTGTTGTCAATCAAATACATATGAATGAGCAAGTTACTGAAATTTACAAAAAAAGAATTTTCTTTTCCAACGATCTACTATAAAAACTTAAAGCCAAGTGGCAAGTGGCATTCTAGCCGAGCGCCAGGCACTTAAGCAAGATAAGTGGCAGCTGGCACTATAAGCCGAACGCCAGACACTTGCTAAAAACTTAAAGCCAAGTGGCAAGTGGCATTCTAGCCGAGCGTCAGGCACTTAAGCAAGATAAGTGGCAGCTGGCACTATAAGCCGAACGCCAGACACTTGCTAAAAACTTAAAGCCAAGTGGCAAGTGGCATTCTAGACGAGCGCCAGGCACTTAAGCAAGATAAGTGGCAGCTGGCACTATAAGCCGAACGCCAGACACTTGTTAAAAACTTAAAGCCAAGTGGCAAGTGGCATTCTAGCCGAGCGCCAAGCACTTAAGCAAGATAAGTGGCAACTGGCACTATAAGCCGAACGCCAGACACTTGCTAAAAGCTTAAAGCCAAGTGGCAAGTGGCATTCTAGCCGAGCGCCAGGCACTTAAGCTAAATAAGTGGCAGCTGGCACTATAAGCCGAACGCCAGACACTTGCTAAAAACTTAAAGCCAAGTGGCAAGTGGCATTCTAGCCGAGCGCCAGGCACTTAAGCAAGATAAGTGGCAGCTGGCATTATAAGCCGAACGCCAGACACTTGCTAAAAACTTAAAGCCAAGTGGCAAGTGGCATTCTAGCCGAGCGCCAGGCACTTAAGCAAGATAAGTGGCAGCTGGCACTATAAGCCGAACGCCAGACACTTGCTAAAAACTTAAAGCCAAGTGGCAAGTGGCATTCTAGCCGAGCGCCAGGCACTTAAGCAAGATAAGTGGCAGCTGGCACTATAAGCCGAACGCCAGACACTTGCTAAAAACTTAAAGCCAAGTGGCAAGTGGCATTCTAGCCGAGCGCCAGGCACTTAAGCAAGATAAGTGGCAGCTGGCACTATAAGCCGAACGTCAGACACTTGCTAAAAGCTTAAAGCCAAGTGGCAAGTGACATTCTAGCCGAGCGCCAGGCACTTAAGCTAAATAAGTGGCAGCTGGCACTATAAGCCGAACGCCAGACACTTGCTAAAAACTTAAAGCCAAGTGGCAAGTGGCATTCTAGCTGAGCGCCAGGCACTTAAGCAGGCACTTGCCATAAACAAACACACGGCAAAGCTAATATCAAAGAAAAAGAGAGAAGAGATATGTATGTATTGAAGATAAGTCGAATAGAGCACAACACATAGGGAAAAAGAGTTCTGTCGTTTCATTAATATTGAGCATTGAGTTTACAAAAGAGAGATGTCCATCATTACAAAAAGATATGGAATGGAAGAATTCAAAGGAGCCCTAGCTAGACGCCTCAGTACCAACAGCATCCTGGTCGTGCCGACTCGCTTCCTCGGCCCCATCAGCCGTCTCACCTTCATGAGGTGGGGAATCAAGGTGAATGACTGAATCGTTCGGCTGGGGTTCAGCGTCAGCAGTGGCTATGGAAGGAACCACGGTTGACGATTGAGGAGCGGTCAATGGCAGAGCGGTAGGAGGAGCTGTGATGATCCTGGAGGAAGCAATGTCCTGGCACTCATCAAATATACGCTCCGCTTCGGTGGGTTCTGGGTCGACATAGACCCCCAGAGGTTCGATCCCCAGATCCTTGTCTACCTCATCCGGAGTGGAGCTGGTCTGTCCCTCATCCGGAACCCGGTCGGCGAAACCTTCCCGGAATCCTTGAGCATACCTAAGAGCACCGACCCTTGAGAACCGAGCGTGAAGGGCCAGCATCCCACCACCCACTCTGCTGATCGCGTCGATCAGAGCGGTACGCTCGTCCAGAGCTCTTTTTTCAAAGGCCATCCGAGCAGACTGTTCATCAGCTAGAAGGCGCTGGAGTTCTGCCTTCTCTTCTCTAATTGATTCCCGCTCGGTCTGCCAGACGCTCTTCTCAAGCTGGAGGGCGTCCTTCTCATCCTGAAGGGAATCATTCTCCTTCTTCAGGACATCTCTCTCCTGCTCGGTTTTGTCAAGCCGAGCCAGTACCTCGGTATTCTTCATGGCGAGGAGGTCGTTTTCTTTATTAGCCACCTCCAGGCTGTCAGAAAACTTACGGGCCCTGGCGTTCCCCATCTCCACCTGCTTCTGCATGGCCATCATTCCGAACAATGTCTGCATAGGTGCACATTAAAAACGGTTAAGCCAATAGTCAGGTCGGGCGAAGGCAAGACCAAATAATATGAGAGAATGCATGAGTTAGAAAATAAAAGTCACCTCCATAGCAGATTGGGGAAAGCGGCTGAACACATCCTTCTGGGAAAGGCCCTTTGCCGCCTCAAGGTCCTTCGGAGTCCACATGCTCCTGTAGTAGGCCATAGCGGTCTGGCCATCCTTCAGCATGGTCTCGTTCGGTTTCACGAACGTCCCATCCGTTCGGGTGTACCGAGGGGCCCATGGCGGTAAGGTGGGGATAGAAGAGGGGCCTGAAGCAGAAGCAGAGCCACCTGCTGCAGCAGGCCCAGAGGGAGCAGGAGCTCTGACCGCTCGGTGCAAGAGAGCACCCGGCCCGGAGACCCGGGTCCTTCTAATGAGAGGCTCCTCCTCAGGATCGACTTCACTATCAGGATGAGGCCTTTTGCCTCGTTCTTTGTCCCGACCGCCCCCCGCAGCAGCAGGAGCTATGGTAGCTGGGGGGGACGCGTTCTGGTTGGCAGCAGGGGCGCTGACAACAGGGTTAATAGCCACTGCGCTCGGGACAGTGTCAGATATGGTGGCTGAGGAGGAAGCTGACGCTGGAGAGGAGGTCGCCCCAGCAGCAGGAGTGGCTGCGGGAGTATTCTTCTTCCTGCCAAAAGAAGGAATCTGAAGTCTGCTCATGTTGTAGCCGAGTGATGAGAGCGCTAAGAGGTTGTCTGAAGTGAGGAGATCTGAGCAGGAAGGAATATCGTTCAGAACGTATTTCTTCAAGTAGTTACTCCTATCCCTGCAAACACTATAGCTCAAGTCATCACAAGGTATTCCCAAGGAACGGCATAAGAAAGTGCAAAAACGAGGAACGCATGTTTCGCAGGGGCAGTCATGTTTATGAGATTTGAATTTTTTATAGGAGGAGACAGAACAGACACCAAAGGCGCTCGGGATTGGGTAATCCTCTGCAGCCGGCGAAGACCAAGCCCCACTAATGCCCACTATGCTATCCCTCCAACCCTTCTCAGATTTTATTGTGTCAGTACATATGGACATCTTCTCGAACGGGTAGAGGTGGTAGAAGGGTTTGTTAGTACGGATCTTACTGACCTTATAGCACAGAAGGAGGTCTATGAGGTCGAGGTCCAGATTTCTGTCACGCATCAACAAGAGCATAACAGATATGATTCTAAAGAAGTTGGGGTTGACCTGCAGAGGGGATATCCCCAATCTATTGAAGACATAACTAAAGAAAGGGTGCAGAGGGAACCTAACAACATTCAATTGAAGGTTCGTGAATAAGACTTCGCCGGGCAGGAGGCCGGCGCCGGTCATAATGTTAACATCCTGGGGGCAAACCCTAACTTCGATGTTGTCAGGAAGTCTAAGTCTCATACGAAGAACATCCAGATCTACAACCATGGTGGAAGTGCTAGAAGAATCTAAAAGGGGGTAAATGGAAGCCTGACGAAAGTAAAAAAAAACGAAACTAACCTCGGAGGACTGCAAGATCGCTGGAAGAATGACTCTTGAAGGATTTCACCAGAAAAAGCTTAGCACTGTTCTAGAAAGAGAGAGACTTGGCTGATGATGGAGACGGTAAAGGGAAGTGAAGTGGAATTCTAGAGCATTATAAAGGCGAGGGGGCCCGAGGGCCGAAGCGTCGGGAAGGCGAGAAATTCCTCGAGCCCCGGAACATTGATTCTGGATCTGACCGTCCGCTCCCCCACGTGGTTATCTCGAGCCGTCAACATCATGATGAGACGCCATCAATAATTACCCCTTATTAAATAGGGGGCAATTATGGGGGCAGTTGAGGAGGCCCCGGACGACATGGGCCAGATCCGACTCGCAAACACAACATTCAGTTCGTACAGCTGGGTCAGCCCATATAAAGACACTGCCATATGGGCCGAACGGGAGTAAGCCCATCAAAGGTGACTAGGGCTTATGGAGGAATAGGCCCAGATCCAGCAATCAGTAAATATCTTGTAAATATCTTGTAAATATCTATAAATAGGATATGGAATGGAAAGGAGAGGGGTTTTTTTTTTTTGGTTGAGGTGTAAGAATTCTAGAGAGAGAAAGAAAAGAAGGAGATTCTTGCATCTTTAGATATAGAGGGGTTTTTTCATAATTTCAGTAGAGGCAATTTCATAATTTTATGGGTATAAGTGCAAAAATATATAAATTTAGGGGTAAAAAAATGCAATAATAAAAATTTTCATGAGTTAAGTCACAAAAAGCGGTGAGGGAATTCGAGAGAGGGAGCATGAGCAGGTTAAAAAAAAGAATTCTTAAAGTTAAAAAAATTCTTAAATTCAAGAGAAGGGGCGGGTTACTATGTAATTAAAGTTTTTTAAAAAAAAATTATACATTAATTATAAAAATTCTTAAATTTGAACTTTTAAAAATATATTTAAAAGTGTCCAAGTTGAAAAATTACTAAATTTCAAGGAGATACAAATTAAATTTATTTTCAAATTCTTTATTTTGGGTCAATATATAAGTGTTTTGAAAAAAAAAAAATGAGGGGGCCAGTTGAAATTTTTAATGAATTTTAGGGACGAAACCTACAAATTAATTAATATTTAGGGGTATAAATAAAGACTTTAAGAAAGTTTGGGAGGCCATGGCCACCCTTAGCTCTGCTCCTATGAAAATAATATAATTAAATCATAAATAGTGACAATTTAAATAAAAACACACACGAAACATGAAAATGAGAGTGCACTTAAAACATTAATCTCACGTGACGTCGTGAACCCTTTCTTCACCTTCCCAATCAATTGCATAGAAGCATTTTTAAGCTTCTTGATGAATCCTACACCTATGGGTTGGGTGTTAGATTAATTGTATCTGCATTGGGCCAACTTTTGGACAACATGGATTTTGGGCCCAAAATGTGGGCGCTTTGTTTGATTTTTTCCTGGCATTTGGGCTAATGGCCCATGATGCTATCCCTTGTATACATGTAAATAATTTTCAATTAATTTTAGTCTTCTTACTTATAAAAAAAAAATTAAAAAATAAATAAAAAGCATTTAATCTTACAAACGGGTTAGAAATGAAAAGAAAAAAAAATATAGCAGTAACCTTTATTCATGTTTGGATAAATTATGAAAAAAATTAAAAAAAAAAAAATAATATTATTCTTATTTGAAAAAGATAGTGGAGAGAAAAGAAAAAAATATTAATAAGAATTAAATTGTTTTCATAACTTTTTTATAAAATCTTATAAGATGAAAGTTAAATATTATATGAGAATAGTTTTGAAATTATAAAAATATTATTTATTCACTATTCTTTTCCTCCAAATCTTCTTATTTTTGGAAGGAGCTATCCTCCAAATCTCTTTTAATCCTTTAGTTTCCCTCTACTAAAAAAGTATCCAAACTTAATTTTCTGTCTATCCAAATCTGTCCCAATCCTTTCGTTTCTCTCTACTAAAAAGGTATCCAAACATACTTTTCTGTCCCTTCAAATCTCTCGCAATCTTTTCTTTCCTCTGTGCTAAAATAAAGTATCCAAACATAATTTTTACTGCCTTTCTTTTGCCTTCCAAATCCTTTTATCCAAACGATGCCAAAAGGTGATGCTAACACCCATGTATTTCGAATTACTTCTAACACCTAGCCAAATGCTTCCAAACGCCGGTACAGGGGATTAGTCTTAACCTTGTCATAAGCACCGAACCCTATATGGCCGTTGGCCAAATTTCTTTGGTTTTCACATTTCCAACGTCTCTTATGTGTGCTTCCCAGCTTTGTGAACTCCGCTAACTTCAGCACACACACGCACACCACAAATATATACACAAACACACTTTCTATGCATGCCCTCTTCCATCTTCCACCGATTACGATTCAATCCCTATTCCTCTCTCTTCCTGACTCTCTCCCCACCGTCTGATTCGATCACCACAATGACTTCTTCACTCTCACTCCCTTCCATTTCTGCCAAGAGGGTCGTATTCAACACTCCAGAGTCCTCCAGGAGCTCAAATCTATTGGGTGTCAAGCATGGAATTCGAAGCTTTAGACCCAGAAATTTGGACAAATGTAGGGTTTATATGGGCGTTTCTGTTGGATCTCGAGCCTCTGTCGATGATGCCTTGTTCTCCGATTATAAGCCAAGCTGTGCTTTTCTCTTCCCTGGCCAGGTAAGAGTTGATCATCTCTAATTCTGATTCCAATGCTTTTGATTTATGATTAATAGAGGAGAATTGTGGCTACTGTGCTTTGTATTGATTCAATTGGCTTTTTGATATGAATTGCTGCATAATCAGTGAAGAAAGATAGCAATTTTGATTTAATTTTAAAAAAATCCGAGTTTTTGCTAGGATTATCAAATAATTGATGCATTTAGTTTGCCTACCGAGGGAAAGCAAAAGAATGAGTTAATTAAGTAATGCTACTAGTAATTATTAAATAATTGATGCATTTAGTTTTTTTACTGAGGGAAAGTAAAAGAATGAGTAAATTAAAATTTGATTTTTGATATGAATTTCTGCATTATCTGTGAAGGGAGATTGCACTTTGATTTTTCTTTTATATATATATATTTGAGTTCTGCTAGAATTTTTAAATAATTGATGCATTGTTTGCCTACCTAGGGAAAGTAAAAGAATGAGGTAATTAAGTAATGCTGCTTAGTAGTAGACTGAAAACTAAATCATATAAAATCAGCTTGCTTTGATTTGTAGATGCTTAGTTAAAAAAAAAAAAAAAAATTTGGTAAATTGCTTTGCATGTTTAGATTGGCATACATGGCATAAGTAAAATTAGATAAATTCATTTCAAATTTTATGTATAGTGCAATTTGATGATGTATGAATCTGACGTTTAAAAGTAATTTCTTTTAGGAATTTTTTAATGTTATACTTATACTTTAAATATTAATTTCCTTGGTCACACCATTAGGACCATCATATGTGTCTTTGTTGCATTAGTAAGCATCATATGGAGACAACGGCCTTCACTAAATTGTTTAACTCTCCCCATACTAGTAGCCTCCCCAGCCATCGGTACTCAGAAACAGATGAATGTGGTCTACCTAGAATTTTTACCAGCAAGTTACTTGGTTTCTTTGGTATCCTTTTTTTTTTTTTTAACAGCTTATCATCATAATGCTGTGATTTGCTAAACCATGATTGTCACTATGTATAAATGCCATCATGCTAATAATTGTGACACATCATTACGATTGACATTTCATCATGATATCTTACCATCATTATTGTCAATGTTTCCACTACTTACAAATTTGAGATCATCAACATGACTTCCCCCGTTACTGGTCAATGGTCCTTAACAACAAATATAATTGTACTATCATCCAATAATACTAGTTATTACCAAGACAATCACATTTTGTAACGCGTCCATGATCAATGTTGCAATTTCTCTATGCAAGAGCGGGAAAAGAAGTATTGTCTCAGATCCTAATATTGTAGAATGTCTTCATGCAAATAAGTAAATTTTCTTCATTAGGTTGTGTCATTGAATCTTTTTCTCCAAATCCACAAGGGACTTCTACAGTCCCCATACGGTACTTGTTTTAGTAGTTCATTCAGATAGAAATTTCAACCATTTGTTTAATACAAGTAAGTTCATAGCTGTTGAGCTGTAAAACACAGATTATATGCATTGAAAAAGTGAATTTGTAAGCTTCCCTAGACTATGAATTTGTAGAATGGCAGATTCTTTAAGTGTTAGACTAATCTTCAATTAGTTTATTTGTATAACAAGTAATTAAATGGCTATAGATTCCCAAAATATGCAAGTAACCTAATTGCATTTAGTAATTGAATCTTGCTAATCCTCTGTTTCTTCAGAGGATCTGTATCTTTGACATAAAATCATTTGATGATGCTTCTGGCTATCAATTCTGGATTATGCTTACTTATATATATATATATATATATATATATATGTTGTTGTTGTGTTGTAGGGTGCACAAGCTGTTGGAATGGGTAAGGAAGCTCAAAATGTGCCTGCTGCTGCAAACTTGTTTATGAAAGCAAATGACATTCTTGGGTAGGCTCAATATATATTTGTGTCATTTTGACGCCTTCTATTATACATGTTGATTCTGACTAGAATGCCAACTTTATGCTCAGCTTGGCATTATCTTTTTAAGCTCGACTTGTGCCCAGAAGCTTATATAAGTAACATAATGCTTCTCTTTAATGAAGGTTTGACCTTTTGGATGTGTGCATTAATGGACCAAAAGAAAAGTTAGACTCAACAGTTTTGAGTCAGGTATGGTGCTGTAATACTGTTTCTGAGTTATTTGTTTCTTCTTTTTCTTTCTTTTGGCGGGCTATTGCTTTCACTTTTTCTTATTTTGGTAATTCTTTTTGCTGCTGCTGTTGTTGTTGTTGTTTCACTTCTAAAGCGGGACAAGTTGTTGAAGTATCATACATTTGATTGTAGATTCTATTTATCAATACTAAAGGCCCCACTTGTCATAATAGCCAGTTGGTTTATTTTTGGAATTCCATAATGTAACTCTATTTAGATGGTCCAGGAAGCTTTTCTTGTTTAAGATGGAGACCAAACAACATAAGTAATTAGTTTCCTTTTCTTCTTTACTCCTTTTGTTATTACTATTATTTTTATTTTTTCCCCACTGCTCCAAATTAATGTTTGTCCATGTTTGTCTTTCATGGAGTAAAAGGATGGTTTTGACCTAGTTGAGTCATAGACGCAGCCAAACGTTATTAATGATGTAGCATTGTGCAATTGTTGTTACATTGTTTGTATTCTATGAAATTTCCAGACTAGTATTCAGTTCTGCATTTTTGCAGCCGGCAATCTATGTCACAAGCCTAGCTGCAGTTGAGGTACTTCGTGCTCACGATGGTGGACAGCAGATAATTGATACTGTAGATGTCACATGTGGTCTAAGCTTGGGAGAATATACTGCTCTTGCATTCGCTGGAGCTTTTAGGTGAGACATATTTTAGTGACATCAGTTTTGTTGTTTGTTTTGGTGGTGTTGATGATGGCAGCATATGGGGACTTTGACAAAGTTGCGCCTTTGAACTTTACATAATCATGAGAACATGCTTCTTTTCTGTACCATAATTTTCAACTTCCTTTTGAGCCCAACACTTGATAAGTGGACTAAGGCTGCTAGATAGTTTGAATGGAGAACTTACAAGGGCATGCAAGCTACCTATGAGCTTCCCCTGAAGTTAAATCCTTTTTTACAGCTAAGGACTAGGGTCAAAGGATGTATCTGTAACCCATTCCGCTTTGGCTGGTTTAGCACCAACACTAAACCAGACCTATTGGTCCAATTCATTATACAGCACTGGAACCAAAATGAAACTAACACATGGGAAGTTTGGTCTGGTTTGGGTTGGTTCAATTTAGGAAGAGGTTTTTTTTCCTTCATATAAGTTATTTTTTATAAATATTGTGGAAAGTTCACAAGCCTATTCCTTTTTTTTTTTTTTTCCAATTTTTCCTTCTTGGTGGATCACTCAACTAAGCAATGGAAATGAGTAAGACAAGTCCAGCAAAATATTAATATCTTCGTTCTGTAACAAGTGTCGCCCCTTCAATTTTATAAAATTAATCCAAAAAAAAATAAAAAATTACTCTATAAGGACAATTTGTAGAATTTGAAAGAAAAGTGGATATTTGGAACATAAAAAAAATATAATAATAAAATAAAAAATAATAGGATTAAGTGCAAAAAAAACCCCTCACTATATATCAGATGTGCAAAAAAAACCCTATTAGAAAAAAAGTGCATATAACTCCCTGTACTATCCATCGTCTGAGCAAATTGCCCCCGATCATCAATTTTGACCAATTCTTTTTATAAAAATCCCAAAATACCCTATGTTGTCTCTATCCACATTCTCTCTCTACAATAACTCTAGTGACGGCTAGCTAACGTGTCATCCATCTTCTCTGGGTTGAACTTCAGACCCATCATCACGACCAAGAAGTTTCAAGCGCCTGCGAAACCAAGTTCATACATCCCGGCAAGCTTCACTTCGGCGACATCAAGCTCACGCCAGCGAAACCTAGTTCAAGCTTCACTTCGGCAAGCTTCACCGTTCTATTTGGCAACCATCAACTCCGGTGAGCCAACTTCACACCCAGCAGCTCCGAGAAAGCTTCAACTACACGAGCCACATTCATCCGTTCTGGTGAGTTTTTAACAAACCCATTTTGAAGCTGTCCAAGCCTTTTCAAAGCAATGAATGGTAGCAAGCAGAGAAGATTCTCTACTTGCTGGTTCCTACCACTTCACTGCTTGTTACTTCTCTCTAGCACATGTTCAAGCTTGGTTTCCTATAATATTCACAGCCTAGAGAAATACTCTTCTATGTGTGTGTGTATGAATGTATCACTTAGATATATGAATGATCAGCTCTCTGTGATTCTTTTAGATGGAATACGCACTAGCTCCCACTCTTTTTCTTCATACACACATCACTCACCAGTTGAGCATGTCGGTTGGGTGAAGTGATACAACTCTGTTCTCGGCTTGTGTCTCTCATTTTGGGTCTGTCTGAAGGCTATATATGTATATCTTTATAATTGTATCACTGAACCATTTTTCAGTCATGGTTCAGTCAAAGGTTACCGGAACCATTTTTGAATCAAGCATCATCAGTTGGGTCTTCATTGCGTCACCAATATGACCAGAGGTGGAGCTTGCCGTCGGGTGTATCACAGCTTACCGGGCGTGGAGTTTGCCGTCAGGTTAGACCAAGCTCACCGAAATCATGCATGGATGAACGGAAAAAATGTTGCTGGGAAGAGCAGGATCAGAAAATGAAACGGGGGAGAAATGGAGGAGAGAGAAAAAAACATTTTGTTTATTAATTATTATTTTTTATTTCTTTTACGGGGGTATTTTAGATATTTCAATTGCGAAATTGACCTAATGCCCTTTTTTGCACAAATTAAAACAATAGGGGGTTTCTTGCACATCTTTGTATATAATGAGGGAGTTTTTTGCACTTAACCCAAAACAATAATAAGGAAAGAAAGAAAGAAAGCAGCGACAGCTATTGTGGGATGGGGGGAGTACTTCTAAGATTACATATTTAATTTGATAGAACACCTTCTGGCAATGTGACATACATCATGTTTTTAAATAATTTGCCAAGTTAGAATGATACACCCTCATACTTATCCAAAAAATAAATAAATAAAATAAATAAATAAATAAAAAGAATGATACACCCTCATCCTTTGAATGACATGCAAAGGCCCTAAAGTTATTTTATTTATCTAATCATCTCTTTAGTTTTAGGGTGCCAGCAGCATTGTTTTTTATTTAAAGTTATAATTTCATGTTTGAGCCAATCATTAGTATTATTCATGAGGAGTAAAGTTCTATTTACTAGCTTTTTAAGGTCTTATGCTTTACATTTTTATATAAACATATAACGTTGGATCACCATGCTCACTTCCTTGTATGCTCTCCACCACACTTTTATGGACTCGGGGTTGAAATGTGTTGAAATTGATTCAATGCTGTACAAAAGTATGTGATACAAATATTTACCCCCAAAAAATAATTGTGATACAAATGTGGATATATTCATTTTGCATACCTTTTGGGGTTGGTTTGGTAAAGGCATCGCCTTTACTCAAAACCAGAATCAATTGGTTTTCCTTTTTCTTGAACCAAGATCAAAATTAAACCAATAGTGATAAATGCTTTGTTTAATTCTTGTTTTGCACCAAAGCAACGTGCACCTCTACCAGGCGTTTTAACTAACTGCCCAAATGTACTTTGCAACGGTATTTGGGTGATGTTTGGAGATGCAGCCTTAGAATTAGCCCACTAATTGCACCTTTTAGATATTACCTTCCATGTTTAGTGCATGGATCAGAGGAGGCATCACCTGGTGCACCATAACCACCACCACCACCACCACCACCACCGCCACCATCATCATTATTTCATTATTCAGATTTCGGAGTTACAATTGGTGATTTAATATGTATAGTCTATATGTTATGTGATGGTAATTCTTGTTCCTGATGTTTTTAATTCTTTGTCATTCACTATTTCCTTGTTTTGATATATATTATTTGTATTCCTTTTATTAGCTTTGAAGATGGACTCAAGCTGGTCAAACTTAGGGGTGAAGCCATGCAGGTAACAGCCCATATTTGGCTTATGGTTTTCTTAGCTATATGTCCTTTGGAAACTAAAATTTTGGTAACTATTTTTCTATTGCCTGCAGGAAGCTGCCGATGCTGCTAAAAGTGCCATGGTCAGTATCATAGGATTGGATTCAGAGAAGGTCCAACTGCTGTGTGATGCAGCCAATGAAGATGTTGATGAAGCTAATAAAGTTCAGATTGCAAATTTCCTATGCCCTGTACGGTTCCTGCAAATGTCATTTTTATTCAGTAAACTTTGCATGTCATTTCCTAATTTGATTACCTTGAAAAAAAAAAAAAAAAAATCTATATATATATTTAACCTTGACATGGAAAAAATATTTCTTCTTTGTTAGGGTAATTATGCAGTCTCTGGAGGTGTGAAAGGAGTGGAAGCAGTAGAAGCAAAGGCAAAATCATTCAAGGCTCGAATGACGGTAATGTTCTCCATAATTTTCACTTGTCTGATTCCATGTTTACACCTTCTTTTGACATTCTTTTTGCTTCTCAGGTCCGTCTAGCGGTTGCTGGCGCTTTCCACACTAGTTTCATGGAACCAGCTGTGTCAAGATTGGAAGCTGCATTGGCAGCAACAGAAATCAGAACTCCAAGAATACCAGTTATATCCAATGTTGATGCGCAACCACATGCGGATCCTGACAGAATCAAACAAATATTGGCACGCCAGGTAAGCTAACTCCTGTTTTCCGTTATGAGTAGGAAAATATTATTTGAAAACATTAACCTTGAAATCACAGGTGACTTCTCCTGTTCAATGGGAGACGACAATAAAGACTCTCCTAACCAAAGGGCTGAAGAAAAGCTATGAATTAGGACCTGGAAAGGTAAAATTTACTAAAATTTTCGGATATTCTCTTGCTTAACCTGCAACACAGAAAAGCTAGTCGTAGTCTTATAACTTAGGTTTGTAAGCTTTTTCATCCATCCTGCTGTTGTTATTGATTATATATCAGGTTATAGCTGGCATTGTCAAGAGAATGGACAAAACTGCTGAGCTTGAGAATATCAGTGCTTAAAAGGGGGGAGAGTTAACAGACGTTGCTTCACCAGTGCCGTCCCAGTGAACCCTTTGTTGCATGGTGCAGGGACAATCATTTAGAACTTGATTTTTAAGGGTTAATGACTAGTTGAAGAGTTGTTCATCTGTATTGCAAACTTAAATTTTGAAAATAAAGGTCGTTAATTTGTATCAATTATTATATTTGAATTGATGTTATGCATAAGAGTTTCTAAGATTGTTCTCAGATCTGGTGCCAACATTTTTAGATTGCTGCATTGTGTGAAATTCAAAGCAGATTACTTCTCACTTGCCGTGAGTTGTTGGCTCATGTACTTGTGTTCTCGATTTAAAGTTGGTGTATTAACTAAGTTATTGCGTTGATTTAAAAGTGGTTGCGTTGTCGATTTACACGCAATGGATGACATGACCTAGTTCTACACCTATCAAAGTGCATCTTGTTATGATCAGTTGTGATATTTGAGGTGTTGCAAGAAAAAAAATTCTCTTAAACTATATTTTTATTGTATTTAACCCCAACAGGTTGACCATGTTTACACTGATTAAAAGTACTCCGTTTTGAACTTGATACATTAATTTGCTGACGTGGAGAGTGAAACTTGATACATTAATTTGCTGACGTGGAAAGTGGAAGGTTACTTTTATTAATATAATGAGAATTTAGTCGGATCCAACAAGAAATCAGACCCATGAATTTATGTGACTTGTGTAGTGATGTATAATTTATTCATGAAAGTTTTTCTCTAACCAGTTTGAACCCCTAACCTCGGAGCTTGCAATTGATTTTCGAGGGTTTCGAGTGGGACAACATAAATTTGAGAGAGAAGTGAGAGATAGCAGATAGAGATATAGAGAGAGAGAGAGCTTGTAGAGAATGTGTGTGCGCAACTTGAACAAATAAATGGGTCTGGCTTAAGGAGTGAGAAGGCTCAATCCACTGCTCAGTCTTCCTCTGTCTCTACATTCTTTCTCTAGTACAGGGGTTGAAGCGACGTCACTTTCTGGTACTGAATTGAAGTGATTTTAGGGTCTAGACTTTGATTTCTTATGATTTGAAGGAATCAAAGAAAGAGCTGATTTCTTATTTTTTGTATACCAATGTTTGAAAAAAATTCTCGTGAAAACCTGGTTGATCAGAGGGGAGAGATACAGATACATTTTTATACGTACATACATATATATAATTATATATATACATACCAGACTATCCAATACATGAGCAAGGTATATAATATATAAACAGAGAGAGGAGATGCAGAGCCAATCCATGACACTGGAAATCGTTCACCTGAACACCGATTTCACAAACTCCCACCTTGACCATGACTCATGAAAAGGTCTACGGTATACCAGCGGCGACACGGAGGATGAGAGGCGTCGGGGTTGTTGGGGGTTAAAGAACAAAATATATATGTGTGTGTGTGTGTGTGTGTGTGTTTATGTGTGTTTATATGCGTAAGGTGGTGGCGATGTTGGTGGCGGGAGTGGGGTGGTGGCAGTGGGTTTGACCGTGTATGGTTTAGTATTAATTGTTTGAGTTTAGAGAAGGCTGTGTACGTGGTTGTTGGGGTTGTGGTGATGGTGGTGGCGGAAGTGGGTGGTGGCAGTGGGTTTGTGGGACGGTTGGTTTGGTGGTGTGAGGTCTGGCCGGCGTTGCCGCTCACGGCGGAGAGAGACGTCCTGGTTCAGTCGCCAAGAGATTATGCGTGTTAGGGCGTGTTTGGTTATGTGGTACAAGTGTATTATTGTCTTTTAACATTTTAAAGGCCATTATTGTCCAATAATTTTATATTGTAAGTCATGTGACACTCACGTTCTTTAATTCCGGTTATATTTGAATGGGTAAAGCGATATGTGTGTGTATATATATATATATATATAATTAATTATGTTTGAGTTTACAAATAACCATTTTAAACTATAAGATTATATATTATATTTCATTAAATGATCATAATGTCCATTCTTATTGAATTACATTTCATATATATTTTTTTATCTAAATAAATTATGAAAAAATTCATACTAATTTGATAAAATATTTTCTATTAAATTTGTATTTTAATTAATTATTTAAATTAAAAAATTAATTTTTTAATTTTTAATAAATATATTACATGAAAAGAAGGTATTTTTTTCAAAAGGATTTTATTAGTTTTTCATCAATATATTGTATGAAAAATATGATTTTTTTTTTTTTTTACAATAAAAATATTTAAATTGGTTATGATATGTTTTATTATAAATAATAAAATTTTAATTATAAGTTAATCAATTTAAAAAATGGTTGTTACAAATCTATTTATCTATTTTTTATGATAAAATAAAATTAAGGTAAATAGTATAATTAATATTTACATAAAAAAAAAAAAAGATAATAAAAATAATTTAATAAGAAGTGAGAATTTTAATAAGAAAGAGTAAAATAATCTTTTGTGATGAATTTGTTCTTAATTATAATAAATTAATAATTTAGGGAACGATTTTTAATTCAAAGATTATTTACAAAAAAGCAATAATTTAGCCAAATTTTTTACACTTAACCCTATTCGAAAGGAAGTTAGCCGGATGAGTGCAACAAAAAAACACATATAAAAATGTTTTTTCAACTTTTGAGGTTTCTTGCACGTACCTCAATAGTTGCATTTTACTTTACTTTTGTTTTACTAGGCACACGTGCACACGTCTGCCTATCTATCTATCTATCTATCACCACAAAGAGATTAGGACAAAGAGAATTTAAGTGCAAAAATACGTCTGACTTAGAAAAGTCAAAGAAGTCCAATTGAATTAGGACTATGTATTGCTTGTCCCTCAAATTTATACCGATACAATTGAATTAGAAATATAATTAGGACTACGGTTCCTTCTCCATGCTGAATTATGGTTGATCACGGGCCGGGTTGCGTGCATGATGATGGGCCGGTATGTGCAAATGTGTCCAAGAATTCCCCAACCGCACCGGACCACTGTCATACTATACTGGGCCTTGGTGTTTGGCCTTGGCTTAGCGGTCATTTGAGTATTCAATTCCTTCTTTTGTGGTCCTACGCTCTGATAGGGCATGCTTCTATTGAAGGGAGGATTTTTACCTCCACACAAACTTATCAAATTGGTGATTGACTAAATACCTTTTCATTGAATTTATTTACAAGGTGCCTCCACCGCATGTTGAAGGCGACAAAAATTTTATTCTCCGTTTCAAATGAGTCACAGTTGTCAAAGTACTGAATATTTTAGGACGAAATGAATGATTGATAAGAGAGAGGACCTTGCTTGTTGGAAGAATTCCAGAGGTACCGGGACCCTCTTCCCTCTTGATATCTTTCCCCTGCTTCATGCAGATTGAAAAATCATTCTAAATATTCTTTTCAAAATGTTCCATCAATAAGAAAAAGAAATTTAACTTCACCACCTTAATCCATTAACACTAGCAAAACAAAGGAGGATTTTCTGTTGTAATGAATTTCAATATCATCTCGGAACCCCCAGGAGGATTTCATACATGGAGAAATGGTTTGGGAAAGTTTTTACAAAATTATAAGCATAGAAACTGCTAGCATTCAGTAATTAGATTATTAAAATTGTCAACAATTCCAAATGAATGAATAAACTCCAACAGTACTTACAATAAATATTCCTAGTCCTCAAAATTCTAGTAACAGATCAAAAATTTCCGATACAAATTATAACCCCATATCATCATGAAACCCCGAAACAGAAGTCCAAATGCATGAGGATGGTCGGACAAGGGTTTCATGAAACACATTCCGGAAATTCTAAAAAATAAAAATAATACTACAATACATATAACTTGATTCTACTCTGACCGACGAGTTTGCATCCTCAAGCCGATCAGAAACTGCTGTTGCAGCCTTAAAAGATGCTTGATCCGTCTTTCTCACTCTCCTGTCGCGTATAAATTTCTCATCAATCATAGAGTCATCCCTCAATACAACAGTGGAAAATTGGGTGTCCTTTTCTTCATTACCCCTCAAGTCACTGTGCTACTGTCGCTACCACTGTTTAGCTCTTGGAAGAAGGATTTTGCAGCTTCATATGTTGACCAACAGATTGCAGCGGCAGGAGCATGGAAGAGCATCCGTGGCTTCCATCCTCTCATAAGCCCGATATATCCATCCTTTTTCACAATAGTTCGAATAACGTCCCTAATTGAACTGTTTTGAAATCTGTCACATCCACAGACACCCTGTAAAGCTAATAGATTAGAAACAAATATATGATCAAATAGCACAATCAAAAAATAAGACATACAAAAATGAAAAAGAAACCACTGCTAATAGTGTTCTATAACTTTAAAAAGAATTCAGATGTAAGATACAATTGAACAAGTTTGGTGCAAATGTTAAATTTAGTTGTTGGAATATAACGTTCAATTAAAACATCATATTGACTGTATAATGCAGAATAAGACATATCTCTAGCCAACAAGAGCAATAATGTACTTTTGAATTGAATTTTAAACCAGTGTGGCACTGCTGGATGCTTCTGATCAATAGAAATGGAAGAGTCCAAAAAAAAAAAAAAAAAGGGAAGATAAAAGAAGAAGAATTAGACACAAGGGACGAAAAATAGGTGGGCACGAAGCATATAGCTCTTCATGACAAAGTTTCTCTTCTTGCTAACCCTAAAGGTGTGACCTTAATTTCATAACACTGGCAAATCAAGCTATTCCACAATTCTCATCTTGTGCATTCTCATTTAAAGTCCATGCTTGGCAAACACAAGATATGACAAACAAGCACCTCCATCTGATTTCCTTACAATGACAAATTACATTAGACTTCCAATTTATTTATCTAGTGAATTTGAAGTAGAAGGCCCAGCTTACTGTTACCCCTAAGAATTCCATATGTCGATTTACCTCTGACGACATACTTACGCTTGGAACAACTTTGGACCACAAAGACATTTGCTGTTCCCATTAACTAACCACTCCTTGCAATCTGCCTAATTCAACATTGACAACAGAAACTCCAATCCATCAGCAAGGTTATTTGTTGCAATTGACATACCATAAATGTACAGATTATACACGTGTAGGTAGTTTAGGTTATTTGTTCCAACTCTAAATGATTAGGATTTTTTTTATACGCTATGTACAGAATATATATGTGTAGAACTTTGAACTAGGGTTGTAAAGAGGCAACAAAAATTTTTGGTTGAGGAAGAAAAACCAGCCGACCACCACTCTATCTTATTTCTTGCTCATCTTGGCTCTGTAATCACTAAAGCTTCAAAGATTATCTTGCAACCTTCCTCCTGGAATTCCACTTCTCATTCTCATTCTACATTTCCTCTTCTCCTTTCTCTGTTCTGTGACTTCTTTTAAAGAAAGCCTATAGGAGTTCAGCATCAATTTTGGTCATAGAGCACGTTCTTACGTTCAAGAGAAAAACTTACTTTATCATCTACATGGAGGAGACATTATATCTTTTGTTAAAAAAGTTGAAATCCAAAAGTTGGGAAAAATATTCTGGAGACTATCCGCCATAATTGATAAATATTGAAAGAACATATATTTAGTCAAAATCCTAGAGAGAATCATTAAGATTGATTGTTAAGACAACTGAAGTGGCCAAGGAGGTATCTAAAAATGCACGCAATAAATCTCCAACTTATATTTAATCAAAACCCTTGTGCAAATCATGAATATTGATTGTTAAGACAACTTAAGTGACTGAGGAGGTATCTGAAAAGGCACGTACTAACTTCAACTTGATGACATTCTATAAAGTAGTAGTTAATACATATTTGGTTCAATTTTCAGACCGAGTTACTTCATGTTTCCAGTAACAATTGAAAAAAAAAAAAAAAAAAAAAAATCCAAACTACATATTTTAAGAACCTATTAGCATCTTTGACTAAAAACAAAAAAACTGAGAATAAAAAACATCATTATAATGTTTTAAGAAGTTCAAAATAGTTTTCAAGCATAACAAACTAAAAAATATATTTAAACTTGTGCTCAAGAACTGGATAGTATTTTCAAAGAGCTGCACATAATATGTGTTTTTCTTTCAGTAACATTTTAATCTAGGAGCTTTCATTTACATTTTTATGCTTTTGAATATTTTCAGGGTATCTCTTTATAGAAATTTCCACAGTAGCTAACGTCCAATTTAGAAGGTACCAAGTCCTAAGGTGATCCAATGTAACTATGGCTCGGGGTCTCTTTTTCTTTCGGAGGAAAACAAAAGTTATTGAATCCTTAATCCCTATCCATCCTTTTAAAAGCAATGCTCACCATTCTGCCGCAGTCCTGAAACAGCTTTGGCAGTATTAGGTGTTATCAATATGTTAAAATATATTTAGCATTGAGACTTATCAATATATATATATATATATATATATATATATATATATATATATATTTAGCATTGAGAAATAAGCCCATACAAGGGTGACAAGTTACCCGCTCCCTCCCTCATATTCATCTTATAACCAAGAGGCCTAGAAGGCCTCCCTCCCACCAATAAATTCCCTTTCATGGGAGGGAGGGATGTCTTCTAGGTTCTCTCTCTCTGTCTCTGTCTCTGTCTCTCTCCCCTCTTGTAACCAAGAGGCCTAGAAGATATCCCTCCCTCCCATTGATTCCCTCTTTTTCTTAATAAATTATTCACCAATTTTTTTGATAATTAACCCTCAACAAGGACTAATAGATACAGAATCCGCCTTCTCTTTAATAAAGTCACATTTTATATTTCCAAAAACAAAAGACAGGCTGTGAAGAAGCTCCTTCAGAATTTGAACCATACTATTTAGAACAAGGCCATAAATGACCAAAATCTTCTAATAAGTAAATCATATACTAACCAAGTTCATATCATTTTCTATAAAGACCCAAGCCTGAAAGGTCCATAGTATCAAAGACTTCCTAGAAGAAACAACGGTTAACAAATTTCTTAATCAGCTTCACGCCACAATATGTCATCTGTTGCAACCAGTATGTGGTCTATTAAATTCTATATTCTTATCATTCTGAAATAAAAAAGGACGTAATATTATTCCAGCAAATGGATGAGTATTTCTAAGGACTTTGCTGCACATCCTTCCATTAGAATAGAAGGGACTTCAAAGCAGGGATACATAACACAAATATGACACAATATGGATATGTTGAAAGGTTATCCTCAAAATATTAGGACAAAGGCACGATGAGGATGGAACAAATGACTCACATGTGAGTCAAAGTTTCCAAAAAGAGACATTTTTTTTGGTACAGGGAGAGTATATAATTACATATATGATATGTTAGTATGGAGCATGGTTGGCAAATTTCCAACACAAACTTAGGGTTGTAAGTTTGAACAAAATGTCTTGCTACCATAAAAAGAAAAAAAGAAGATGATGGAGATGAAGAACAACAAAGAACAAATAAAAAATCTCCTAAGCTTAACCAGACATCTAGATTAAGGTAAGATGAGATCTCAATGACCATCTATGACACAGGTTTGATCTTTAGAAGGTTTAACCGGCTAAGACCAAAAACATTGATCAAAATTATAGGGATCTCCCTTGTGTATTTAGAAATTACACTGCATTCCCGTGTCAGAGCTTGTAGGTTAATTACGTAGATGAAATTTTTTAATTTACCGTTTAACCCTCGCATTTAGATATCGTATTTTAGGTTGTTTAAGCACACTTTGTGAAATGATTCCTTCACCCCCTCATTAATCCAAATTTTCTTTGGTGTACCCTGTATATAACCCTAGAGGTACGTAACATATTATATATATAAAGACAAATATATCAGTCAATACACCCAAATCTTGAAAACCCATTAACCACCTTCCCCTCTATCTACTATCACCGCCACTATGATAGCCATTTGCCGCCAGCACTAAGCCACCACCGGCACCTAATACAGATTAAAGCACTCCAATCCCTCAACATCCCAATCTCAAAAGACCGCCCTCAATGTCCCAAATTCCAAAGACGGTTTCACTCAATTTTCTGTCCAGAAAACCAACATTTGTGGTGCCTCAAAATCCTTCTGCCACCTCCTATCCCTCCGCCTCAAAAACTGTTTTGATGACATTGAGATATCTACCACTAAAATTCTCTTTTAGCCGTCACCAGTCTCAAGTTCATCGTCCCATCACCCCTGTCCACTTCCCCTCCTAACTCACCTTAAATATCCTCTCCTGCACATGCATCAACAGAGAAACATCCAGAACTTGAGTATTAGATATAGCTAGCCACTATTAGTGGTTCACTTCTTTGTTAATGTGGGTATATATACTAAGTATAGCAAATGTTCATATCAGTGGTTCACTTCCTTGATGTGGAAATAAAATTATTGATAACAATGTCTACATTTTTGTATATTATATATATTCATATATACATACACACATATACGCATGTGTATCTAAGGATGCCTAAATGAAGAAAGAGATGCTTTACCTACACATAAAATATTAATGATACTTATCAAAAAAGACAAAGAAAAAAAAAAAAAAAAAAAAAAAAAAAAAAAAAAAAAAGATAAATTTATTTCTTATTGCAAATTAGTGAAGTTGTTAAATTTTTATTTTATTTTTTTGCAATTTATAATTTTTTATATATATAAGAGAGACAAAGAGTAAGTAACAGAAAATAAAAATCAAATACATATTTACTTGTGAAATGTAATGAAATCAAAATATAATGAAAATTCAAATGAAATTAACATTTTAGAAAATTGGTAAAGGTGTAGGGTAAAGAAATAGATATTATCAAGGACAATTTTTAGTTGAAGGGTGGAATTTTGTCCTATAATGAAAAGCTTGGGCACTTATAAAAAAACTAATAATAATAATAAAAAGCTTGAGCAGTGCTTAATCTTTTTACTTCTTCCTAGGGAAAAACAGGCATGCTAAATTGTTTGGATGTTGACAGTCAAACCATTTGGCCATCACGGTGGGGGTAAGTGTAAAACTTTATGGGATGACGGTGTAATTTTTTAAAACACAGGAATATGTTGTATTTTAAGAGTTTGGGAGGGGAGGCCAGTGTAATTATTCCAATTTTTTATAAAAGTCTCTAAAAACATAATTTTAAAATGTTTTATTTTCCTATTCCACATAGGACATTTATGTTAGCTATAGATATGGAGTTATAGTCAGTCGAAGGTATCTCTTGCTCTCTACACATTATTGAGAGAATTCACATCTTCCAGAGAGAAAACTTTAAGGGTTTTCATAGTACACCATACTCAAAGCAAGGAGCACATAAGAGACTATTAAATAAAGAATTGACCAAAATGATTTGTAAAGAACAAGGATTTGAACAACCATAGGGAGCCAGCTTGTGGGTGATCAAGTTTATTGACCAACAGTGGAAGAGATCGTGGAAAAAAGTCTATTGTGAGTCTGGATCAGAGTAATTGGGGGATTATTGGAGTTAAAGAGTATGGTAACCTAATTGTAAACCATTCTCTATAGTGAACTATTCATGAACTAATGGACGCAAAGGATGGCTTTGGATAAAAGAGTGGGTTCCTCTATTCGGAACATCTAGCAAATTAGATAGAATTTTAATCTGTCAACATGATAATATTTTCATTTCATAGTAAAAAAAAAAAAAGTTATTACTTTAATGTTTTCCCTCTTCTTCTTTTAAATTACATAACCCCCCACGTGTCACTCACATGCCCTCCAGGGCCTCCACATGTCCAACATGATTCTGATTCAAATTAACAAAAAAAGACTGGACACATTTTGCGCTTGTCTGATATATATTAGTATGTTTAGTTTGTGTCTTAACACTTACCCAAACAAGATTTTGTGCTCTGCTCATATCGGACACCACTACTACTACTACTACATAGGCATGTCAATGCTTCCTATACTACCATGATCTAAGCCAAGTAAAATAAAATAAGCTGCCATAGAGCAGTAAGCCAATGTAATGGATATTTTCTGAAATTTTAAGGCCGCCATTTAAATTGTATATATATTCATTCTTTACAATACAAACAATGAAGCCACAGTAATACTGCCGGATTCAATAAATCATGGTGGAACAGATGCACTTGAAGTATGTTTACTTTGCAGATAACAATGGGGTTGTCCTTGTAAAGTTCAGAACTTGATTTGGTCAAACCAGTCCATTTAAGATATAAATTTTTTTAATTTCATTCTGAAATCAAAGATGTCAATCAAGACTAGATCCATATCCATTCTTATTAGCCTAAACAATAGGCTGTGACACAAAAATCAACTGCAAGAGCAGCTGCTAGAGGGGTCCCTAGTGCCTGCTTGACGCCAGTCTCCTGCATATCCTAGTCATTCCAACACTAGAATTTTGTTTCAGGAAGGTAAAGCAAAGATTTTGAACAACTAACGAAAACAAATTCATACACTCCACTGTTTAGGACTGCACCAATGATGAATTCCATAAAAGATATCACTTTTAAAGTAGCCAACCTATGTTCAGTTAGTATTTAATTTCACAACATTCAAATTCCAACTGCAGACTTACACCAAAAAAATATAAATAAATAAATAAATTTGTAACTGTAGACAAAGTACTAAAATAATTTGACAAAGACGTTGGATAATTCCCACTTCAAATTTTGACCAAAATATGTCTTCTGCAAACATGTTTATTATTTACACAGTTTTCCTATAATAATATATAGTTTGCAATTTACCTTCCGAAAAAAATATATATATAGTTTGCAATTTGCAAGTTAGCAATTGAATATAAAATTATACCTGACATTGCAGCTGAGTCTTGACGACATCGAGTGGCGTTGTCAAAGCAGCTGCCAACGCCCCAGCAGCAGCTCCAGCAGTGGCATGAACAATCAATCGCTCATCATTTGCACTATCTGGCGACACCTCCATCAACCCCCTCTTCACCGCCTCATACGTCGCGAAATGCACCGCCGTGAATGGCGCATTCATCAGCACCGTGGTCCTATACGATGCGTAAAATGCTCCAACTCCCTCTTCCCTCATCACTATCCTAAAGCAATCCATCACCCCCTTGTACGGACTACTCCCCAATTGCAGCCTCTGCTTCACTACATCCATCGGCGTGAACACCGCATCGCTCGCCACCGTAGCAAACACCCCCGACACCGCGTGGGCGGCCGAATTGTTAGGGTTTCCGCCGGAAAACGCCTTCTTGCACATTTCGTACACGGAGAAGTACACGGCGTGGGCCGGACCGGCGCCAAGACCCATCGCGCCGATGCCACGGTAGAGACCGGCAGGGCCTTCGGATTTGAGGATGGAGCGGACGGCGTGACGGAGACCCACTTGCTGAATAGGGCAGGAGACTAGGGCTTGCATGCGGGTCTTGACGGTGTCGACAGGGAACATGGCCATGTGTTCGACCGAACCGGCAATTGAACCAGCGATCATGAACTGCCAGAATTGGAGGCCGTCGTGGGACGGCGAGACGATGATCTCCGGGTGAAAATCGGGGGGTTGTGGGACGGGTAGGAGTTCAGATTTTTGGAATTTGGTGGTTGCTTCGGTGGCCATTGACGCTGCGAAGTTAGGATTCATAAATTAGGTATTCGAGATGGTGTTTGGGTGGAGTTGAGATGGGTTGTTACCATACATGTTATTGGGGTGAGGATAGATATAGAGAAGCATATGATGGAGAGAGGGGGTAGGATTTTGTTGTGTTTTGAAGTTTCTAACTGGTCAAAAAGAAACAAATGTAGAAGAAGTTTCTGTGATGGTGATTGGGGTTCTAGGGTTTGAACAAGGTATGGATTCCAAAAATTAAGGGGATTTACAGAAATAAAGGTTGAAGAATATGGAAAAAAAAAAAAACTTCCTGTAATAATTAATATTAGCGCCTAATTCGTATTTTTATTAGAGAAGGTGAGAGTAAAAGGAAGAATTTTTATATTTTTTTGCAAGGCAATAATGCTAGGGGGTCAGGGGAAGCACTTGTAAACAAAATTTTAAAAAATTATAATAAATAGGTAATTTGAGAAACATTTTTAAACACTTTACATTAATTTAAAAAATAAAAAATTATAATAAATAAATAAATAGATAATTTGAGTTAGATTTTTATAGTAACTCTTTTAAAAAAAATTTATATATCAATTAATAAATAAATACCAAAGTATTAAAATTCTTTACACTTTTAATAATAGTATAGATATTATATACTATTATATTACGATACACATATAGTAGTATATTTATCATAATTTAATGTTATATATAATATGTACCATTAAATATTATATTATATTTGCTTTTCCATCCAACTTTCATATTTATATAAATCTTGATTTTTTTAAAAAAATTATCTCCTAATTTTTTATTTTTAGAATTATATTGTGCATTCATTTATTTGGTTTTCATTAATTTTCATTTTATACAGATTTATTAAAGGGATTTATCTTCTACCACTATGAGAAATAATGTCTAATTTTTTTTTTTCTTTTTTTAATTATTTATGCCTAAATGTTTTTCTTCTTCTTCTTTTTATAAAAAAATATATTCATTTCATGCAACTAATGTGAACTTGGTGATCATCATGAAATTATTATGGAATTGTTTAACATATGCTTCTACAACACAAAATGTTAGAATTTGTGAATGAAAATTGTTTTATCAGTCATCAACAGATGCTTTGGACTGAACATGTGTGATTACTAGTTGATTGTGGGATGAAAAGATGCAATTCAAAATCAATAGACATAACATATTCAATATGGACCATTGTAACATATTGTAGTGAGTGTGTCTAGTTATGAACAGATACATATAAATAGTTATATCTAGTGATGAAGAGACACATATAAATGATTGTATCCACTGATGAAGAGATACATCCAATCCGAAAAAGCACTTCTATTTCTATAAATACCCCATTGGGCTGCCATAATTCGATCGTTCAATTCATTTTCTTCTCTCTCCCTCTTTAGACTTGAACCCAAGCCAAGTGAATTTAAACCATAGGTCAAGTGGTCCAAGCTATTTAAACCCTAATCCAATTTCGTCGAGCCATATTAAGATTGGCACAAACCATTTGGTTCGGATTGCACCCAATTTAGTATTTATATAGTATAGATACATTTTCTAGTCAGAGATAGTATTATACAGAGGAGGTTCACCGTATTCACGAGTTTATAGTGCTGCTACTTGTAAATGTAAACCATTGCATCCTGGGAGACAAGCGCCACAGAGTACGTCATGTAATGACACGGTCATTTTCCTTCCTTTTCTTTTCTCAGATTTTCACGGATATTTTTTTTCCGTTGATCTTTTCCTTTCTGAGTTTGGTTTCTCGCCACTTGGTGTCATCTTGAGTGCTCGGGAATAGTTTCCGAGACTCTTTTCCTTGGATTGACGACCTTTTGTAACACTATTCATTTTTCGTCTTTTTCCCGTTTGTCACTTTGTTGGCACAACCTCACTTTTTGTGTTCGGATTTATTTCCGGTTTTTACATGCATCCACGATATTTAAATTCTATGCCATGTGTATTTTTACTTTCTTAGAAAAGCATGCTAAGTGTATACTTTTCTTGTAAAGGATATGGATGCATAACTTTTTGTAATATTCTTAACTTGTGGAGTTTTAGTGTAATTAAATAAAGTAATTATTTTTCATCTTAGGGACCATTTTGTAATTTAATTTGGAAGATATTTTCAAAAGGGACCTTTTTATAATTTTTGAAAAGTGTGACAAATGTCACACTCTCATTGGTCCACTTGTTGACATTTGTGTAGAGACACTTTGATACCTTGGATGATGACATGTGGAGGGTGGAGATTCAACCATTTATTGACCTAGGATAGGTGTACTTGTTGGCTTGGATGGTTGACAAGTGTAGGCTTAGAATTAAGCCTACAATGGATGTTTGGATGACTGACAAGTGTATGCTCCAAATTAAGTCTTGCAATTATTTTTGGGCCACTTTGGAATTATGTTGTTAAGGAAGGGTTTTTGTACAATTGACCAAACTTGTGTGTGTTGACTTTGGTGTAAGACCACATAGTGAGTGGAGGAATTCTATTTCCTCCACTCACATTCTTTCACACCTGATTTCATCATCCCCCTCTCTTGTAACGAAAACCCTAGCCTCTATGGATGAAGCTTTATAACTTGCTTTTGTATGAAATATAAGTTGTATGCATGTCTTTAGTTAATTTGAGAAATTAATGATTTATCTTAGCTTATACATAACTCATTTTAGACTTGATATATGACATGACCGTGACTTGATCTTTGTTATATATTAATTTAAGATGATTTAAATGAGATTTCAAATCTAGAGATTTAATGAATTTAATTTAATTTAAATTCTAGTTAATTGTGTTTTACTTGTATTTCATTTTAGACTTTATATATGGTATGACCATGATTTAGTACTTGATATATATTAATTTGAGATTATCTAAACAACTTTTGAAATCTAGAGATTTAATTGATTTAAATTAATTAAATTCTATATGATGATATTTTGCTTATCTTGCACTTTTGATTGGATATATGTAATGACCATGCTAAGTTGTTTAACATATATTAATTTGAGGTTATTTGGAATTGATTTGAAATTTAGAGAATTTAATTATTTTGTTTAATTAGATTCTATCTATTGGCTCCATGGATCTATTTGTGTTTTAGAAGTTGTTTCTATATTCAAATCATGGAGTTGGACTTGTTGTGTATTCACTTGGTTGTATCTTGGGCATTTGATAACATTGTTGTTATATTTATATTCATGAGAAAAGAGCATGTGTTTAAAAAAAAAAAATGAAAAATTTCAGCATGAAAAGAAAAGAAAAATCAAAAGAATGCTGAAAATCTTTGCTAAGGAAAAGGCTACCTATTGAGACTAGTTTGAAAGCTCCTACTAGACTTTGAAGATGAGCTATTTGCGTAAAAAGAAAGGAGGAGACAAGTCGAAATAAGGAATTGCTGTCTACTCTTTAAAGTTTGCTTAGAAAAGTTTTCTCAAAACAATCTTATCTTAATGCTTTTCGATCAATATGGTTTGGATAGTTGATCAATATGATTTGATTGGACTTGATAAGATTGGATTGCACACACACACACATATGAATTTGTTAGGCAAATTCTAAATTTTTATAAAAATTGCAAGTTGAATTTCATGTTGTGATTGTATGTTTGAGAATTGATTTGATTGGATAATTTGTGGTGTCTAAAAAATTTCGTGTTTTTAAATTCTCTTAAATTCTTCAGAAATTTTTAGATCTCATGTATGCTTGAAATTCATGGAAATTGCTATCTCATATTTTTTTTGTTCAAATATCAGAAAAAATAAAAAAATAAAAAAAATTGAAAAATGAAAAAAAATCCAAAAAGATTTTCCTTTTAGTTTTCATTAAGAATTTTTTTTTTTTTTTGATGGAGACATCATGTGTGTGATTTTGAGCATATTTGGTCTTATTAATCTTGTGAATGGAGCATGTGTTATCTTGGACACTTGCTATGGTTCCATTGCTACTATATATCATCATGTTTTTTTGCTTATTCCAATATCTTATGCATGGATGATTGCTCCTACATTATTTCTTTTCCTTCTTTGTTGAGCTTTATTTGTCAATTTGTAACAAAAAGGGGGAGAAGTGTGCATCTTTGAGGAGGAGAGTTTCTAGAATTGAGGGGGAGATATATATATATATATATATATATATATATATTCATATATTGATATATGTTGATTGTTTATCTTTCTTGATTAAGCTTCACGGGTAGTTTTGTTGAGCTAATGTGCAGATTACAGGTTGCTACATGTGTTGAAACTTCATGATGTTTAAGAAGAGTTCCGTTTTATTTCTTTGACAATCATTGTAATTTGTTTTTTCTGCTTGGATAGATTACACGTTATTTTTAGCATTTTGTTACGAAATTGCCAAAGGGGTAGATTGTAAGATATATATTTTGGGAAGATTGTAAAAAGTATATATTCTGTAATTGGCAACTTTCAATGTCAAAACAAGTCTTAATCGAGTTGTAAATTCAAATTACTATATCGGGATCGACAATGACTGTGGAATTAGAAGGTTGTTCAAAGTTACCATAATTGAGATCATTCGAAAAAGGTAAGAACAACACTTTAGGAAGGAATCTAAAAAGGTTAGGATACATTTCATACTTGGTATATTTTTAGAAATTTCCAAAACAGGATTTTTACTAAGTTCAGGCTGAAAATTCAAGTCTGCTAGACTTGAACCGGTTAAGCCCCATTGAACCGGTTCAAGGCCTTCAAGATTGGTTTCAAAATCTCACTCCCAATCTTGAACCAGTTCAACACCCTTAAACTGGTTCAAGATGTCCTGACAACAATACAACTTATAGTTTCTTGTTTCAGAATTCTTTCCTATTTGGTCTAGAATTGTACCAAGTCCTATACACGAATTTTTTTATATTTTCAGAGGGACTAGGACATTTTTAAACTCTATATAAACCTTGTTATACATATAGATTTAGTCACGGCTTTTGCATAAAAAAATTCATATATATTAGAGAGCCATCTTTGAGTGATATTTTTATTCAGAAAATCAATCTGATTTTTCTGATTTTATTTTTGAGAGCACACACATAAACACAAGAGTGATTTAGTAGTGTTTTTCTCTATCTCATCGAAATTGGAGCATAATCGAAGATTCAGAAATTCCGGAAAAGCAAAATTAATTCATTCTTCGTCAAATTCAGATCTAGAAGAAAATGGGTGAAGCGATCACACTTTGAAAGGGTCAGAGCATTCGTAGAGTGTTGTCTGATCTACCTGCAACTCATCTACAAAGATCAAGAGTAAGTCTGAGGTCGAGAGCTGTTGGACGGGGGAGTCGTAAAGTCAGGGATCGTCAACAATTGATTTTTCGTAGAAAGATAGAGTGTGAGACTGAGTTAAAGTTCAGTATACTTTGCTTCAAACATAGTGGATCATTTATCTCAGGACTGCAAAGTTCAACGAGGTTTTTTCCTGTTACAATTGGTTTATTCTACCTATTAAGGTTTCCTCGCTAAAATCCTAGTGTCATTTTTCAAACTATATTTACTTTACTTGCACTTTAGTTTTGTTTTGTGGTTTGATTTTAGTTTTATTTCGGTAAAATTAAAATAAGTAAAAATTAGATAAAAAAGTAAGTTAAATCTATTCACCATCCTCTCCAGGTTATCTATCCATATTATATTCCACAACCATTTCGTTGCGTACAAACTCTCTACACTTTGACTTGTGAAAAGAGGATTCTAGGGAACTTGATGTAACAAATAGTTGTTTCAAATTTTCTATTTGTTTTTTGGAAAAAGAAAATTTATATATATATATATATATATATATATATATATTATGGGTTTAATTATGAAGGGTTTTTTTTTTCTTCACACACACACACACATATATATTTGTTGATTTGATATTTTTCCACTAAAATTAACCCTAATTGCATCTTTAATGATTAAACTTTTGATAAGAATAAAAATCAAATTATTGTTAATAACTGAGCATTATTCTAAGTATAAACATTCATCATATTCCAAAATTATGATTATTAGTATAATATGATTGTATTTAGTTTTTTTATTTTCTTTATTTAGCTTTGTTTGTTGAATAAATCTTTCTTTGATGAGGATTTATTTATTTATTATTATTATTATTTTTTTTTTGGTAATAGTAATGACATAGTCACATAAGATTTAAAATGTAGGTATATATATAGCATATATAGCATACAAGAATGTTTTATTATATTTTTGTTTTTTGAAAACTGTTTTAAAAATTTTCCTAAATAGCTTGAATGGAAAGGTTTGTTTGGTTTTTTTTTTTTTTTTTTTTAAGTTAAAGCTCACATATTGATGGAAGGAAGATTTGAACCTAAGTCTTTCACCACAAACATCACACGTCTTACCACTTTTTATTTTAGCCCAAAATTTGCTTGAACACCCTAGTTTCAAAACTAGTTTCATACAGAAGTAAGATGAGCTAGCCCAATTAGATTGTGTAATTCGAGAATGACGCCTGAAGCTATTTTCAAGAGCAACAAATGCATTGTTTTTGTATAATTGGGAAGAGAAGATATATATCATTAGCAATTTAGCATGAAAAAAAAAAAAAAAAAAAAACAAAAAAAATAGAAGACAGAAAAAGGAGAGAACAAAAATCATGAAAAACAATGCACACCAAATCATGAGATTGAATACTTACATGAAACAAAGGAGTTTGATGACAAATACCAAACAAGGTATCTAGAAATGAGCTCAGCTAAATCATGAATTCTCACATTTCACATATTAGTGAATCATTTGACAACATATGAACTAGTCTCCACTCAGACCAAAATATAGCAACCTGCTTAATGTTTCTGGCATTGCGAAATGTCCTTGATGAAAGCATCAATGTTTGTTTCCGCGGATCCACCTTTTGCAACAGCTTGCTGACAGATCTCTTTAAGTTCACTGGCTCTTCTCCTCATCTCTTTCGCTTCATCGCTTTCCAAATCCATAAACCTCTGCAAAATGCCGGCAATCTCTTCTCGGGTCACCACACTGCTGTCTCCCACCTCTCTCCTCACCCTCCAACCAATCTTCCAGTCTTCTGCAATTCTCTTACTATTCGGAATTTGATCCGAAAATATGGGGTATGTAAGAAATGGCAGACCAGCAAAAAGGCCTTCTTTAGTGGAATTCCACCCACAATGTGACCAAAACCCCCCTATTGAAGGATGGCACAATACCTTCAATTGGTCACACCAAGGCACTACTAGCCCCTTATCACCGCAACCCTCTTTCAGTTGAGAAACCTCGCCACGAGCCACCCACAAGAAGCTGACACCACTATCGCGAACCCCGGCAATGATTTCATCCATTTGGGCACTCGAAACCGAAAGGAAGCTCCCCTGTGAAATGTACAAGACAGAACCTCTAGGTTGAGAATCTAACCAT
Organism: Cornus florida; assembly: GCF_030987335.1. Classification (NCBI taxonomy): domain Eukaryota; kingdom Viridiplantae; phylum Streptophyta; class Magnoliopsida; order Cornales; family Cornaceae; genus Cornus; species Cornus florida. The sequence goes on along the minus strand of NW_026775575.1, from coordinate 52,809,789 downwards.
TGTACATGGTGGGAATCATTGTGGGCAGTACTTGTTGAGGAATGTTCTGCAAGTCTGAAGTAAGGTATGGCAGGACCAATAGCGTAAACGGGGATGGATAACTCTGCTTTCAGAGCATCAATGTTCTCAGCTTCGAGCTCGTAGGTGGAAGTGAAGAGAAGATACTGTGCTTTCTGCACCCATGAAATGGCTTCCAGGACTCGCTGCAACACTTTCCGAGCATCGTCATAGTAAACTGTGGTTAGATCTTTTATGCGCGTAGGAGGCACTCCGGGTATGTAGTCTACTATCTCATTTCCTCGTTCTAACACACGAACACACAAAATCCATACGACAAGTTCCATCATTATTTGGACATGAAACACAAGCAAACAAATGAAATAAGGAACATTTTTCATTCTCTAGTGTACTCAAATAATTTTTTTTTTATTTTTTCACATTTGTTTACTATGAAACAAGATTCATTTCTTAACTCTAATTGCTTATATGTTTCAATTATTTAATTTCTTAAATTAAAGGACTCAAAAGCAGTGGCTTAGTTTTTGGAAGGTTTAATTTCATAAACATACGTCACAATAACTGTTAAGTTGCCTCCATAAAATTTGCTTCCCTTTAGAAAGGGATTGTGAAATCCATACTCCATTTTATTTTTTAGTAAATGAAATGACATAATTATTCTTCAAAAATGGAACATAGCAGTATTTTTTGTGTTAAAGGGTGTGAGTGCTTCTTTTTTCCTAATTAATGGGTTGATTGCTTCTCGAAAACATTTTTTTTCTCTTAATCTAATTTTGGAAATAAGATCAGACAAAGCCATCTCAACACAAGTATTTACTATGTCCCAACGAGGAAAAGGTATTGGGTGCGCCCTGCGCACTATGCACGGATTTCATTCAAGCCGTATGTGTAATGCACAACACGCTTGTACGACTCAAATGAGTTGATGCCTGTGCACCTGGCGCATAGAATATCTATTCCGGAACGAAGATTTCAAATGACTCAAGGAATAAGTGAGGAGATACCACTTGACAGTTTTGGAGTGCATTATTGAATTGTTAAAAAAATTGACCGTGTGAATTTTTTTAAAAATTCATGATTTACACTTTACCACATTTATTGATGGTGGCTTGAAATATATAATTTCTTAAATCATGTTAAAAGGAGTCTAAAAGCTCACCTTACCATAATGTAGGTAAACAATTAACTTTTAGAGATTCTTGCTACATGTCATAATTCAAAGAATATTTTAGAGGGGGTATAAAGGTACTTTTGATTAAATTATTTTATAAAGAAGAAGTGATAAATTTGATTTTGCCATCATCAAAGTATAATAATAACAATATAACTTTGTTTTTCTTTATAAATAAAAATTAAAAAGAGACTATTTACAACTAAATGTACTAACATTATTTAACATAGCCCTTCTCTCTGTGAGAGTGAAGGACTCTTCAATGGTGAGGAAAGCAATAATTGATTGGGGACTTCCTGGTGCCTCCATCAGACCTCCAGCAGAGCCACCGGATTGATTAAGGAGGCGCCGTGCGGCGCTTGCTTCACGATGCCTCTGCTTTGTAACCGGATTGTCTTGCTGATTTAGACGAGCTTAGAGTCTGTTTAATTTTCTAATTCAGTATTGAATGCAAAACAGGGTAGGTGAATTTTAAAAAGGAAAATGATATTTGGGCCAATGAGGCAAATTTCTTAGGCAGAAATACGTGGCTGTCCACATGGCAGTAAAGTTGTACGTCCCTCAATTTCTCTCTCCTCTCTCCTCTCTCTCTCTTTCTTTCTAACAAGCCCATTTTTTCCGTATCAGTTGGGTCTGTGAGATCGGCGGGACAAGGTTGCTGCACAGAGGCCGGCAAGGACGAAGACGGAATGGACCAGTGAGCAAAGATGGTGTAGAGAGCACGGAACGGCAGTGCAGTGGCGGTGACGGGATCGGATGTGGAGAACTCGACCGGTGGAGTGCTTGGCTGAGGATGATCTGACCGGCGGTGGCGATGGGCTGGCTGTGATGGAACGATGTCTCTTCACCGTTTGTGATTCTCAGACACGACCAGGTCACGAGAGCTTTGGAACCCTTCGTGTTCTTTGATACCCTTTTCCTCTTTCTTGGCTGTATTGACTGATTTTTCTATTTCATTTCTATTTTCTTCTTCAATTGATACACATAAAGGAATATCATAGCGAGAATGCCAATTCCTGCTAAATCCCCAACTACAATCCCTGCAATTGTCCCTGGATTTAGCCCCCTCTGTTGTTGATTAGGAGAATTCGAAGACCCATTTGCTGAATTTGTTACCGAAGTGGAGTCAATTGTTCTGGGTATGACCGCAATTGCCGAAGAAGTGTTGTTTGTTATGACATTAGACAGAGTTGAGAGCTTTGAAGGGATTATACAAAGCTTCTTGAGTGGTTTGCTGCAGAAATCCGTGTCTCCGAGAAATCCGTGTCTCCGACGAACTCTGTTTTCTAATTATCTAAGGCCATGGATTGTGGGATTTCGCCGATGAGATTGTTGAAGGAGAGATCAATTGTAGCGTTCGCCGGGATATTATTCACGGATTGCGGTGAAAGTGACCCAAAAAGCTTGTTGTAAGATAGATTCAAATATCTCAAACTCTGCCCACCGAAATCAACAGCCAATGACTCATTAAACATATTGGAAGATAGATCTAACGCTTCATCGAAATCAAACCCACCCGGAATGTAACTGGAAAAATAGTTACTTCTCAACGAAACAACAGTGAGATTCTTCAAAGAGGTCAGATTTTCCATGAACTGCTGACTGATGTGTTCTGTTTATGTGTGAGAGAGAGAAACAGATTGAGAGGAAGACTTGTCTCTGATCTCTGGGCAATTGAATGAGAGAGAAGGTTGTGTTGAGACTTGAGAGAGAGAGAGAGAGAGAAGAGACACCGAGAGAATGTTTGTCAGGGCGTGTATTATTTCCATTTTTTTTTTTATTTATTAAAGTTACTTACCTGTACTGCCAAAACAATCGGCCAAAGTCTCATCTATCACGATCCTTTTAAAAATAAATTTTTTTGATAAAATTTTTAAATATAGCTTAACATGGTAAATACATTTTAAGCGCCGGTTGTGTTTAAAAAATAACTTTTTAATAATTACTCATTTATATTAATTCACTGTAAAAAACAATTATTTATATAACACAATCCTATTCAATTTCACTAATATTATGTAATTATTTATATAATAGAATTATAATATCAAAGAAGAATTATCTTTCACGGACTTTCTTAACACTCTTTTCAATACCTTACCATGTAATCTAAAACCCATATATTTTAAATTTTACTTTTTTAAATATTTTGTAACATTCTTTTTAATATCTAAAACCTATATATTTTAAATTTTCATTAATTATTTATGATGGATGTATAATTTAAATATCCATAATTAAGGGAAGATTACTAAATTAACGCACTATTGAGATAGGCTCTACAGATTACGATAAGGATTACAGATTGAGATAGGCTTTACAGATTACGATAAGGATTAAAGATTGTGATAAGGATTAAAGATTACGATGAGGATTAAGTCTACATAATTCTACGTGACATCTTAACCTAAGCCCTATAAAAAAGGCGGGGGAATCAACGTTTTGAGATACGCAAAAAACCTTAACTCAAGTTCTTGATTTCTCTTAAGAGATTAGTTCGCACACTGACTTATTCGTTGGAGCCTACTCCACCGATAACACACCGGTGCTTGTAGGATCACCTTTTCTTCTCTCTGTCCAGGAAGTTAGATCAGATCCGGGTTGCGCAGAATCCATCATCAACAGTTGGCGCCGTTTGTGGGAAAGATTTTAGTTCTCTAAATAAAGTATGGTTCGATTGCGATCTGGTCTGGTTGCTGGCGAATACGAAGCGTTGCAAACTTCTGATCAAAGGGACTCGATGAGGCAACCCCCCGCCGTCCCAAACGATCAGGAACGCGTCACAGCGTTGGAACAATAGGTTTAACCTTAAATAAGGGAATGAACCAATTAGTCCAGAAAAATTCAATGATTCTACAACGCTTAGCCGACCTTAATGAGGTGGAGAATAATGAAGTACCCAATAATGACTCCCGTAGGATTGACAACGACGCTGAGCTTAGTCAAATAGGGGGTCAACAGAGAAGCCATCACCATCGGTCTCTTGAACGGAATAATACCAAGCTCCGTGTAGGTACCTCTGGTTGTGTTGGTGACAAGACTAAAGACGTCACTTATTTCAATCTGTAGATGCAAGATCTGAGAACTAGGGTCAAAGACGTCATGCAAGCAATGAAAGGGAAGGGCCAGGCCACAGTGAACGATTTGGTACAGAAGACCAACCTAGCATTTAGCCTCGCTGTTATGTTATGAGTTGTCCTATACCTAGCAAATTTAATATGCTAACTCTTGAGAGCTTCGTTGGGACGCGGGACCCTCTCGATCATTTGGAGACCTACAAAGCTCTTATGTATTTGCAAGTCGTACCGGATGAGATTATGTGCAGGGCTTTCCCTACCACACTAAAGGGTTGGGCTCGTCCTTGGTTCAATAAATTAAAGTTAGGCTCCATTGAAATCTTTAATGAGTTGAGCAAACAATTCATTGGACACTTCATCGCTGGGCAGAGGCATAGGAGATAGCAACACACTTATTGAATGTGAAATAGCAGAAGGGAAAGCCTCTCCGTGGTTACATAAGTCGTTTTAACGCTGATATGCTGCAGGTAGAAGAGGAGGACGACAAGGTTGCCCTCACAGCCTTTATGGGAGGACTACAGACTTCTAAGTTCCTATTTTCCTTATCAAAAGAAGCCCCTACAAGCATGACAGAGTTGATGGTTAGAGCATGAAAGCACATGAACACTGAGGATGCTATGAATGCACGAAAAAACAAAGATGGTGAAGATAAGAGGTCGGAGAAGAAGAGGCCAGCACCTAACACTAAGGAGGAAAAGGAATCGAAGTACAAGAAATTCTCAAACAACCAGGCTGACAGATCGTCTCGCCGCCCAGTGAGCCCAGGCAGGTATAATAACTATACCCCCTAAATACATCTGTAGATCAAGTCTTTCTGCAGATTCAAGATGACGCATCATTGAAATGGCCGCCAAAGCTAAAAGCTGATCCAACAAAGAAGTCTCTAGGTAAATACTGTAGGTTTCACCGGGAGCATGGACATAACACAGAAGATTGTTTCGACCTCAAAAACCAGATCAAGAACCTTGTTCGTAAAGGTCATTTACGTAAATTCACAACTGGAAATGGAAAAGGAGGCTCCAACCCAGCTCGGGAGGGCCGAGATGATCGCCCTCCTCAACACCAACCAATGGGTGAGATCAAAGTTATATCGGGTGGCTTCGCTGGTGGTGGTGAGACGAGTTCGGCTCGGAGGGCTTATGCTAGGAGTATTCGGAGTTTTTCAGAGGTGAATGAAGTTGGAATGACAAGTCCTCCAACAAAATTACCTCGAGTTGAGGAGCCGGTCATAACCTTTTCTGAAGAAGATGACAAGGGAATTCACCAGCCCTATGATGACCCCCTGGGCATACGAGAAATTGAAAATTGGCCGAGAGAAGCTCCGACACATGAAATCACCACTGGTGGGATTTTCAGGTGATAAAGTACATCCACTGGGGGCAGTTACCATTCCAGTTATTGCAGGAGCCAATCCAAAGCAGGTCACTGTAATGGTGGACTTTGTAGTGGTGGACTGCCCATCATCATACAATATTATCCTGGGGAGGACAACATTGAATGCCATGAAAGCAATCACGTCCACTTACCATCTCCTGATGCGCTTCCCAACTGAATATGGTATGGGAGAGCTAAGAGGGGACCAAACAATGGCTCGCGAATGTTATGTCGCCTCTCTTAGAAAAACAAAATCGTAAGAGGCATTTATGATTGAAGGGCTCGAAGGGATAGATAGACCAGACTTTCATAGAGCGGAACCTACAGAGGAGCTAGAAGAGGTCATCCTTGGTGACGGTGAGCCCGAGAAAAAAGTGAGTATAGGGTCTTTACTCCCCCCAGGTATCAAAGATAAACTTACTCAATTCCTTAGGAAGAATCCAGACGTATTTACATGGGTCCATAAAGACATGCCGGGTATAGACCCCACTATCATGGAGCACCGCTTAAATGTAAATCCTGACTTTAAACCTGTTAGACAAAAGAGGAGGACTTTCGTTCCAGAAAGGAATCAGGCTATATCAGAAGAGGTGGAAAAGCTCTTAAAAGTCGACTTTATTCAAGAGGTGTACTACCCCGACTGGCTGGAAAATGTGGTCTTAGTGAAGAAGGCAAATGGAAAGTGGAGGCTATGTGTGGATTTCACCGACCTTAACAAAGCTTGCCCGAATGACAGCTTTCCTCTCCCAAGAATCGATATGCTCGTTGAGGGAACGGCTGGACACGAACTATTAAGTTTCATGGATGCATATTCTGGATAAAACCAGATATCTATGTATACCTCAGATAGAGAAAAAATGGCCTTCATCACTGATAGAGGTTTTTACTGTTACAAAGTAATGCCGTTTGGGCTCAAGAACGCTGGTGCAACATACCCAAGGCTAATAAATGCAATGTTTAAGTATCAAATTGGTAGAAACATGGAGGTATATGTTGATGACATGTTGGTGAAAAGCTTAAAAGCTGAAGACCATTTGACTGACCTGCGGGAGACCTTCGAGGTACTTAGGAGGCATAAGATGAAACTCAACCCCAGCAAGTGTGCCTTTGGGGTTTCCTCAGGAAAGTTCTTGGGATATATGGTAAGCAGAAGAGGAATTGAGGCCAATCCAGAGAAGATCCGAGCAGTCATTGACATGAGATCGACAAGATCAACCAAGGATCTACAATGACTAACAGGGAAGATTGCTGCCTTGAGTAGGCTAATCTCTCGGTCAATTGACAGGTGTCTACCTTTCTTTCGTGTGCTAAGGAATGTGTTTGAATGGACCCCAGAGTGTGAGTAGGCGTTCAAAGAACTAAAGCAATACCTTAGTTCTCCCCCACTACTGTCTCGAACTATACCGGGAGAGGAACTATATATATACCTTGCAGTCTCCACGACAACTGTCAGTTCAGCTCTGATACGAGAAGAAGAAGGGGTCCAAAGGCCAGTATACTTCGTGAGCAGAGCACTTAGGGGTGCGGAGGAAAGATATCCAAGGATGGAATAGTTGGCCTTTGCTTTAATTGTGTCCGTCAGGAAACTGAGACCATACTTTCAAGCGCATACGATAGTGGTCCTAACAGATCAATCCCTTCGACAGGTCCTACACAAGCCAGAAAGCTCTGGTCGACTGATGAAGTGGTCAGTAGAGTTAGAAGAGTTCGACATTCAGTATAAGCCAAGAACAGCAGTAAAGGCTCAGGTGTTGGCTGATTTCTTAGCTGAGTTTACCCCTCCAGAAGAGGAGAAACAACCCCAATTTTCGACAGAACCAGGTTTAAGTGAGCAGATGGGCCCAGAAGTAGTCTGGGACTTGTTCGTGGATGGGTCATCTAATGTTCAGGTTAGCGGAGCCGGGCTTGTTCTTGTCTCCCCAGAGGGAGAAAGTATACAGTACGCACTTCGGTTTGGTTTCAAAGCAACCAACAACAAAGCAGAGTACGAAGCCTTGATAGCAGGATTAAAAGGGGCAAATGCCCTAGGGGTTGAGCAATTAAATATGTACACCGACTCCGAGCTGGTCGCTGGACAAGTTCAAGTGGAATATGAGGCACGAGACGAGAAGATGAAGAGTTACCTACAAAAGGTCACTTCCAAAGATTCTCAATTCATTAAATACCACGAGAAGAGAATGGGAAAGCAGACACTTTAGCCCGGCTAGCTATTGCATTGAACCTGAGATCAATAAGAATATACCACTGGAATATTTGGAAGAACCATCTATATCTCAGGAGAGACAAATTGAAGTGCAACAAGCGATATTGAGTGTGGAATGGGCAGATCCTATCATCAGATATATCAAGGATGGGGTGCTACCAACAGACCGAACAAAAGCTCGAAAGGTCAAGATGCGGGCAGCTAGGTATACGCTTATCAAAGGGGTGCTCAACAAGAGAAACTTCTCCATGCCGTATTTACGATGCGTTTCTAGCGAGGAAGCTGACTACATTTTAAGGGAGATCCACCTAGGAGTTTGTGGAAACCATGCTGGGGGTAGGTCACTTGCTAACAAGGCCATCCGACTGGGATACTATTGGCCCACCATGCAGAAAGATGCACTTGACTTCGTTCAAAAGTGCGACAAATGTCAACGATTTGCCAACATCTCGAGACAACCATCAGAGGAGATGACTCCCATGTTAAGACCATACATCTTTCCCCCTTAAAAGAATGAAGGGTTAGCTTCATCTTCTTCCCTTAATAAAAAAATGAGGAGTTAACTACTTCCCTTGTTAAAGGGTGAGTTGAGTGAAGCTCGTATTAATCTACTTCCCCTGTTAAAGGGTGACCTGGGTGAAGCTCGTATTAATCTACTTCCCTTGTTAAAGGGTGAGATAAGTGAAGCTCATAGTAATCTACTTCCATCGTAAAAAGACGAGGGGTTAACTACTTCCTTTATTAAAGGGTGAGCTGAGTGAAGCTCATAGTAATCTACTTCCCTCGTAAAAAGATGAGGGGTTAACTACTTTCCTTGTTAAAGGGTGAGCTGAGTAAAGCTCATAATAATCTACTTCCCCTGTTAAAGGGTGACCTGGGTGAAGCTCGTATTAATCTATTTCCCCTGTTAAAGGGTGACCTGGGTGAAGCTCGTATTAATCTACTTCCCTTGTTAAAGGGTGAGATGAGTGAAACTCATAGTAATCTACTTCCCTCGTTAAAAGGTGAGCTGGGTGAAGCTCATAGTAATCTACTTCCCCTGTTAAAGGGTGAGCTGAGTGAAGCTCATATTCATCTCCTTACCTTATTACGAGTTACGTGAAACTCGTCTTAATCTGCTTTCCTTATTAAAGGGACGAGCCGACTAAAGATGTCAATAAAATCAAGTATAAAATAACGGTAGCATGCCAGCAGGGCAGCTTGCCAAATAATGGGAGCATGCCAACAGGGCAGCTTGCCAAATAAAGGCAGCATGCCAGCAGAGCAGCTTGCCAAATAACGGCAGCATGCCAGTAGGACAGCTTACCAAATAAAAGCAGTATGCCAGCAGGGCAGCTTGCCAAATAAAAGCAGTATGCCAGCAGGGCAGCTTGCCAAATAAAGGCAGCATGCCAGCAGAGCAGCTTGCCAAATAACAGCAGCATGCCAGTAGGACAGCTTACCAAATAAAGGCAGCATGCCAGCAGGGCAGCTTGCCAAATAAAGGCAGCATGCCAGCAAGGCAGCTTGCCAAATAAAAGCAACATGTCTGCCAGGGCAACTTGACAAATAACGGCAGCATGCCAGCAGGACAGCTTGCCACGGCAGCATGGCAGCTTGCCACATAACGGTAGACTACCAGCATGGTAGCTTGCCACATATACGAGCTGCCAATGTGGCACTACGACAAATATACAAGCTTGCCAATATACGACAAATATACGAGCTTGCCACATATACGAGCTGCCAATGTGATACTATGACCCCCGACTGTATTCGCAAAATGACAATATAAGTCAGGCTAATGGACAAGGCTCTGCAATTCTAACTATATATTATTGTGTGATATTTTGGAATTAACGTTCCGGTGGTTTGACAAGCAATCCTCCGAAACGGGGGGCAACTGATGGATGTATAATTTAAATATCCATAATTAAGGGAAGATTACTAAATTAACGCACTATTGAGATAGGCTCTGCAGATTACAATAAGGATTACAGATTGAGATAGGCTTTACAGATTACGATAAGGATTAAAGATTGTGATAAGGATTAAAGATTACGATGAGTATTAAGTCTACAGATTACAATAAGGTAATTCTACGTGACATCTTAACCTAAGCCCTATAAAAAAGGCGGGGGAATCAACGTTTTGAGGTACACAAAAAACCCTAACTCAAGTTCTTGATTTCTCTTAAGAGATTAGTTCGCACACTGACTTATTCGTCGAAGCCTACTCCACCGGTAACACACCGGTACTTGTAGGATCATCTTTTCTTCTCTCTGTCCAGGAAGTTAGATCAGATCTGGGTTGCGCAGAATCCATCATCAACAATTTATATAATAGAATTATTATTATTATTATTATTTTGGTAATCGTGAGTGTCCCGGCCAGCTTGCGCTCACCTTGAATAATTCCACGAGGTTCTGAAAATATATAATAGAATTATGTTCCTAGATAAAAATTCTTTTTCACTTTCCTTAATTTTTGTAACACATTTTTTAATACCTTATATAAATATTATGTAATTCAAAACACATATATTTTAAATATTACTTTCTTTAATTTCTGTAACACCATACCTACATAAATATTATGTAATCCAAAACCCATAGATTTAGGCCTGTTTGGGGGAGCTTCCAGTTTTTAAAATTCCTTCCATTAAATTGGCTTTGGAGAATGTATTTTGATGAAAGGAATTTAAAACAAAAAAGTTGTTTGGTAGATGAATTTTTTGAAGTTCTTTTAATTATCAACATAATTTAACTCGACAATTATACCTTTAATAATTCATGAATAATAGCATAGAGTTGACTTAAGATGTATACATAGGAGAAGGAAAAAAAATAAAAAATTAAAGTGATGGAGTGAAATTGCGTATAATGCATACACAGTGATGATCAAGGTATACAAATTTATCCAATCTATATGATAGAAGTTTTTATATATATATATAATAAAATTTGAAAGAGATCGTGGAAAAAGAAAATGAAAGAAAAATAAAACGAAAGAAAGAGATAGCAACAAAAATATCCTATTTTTGTTCTTATTTATAGCTATAAATTACTTTAATAGTAGAATGGTAGCCTTAAAAGAAAAATTATATATTCATATATATATATATATATATATATATATATATATATTGTGAGAAAGAAAAGTTATTTAGAATTCTACATAGGGTTAAATTTTAGATGATAGTTCATAAATCCTTGAACTCTTTAGGCTTTGAAGTTAAATGGGAGTCGATAGTTCCTGCAACTCCTCGATGTCATTATTTTTCCTTTGTTGAATGGTTTTTCAAAAATATTTTTTTTTAGTAAAGATCTGTGAAATTTTGCTTAAAATTTTAAAATTTATTTTTATTTTTTATTTTTGGATAAAGAACAAATGAAGAAGATGATACAGAAAGAGAAAGAGAGAAAAAAAAAGTTTGCAATGGAATTCAGAAATAGAAATTGAAATTGAAATAGGTTAAATAATGGACAATATAGGAATTTTATATTTATTACTTAAAAAAAAAAGTGTATAACTTGCGTAAAGTCGATCAGGAAGTATGTTTTATTGATTTTGGTCAATCGGGCTTCTAAATCACTGAGATTTTTTAAAAGTCCGTTTTAAAAAATTTTACCAAACGCTCTTTATTATTGGCAAAGGACTTTCTGGACTTAGAAGCTCATTTCGAGGCTACAAAAAGCCCAGCCAAACAGACCCTTAAAATTTCCATCAATTATTTATATAATAAAATTTTATTACTAAATAAGAATTCTTTTTCAAGTATTTTCTTTAATCTTTGTAACACCTTTTCAATACCCTATCTAAATATTATTCAATCCAAAACTCATATATTTTACTTTCTTTAATATTTGTAACACCCTTTTCATACCATACATAAATATTATGTAATACAAAAGTCATATATTTTAAATTTTCATATTTATTTATTTTATTGAGTGAATGTGGTTGTTTTATTGATATTTTTGTATTATAAATATAAAACTGTTATGAGTATTAGATATTGAGGGCAAAAATGTAATATGTACAATTTTTAAATTTTAGCTTTTGTGTATAACAAACAATCTTAAAAAATTCAGCACTTAAAATTAAAATGTTATCAAACAAATTTTCAAATTAATATATTCAGCACTTAAAATTTCCACGCTTAAAATGCAGTACTTGAAATTTTTAGTGCTTAATTTTCAGTTTTATAAAATAGTACCTTAGTCTAAGGTTTGTTAGACTATTATTCGTCTTTGTTTCAGCTTTGATGGACTTGGGCCATTTGTTTTGACAGCTTTTGGGCTGGTCTGGTGTAATGGGCTTTGCCCTGCCTATATCTTGTACATTATACAATCAATACAGCTTAACTTCCGAAAAACAAAAATTTGTATTACTTAATAATTTCTTAAGCTTTGTTTATTTTGACATAAAATATCTTACTTGGAAAAAATATATATATTTTTAGATAAAATATATTTTTATTTTTATTTTATTTTAAGTTGTTTCACAAAGGTCTAGTGTCTAAAATAAGTCAAAAATCAATTGCTACGTTAATTTTGATATTAATAGGTTTTAATATTTATTTTCTTTATAAACATTTTAACCAAACATTAATAAATAAATAAAAAAAAAGAAAGAAAAAAAAAAGGGAAAACAATATACACGTCCGCAGATTCATGTTTATCATACTGTCAAGTTCTATATTAAGTTCTTCTCTTATAATAGTTATTAAATCTCTCCTTCTTTGTTTCGTTTTTTTAAACAATATTTCTTATCATCTTTAACTTGAAGAGAGAAAAAAAATTTAAAAAAATTTCGTATCATGATATATGATATTTCGTATCATATATCATATTTTTATATATATCTATATATATTGTATCATATGCGTAATTTTTTTTTTTTTTTGGGAAGGTAAATATTTGTATGGTACTTCACAGTCTTTAACAAAATTTCAAAGAGATAAATTGAAGTATATGTATTTTATATATGTATTTGATCAGTGGTTTGAGATGGATTTATTTTATTTTTTTAAAAAAAATAAACCCACTTTTTACTTCTTTTCCTGTGAGTGAGATGTTAGACTATTAAAGAGAAAAATAAAATGACAAAAAGAAAGAAAGGAGAGAGAAGAAATGAGAGAGAAATAAATAAAATGAGAAAAAGAAAGAAAGGAGAGAGAAGAGATGAGAGAGAAAGAGATGAAATGCCAAATTGGAGAGGCTACATACTTCAATTGTAATATCATTTTCCTACCAATGAATACGCACCTGACACATCAGCCCGAAAATGGCCGTTCTGCACTAGGAGATCGAAGTGATGGAAAAACGAGAACACCGACGCCGCCATCGTGAAAAACGAAGCCACCGGAATATTTCGCCGATTCCCAACGCCGACCACCCATTTAAGATACGTGTCGTAAATGATAACAGACGGCCGCGGCGGCTCAAGCAGATCCAGAAACCTCTCGAACGGATCCTCCAATTTTGTCAGAGTGGCTTCGTAAAAGCCCAGGAAGTCCTTGCCCCGACCCACCTCCGACGGCACGACATTGGGTATGGAACCGAATCGGAAGTTAGCCGGCTTGGTTTCAGAACCGAGGAAGCCGAGCCACTCCTCCGTGACGACGCAGGTGATGAGAATATCATCTCTTTTCGAAGCCAGCAACCTGCAGAGGTTCAGCATCGGATTAATGTGTACCCTCCTCGGATAAGGCATCGCAACCACCTGGCACCCCATGATTCGTTCCTCCTCCACCAGATCCATGTATATAATTATTAACTATATGTATATATATATATCATATATGTATATAATCTGAAACTGAAGATGAATGTGGTTGAGAGAGAAGCAGATGAGTGACTCAGTGAGTGTGCTTGAAGAGTTTGTAAATTGAAAATTGAAATGAAGAAAGCTATGGGTTTTTTGTCTGTTTTAGAACCGACACATCGTTAATATCAAAAGTTGTTCCGGCCTTAACCGGAATGAGTCCACTTTTGTTGTTCCGTGTGGTGGTGGTTGTGCTTGTGCGGTACACAACCTTTGCTCAATTTAATCATTAAATATTACGGTATTCCAATCTTTGTAAAATAAATTCATTTTGAAAACTTATTTCTTAACCATATTTTAAATCGGTAGCTTTGTAATGTAATTTTAGAGTTGGCAAGTTAAGGACTGAAATCCTCTGCGTTCACCTGAGTGTATTTTACTGGAGATGTAAACTCCAACACGACTCAATCTAATTTATTAATATAATTTTACAATTTTAGTTAAACGTGTTGAACTCTTCAACTCTAACACGATAAGATTAATTAAACAAGTTAATCGTGTCAATTCATTTTATGTCAAATTTTATCACCCCAAACAAATAACACGTTTGGAGTTGTTTTTGAATTCTTCAAAGTTTTACCCGGTTAGATAGAGATTAATTTGTGAAAAAGTGGGAAATTAATCCATGATACATTAAATTAACTTAATATTAACTAGGCTATAATATTAAAAAAAATTAATATTAAATAAACTTAATATTAACTTAATTGTTAACATAACTGGACTATGATGTTAATTTAATATTAATCGTGCAAGTAATGATACTTACACTTAATAGTTGTAATGAATTGCCTAACCAAATATTTTTGATTGGTTATTTATGTCCAATACAAGCAAGTGAAATGGCCACTATTTTATTTATTGCATAAAGGACCAATTAAAAATAGTAGGTTTGACAATTCGGTGTAATAAGTTAAAAATCATTTTCCGAGGGCTATAAAATAATTTATTTAGTTTCAATGTTAAGTGGGTTACAATATTAAAAATTTCTATTTAACTAGGCTACTAAGTGAACTTTTGTCTAATTAAGTTTAACTTAGTTCAAGAGATATGATTAATATTAAACAGAAAATTTAACTTAAATGAATTAGAAGCGGAAGTTGGGTGGATCCAATCCGAATCCAACAAGTGATTGGATCAACAAGGGCTAACCCAATCCTGACCCAGTCTCAGGTTTAGATTTTTAGCCCGAACTTGGAAATTTCATTGTTAAGTGGGTTGATGGGTTGGCCTGCTATATATATATTCTTTTTTGAGTTGTCTATATATATATATATATATATATTATGGCGTGTGGTACACACAAGCAGATAAGTTAGATGACGACACAACCACAGGTCCACAACTGATTTTCGGTTGATATATATATATATATATATAGATACAGAGGGATGATGGATGATATATTGAGAACCGAAGTCTATGGTTTTTCTTAAAGTTCAATGTACAAATTCCAAACTCAAATCCCTTGGTTCATATGTATAATTTGTGAGTTATGTAGTGGAATAAGTCATGAAAAGTTTGAGTTTTAAATTTGTTTTGAGAGAGGAATTAATCACTGTGTTTTTTTAATTCAATTTACTTTACTAAAGTTATTGGTTATTTAAACAATGGAATATCTTGAGGATTTGTGCACTATCCTAAACGTAAAAAGATCCGCTATGTATGAAGTAAAGTACACCGAACTTAATTTGATTAAGACTCAAATCCCTTTGTTCTACCAACACTCAATCCGCTGAACGACCCTGACTTTGCGATTTCCCGTCTAACAGTTATCGGCTTCAGACTTATGCTTCGAATCTTATAAAAGGATTACTGGCAGATCAACAGCACTCCGCAAGCGACTTGATCCCTTCAAAGTGTGATCGAACATTCTTCTTCTTCAAATCTGATTTAGAACCAACATATCGTTAATGTCTATGAAAGTTATTCCAGCTTTTTTCGTAAGGAGTCAGTTTTGTTGTTCTGTGGTAGTTGGGCAAAGATTCAGTGCCTATGGTAGTTGTCGTGCTTGTGTGGTCCACAACACTTTGCTCAATTTATAATCATTAAATATTAATGTTACAATCTTTTTTGGTTTTAATTCCTTTAGATCCCATGTGGTTTGTCCGACCTCTCCACGTTGTTGGGTTTGTGACTCAAAATTATGCAGAAAAATTAATTTTCTTTTCTGTTTTGATCTGTTGAAATTTGTGAAGGAAATTATGTCTCATTAAATTTCTATTTTAGAGTCGGAATTAATATGATAACTGTTTGTAAGCAAGTTGGGAATGATTATCCAACAACAAATTGAGTTCTGAAGACTCTATAAATAGAAATGGGTATAAGAGGTTTAGTGAGAGAGTAGAGAGATAAGATGTAAGAAGTTTAAGGGTGAATGTTATGAGGAGAGGGGATAAATATGTAATTCTCGAGTGTATACATGTAGCCTCAATAGAGATGATAAGTGAATGAGTGAGGTTTTGACATGTGGTTGTACATTCTCTTCTTTGATACATAATAGTGAAATATCTCTCTCCCATGGACGTAACCCTAAAGTTGGTTGAACTATGTAAAATATTGTGTTGTGCGTGGATATGTGTAATTGTTATCTCCATATATGCTTGTGTTGATGTGATGTGATAATACTTCTGCTGTGTGTGATGAATGAGGAATTTAACTCTCAATAATAACTGATCGTTGAGTAGGTTGGATAGAGTTAATTGTTACTCCAACAAGTGGTATCAGAGCCGATGGTGGGTCAAAGCCTGTGATTGGTCTTGAAGATAAGTAGCAGGAGATTGGTATTTTCAATCACATTTACATTAAAATCTCACCACTGCAAGTTTATAATAAATTTTATTAAAATTCAGGGTACAAATAGGGATGACAACAAAACGATTTCGAGAGGGGAACGTGTAATACCCCTAATTTTAAAAGTATAGTCTCGATATTTATTTAAATTGTTTTATTGTATTTTAATTAAATTAATTGATTATTTGATTTTATGGCTATTTTTGTATGTGATTTTATATGTTTAATTGTTGTGTTAATTTTTGTGTTTAAATGGTGTACTAATTATGTGTTTAATTGTGGTATTAATTTTGTGTTTAAATGGCATATTAATTATATGTTTAATTGTTGTATTGATTTTATGGTTTATAAGTTGTATGTTTAAATGTTATATTAATTAAGTGTTTAATGGTTGTATTAATTATATGTTCAAATGTTATATTAATTAAGTGTTTAATAGTTGTATTAATGGTATATTTAAATGTTGTATTAATTATGTGTTTATTAGGGGTATTTAATTTAATTAAATACTATTAGTCAGTGGATTCATATATGTGTATAATTCTATATATATATATATAATATATAATATAATTTAAACTAAATTACGTATTATCAGATTTAGGTATATATGTATATATAGTATATTTATTTTCCTTTTTCATTTAATTAATTTAAAGTAATTAGAATTGGGAAGGGAAAGGGATTATAAGATATTAGTATATATATATAAGTTGTACGTCCGTGAAAGGTTTGAAAATCCTATTCATGCAGACACTAAGGGAGGTAGGAAAACAGAGGGTTTGAGAGGGAATAAATAGAAGGGTTGACAAGAAAGAAAGGTTGAACCAAGGAGGGATCTAAGGGGTTGCTCTTAGGCTATACTAAGAGCAACAAAAGGTCGCCAAGGCAACCAAAGGGGTCGTCAGTTTAGAGAATAAATGAAGGAGGAGATTTGGGGTTTTAAATCTAAAAATCCAAAGGTAAGTTCTATTTCTTCTCTTCCTTTTTGACTTGTGTTTTATACAGACTTAGATCAATTCCAGGAAAATTACTTAGATTAAAACAAACTTTTTACATGTTTAAAGTCTAAAGTTACAATGTAAATATGAATGTAATGGGTTTGTATATTTTGTTTATGATTTGATAAATTGATGCATGATTTGTGTTCTGGATTGTTTAAAATATGTTCATATGATGTATGTTGGGTATTGGGACATTCTAGGAAGAGAAATCAAAACTTTGAATCTCCAACAATGGAGGTTTGAAGAAGAACCCGTAGAAGAAGACGATGAGCAGTGCCGTTTCGACCGACCGAAGAAAGGGTTTCAGCCGACCGAAGAAACGATTCGGTTAACCGACATGTCGTAGGATTGGGAATTCTTACTATTCTTTATACTATTCATGTTAATAGTTGTTTGGATTTGTTTTAATTATTTTAAATTGTTAAAATAAATTCATGGAGGTTATGGAATGCATGATTATAATTAATATGCTAAGATATTAAACATGAAATTTTAAATGGAGTTGCATATTGTTAATGGAGAGTATAATTGCTTAAATTTAATTTAGCAATTTAATATGGTATATATATGATTTAGTCATATATCGTTAGTATAATATGATCCCATATATGTCTGATTTATATTATGCTCATCTCTGGATTTAATTAATGTAGTATTATATTTATTTCATCAATTGTGGATTGTGTAATGTAATGCACCAGAATGAGATGGTGGCATTCTAGAGACGGATTAACTTATCAGTTTAGTTCTACCTATTTTTATGTAAAGGGATGGATTAACCAAAAGAATGTTAAGTCCTACCTATATTTAAGTCAAGTCAGCTGAACAAGTTGAATGATTTATAGAGGATTACTTTATACTGGATATGATGGTTATTGGATTATATATATATAATTATGTGCCATGATATAAGCTTGAATCTTATGATCTATGATTAGGGCGCGTATATTGCCAGGGATGTGTAGCTAAATATAGTGTAGATGTGTACCCTGGTAGGTCTAGGTATTCATACCCACTATATGTGTTTTTTTGCATGTTGCCTACTATTCAGGTTAAGATAACCCTATAGTCTAGTGAGATTCCTCTAGTATGTATATACATATATACGGACTATATAGTTATTGTTGAATTGACTAGGATGTATACGTGTATCGGGTCTCTATTTGGGATGTAATAGATTAGAACTTGTTCGTGGGCCTGACCCACTATTATTTTTCAAGTGTTCGTCAGATCCAGCCATAGAGGTGGTTCGTGCTGAGCAGAGACTATCCATTCACTCTTCCGATTCGACGTAGGAGTTTTCCTTATGTTTTAGTTTTGGTTTCATTTATATTTCATTATTTAGTTTCACTTGGATTATGGTTAGGGGTCCACATGATGGATTCCCGAGTTGTAATGATATCAGATATTTTGGATATTGTTAATTGGAGGATTATTTAATTAATTATTTATTTAAGGAGTTATTATTTAGTTTTTTTTTTTTTTTTCCTTTCCTCTTATTTATTTATTCTTAATTCTTTTTGTACTCAATACTTGTTTAAATATTAATTGTTTGATATGTTTGACATCCTTCGATTCTGTATTCGGACTTTATCACCCATGACTCTAGAATCGAGGGGTATCACAAAACGTCATCCCCATCGCCGTTTAGCATAACTATTTCCATACTTCCCCCCAAAACCATTTATAAGGGTAGGGTGTGTTGGTAAAAATATATGTTTCATGTGATATGTAAGATATAACAACCCTTATACTAATATGCTATGAGATAATTAACAATTTGCTAAGAAATGATTAATTAAATATGCAAATATATATTTAATTAAATATGAAAAATAAAGTAATAAATAATAAATAAAGAATCTGGACCGAGGCTAGTATTGAATACTATGTCCTTAAGACAGATTCGCCCCGCTATGGTGCTAACGGACTCAGTGGCGTCTATCTCTCAGGATACAACGGTCTACATCCACCAGTAGCAGCACTACAAACTCGTGGATACGGCGAACCTTCTTCATATAATACTCTCTCTGACTCAAAAATGCATCTATAATATATAAATGCTGAATTGGATGCAATCCGAATCCAATGGTTCAGACCAATCTTAATATGGCTCGATGAAATTAGATTAGGGTCGAAGTGGTTCGGACCACTTAACCTATGGTTTGAACCCACTTGGGTTGGGTTCAAGTCTAGAGAGGGAGATAGAAGAAAATGAAAAATGAACCACTTGTAAATGATCCAAAGGGGGGTATTATAGAAACAGAAATGTCTTTTCGGATTGGGTATATCTCTTTATTATTGGACACAACCATTGCAATAGGTTGCAATGGTTCACATGGTGTCTGTTCATCACTAGACACATCTATTCCAATAGGTTGCAATGGTTCACATGGTGTCTGTTTACTAATAGACACATCCATTTCAATAGGTTGCAATGTGCCTTTTCGAGTGGGTGCAACCATGGGTTATGATGGTTCGGAAAAAGGTGTAACCCTTTGAAAAAACTAAAAAGTGGTTTTTTAATTTAAAAGGTGTAACCCTTTAGAAAAACTAAAATATGGTTTTTTAATTTAAAAGGTGTAACCTTTTAGAAAAACTAAAAAATAGTTTTTTAATTCAAAAAACCAACAACCCAAAAAACCCACCCATTTATGAAACCCATTTAAATAAGCCTAGCCCAAAATTAGGCCCAATCCAAAATTCCAAAAAAGAATAATCTGGACTTTACAATTAGGTCCAAGCCCAAGCCCCAATCCTAAACTCAGCTTATTTAAATTTTAATTTGTTTCAACATTTTTTTCATGTGGGACAAACACTTCCCACATTTTGCATACCCATTTAGGCTTATCAAAACACCATACTTTGGAGCTAATTTCTCATTCACCCGGAAACGAATTTGAGAAAGTAAATATATCACGTTCATCTCCTTGTAGAAAGAAACGCGCTCGTCTATAGATCCGTAAAAAATTATTAGCGGAATCTATCCCAAATCTCATCCAAAGTTTATGTTTTTAATGTCTCGTTTCCAACAATCCCCCACATGAATGGAAATTTCCATAAAATGTAAAAGATGATCATACAGACACTAGAGAGAGTATAGTCGAAAATTTACTGCATCAGGATAGGTAGCTTTTGGCTTTGAACCTTCCCTAGTGTATTGCTATCGGATTTACTGGCTAACCAGTGAACGCGATGTCTTGAATTGTTCAGCCGTTTGTGTAAACCAAGATAATAACAAACACACAATTCCTTTCCTTACAAAGTTGGTTCTCATTGTTGTGTTCATTTTGGCCCTGAACAACTCCTGGTATTCATGAGTGCTCTAAAAAACTTAGCCTTTATAGTTCTCATAAAGTGGCCCTACTTCACACTCATATAGGTGACTTCTTATTAAAAGTATCCTACCATACCCCATTTGAATTTTCAAGGTATAAAAGTCATTAAAAGCGTAGCTTATCCTAATCATCGTTGTAGGTAGCACTGTCTCATTATAGAAATGGGTAGAAGATTTATATCTTCCCAGTGCTTCTGGTGAGTCACTCAGAATTTCTGTTATCCCTTTGAACCTAGATATTGGGATCTCCAGTCAACTAGGTTGGGTTTCCATTAAGGTGACTCGTTAGCTTTCGGCTAATCTTTGTCAATTATTGATCATTATTGTTATATTAGATTATATTATTGTTATAATCGATCCCCTCTTCTCTTTTGGTATCAGAGCCATGATGGCTTAACTTTTTATTGTTAATGCTTATCAGGTACTGGTAGCATGATTATTATCGTAATTATGTAATGACCAATAAGACTACTTTTCTGTCTAACTTATGTTTAAACCAGATTCAATTATGGGTCGTCCAAAAGTCGCATTAGAATGTTTAACCCGCTTTTTGCATTAAATTGCTGCACAGGGTATTGTTTCCAGTAAATCGTTGACAGACGAGTAATAGAATCTCTCTTAAGCAGAACGACGACAGAATAGTAACTTACTGTTCACTATATAATATTATAATATTTATACTATGCAGACCTCAAAGCATTAACAATATTTAACAGATATGTTAAAACCATCTTCCTCCTCTTCAGGAGTACAGGAAAATCAGGATTCAGAATTGGTAAAAAATACTGAATTAGTGGAATGGACCAATGTTCAAAATAAATTGAACAGATGGACTATCCCTCCAGTAAGTGCTAAGAGCATTTACAAAATCGGAATGCTTAATCTCACTGATCTATGGACTGTCAAAACCATGGAACAGACTATGCAATTAAGCACTCAAGACACAATAATTAACTTGTTGTCTTCCCGTGACCTTCAGAGGCACATGCACAAATATAAGTACATCCATATAGGGTTAATTCAAATTGTTTTTAATCCTTTAACCTTGCTAGGTATGGATGCTTGTATTCAAGCAACCCTTCGGGATGTTAGATGCCTAAAATTTCACCCTTCTTTGATGGGTGCATTGGAAACCAGTTTATGTCATGGACCGGTTTATTTTAATGTCTATCCTAGTCTGAATTTATCTTTAACAGATAAAAATATTCATGAGGTAGTTAGTCTTCGTGTTCAGACCTATGGGTATGATTATTTACCTGGATCGGAAGTGATAAGTGTTATTTATCGCATCCATTACAAAGTACTTGATACTTTGTGTCCAAATGCCATACGCAAAGACTCTAAAGGAGTAACCGCGTTATGGGATACCAATATGTTCACATCAAATGTTGCCACAAAAAGGATGATTCCTTGGAGTGAAATAACATTTCCTGAACATTGGACAATTTCTAATGCAGTGCCAGCAAAGCCCATTGCTAACCATAGCTTGGACTGTGTTATCCAGGACCAGGATGGTGATGTTTTTCTGAATTTCAGAAAATCATTAGATCTACCCAGATCTACATCATCTAAAGGAAGTCATCTTCCTTATCATGTTTCTTGTCATCCTTCTCGCCATTCGATATCGTCGGATTACCGAAAGGAAGATCTCCCTGAAGTAGTTGGTTCCAATCACCTCAAGCTAAAAGGAATACAGCAATCTCATAATCAAATTCCAAGAGGAGTCTACGAGAAAGCACCAATAGGTATGTCTCGTCGCCAATTTGGAATTGAATTCAGCCCAACTCCATCAGAAATGGGAATCGGAAATGAATCTGTCAAGGATCAATTTGACGATCCTACCGACATAAATGACCCTTATGAATATTAGTTTTAATGGATTTTATCCCAGATCGAATTGCCATTAATACTGAATTTCAACAGGATCAATATAAAGAATTCAGAAATTGGTATTTTAAAGCTTTTGACCAAAATCAATTACAGCTTTTTAAAACTCAATTTTATGACTTTCTACAAGAACGCAAAATGGTTATACCTTTTGTTTCTTGATTTTTTATGACAAATCATTCTCTTGTTAATATAAACATATTGGATGATTTTCTCAAACCATGGACTACAACTGAAGATAAGGTTTATCACTCTGTCCATCCTCCCACTGAATATTTAATTCTGAAAAGAATTAACCCTGACAGTGGTGTAAAAGTGGAAACCAAGGCTTATAGCCAACCTAAAATAATTGATCAGTCCTGTAATGCTACTAAAAAAGACATTTCTCATGTTTACAGGCAGAACAATTATACTAATGTTTGTATGCAAACGATAGGGTCTCAGCTTGGGAGAATTGAAGTTGGAATAGACACGGTATTAAATACAATTAATACTAAGTGTATTACTGATAAGTCTTCTCCTCCAGAAGCTTCCTTATCCAAAGCATTGGTAAAACCTGCAATTGAAGTTAAAGGCTTCAATCTTACACATCCTAAGAAGAATGAAGAATTTCTTACTCTTCTTACTCAGAAAATTCAAGGACTTAAAATTCAGACTTTATCCCATGATAAATCTGATATAGGTTCTGATTCTGATGTGTTACCTCCTATTGAGGCTTTTCAAACTGATTTCACTCAGATACCTGAGTTAAACAGAATTGTCTATGATAAGAATATCCACTCCAATACAACACCTGATCCGAGTCGATATTATTATCCCAGACCCACACCTCAAGATATCTTGTACGAAGAAGATTATTTTCATACACAGAAATCTTTTCATGGTAAGACGATTTATGAATGGAACATAGATGGCAAATCTGATTATCAGATTTACGAGGTTATTCATCAAATGTTGATGTATAGCCAAGTCTGTAAAATTAACAACAACACTGACCCAACCATTGCTAAATTTGTCGTTGCTGGTTTTACAGGCATCCTTAAAGGATGGTGGGATAATGTTCTCACTGACATTCAGAAAGCCGAAATCTTTTCTGCTACCAAGATAGTTAAAGATGAAGCTACTCAACAACCAGGACCTGCTCCCGATGCGGTTTACACCCTCATCACCACTATTATCCAACATTTTGTTGGCCCAGAAGGCGCTAATAGTGAACGGAGTCGTGAACTTCTACAGAATTTAAGATGTCCATCTTTAACTCATTTCCGGTGGTATAAAGATGTATTCTTGGCAAAAGTTCTCCAACTCAATGATGCAAATCATGAGCACTGGAAGGCTAAAGTTATGGATGGTTTACCAACCTTTTTTGCTGAAAGAATCAGGAAAAAGCTTAGAAATATGCATAATGGTATCTCTATCCCTTACAGAAACTATACCTATGGTGGATTAGTCAATATTGTAATCCAGTAAGGTCTAACTCTCTGTAATGATCTGAAGTTACAGTCCCAGTTAAAAGCACAAAGATTAACTAGTAGAAACGAAGTAGGTGAATAGAAAATAATAAAGTTAATTGAAATATGTGGTCCGCGTTTTGGAATATAGTGCATCTCCTCTATTTACAATTCTTTGTACTTCCTTTGCCAACACGTCACTTCCTTCTTTAAATTGGTCAATTCATAATCCTTGATTATAGCAGCTCTTTACGTAATACATCACCATTCATAGTCCTTGATTATAACAACTCCTTACATAACCTGGCAGCGAGTAATCAAAGTCACTAATGCTATATTAATGACACTTGTCACAATTTGATTGTCCACATTTTCGCTGAATGACTGCCAAGTTTTGATGCCAAAACCTACCTAAAATTTTGGAAAATTATGTGCTGATGGTATCATAGTTTACACATTCCTATATATATATATATGCACACCAAGTGTTTCCAAGATTCTGATGCGGGACCAACTTTTTATTTTAGCCCAAAATTTGCTTGAACACTATAGTTTCCAACAGGAGTAAGATGAGCCCAACTAGATTGTGTAATTCGAGAATGACGCCTGAACTTGCTGATCAAGGGTTATATGGAAAAACCATTTTCAAGAGCAACAAATGCATTGTTTTTTATAATTGGGAGTGTACATACATGAAGAGAAGATATATAATATCATTAGCATGGGGGGGGGGGGGGGGGGGAACACAAAACATGAAAAACAATACACACCAAATCATGAGATTGAATAGTTACAAGAAACAAAGGAGTTCGATGACAATAATAAACAAGATATCTAGAAATGACAGCTCAATCATGAATTCTCACATTTCACAAATTAGTGAATCATTTGACAACATATGAACTAGTCTCCACTAAGACCAAAATATAGAAACCTGGTTAATGTTTCTGGCATTGCGAAATGTCCTTGATGAAAGAATCAATGTTTGTTTCCGCGGATCCACCTTTTGCAACAGCTTGCTGACAGATCTCTTTAAATTCACCGGCCCTTCTCCTCATCTCTTTCGCTTCATCGCTTTCCAAATCCATAAACCTCTGCAAAATGCCGGCAATCTCTTCTCGGGTCACCACACTGCTGTCTCCCACCTCTCTCCTCACCCTCCAACCAATCTTCCAGTCTTCTGCGATTTGCTTACTATTTGGAATTTGATCCCAAAATATGGGGTATGTAAGAAATGGCAGACCAGCAAAAAGACCTTCTTTAGTGGAATTCCACCCACAATGTGACCAAAACCCCCCGATTGAAGGATGGCACAATACCTTCAATTGGTCACACCAAGGCACTACTAGCCCCTTATCACCGCAACCCTCTTTCAGTTGAGAAACCTCGCCACGAGCCACCCACAAGAAGCTGACACCACTATCGCGAACCCCGGCAATGATTTCATCCATTTGGGCGCTGGAAACAGAAAGGAAGCTCCCTTGTGAAATGTACAAGACAGAACCTCTAGGTTGAGAATCTAACCATTGTACATGGTGGGAATCATTGTGGGCAGTACTTGTTGAGGAATGTTCTGCAAGTCTGAAGTAAGGTATGGCAGGACCAATAGCGTAAACGGGGATGGATAACTCTGCTTTCAGAGCATCAATGTTCTCAGCTTCGAGCTCGTGGGTGGAAGTGAAGAGAAGATACTGTGCTTTCTGCACCCATGAAATGGCTTCCAGGGCTCGATGCAACACTTTCCGAGCATCGCCATAGTAAACTGTGGTAAGATCTTTTATGCGCGTAGGAGGCACTCCTGGTATGTAGTCTACTATCTCATTTCCACGTTCTAACACACAGACACACAAAATCCATAAGACAAGTTTCATCATTAGTTGGACATGAAACAAAAGCAAACAAATTTCATTCTCTAGTGTACTCAAATAATTTTGAGTAGACATTGATGGTTTTTTTTTTTTTTTTTTTTTTTTTTTTTTTTTTTTTTTTTTTTTTTTTTTTTTTTTTTACATTTGTTTGCTATGAAACAAGGTTCATTTCTTAACTCTAATTGCTTATATGTTTCAATTATTTAATATCTTAAATTAAAGGACTCAAAAGCAGTGGCTTAGTTTTTGGAAGGTTTAATTTCATAACCATACATCACAATAACTGTTAAGTTGCCTCCATAAATTTTGTTTCCCTCTAGAAAGGGATTGTGAAATCCATACTCCATTTTATTTTTTAGTAAATGAAATGACATTGTTATTATTCAAAAATGGAACATAGCAGTATTTTTTGTGATAAAGGGTGTGAGTGCTTCTTCTTTTTTCCTAATTAATGGGTTGAGTGCTTCTTGAAATCATTTTTTTTTTACAATTTTGGAAATAAGATCAGACAGAAACAAGTATCTACTATGTCCCAACGAGGAGAAGGTATTAGGTGTGCCCGACGCACTATGCACCGGGTTCATTTAAGTCGTATGCCCGTACCCAGTGCACAATATCTATTATCTATTTCGGAACGAGGACTTAAATCATGATTTATACTTTTTTGGAGTGCATTATTGAATTGAAAAAAAAAAAAATTCGTGATTTATACTTTTTTTTTCCTCATGATTTACACTTTACCACACTTATTGATGGTGCCTTGAAAAATATAATTTCTTAAATCATGTTAAAAGCAGTCTAGAAGCTCAACTTACCATAATGTAAGCAAACAATTAACTTTTAGAGATTCTTGATACTACATGTAATAATTGAAAGAATATTTTAGAGGGGGTATAAGAGTACTTTTGATTAAATTATTTTATAATGAAGAAGTGATAAATTTGATTTTGTCATCGTCAAAGTATAATAATAATAATATAACTTCGTTTTTCTTTAAAAAAAAAAAAAAAAAAAAAAAGAGGAGACCATATACAACTAAATGTTCAACATACCGTCTCCAAATTGTTTGAGAGCACGTATCACCTAATAGTTTCTTAAGCTTTGTTTATTTTGACATAAAATATCTTACTCAAAAAATATGTTTTTCTTAGATAAAATATTTTTTATTTTTATTTTTTGTTGTTTAGTTTCGTGTCTAAAATAAGTCAAAAATTAATTGGTACGTTAATTTTGATATTGATAGGTTTTAATATTCTTTTCTTTGTAAATATTTTAACTTAACACCAAGAAAAAAAAAAAATTAACTAAATATATTTTACATCCAAAAAACGAATAGTTAATAGTAATGAATACGCACCTGACACATTAGCCGGAAAATGGCCGTTCTGCACTAGAAGATCGAAGTGATGGAAAAACGAGAACACCGACGCTGCCATCGTGAAAAACGAAGCCACCGGAATATTCCGCCGATTCCCAACGCCGACCACCCATGTAAGATACGTGTCGTAAATGATAACACTCGGCCGCGGTGGCTCAAGCCGATCCAGAAGCCTCTCGAACGGATCCTCCAATTTTGTCAGAGTGGCTTCGTAAAAGCCCGGGAAGTCCTTGCCCCGACCCACCTCCGACGGCACGACGTTGGGTATGGTTTCGAATCGGAAGTTAGCCGGCTTGATTTCAGAACCGAGAAAGCCGAGCCACTCCTCCGTGACGACGCAGGTGACCAGAATATCATCTCTTTTCGAAGCCAGCAACCTGCATAGGTTCAGCATCGGATTAATGTGTCCCCTCCCCGGATAAGGCATCGCAACCACGTGGCACCCCATGATTCGTTCCTCCTCCACCAGATCCATGTATATAATTATTACCTATGAATATATTATATATGGGTGTATATGTATAGAATCTGAAACAGAAGATGAATGTGGTTGAGACTTGAGAGAGAAGCAGATGAGTGACTCAGTGAGTGTGTTTGAAGAGTTTGTAAATTGAAAAGAAGAAAGGTTGGGACGACACGAGATTTCATAATCAGAGACCCACACTTGGTTTTTTGTCTGTTTTAGAACCGACACATCGTTAATATCTAAAAGTTGTTCCGGCTTTTTCTGGAATGAGTCCACTTTTGTTGCTTCATCGTGGTGGTGGTTGTTGTGCTTGTGCGGTCCACAACACTTTGCTCAATTGAATCATTAAATATTTACGGTAACGGGGTGTTGTCGTGTTCACCTGAGTGTATTTTACAGGAGAGGTCAAGCCTAGCACGTCTCGATCTATTTATTAACACAATTTTAAAATTTTTAGTTAAATGTGTTGAATCTCTGGACGCTAGCACGATAAAATTAATAAAAAAAATTTATCTTATCGAATTGTTTTATGATCTAAACTCATTTAAAATAAATTAAAATTTGTATTTGAATCGTATCAAATTTTATCACCCCAACTTATAAAATGTTTGGAGTTATTTTTAAAATATTAACTCTCCGGATTAATTTTGTCAAATTTGCAGTTAATTAGTGAAAAAGAGGAAAATTAATCCATGATATATTAAATTAACTTATTAACTATCACTATAAATTAACTGGGCTACAATATTAAAAAAATATATATATATTAAATAAACTTAATATTAACTTAATTGTTAACATAACTAGACTATGATGTTAACTTAATATTAACCGGGCGAGTAATGATACTTACACTTAATATTTGCAATAAATTACCTAACTAAATATTTTTGATTGGTTACTTATGTCCAATTCAAGCAAGTGGAGGGGCCATTATCTTATTTATTGCATAAAGGACCAATTAAAAATAGTAGGTTTCATAATTCAGTGTAATAAGTCGGTGTAAAAATCATTTTCCTAACCGGGCTATAAAATAATTTATTTAGTTTCAATGTTAAGTGGGTTACAATATTAAAAATTTCTATTTAATTGGGCTACTAAGTGAACTTTTGTCTAATTAAGTTTAACTTGTTCAAGAGATATTATTAATATTAAACAGAAAAATTAACTTAAATTAATTAGAAGTGGAAGTTGGGTGGATCCAATCTGAATCCAACAAGAGATTGGGTCAACAAGGGCTAACCTGATCCTGATCCAATCTTAGGTTTAGATTTTAAGCCGAACCTGGAAATTTCATTGTTAAGTGGGTTGATGGGTTGCCCTGCTATATAATAGCCCTATATGGGCGCGAATCACCTGCAGTGAGGCTCCATGTAGTTTCCTGCTGTAACTTTTAAGTGATTCATATTTGGCCACATCATTCTTCAGTTAACGGCCGTGTTTAGCCAATTACACCACTATTTATAAGTAACATTTCATCACTATTTATAAGTAACATCACATAGTCTAAAAAGTAATGTCACATATAAACATAACTCAATTCAACATATCATTTATGTGGTGATATTTATTTTTACAAATGATGATGTTACTTTTTAAACTCTGTGATATTACTTATAAATGGTGGTGAAATGTAAAAATAATCTAAAAAGTAACATCACCACTATTCATAAGTAATATCACAAAAGTCTAAAAGTAATATCACATAGTCTAAAAAGTAACATCACCACGTTTTAAGGGTGAAAGATACTTATAAATGGTGGTAATGTTACTTTTTAGACTATATAATATTACTTTTAGACTTCTGTGACGTTACTTAATAATGCTGGTGAAATGTTACTCATAAATAGTGGTGCAATTGCCAAACACAGTGTTAATGTCTATTAAGTGGAGTAAAACGTGGCCAAACCAAGGCCACTTACTACTCACTGTAAGAAACAGCATGGGAATTGCACAGCAGGTGATTTGCGCCCATATATATATATATATATATAGAGAGAGAGAGAGAGAGAGATCAGAGAGTAGTAATAGAGAAGCAATATATGGTGTGTGCTTCACACAACCAGATAAGTTAGATGACGACACAACCACAGGTCCACGTGTATATATATATATAGATACAGAGGGATGATGGTTGATAAATGAGAACCAAAGTCTATGGTTTTTCTTAAATTTCAATATACAAATTCCAAACTCAAATCCCTTGGTTCATATGTATAATTTGTGAGTTGTGCAGTGAAATAGGTCATGAGAAGTTTGAGTTTTAAAATTGTTTTGAGAAAGGAATTAATCACTTGTTTTTTTTATTCAATTTACTCTACTAAAGTTACTGGTTATTTAAACAATGGAATATCTCGAGGTTTTAGGCGTTATCCCAAAGATATATGAAGCAAAGTACACCGAACTTAATTTGATTTAGACTCAAACCTTTTCGTTTTACCAAGATTTAATCCGCTGAATGTCATTGACTTTGCGACTTCCTGTCTAACAGGTTTCGACATCAAACTTATACCTCGAACCTTATAGAAGGATTGCTGGTAGATCTGAAGAAAAACGGAAGCAATTTAAAATTTTCAGGATCATATCCACATGATATTTCATCAAATCAAGAAATACTGAAAATGGATTTTATACCTTTGAACGTTTGATTAATCGTTAACACTCCGAGAATAACAATGAATTAGATTGCTCCTCATTTGGCCTTGAATCCCAATAAATCTTTACCTCTATATCCCCGGAATACACAAGTTTGTGGAAACCCTATATCTCTCTCTCGATTGTTCTGTATTCTATAAGTTTGTGCGTGAATCATCGAGCAATCAACCTTAGAGATATTACGTATATAGATGGGGCTAGAGATGAGGATCAAAAGGGATTCTTATCCTAACTCCAATTAGATAGAGATAGAGTCATAACTCTATGTTATCAAATTAATTACAATAATCACCACAATAATATTGTAATGGCACTCTAGGATTCAAAAATTACAACAAGGCCCTATCACTAAATAACTACATTTAGGTCCCTCCACTACCGAATTTCCATAAGTAGTCCCAAGAAAAATAAATACTGTCCCACCTAAGGCATGCATACTTCTTATATTCCTTGAGTAATCAATTTAATCCTTATGACCATTGAATTTCTTTTATAAAAAAAATTTTCAGAATAAATAATTTTCTAAATAAATAATAGAAAAATAATTTAGTAAACATTTTACTAAAATGCTCTGGCCAGGTTCCAGTGATCAAACTTATTAAATTGTATCAAGGGAATATTCTAACTCTTATAAAGAGTGTGGATTCCATATTGAGCATTTGTGTTCCCAGAGCTCCAACATTAGCCACCCAAGGTAGTGTGGTATTGACCTTAAAAAGATCTTACACATTTGTAAGTCAAAATGATTAATACTGAAACTTGAGTTCACTAAATCCCTTAGGATTTAAAGCCTGTGAATTTAGTAGAAAAGAAACACATCAAAATAATGACAGTACATTGTATGGTGTGATCTTATGATGATCCAGTTCAGTGTACTGAAAGCACACTAACACACTACCTTAGAGTCAACTACCCCAATGGTCGAGACAAACCATCATATCTTATAGAGGTCAAGTTTGTTACAGTCTTACAGATAAAAGTGCCCAACTTTTATCACTGACTGCGAACAATGCCAAAGTTTAAGAAACCGGTGAGCCTAAATCTCCTGCGTGTAAATCTCATTTACACACTTAAGTCACCTATAATGCAACTTGAGGACTGTAATGCATCTCATACAAATATATGTAAAGTCCAATGCATGAATATCACATTTATTAATAAAATATCAAATTAATAATAAATAATTGGCTTGTAGGGCATATAATCCCAACAATCTCCCACTTGCACTCAAAGCCAATTACCATTACATCTAACACCCATCCCTTCAATATGATACTCAAAAACCTTAGTAGGTAGAGTCTTAGTGAAAGGATCTGCAAGGTTATTTGCTGATGCAATCTTAGTGACAACAATATCCCTATGCTGAACTATCTCTTTAAAACACCACCACACTTCCATCACTCTTCTTGTATATATAAGGCCCATTCAGATTCTACTCATGTTCAAATGATTTGACCACGATCAAAACGAATGTTCTAAGTCACAATCTTTATAACCTTTTCATAAGTATAGAGGGATCTTGCTCTTCTGGGATCACCTCGTCAGACTTTTTCAAGAGCATTAACCTATCAGATGGCCTGATAACCCTCCCACTACGTTAAGGTTCTGATATAATAAGAGATTCTGGACTCATAATTTCTAATGTCTTATCATCCTTAACTATCATATCCACTCTTGGATTGATTGGTGTATTTAGCATCTCCTCTAAAACAACCATGCTTCGAGGATGGTGATTCATTATATAATCCTCCTTGAGAAAAGTAGCATTCGTATTAACGAACACTTTTTTCTCCTTAGGATTATAAAATGAATAACCCTTTGTACCATTTGGGTAGCCCACAAATAGACAAACATCTAATCTCGATCCCATCTTCTCAAGCTTTCCTTCCACACAAGTGCAAGATACTCCCACTTACATAAATTTTGTAAACTAAATTTTCACCTGGTTTACAATTCCTTGGGAGTGTTTAGAACTACTTTAGATAGAACCCCAAAAGAATACCGGTAGACTTGAAAAACTGATCATTAATCTTACCGTGTCCTGTAAAGATTTATTCCTACTTTCTATAATACCATTTTGTTATGGTGTGTTTGGTATATAAGTTTAGGATATGATCCCATGTATAGGACCACATACAGTTATATGCACCAACTCTAGAACCTCTTTAGCTTTTATGCCTCTTATCCTCAAAAAGGTCTTTTGGTCATTTTACCCTCTAAGTAGGATTCGTAAACTGAAAGTGGTTAAACCATTAAAGAGCCCAAAAGCCAATCCTTAAACAGTCTTTGGATCCTATTTAGATTAATTAATATGACCTAACCGCATTTGCCAAAAATATATAGAGTTATTCGAAGGAATCTTTCCTTTTAATGGTAAGACATTCAACACATCAATTATTTCAGTATCATATAAGGAGTGCGGTGTAGGAGTAATTAAATAAAGACCATCAATCAATGTACCAGAATAAATAAACCTTTTATTTATTTATTTATTTTTAAAACTTCTAAATCAAAAGATATTGAAAACCCAGATTTCGAAAAAACTGAAATAGAAAACAAGTATTTTCTACTCTCTGGTACATAAAGACAATCTTTAATAATAAACTTCTATCATTTTTTTCAAAATAACTACTCCTACTGATATTGTCGCTACCCTTGCTTGTGAAGCAAGATAAAGATATATATCTCCCCTTCACTCAGTCTTTTGGTTTCCTAAAACCCCTAAAATAAATTACAAACATGGTTAGTGGCTCCAGAATCTATAAACTAGGTATCTGTAGATCCAACCACATATCATGTCTTAATAATGAGTGACTGAAGCATACCTTCAAAGTGCTTCTTTGCTAGATACACCCGAAAATTCCTTTTCTAGTGCCCTTCCTTACCACAATGGAAACAATTTCCTTTGATTTTAGCCTTGCCCTTAGCCTTGACAATCCTAACACTAGCACCAACCTTTTTGGGGACAGTGGAACCTTGCTTCTTATTATGGTTCTTGCCTTTCGACTTTCCATTAGAAGAAGAACCCTTTTCCACTATGTGAACACTCCATTGACCCTTAAAAATTCCTTCTACAGCTTGCAGAACATTAATCAGTTCCAATAAAGAATAAGCCATGATGTTTATAGAATAATTTAGTTTGAACTGATTGAATGACTTTGGCAATGATTGCAGAATTATATCAAACTGGGTCTCACCATCTATGTCTGCCCCAAGAACTTCCAGTTCATTGAAATAAGAAATTATTTTTAAAAGGTGTTCGCTAACTAAAGTTCCTTTAGGCATACGAGCATTCATAATCTGTTTCATTGCGACTTGTCGTGCCATTCTACTTTGTTCCCCAAATATTTCCTTAAGGTTCAACAAAATGTCATGAGCAGTGACAAAAAACTGATGCTAATGTTGTAAAACGTTTGACATTGAAGCTAAAATATAACACTTGGCCATTTCATCAGCCTTTTGCCACTTCTCGTACATTTCCTTTAGCTCCTGGCTTTCATCAGGGCCAGGCATAGGAGGGCACTCTTGAGTGAGCACAAATTTGTACTCCTGTGCTGTAAGTACAATGTAAAGATTTCTCTTCCAATCAATATAGTTTGGCCCGGTTAATTTGTTGTCCTTAAGTATACCAGCAAGTGGACTGAAAACATTCGATATCTGAAATATATATAAACATTCATGCATAAATAAAATGACATACATATAGAAAACAAAAAATAAACTTTAGTTTTCATATAGCCTCTTTGTAAGTCTCTCTAAACCACTGATGTAATGAAAACATCGGTAATCATAATCCCTGTAGGTATTCACTTGTTTCTCCTAGAAGGCAATAAGAACATGCCACTACCAAGAGATCATGTCACTGCCTTGATTAGACGGAAACAATTCCCACCACATCCCATTGTCTAGGCATCTCATGCCAAATGAAATATGGCGACCGATTTATCCTTGGCCTCTAAATGAAAATACTCCCTGAGGTGGAACATAATCCCACTTAGTCAAATGTATACCATTGTCTAGAAGTAGTGCAATTGAATGAGATCCGTCTCCTAATGGTGATCGTCCCCATCCGTCTGCCGCTAGTTCTATCATGCGAAGTCTATATCTAGTAACCAGTGAAACAAATACCCTCCGAAGGAGCACCTAAGATTGGTGGCGAGGTACTTGTTACACCATACAATAGATCGACAATGGAAGGCTGTGAAATTTAAGATTAAATCCTGTTCCCACTTGATTTTTAAAATTTGAGAGTTTTCTTTAAATTCCATACATCCTATGCATAATATCATCGTATTATGATATTAATTTTAATCTAAAAAATATTGGAATCTATTTTAAAATTTCTTTTAGGCACAATGAATCTAATCCATTTGGGTCAACTTAGCTCAATTCCTTGAGCTAAGCTATGGGATAATCCTACACTTTCCACAAAATTTTAAAAATAAAATTTTTAATTTTCAGAAAATCAAGTTTTCAAAAATATTTTGAAAAGTGCTAATTTTCCCAAAACTACCCAAATAAGTAATTCTAATTTTATTTAGTTTAAAATTAAATAAAACATAACTAGAGCAATTCATGGATTAAGCATAACATTCAAGCATATAATCATCACATGAATATAAACACGCAAATAAAAACACGTTGCACCATATATAGTGCTAATCCCCTCTCATGGCCGGTTAAAAATCATCTCATGGTCGTGTTGTGCTTTCAAAGTCCTCTATTAGAAGTATTGACTCTTATCTTGTTTAAATCTTGAACTCTTCAAGAACTTCAACCCCAAATTTAGAGAATAGTACAATATTTTCTCCTATATCCAATTTAAACCTTACATAAACTTCTAAACAAGATAAAATAAATAAATATATAGTTAAATCCTATTCGGTTAGGGAAAACCAACCCTTATTGGGACAACCCTTTAAAACGCCGCCTCTAATTAATTAATTACATCACAAGCAATTAAATAATAAATTAAAACTCAACCGGGCCATGAGAGAGATTAATTTAATTAATCTACACCTGCAATCAAACTAATATGCACAAAAATACATGCATATGTCCATGGAAAATTGAACATGAAAACTGATTGCATTTTAAAACTGGAATGAACAGTACCGTAAATAAAATAAAACAGTGCATAATTTCAACTCCAAACAAATATAATAACAAAATATTATATTCATTAATTATAAACCCATTAACCACAAGATGAATACCAGATTCATAAGCATTTTGGTGTCATTCTCATGCGTGGCCCACTTAGTTTTTATAGTATTATATATATACCCCTTTATGAACAGCTTACCACATGGGGGTAATTCTAGGTAATCTTGTATTAATCAACAATGTGCTACTATATTCATTGTTTAATAATAGCCTTGAATAAAGTATGAGTTTCCAATTAAACGTCAAACTAATAACCATCTCTGGACACGTCCAACCATGGTCAATTAATAATTTTATTATGGGCTAAATCATAATTTTATTCTGGTAATCTTTTGATTACCTATTGTTGCACTACACCCATCACATGGTTGTGCACTGATCACCATAGAAAAGAAACCAAAAGCGGCTACCAACATCATGTCATTTATTTATGTATTTTTAATCTGTGAAAACTTACTTTTTCACATGAAACTCAAACACTGAGAGTTTCAAATTGATCATTAAATAATAATACATAAAGGACAAATAAAACCCATATGATTGTCTATACTTCATTGCAATAGTCCATTCCATTCACTTAATATAATAATATATATTTAAATGAAACAAGAGAACAACCTCTGGCCAATCTTTCGGTGCCAATGACTGTTTCGGCAAACACTCTAACTCCATCAGATTTTTTTATTTTATTCACTACTACCATATCTCTATCTCAAAGCATAACAACAGATATAAAAAAATAAAAATCCGATGGGTTAAGATCCAATGCAAACACGTCGACTTAATCATGACATAATCCTGCTATCAAAATTAATTCCAAAATAATCAAATAGCATTTAAACATGTCTTTCAAAATTAATTTCAAAATCATCAAATAACATTTAAACAACTATATATATCTACACATGCATAGATAATCAAGAATTAAAAATCATCACCATGATTTGATGAAAAATTCGTGGGCGGCTCTGATACCAATTGAAGAAAAACGGAAACGATTTAAAATTTTTAGGATCATATCCACATGATATTTCATCAAATCAAGAAATACTAAAAAGGGATTTCATACCTTTGGACGATTGATTAATCGTCAACACTCCAAGAATAATAGTGAATTAGATTGCTCCTCCTTTGGCCTTGAATACCAGTAAACCTTCACCTCTATATCCCCGGAATACACAAGTTTGTGGAAACCCTGTATCTCTCACTGTCAATTGTTCTGTATTTTGTAAGTTTGTGCGTCAATCATTGAACAATCAACCTAGGAGATATTACGCATATAGATAGGGCTAGAGATGAGGATCAAAAGGGATTCTTATCCTATCTCCAATTAGATAGAGATAGAGTTATCTTATCAAATTAATTACAATAATCACCACAATAATATTGTAATTGCACTCTAGGATTAAAAAGTTACAACAAGGCCCTGTCATACTAGATAACTACATATAAGTCCCTCCACTACCGAATATCCATAAGTAGCCCCGAGGAAAATAAATATTGTCCTACCTAAGGCATGCTTACTTCTTATATTCCTTGAGTAACCAATTTAATCCTTATGACCATTGAATTTCTTTTATAAAAGAATTTTTTAAAATAAATATTTTTCTACATAAATAATAGAAAAATAATTTAGTAAACATTTTACTAAAATGCCCTGGCCAGGTTCCAGTGATCAAACTTATTAAATTAAGGGGATATTCTAACTCTTATAAAGAGTGTGGATTCCATGTTAAGCATTTGTGTTCCCAGAGCTCCAACATTAGCAACTCAAGATACCGTGGTATTGTTCTTAAAAAGATCTCACACATTGGTAAGTCAAAGTGACTAATACTGAAACTTGAGTTCACTAAATCCCTCAGGATTTAGAGCCTATAAATTTAGCAGAAAATAAACACATCAAATTAAATAATGACAGTACATTGTATGGTGTGATCTTAAGGTGACCCAGTTCAATGTACTCCAAGCACACTAACACACTGCCTTAGAGTCAACTACCCCAACGGTCGAGACAAACCATCCTATCTTATAGAGGTCAAATGTGTTATAGTCTTACAGATAAAAGTGCCCAACTTTTGTCACTGACTATGAACATTACCAAGGTGCAAGAAACCGGTGAGCCCAAATCTCCTGCGTTTAAATCTCATTTACACACTTAAGTCACCTATAATGCAGCTCGAGGACTATAATGTATCTCATACAAATATATGTAAAGCCCAATGCATGAATATCACATTTATTAATAAAATATCGAATTAATAATAAGTAATTGGCTTGTAAGGCATATAATGCCAACAAGATCAACAACACTCTGCAAGCGCCTTGATCCCTTCAAAGTGTGATCTAAAATTCTTCTTCTTCGAATCTAATTTAGAACCAACATATCGTTAATATCTGTGATAGTTGTTCCAGCTTTTTTCGTAAGGAGTCAATTTTGTTGTTCTGTGGTAGTTGGGCAAGGATTCAGTGCCTATGGTAGTTGTCGTGCTTGTATGGTCCACAACACTTTGCTCAATTTATAATCATTAAATATTAATGTTACAATATTTTTTGGTTTTAATTCCTTTAGATCCCATGTGGTTTGTCCGACTTCTCCACATTGTTGGGTTCGTGGCTCAAAATTATGTAGAGAATTTAATTTTCTTTTCTGTTTTGATCTGTTGAAATTTGTGAAGGAAATTATGTCTCATTAAATTTCTATTTTAGAGTCGGGATTAATATGGTAACTGCTTGTAGGCAAGTTGGGAATGATTATCCAACAAGAAATTGAGTTTTGAAGACTCTATAAATAGAGATGGGTATGAGAGGTTTAGTGAGAGAGTAGAGTGAAAAGATGTAAAGGATTTAAAGATGAATGTTATGAGAAGAGAGGAAATATATGTAATTCCCGAGTGTATACATGTAGCCTCAAAAGAGATGATAAGTGAATGAGTGAGGTTTTGACATGTGGTTATATATTCTCTTCCTCGCTACATAATAGTGAAATAGTATAAGTATGTATTGGCCCAAGAATTGACTCTAGAGGGGGGGGGGGGGGGGGTGAATAGAGTCAATGGCTAATTTTCGTAAATTATAGAAATACAATTTCTAATCAACGATATAACCTATTATGCAATAATCAACATGTGAAATTAAGATATGAAAGTAAACAATTTATAGCACAATTGTAAAAGAGAAAAGGGAAGAGAAATTGCAAATTATAACACGGGGATTTTTGCGAGGTTCGGAAACTCCTACTCCTCGGCTTAAGATCCCTCTTAAGACTTCCTGTTCCAATATAACTTTTCCTTATGGGTGGAGAGCAAACCTTTACATAAAGCAAGACCTTGCTTCTTTTCCTTGCTAAGAGAACACCCTTCTCCTAGGCTTCTTTTGGGTCACACCAACCCTTACAAGTTTGAAGAAAAGATTGTAATTGAAGTACAAGATTGAATCTCTCTCAAGATAGATATACAAGTGCAAGCTCATAAGAAATATCTCTCAAAGATTGATGTACAAACTTTAGCTCTCAACTAGAGTATATATGAATATAAGTGAAGCTCAAACTCTATAAATGATATGAATGAGAGAAGATGATATAAGTGAAGAACAAAAACTCTAATGAACTCAATAAGATCTCTCAAGTGTAGAATAGAACAAAAGCTCTATGAAGATTCAAATTAGAGCAAAAGCCCTTGAATCCTTAGTTAAATCTCTCAAGATTTGTATATAAGTGAATGAGAGAGATGAAGAGAAAATTGAGAACAAAAGCTCTCTTTAATGCAATGTGAAGGCTTTCAAATGATGTCTCTTAGTTATTAAGACATTACTCACTCTATTTATAGAGTTTCCAAGCTCAATATAGCTGTTGGGAGTGGAATGCACGAGGGTCGAGAAGAAAAGATCCGTTGCAGTTTGAAATCTGCAGATCTGCGACCAAACCGGTCGACATCTACTCCAAATCGGTTGACATCTACTTATAAACCAGTTGATGAATTTTACAAACCAGTCGACATCTCTTGCAAACCAGTCAACATCTTGATGTATTTTGCAAACTAGTCGACATCTCTTGCAAACCAGTCAATATCTACCGAGCTTCATTTTGACCTTAGCTTCTGCCTAGATACCGGTCAACATATATGTCAAACCGGTCGACATGTATGAGCTTCAACTTGGAATTTTTGCTATTTGGACAGAAAAGAGCATGACTTCAAATGGACATACCTCAGTCCATTTTACTCCAAATGAGGTGAAATTTGAGTCTAAATTTATTGCCTTGAAGTTAGCTTTCTAATTCCACTGGCCTTACTCAAAAATTCCAACCACCGAAAAAGTTATGGCCGTTTAAGTGCAAACTGGTCAGAATTTTCTCAAAGCAGAATCAGGTATTTTGTGAAGCTCATATCTCAGTCATTTTAAGTCCAATTTAGGTGAAATTTAAGTCTAAATTCAAGGGCTTGAAGTTAGATTTCCAATGCCACTGGCCTTGTGTAAAAATTCCAATTACAAAAATAGTTATAGCAGTTTTAGTGCACGCTGGTCTGAAATTTTTCTGGGCTGAAAATTGCTTCTTATGAGATATCCATCTTTCTAGCACCTAGGACTTTGATGAATGGTTCAATTTAGTTCAAGACCTATTTCTAAGAGTGTAGGGACATATGAAGATGATAAATCTCTAGTACATTGTGTCCTACAGTCATTTACCAAATTATGGTAACAAGGGCTTTAAAGATGAAAATTTAATTTCAATGCCTTTTCCTTTTCTTTATAGAGACCAAAATAAATATTATGATTAATGTGCATGATCTTAACATTTCTAGCACAAGTGATGAGTTCTTTCAAAGCTTATGCAAGCTTGAACTAACTCACTCTTTATCAAAGACTCCATATGTCAATTGTATATGAATGAAGTGCATAGTCAATTGCTAATGGATATAGGAACATATGAACGATAATATGATATGCATGGTCCTATAGAGATGAGCTTCAAATAGATTCATAAATACTTTGACATTTAATCCTAAACATTCACCATGCTATCTACCCTTTTCTTTAAGCTATGTCCATGATCTTTAGGCTTTGAGGTATCCTTACTTTCATCATTTCTTTGAGTTGGTTTCTTCCTCGTTGTAGTCCAAACTATCTTTGGATGGACTTTGCAATTGGCTTCTTGCAAAACTCTTCTTTGTATCCATTTCTTTCATTGATGTGATCTTGAATAATGAAATACTTGAAATGATCTTTATAATCTTCATTGAGGTTCTTCTTTGAATATATGTCATCTATAACACTCAATGTGAACATTAGTCCTTAAACACCATTAATGGTTTGTTATCATCAAAACAACTAGATTGTCATTGGATGAAATCCTTAAGGTCAACAATCTCCCCTTTTTTGATGATGACAAAATATTGATGTGTTCATAAGCAAGTGGAGTAGCATTTGAAAAATGTTCCCCCTATCAAAGTGCTTTCAATGAACATAATGTTATAAAATTGCATACTTGAAATATCATAAATCATTTTAGACATAAATATGCATTTAAGATTATTTTACACATCACATATCTCTCCCCCTTTGGCATCTCAAAAAGGTGGGAGGCCTAAACAACTTCATTAAGCATTTTGTGTTCGTAAAAATGAAGCAAGGATTAGTGTAAGCCAAAAGGCAAAAACCTTTGTAGAGGCAAAGCAAATAAGTTAAGTGTGCTTCAATCCTAATATATATTTTTCCCATTTGATGTATTCAATAAAGAGGTAGATTTTTTTCAAAGTTATGAAAGCTCATAAGAATGGAATATAATGACCAAAAAGTCATTTTAAGGCATGTTTGACAAAATACAAGATAAGTCAATTAAGCTAAGCAAATCATGCAATATTCTTTCGTACGAGATTACTAATAATCTCCCTCTATCAATATGTTTCCATTTGCATCATATATTATTCAATGATTATGCAACAATTGAACAATGAAGCAATGATAGGTAAAGTATACTTAAGATATATCATGAAATAAGTCATACTTAAAAACCCTTAATTCATTAATGGAAATGATAAGATGTATTATTTGAAGATCATGGGTTTCCCAAAAGTATATAAGCCAATAAAGAGATATAATTATAACACATAGGAGTAAGTATGGCTAAAATCATCAAAAATGAGGTCTTGATACCAAAATAATTTCTTTAAGAGATGTGGTAAGAGATTGGCGACATGAATTTTCATGTGGATGAGCTAACTATCTCATCTAGATGCATTCTTTAAGAAGTGATGTAAAAACATCACATGAAGTTCTAAAGTGCTAAAAATGGATATATCAAAATAGTATAGCACTTGTGATATCACATTAGTCATCTAAGCTAGAACATAGTCTCCTTTGAATGTCATATTTCCAAGACTAAAGAGTCAAATAGATATATGAAATTTAAGATCATGACACTTGAGGAGTTTAAAACTCTAGAAGAAATCATGTTTACTCATCATGCTAATTTCAATTTATTTTGCATGCTAGAGGTAAGCTTCTTTGCACAAATCATAAATGTTGATCCAATGATAGTATATATGATCAATCAACATATTTTCATGAATGGTTTTGAAAACACATATATATCAATTTAGTCAAAAACCATCAATCTTGAGAAAATCACTAAGCCTTTCAAAGAGAGCTCTAGGAGCTTATTTTAATCACATAAGGCGAAAGATAATTTTAAACATATAGTTCAAAATTTTATACATTTCAATTCCGGGTGATTTTTCCTCAAAAGACTTTTTAGATATGAAGACAACAAGTTAAGCATTTGAGAAAACTCATTTCATGCAAAAACATGTAGCATTTTTATTCCTTCAATACAAAAACACATGTACACAAAGACATAGAATTTATTTCCGCTTTTTGGTTTGACTTCTTGGGAATAGTCTAGTTTAGTTACCAATGATAACTCAAGATACTTATCATGATTTGATTGTAAAGGAACAAAGATGTATAACAACTTTAAAAAAGAAGT
This sequence comes from Cornus florida, assembly GCF_030987335.1. Taxonomy (NCBI): domain Eukaryota; kingdom Viridiplantae; phylum Streptophyta; class Magnoliopsida; order Cornales; family Cornaceae; genus Cornus; species Cornus florida. Next base: position 52,767,151 of record NW_026775575.1, on the reverse strand, counting down.
AGTTCCTTTAATTAGCACAATAGAGTATTCACCAATGAATGCTCAAATGGATGGTGGTAAACACTTCTTCAATTCTTAGGAAGACATTATAAATTCTCATTCTTCATTTCCATGAGATGGCTCTTCCAAGAAGATTCACTTCTTGAGGTTTTCAAGTGAGGACTTATTTGATTATCTAAAGTCCAACAAAACATTTTCAAGATTAATACCCTCATTTTCTATATGCATAGAAGTGACAAAAAAAAATACATAAAGCATTTAAGATCACACAAGCATATAGATGATGTTTTAGACATTGCTATTTTGATAGATTTGATAAGGTTCAAATGAAATAGCATTAATGGTCTACATGAGAAAATGTATGCTTTCCTTTGATGGCATATCTTCCAAAAAGAAAATCTTTCACAAGGATTAGCATAGTTAATCTAAAGATTATTTGAAAGATAGAGTAACATTTCGTGTTAGCATGTTCATAACTCATATGTCAAAACAAACTACTTTTATGCAAAATTATCAAAATCTATAACATAGACATTTTTACATCTATTAGCAACAAGTAGCATATTAAAAATGTCATGCTTAGAATTTCACGATTGAATTCTTCATATAAGAGCACATTAATGAGAAAAGAATTCTTTACCCATGGTGCTAACTTCATTAGCTTGTGAGTTGTTTCTCAATGTGATGCATCCTTTCCATTTTGTGAGTGAAAGGAATTCTTGGCATGATATTTCTTTTGTGCTCTGGCCACCAACTTGATAATCCACTTGTTCTTGAGTGAAATGGATTTTGAATCTACAAAATATACTCAAGTGGCGATCTTCGGTACTCCATTATTTTAGGGTCCTCACTAGTTAGTACACATGATATGGTTCCTTTTGGAACTTAATTCAATAAAGCACAAATGTGGTACTCTCATTAATTAATATGCTTCAAGCAAAATTAGAATTTTAAATGTCTCTAGCATGCTAGTATATTTGTCAATTCAATAAGTATGTATGCTTATGGCAAAATACAACCTAATGAACCAAAAAAAAAAAAATTGAGTGGAAAGCATAATTTCATATATGGATCATAATGTAATTTCATGAGCATTATCCATGATCAAATTCAAGAAATGACAATGAGATTTTTCAAGTGGGCAAAAATGAATTAAGTGTCTCATTTTTGAACTCCTTAAAGGATTCAACAATTAAGGAAGATCTTTCCTTTCCAAAAATAAATTTCATTTACAAAGAATGTTTAGCTCATTGGAAAGTAAGTTGCTTCTCAAGACTTACACTTTTTAGAACGATTTTCTTCTAATTCAAGAGAAAATCTTCAAATGCAATTTCAAGTAATGTAATACATGAAGAATTATTGTACAATCAATGAAGGCATGTATTGAAACAAATTGCATAAACAATGAGTAATTGTACCAAGATGATAAAAAATCTACAATGTATATCATCTTCAATGGTCTAGTATAATTCTCATTTTAAGGATTCTTCATATATAATGATCATTGGCATGATGATACATTTTCATTTTTGATGCTCATAGATGATTTCAACACATCATGGAAGTATATAATCAAACAATTTTGAGCATGAAAATATCCTTTAGCATTTACCGATTACCTTGCCCTCGGAGTTATTCCAAGGTGTGATGCTTCCTTCATAATCCTTGAATAAAGAAGATGCCATCAAGTAACCCTACAAGGAAATGTTACAAATTCTCCTTTTGGTACCCAAATTTTCTTAGGTCCATATGAGTTAGGCAATGGAACATAAGTTCCTTTTGGAACCCAAATCTTCTTTGACGTCAACTTCTTTCTAAATGGACAATCATGAATCTTATGTCCTAATCTTTTACAATAATTGCATTTAGAGGATTGGGTACCACTTTTGACAAAGTGATCATACAAAGGCTTTCTTTTTTCAACAAGCATGCATCTTTAATATGAGTATCATACCCTATCTCATTTTTGAAAAAGACACTTCTTTGATTACTAAGTATAGTACTCAAATTCTCATTTTCTTTGGTAAACTTTGCTAAAATATCATTTTGATCATCAATGATTTTCTTTAAAGACTCATTTTCGGAAATAAGATCAATTGATGAAGACTCTTTAGAGAATGCACATTTCATTTCATTTTTCAATGACTCATTTTCAATTTAAATCTTTTCTAATTTTTGCATAAGATAATGATTTTCCTTTTTCAAAGAGTCATTTTCTATTTGAACTTTTTCATGTCTTTGAATGAGATCATGGTTTTCCTTTTTAAAGAAAGCACATTTTACAAGCATATTTTCTAGCACACCTTGTAATTCTTTAAACGCATCAAGTAATTTATTGTGCTCATCCACTAACTCATTATAGGAAATATTTACATCAAAATCATCATGGTTAGGATTTACCTCATCTTCGTCGGCCATGAGACAAAGATTGACCACCTCTTTGATGTTACTTGCTTCTTTGCTAGAAGTTTAGAGGTCTATACTCTTCTTTTGCATTGCATCACTTTCTTCACTATAAGTGGAAGAGTTAGTTCTACCAATAACATTCAAATGATTATTAATGTTAGTAAAACCATAATGTATCTCATTTATGCAAGATGATTCATTTATATTTGATCCCTTATCATGACTTAATCCAACATAGGCTAATTCAAGTAAGTCCTAAATTTCTTTAGCCATTTTACAAAAGATAATTTTATTGAACTCATTTTTGCTTAATGCACAATAAATATAACATATGGCTAAAGCATTACATTGAATTAATCTATGATCATTTTCTTCCCATTCCTCTTTTGATTTAGGAATTTTATTTCCTGCAATAACTTTAGTTGGGATATGACCACCATTTTCTACAACTTTCTATAAATCAATATCAATACTTTTTAAAAAGACCCTCATTCTAATTTTCCAATAGATATAATCATTTCCATCAAAACAAAGGGGTTGATCATTTGATTGTCCTTCTAAGTATTTGATACTACCATTGTTGGCCATGATCGTACTCTAAGACGGTTAAGTCTTTTAATAGAGTTTAGGCTCTGATACCAATTATTGGCCCAAGAATTGACTCTAGAAGGGGGGTGAATAGAGTCAATGGCTAATTTTCGCAAATTATAGAAATACAATTTCTAATCAACAATATAACCTATTATGCAATAATCAACATGTGAAATCAAGATATGAAAGTAATCAATTTATAGCACAATTGTAAAAGAGAAAAGGGAAGAGAAATTGCAAACTGTAACACGGGGATTTTTGCGAGGTTCCGAAACTCCTACTCCTCGGCTTAAGATCCCTCTTAAGACTTCCTGTTCCAATATAGCTTCTCTTTACGGGTGGAGAGCAAACCTTTACATGAAGCAAGACCTTGCTTCTTTTCCTTGCTAAGAGAACACCCTTCTCCTAGGCTTCTTTTGGGTCACACCAACCCTTACAAGTTTGAAGAAAAGATTGTAATTGAAGTACAAGATTGAATCTCTCAAGATAGATATACAAGTGTAAGCTTACAAGAAATATCTCTCAAAGATTGATGTACAAACTTTAGCTCTCAACCAGAGTATATATGAATATAAGTGAAGCTCAAACTCTATAAATGATATGAATGAGAGAAGATGATATAAGTGAAGAACAAAAGCTCTAATGAACTCAATAAGATCTCTCAAGTGTAGAATAGAACAAAAGCTCTATGAAGATTCGAATTAGAGCAAAAGCCCTTTGAATCCTTAGTTAAATCTCTCAAGATTTGTATATAAGTGAATGAGAGAGATGAAGAGAAGATTGAGAACAAAAGCTCTCTTTAATGCAATGTGAAGGCTTTCAAATGATATCTCTTAGTTCTTAAGACATTACTCACTCTATTTATAGAGTTTACAAGCTCAATATAGCTGTTGGGAGTGGAATGCATGAGGGTCGAGAAGAAAAGATCCGTTGCAGTTTGAAATCTGCAGATCTGCGACCAAACCGGTCGACATCTACTCCAAACCGGTTGACATCTACTTATAAACCAGTTGATGAATTTTACAAACCAGTTGATGAATTTTACAAACCAGTCGACATCTCTTGCAAACCAGTCAACATCTTGATGTATTTTGCAAACCAGTCGACATCTCTTGCAAACCAGTCAACATCTACTGAGCTTCATTTTGACCTTAGCTTCTGCCTAGATACCGGTCGACATGTATGTCAAACCGGTCAACACGTATGAGCTTCAACTTGGAATTTTTGCTATTTGGATAGAAAAGAGCATGACTTCAAATGGACATAAGTCGATCCATTTTACTCCAAATGAGGTGAAATTTGAGTCTAAATTTATTGCCTTGAAGTTAGCTTTCTAATTCCACTGGCCTTACTCAAAAATTCCAATCATAGAAAAAGTTATGGCTATTTAAGTGCAACCTGGTCAGAATTTTCGCAGAGCAGAATCATGTATTTTGTGAAGCTCATATCTCAATCATTTTAAGTCCAATTTAGGTGAACTTTGAGTCTAAATTCAAGGGGTCGAAGTCATCTTTCCAATGCCACTGGCCTTGTGTAAAGATTCCAACAAAAAAAATAGTTATAGCAGTTTTAGTTCACGCTGGTCTGAAATTTTTCTGGGCTGAAAATTGCTTTTTATGAGATATCCATCTTTCTAGCACCTAGGACTTTGATGAATGGTTCAATTTAGTTCAAGACCTATTTCTAAGAGTGTAAGGACATATAAATATGATAAATCTCTAGTACATTGTGTCCTACAGTCATTTACCAAATTATGGTAACAAGGGCTTTAAAGATGAAATTTTAATTTCAATGCCTTTTCCTTTTCTTTATAGAGACCAAAATAAATATTATGATTAATGTGCATGGTCTTAGCATTTCTAGCACAAGTGATGAGTTCTTTCAAAGCTTATGCAAGCTTGAACTAACTCACTCTTTATCAAAGACTCCATATGTCAATTGTATATGAATGAAGTGCATAGTCAATTGCTAATGGATATAGGAACATATGAACGATGATATGATATGCATTGTCCTATAGAGATGAGCTTCAAATAGATTCATAAATACTTTGACATTTAATCCTAAACATTCACCATGCTATCTACCCCTTTCTTCAGGCTTTGTCCATGATCTTTAGGCTTTGAGGTATCCTTACTTTCATCATTTCTTTGAGTTGCTTTTTTCCTCGTTGTAGTCCAAACTATCTTTGGATGGACTTTGCATTTGGCTTCTTGCAACTTCAACTCTTCTTTGTATCCATTTCTTTCATTGATATGATCTTGAATAATGGAATACTTGAAATGATCTTTATAATCTTCATTGAGGTTCTTCTTTGAATATAAGTCATCTATAACACTCAATGTGAACATTAGTCCTTAAACACCATTAATGGTTTGTTATCATCAAAATAACTAGATTGTCATTGGATGAAATCCTTAAGGTCAACAATCTCCCCCTTTTTGATGATGACAAAATATTGATGTGTTCATAAGCAAGTGGAGTAGCATTTGAAAAATGTTCCCCCTATCAAAGTGCTTTCGATGAACATAATGTTATGAATATCAAAAATTTAAAAATGAAAAATATTTTTTTGGATTTTTTTGAAAAAAATAAAACTAAATAAAATAAAAATAAAAAAAAAACTATTTTTGGAATATAAAACAAAATAAAATATATATAATTTATTATTTAAAATTTAAAATCCAAAATAAAACAAAAAAAATCAAACTTAAAACAAAACTGTAAATCAAACAACAGAGATCGATCTCAGAATAACTCCGATCGATCGAACATGAAAAAACTTACAGACATGTTCGATCGATGGGACAGAGAGCCTTTTGATGCAGGTTGGATGCAGGTTCAAAAATTTTCTAAGTGTTAAGACTACAGATCGATCCAAGATGAAGTTGGATCGATCGAAGAACTAAAGATCGATCTAGGAACAAGTTCGATCAATGGGACAGAGAGCTGAACTATGCAGGTTTCCTTTGAACGATTGGACAGAGAGGTAATTGGATGTAGGTGGATGCAGATATGGAGTTTGATCAATCGAACCTCCTTAGAGATCGATCGAATTGATGCAAAATGCTCATTTTCAACATGAAAGTGTATGCAATCCTAATCACAGTTCCTAGCAATGTATATGAACCTAAACCAAATATTTAGACTTCACAAGAAATGAAATTTAAAATAGAAATGAGGGAGGAATAAGGTTGTCACACCTTACGAAATGTACTAGTCTTTAACATCTTTAGCATGACATTGGGCTCTTTTAGCCTAGGTCAAATATCTTGTAGTGCATCACCTCCTTGATGGGGTGATAAGTGCTTTGAACTCCACCCAACAAATGGTTCCCTAGAGAACTTGTTGGATTAGGCTCAAAAGAAATTTTTAGTCCTTGGTCATAATGATCTTTGGGCTTCCATGCCCTTTCAAAACAAGATTTTGAAACTACTTTCTTGGAATTCAGGGTTGAAGATAAACTTTTTGGAATTTTGGTTTCACACAATGACTCTATTCCTTCACATTCATGGTCATGATATTTCTCTATAACATTCACTTCTTTATGTTTGTCAAATGAATTGGGGGTTGGATTGAAGATATTTAACTTCACCTTCATGTGGCCAAATGAGATCTTCATTATCCCCATCCTACAATTAATGTTGCCATTCACGGTTGCCAAGAAAGGACGGCCAAGGATAACGGGAATTTGACTCTTAGGATTCGGACCGGTTCTGTGTTAATGACAACGAAATCAACGGGGAAGAAGAATTTATCAATCTTAATCAATATGCCCTCAATGATACCCTTAGGCTTTTTGATGGATTGGTCGGCAAGTTGCAAAACCATCGACGTCGGTTTCAACTCTCCTAAGCCTAATTTGACATATACCGAGTATGGAAAAAGGTTAACACTTGCTCCTAAGTCTAGAAGAGCCCGATTAATGATATGATCTCCAATGATGCATGAAGTGGTAGGTGTACCAGGGTCCTTAAACTTTGGAAGAGTGTTATGCTGCAAAATTGAGCTTACTTGCTCGGTTAAGACCACTTTCTTAGGTGCTTGGCTTTTGTTCTTCCTCTTTTGGGTGCATAAGTCTTTCAAAAACTTGGCATAAGCCCAAATTTGCTTGATTGCATCCAAAAGTGGAAGATTGACTTTCACTTACCTAAACACATCCATAATTTCATTTATTTTGGCCTTTTGCTTGTCAATTGAAATGGATCCTTTTAAGGTATCCGGAAATAGAGCTCTTGGCTCAAAAACCTTTTCAGAAATTTTCTTTGAAGTCTCTTTAACGCAAGAAGTTTTGAAATCATTTTGTAAGTTTTTCTTTTCAGAATCACTTTTCAAATCACTTTTCAACACATTCTCATTTGAAAGATCATGCATATGCAATGAAGGAGGAATATGATGAGAAACGGGACGGGTGTCAACTTTGGGTTGCATCGGTTCACTCTCTTCATTGGACATGCCTACTTAGTTGTCCATAGTCTTCCCACTTCTCAAGGTAGTCACCGCATTGACATGCTCTATTGTGTGTCCTTCCGATGAGGAATGAGTCACCACAACATATTGTTGCTTGGGTGGGGCATTCAAAGGCATTTTCCCTTTTTTCTTTAGCATTTAAAGTACTAGCTATTTGCCCTAATTGGGTTTCTAGCTTAGTAATGGATTGAGAATGAGAATGAAACAATTGAGTGTTCGCCTCAAGAGTGTCTAGAACGGTCAAAACTTTTTCTTCAAAAGCGAGACTCCTAGCATTTCCTTGAGAATATGATAGTTGATTAGGAAAATGAGAATTAGAAAATTGATTTCCTTGTGATTGAAATGATGATCTAAAACCTTGGGAACCTTGGCTTTGCATCGGAGGTGGAACATACTTCCCTTGGAAACCACCTTGGGGAGGGTTTGAGCCTTCCCCTTGGTTTCTCTAAGAGAATTCGGGTGATTCCTCCAACTAGGATTATAGTGATTGCCATAAGGATTGTTCCCTTGATTAACAAAAGCTGCATTGACTTGTTCATGATGCTCACTTTGCACATGTTTATGGGGACAATTGGAAGTAGAATGTAAAACACTTGAACAAGTCATATATGTCTCATTGGATGCATGATGGGAATGGTTGGGGATGGAAGATACTTGATTTGCCGAGTTTTGGTTGATCAAGAATTGATCAAACCTTTGAGATAAGGATTTCATCTCGGCGGCTACTTTATTGGAATGGTCAACTTGATGTAAGCCAACACTCTTCCTTCCATTTGAATTCCTACCATTCTTAGAAGATAAAGTTCGATACAAAGAATTTTCACTCATGCTCTCATAAAGACGCCACATGTTATCCTCATGCCTATCAATGTAAGAGCCACCCATGGAAGCATTAACCATGCCCTTGTAATTGTCCGATAAGCTCTCAAAGAAATATTGAACTAATTACCATTTGGGCATGTCATGATGTGAACACTTCCTAAGCACTTCATTGAATCTTTCCCATGCCTCATGGAACGTTTCCCCATCCCCGTGTGAAAACTCTCGAATTGAGGTTCTCATGGCATTGGTCTTGGAAACCGGATAGTACTTCTTCAAGAACTCTTGTTGCATTTCTACCCACGAAGTTATTGAAAAAGGCCTAAGATTGTTAAACCAATATTTTGCCTTGTCTTTAAGGGTGAATGGAAAAAGTTTGAGCCTTAAGACCTCTTCCGGCATGTTCGTGTATCTCACGGTGGAACATACTTCAAGAAACTCATCCAAATGCTTGTAAGGTTTTTCACTTAGAAGTCCATGATAGTTAGGAAGCATTTGAATGGTTTGTGGTTTGATCTCATAATGGTGTGCTCTAAATGGTGGCAATTGAATGCATGTGGATGCATTGTATTCATTAGGCACATAGTGATCTCTTAAAGCAAGGGGAGGATTAGCAATTGGAGGTGCAACATGGGCACCTTGATTGCCTTGAATGATAGGAGGTTGTGGAACATAGATTGGCCTTGGCATTCCCAATGGAACTTGGCTTTGTTGTTTTAGTGGGTAAATGAATGGCCTCAGCATGCCTAATGGTACTTGTATGTTATCATGATGCACATTGGGGTGGAGGATGCCTTGTTGGTTTATGTGACCAAGGTCCTCCATATGGTCCTCATTATGTCCTTCCATTGATGAAATAGATTGACTAGAACTTCCTCTTCTCCTAGGGTTTCCAACAACGGATTCAAGATGACAATGAAGAAGGACAAGAGTAGGTTTCAATGATCTACGACCATGCATGCACAACAAAACACAACAAGCAACAAGTAATGAACAAACACTTCACCTTCACAATAAATCAACAATCAACAAACTTCCTCCACATACAATGATCCCATACTCCCATGCTATCAACAATACGCAAAGAAAAGTAAATTGCCTCTACGTGGTCTCATAATTTATATAAGAATTGAAATACAAGCCTCCACGTAGGCCGACGATTTAATTTGAGATTGAGTTAAGAAAGAACTCACAAAGGGTCCTTTAGTACTTTAATTTAATTTCAATTTTAGCCTTGCAAAATTTTTTAGATTTTAGCTTTTTCCTTGCTTTTACTTAGCTCCTTTGTTCACCTTCCAACTCAATGCACCTAGTCAAACAAGAACTAACACAATAAGTAACCAAAATGAAAATGAAAACAAAGTAAAGACACGATCAAATGAGTACTAATTCCTAATTGATTCCACAAATACGACGTTGCCTTCAATCAATCCCCGGCGACGGCACCAAAAACTTAGTGTGGCTTATCGCGGCCCACCAAAGCTTGAACCAAAAGATAGTGGTGTAGGACTATGATGAATGTGGCCAAGTTTTACATTTAGAAATTGCCACTACTACCTTTCACTAAAAATATAGTTAAGACGAGTAGGGATCGTCCCAAGGGATTGGTGGGTCATATTAGGTTGTGGAATCGAGATTAGGGTTAGTAGGTCAAGTGATCAAAAGATTGGTTGGTGGTTGAATTACACTAAGATGCAATTTAAACTAAAGTAAACAATTAAATGTAATGGAGAAAAAATAAGAGAGTGATCTTGGGGTTTAGAGATCACTACTAAGGATAGCTTTTCTACACTCTTAATGAATGATTAATGAGGGGAAAAACATGTATTGCAATATAGTGTGTGTGCGTGGTTGTTTCAACAAGCATGGATGACAAATTAAGCATATATTGTCTAAGCAACATGGTGGATAGCACAATATATCAAACTAAGTCATTAATCATTTTTTTAAGCTCACAATCCAAACACATCACAAGGTTAGAGAAATATGCTAGTTGTTTCATAAGTATGGAACATCAAACAACAAGCATGGATTGTCCTCCCATTTAACATCTAAAGTACAACTACACTACAATTAAGCTAATGACATGAAATTAAACTAATTAAACTAAGGAAGAGGCACAATCCATCAAGGAATGAGTATGAATCATCAAATAAACTACAAGAGCATTCCATTAAGCACTATGTCTTGACAATCTCTAGATCTATAGCATTAATACACATAGACATGCATCAATAACACAAAAAATAGAGACAAATACATGAACATCTATTATAGCATGCATAGACATATGGATAGAATAAAATGATCAATTGGAAGCATTAAACCACACAAATCATTGAATAAACAAGATCTATGTATATAAATATGTCAAAACATCTATCATAATACAAATCCCCTCAAAAATATATAAATCAAGATGTAGAAAGCATGCTTAAGGCTAACTCTAGCCCCAAGAGGATGTCTAGCCACTCATGGATGGTGTCCTCCAACCCTCAAGGGCTAACTCCATGGTAAAGATTGCTCCTCTTCTTGGTTGATAGAAGAACTCCAAGCTTGTGTCTGTCGCCTCCTCTCTTCTTTTCTTCCTTACTAAGAATATGGAAATTTGTGTCCCTAGTGTATGTATCCAGTATATGTTAAGAATGGCTCATATTCCTTATATAGGTAGGTTAAATGTCACCCCTAATAAGCTGGGCTCGTACACCAATATTCCTTCCAATGATTGGATATGAGACAACTTTTAATGAGCTGAAAATTGGATTTTCTAGGGCTTAAGGAAGTTCGATCAATCGAACTTGTGGTGAGATCGATCGAACATGGCTGAGATCGATCGAACATGGCTGAGATCTGTCGAACTTAAGTTGGATCGATCCTCTATGGCGGCGCCTTTTTGGATAAAGACAAATCTTAGATATTTTGAAGATATTTTTGGGAAAGAGACAAGTGTGGTAGGTAGGGTGGTACAACTAGATAAGATGGAATCTTTTCGATCGATCGGAAGAAAGTTGGATCGATCGAACTTTGTGGGATCTTTGGATAAGGACAAAAGAGCTTGGATCCATCTTGAAATGCTGAGATCGATGAACTTTCGATCGATCGAATATTTTCTGAGATCGATCAAACTTGCTGAATTTCCACCACTTGCTTCCTTTTTCTCCCACTTTGCTCCTTTCTTTAATTCATCTCAAGATTGCTTCAATTATGCTCTTATTTAGCTGAGTTAGCTTATTTTGGGGATAAATATCTAAAAATGAAAATAATACAAAATCAATCTAAAGCGGGAAAATAAGATAGATAAAGGTTCTAGAATACCTAAACTTAAGAAGTTTAAATGCGCACTTTTCAGCGCTCATCACTAAGTTTAACGTCTCTAGCAAGACGGAATGCCTCCTTTTCATTGCTTTGCGAAATGAAACTCTATTCTTTAATTGTCTGGCTATAAATTCCACAAGAATGTTAGGGTTTCCATAAGGTTTTGCAATTTTTTTGATAGCAATGTTAAGTTTTCTGTTCACACAATTAAATTCATTTTGTAGATTCACCTGCAATTCTTCGATTCCTCGCGGCCGGCTTTTTATTAATAACTTTGGGAATCCCATATAGATTATGACCTGGATCAGATCAATTCTTTTTTGAATCTCGATACGTGCAATTCCCTCAACACTGGAGGATATTCACATATTTTTTTGTACATAATTCTTAACACAATCCCGTATTTTTTTATCTTCTTGGAGACCCTCAGAATAATTTTTTGGTTGTGCAAACCAAAGGGAATGATGACCTTGGGTTATACCAAGTCTGAAACCAAGTGGATTTATTTTTTGTCCCATACTCCTTCACTACTATATATATATATATATATATTTGTAAAAACATAATTCTGATTGATCGGAGAGTGATCGATCAAACTTCAATGAATCCAAACTCTGAAATTTTGCAGTCAGCTTTGAACGATGCACAGAGAAATAAAATATGCAGGGATCCAAAAAATTTCTAAGTCTAGAACTTCGATTGATCCAATGGAAATTGGATCGATCAAAGAAAGCTTTGATCAATCTGGAGGGAAGTTCACACGATGGGATAGAGAGATGAAATATGCAGGAAATTTTCACATGATGGGATAGAGAGATGATTGGATGCAGAGATGACCTTCGATTGATCGAACTTCTTTTGAGATCGATCGAACATGGAAAAATATGCAAAAAACTGAACTTCTCTTGAGAACATTGAGGCATCACTATATCTCTTCATAAATAGGATCCACCAAAAGGGCAGCTTCCGTATGTCTTTGAAAAATTTGCCCTTCAATGTAGGGCTTAAACCTTTGTCCATTCACTTTGAATATAGTTTCATTTTTCAAACTTTGTATTTCAACTGCCCCATAAGGCGCAATTGAAATGATCTCATATGGGCCTTCTTATTTGGTCCGCAACTTCCTAGGAAAGAGTTTTAATCTAGAGTTGAAGAGCCATACTTTTTGACCGGGTTCAAAAGATTTCTTCACAATGTGTTTATCATGAAAAACATTATTTCTTTCTTTGTAAAGTTTGGCGTTATCATAAGCATTGTGTCTTAACTATTCCAACTCATTCAATTGAAGTGATCAGTTTTCTCCTACTTTATCAAGATCAAGATTTAGCTTTTTAACCGTCCACATAGCCTTGTGTTCTAACTCAACCGAAAGGTGGCAAAATTTTCTATGTACAAGTTTACAAGGAGACATGCCAATGGGAGTCTTGTATGCCATCCGGTAAGCCCACAAAGCATCATTTAATTTCCTCGACCAATCTTTTCGGGTTGTGTTCTCTATTTTCTCAAGTATATGCTTAATTTCCCGGTTTGAAACTTCTACTTGTCCACTTGTTTGAGGATGATAAGGGGTAGCAACTTTATGTGAGACGGAGTATTTGAGAAATAGTTTCCTTAAGAATTGATTGCAAAAGTGCTTCCCCCCATCACTAATCATTGCTCTTGGCAAACCAAAACAAGTAAAAATATTGGACTTGATGAATTGAACAACCACGGAGTGGTCATTTGTTTTAGTAGTACAATCCTCTACCCACTTAGAAACAAAATCCACGGTAAGTAAAATGTATTGAAAACCATAGGACATAGGGAAAGAACCTATGAAATCAATGCCCCAAATGTTAAAGATCTTAGCCACAAGAATATTTGTTAAGGGCATCATGTCTCTTCTTGACATCGATCCCATTTTTTGACATCTCTCACATTCCTTGCAAAAATTATAGGCATCTCTATGGATGGTGGGCCAAAATAGCCCACTTTGAAGCACCTTCAAGGCGGTTTTCTTCGTACTAAAATGCCCACCACATGCAAGGGTATGACAAAACACAAGGACACTTGGAATTTCATTCTCCAGGATGCATCTTCTCACAATTTGATCCCGACACTATCGATACAAGATAGGATCTTCCCAATAGTAATTCCGGATGTTGGTAAAGAAACGGTTCTTTTCATTCCTTGACCAATTAGTTGGGAGTTTGCCAATTACCAGAAAATTCACAATGTTGGCAAACCAAGGCATTTGTCCATTAGAGATTTGGAAAAGTTGCTCATTCGGAAATGAATCACGAATTGGTGGACTTGGGGAAGATTCTACCATTAATCCTGAAAGATGGTCGGCAACCATATTTTTGGTGCCTTTCTTGTCTTTGATTTCAAAATCAAATTCTTGAAGAAGCAATATCCATCTTATCAAACGAGGCTTTGTTTCCTTCTTAGTCAAAAGATGCCTCAAAATAGTATGATCAGAATAGACAATGACTTTTGACCCTAAGAGATAAGACCTGAATTTATCAAGGGCATACACTACGGCAAGTAATTCCTTCTCGATAGTGGAGTAATTCAATTGAGCTCCCGAGAGGGTTTTGCTTGCATAGTATGTGACACATGGAAGTTTTCTTACTCTTTATCCTAACACTGCTCCCATGGCATAATCAGAGGCGTCACACATGATTTCAAATGGTAATGACCAATTGGGAGGTTGCATAATGGGAGCAAATGACAATAAACCACGTAATTTATGACAAGCATCAAGGCATGCTTGATGAAAGACGAATGGTGCTTCATTGGTAAGAAAATTGCACAAGGGTCTAGCAATTTTGCTAAAGTCTTTGATGAAACGGCGATAGAAGCTGGCATGACCTAAAAAGGAGTGAACTTCTCTCACCATAGAAGGTGGAGGCAATTCAGAAATGAACTCAACTTTCGCCTTATCTACCTCAATTCCCCTTTTTGACATGACATGACCTAAAACAATACCTTCCTGAACCATGAAATTGCTCTTTTCCTAACTAAGAACAAGGTGTGTTTCACGATATCTTTTGAGCACTAAATTTAGATTTTTGAGGTATGCATCAAATGAAGACCCAAAGACAGAAAAATCATCCATAAAGATCTCTAGGTACACTTCCACCATGTCCAAAAAAATTGACATCATACACTGTTGGAATGTGGCAGGGGCATTGCACAAACCAAATGGCATCCGTCTATAAGCAAATGTGCCAAAAGGACATGTAAATGTGGTTTTCTCTTGGTCTAAAGGGTCAAGGGCTACTTGGTTGTAACCCGAATAGCCATCTAAAAAGCAGTAATATTGTTGCCCAGCCAATCTCTTTAGAATTTGATCAATGAATGGCAAAGGAAAGTGATCTTTTCTAGTGGCGGTATTCAATTTTCGATAGTCAATGCATACATGCCATGAATTGGCGGTACACTTAGAAATTGCTTCACCTTTTATATTCTCAAGCACCACAATCCCCGTTTTCTTGGGAATTACTTGAGTTGGACTTACCCATTTGCTGTTAGAGATTGGGTAAATAATACCAGCATCTAAAAGCTTGACAACTTCTTTCTTAACCATTTTTTTCATATTTAGATTTAATCTTCTTTAGGCATCTCTCAAAGGTTTCTCATCTTCTTCCATAAGAATGCGATGCATGCAAATAGAAGGGTTCGCCACATTCCATCCTATAGCTTCCTTATTTTCTCTAAGCATATTTAAGAGAGCATTTTCTTGGTCTTCTTCAAGACTAGAGGAAATGATGACCGGAAGAGTCTCCTTCGGGCCTAAAAAGGCATACTTAAGAGTGGAAGGTAGAGTTTTAAGCTCAAGAATTGATGGAGAGATTAGAGATAGAACCGGTGGAGTGCTAGAGAGTGGAGGAAGAGGTTATTTTGGAACTTTCCAAGGTGAAAAATTCAAGCTTGCAACTGATTCCATTAAGTCATTAACCTCATTCATTGACCCTTCACTATCAAACCCACAATTCTCATACATTTCAAGGAAACAAGATACAAAAAGATCTTCGTATAGAAGAGATGAAAGATTATGTTTGGTTAGTTTTTTTATAATCATGGAAGGAATAGATTCCTCCACAATCTCATCCAAAACATCTATGAGACAACATTCGTCTTCATCTATGGGATGTCGACTTGCATTGAAAACATTAAGCTTAACCATCATGTTACCAAAACAAAGGTCCATAACTCCGGATCTACAATTAATGGTAGCATTTGTAGTTGCAAGAAATGGCCTTCCCATGATGATTGGGATATGATTGGTAGGATTGACAACCTATTCGATATCAAGAACCACAAAATTAACCAGAAAATAGAACTTGTCAACCTTAATGAGTATGTCCTCAACCATGCCCCTAGGTGTCTTGATGGATCTATCGGCCAATTGAAGCACCACCGAGGTTGGCTTCAATTTATTCAAACCTTGTTAGACATACACGGAGTAAAGAATCAAATTAGCACTCGCTCCTAAGTCAAGAAGAGATCTACGAACTTCATGGTTTCCAATCACACATAAGATGGTCAGAGCACCAGGATCTTTGAACTTAGGTGGAGTGTTATGTTGAGTGATGGAACTCACTTGCTTCGTGAGGAACACTTTTTTAGAGCCTTATCTCTTATTCTTCCTCTTTTGTGTGCAAAGATCTTTCAAAATTTTTGCATAAGGTGGAATTTGCCTAATTACATCCAAGAAGGGTAGGTTAATGTTCACTTGTTTAAACACCTCCATTATGTCATGGATTTTTCCTTCTTGCCTCCCAAAAGGTGAAGTCTCTTTTAAAACATAAGGAAATGGAGCTTTTGGTTCATAAGACCTTGTAACTTTAGGGGATGATGGGGAGGGCTGAGAATTCTTGATGGTGACATTTTCATCCAAGGAAGTAGAGTAGGATTAGAAACGGGACGGGTGCCAATTTTGGGTTGCACCGGTTCATTATCTTCACTTGGTTGTTCAACCCTATTATCAACTTGCCTACCATTTCTCAAAGTGGTAATTGCTTGTACTTGTTCTTGGGAAGGACACTCTGATGTAGAGTTTGCTTCCATAAAATATTGGGCTTTTGGGTTCCTTTCAGGTTGGCTAGGTAATTTACTAATTTCTCTCGCGTTCAATGCATTAGCTATCATCTCGATTTGAGACTCGAGCTTTGATATCAATTGAGAATAAGAATTCAACAAATTAGTGTTCATTTCTAAACTACTCAAAGCCACTAAGACCTTATCTTCAAATGTGGAATTGCTAGAAAGTGCATGAGGATGATTAGCACTACTTTGAGAATTATAAGCTTGTGGATGAGAGAAATGATTCATTCTTTGATGATAAGAAGAAGATGAAACAAATCATTTTGAACCTTTATTTCTTTGATGAGGAGGAATATATCGGTTTTGAAAATTTTTAGCTTGAAAATGATTTGAATGTTCACTCCACACCGGAACATAAGCATTCGAAAGAGGATGAGCAAATGCGGCATTGACTTGTTCATAGTGTTTATCAAGCACATGTCCATGGGGACAATTGGAAGTAATGTATAATAAACTTGAACAAGTTATGCATGACTTACAAAAATGATGAAGATGATGATTTAGAAGAGGAGATGATTGAGTTACCGGTTTTTGACTCAATAGAAATTGATAAAGTTTTTGAATGAGAGTTTTAACCTCGACAACAATCTCCATTGGACCCTCAATTTGACATACTTTCAAATTTCTCTTCTTATTAATAGAATCATGACTCAACCGAGAAGTGTGAGACTTATACATTGAATTTTCACTCATTTTTCAAAAAGATGCCAAACATCATCCTCATATTTTTCGAAATATGAACCTCCACATGATGTATCAACAATGTCCTTATGAGTGTCAGATAGACTTTCATAGAAATATTGAACCACTTGCCATTTAGGAATGCTATGGTGTGGGCATTTCCTTAGCAAGTCATTCAATCTTTCCCAAGCGTCATGCAAAAGTTCTCCTTCCCTATGAGAAAATTCTTTAATGGCGATTCTCATTGAATTGGTCAAACTTACGGGGTAAAATTTTTTCAAAAAATCATTTTGCATTTGTATCCAAGAAGTTATTGAATTTTCCCCCAAGTTGTTAAACCAATGTTTCGCCTTATTGTTAAGAGTAAAGGGAAAAAGGAGTAACCTAAGGACTTCCTTCGAGACATTCATATACTTCATGGTGGAACATATTTTAAGAAATTCATCAAGATGCTTATATGGTTCCTCACCATCTAAGCCATAGAAAAGTGAACACATTTGAATAGTCTCGAGCTTAATTTCATATTAGTCGGCTTCAAAATTAGGAAGTATGATACAAGTTGGTGCATAGTATTCATGGAGGTTATAATGGTCACGAAGAATCATTAGAGGAATTGGAGCTTGAACTCCGGGAATAAATTGGTTGAGAGGAGGGTGTTCCATGAAATGCGGGTCTAAATAACCAACATTACCCTCTAAATTTTCCATTAAAATGCCTAGAATGAAGGGAAAGGGGAAGGACCGCACAACACTTCAAATAGCACACCAACAAAAATAATTAATTCAAGCACTTCTCATTCGCAACACATAGCAATCAACAACAATCCTTCACATACATTGATCCCATACTCCCATGCTTTGAACAAGATGCAATAAAAATTAAATTGCCTCCACGCGGACTCACGATCTATCTAAGAATTTAAAGAACATGCCACCACGCGGGCAGACGATTTAACTAGAGATTGAGTTAGAAAAAGCTCACAAAGGGTCCTTATGCAACTTCGATTTAGTTTTCAAGTTTTCAAGTTTTGCTATGCTTTGCAATTTTTAGAATTTTGGCCTTTTTATGCTTAGCTTAGCTTAGCTTAGCTCCTCACTTTTCAAGTCTCCTTTGTTTCACTTCCTTGCTCAATGCACCTAGTCAATCAAGAACAAACACAATAAGTAATCAAAATAAAATAAAGTAAAGATACGATCAAAAGAGTACTAATTCCTAATTGTTTCCAAAACACGGCATTGCTAAATAGATCCCCGGCAACGACGCCAAAACTCGATGTCGTCATGAACCAACAAGTTAAAATGTGTTAAAGAGCAGCCAAGTTTGAATTTATAAAGTGTCACTACTACCTCTAACTACTAATATAGCTAGGGTGAGTAGGAATCGTCCCAAGAGGCAATGTGATATGGAAAGAAGGTCGGACTAGTAAGTCGAGTGATCAAAAAGTGATTTGATTGGTTAATTAAACTATAATGTAAACAAATTCAATACAAAGCAATTAAAGTAAATAAAGGGTACAGAACAAGAAAGAGAGATCTTGGGGTTTAGAGGTCACCACTAAACACCACCTTTCTAGATACTTAATGTGTAATGAGTAAGGGGGAAATATATGTTGCAACACTAAAATGTGTGATTGATCGAATCAAAAAGCATGGATGACTAATTAATCAGTCATTGTCTAAACAACCTAATGAATAGCACAATATATCTAACTAAGCAATTATTCCTTCCTTTAAGCTCACAATCAAATACATTAACAAGCTAGAGAATTATACTACTTACATTCATAAGCATAGAATATCAAACAATAAGCATGGATTGTCCTCCCATCTAGGAAAATAAGGCAACTACACTACAACTAAACTAGGGACATGAAAATTAAACTAATTAAACTAAGGTAGAGGCACAATCCATCAAGAAATGAGTATGAACCATCAAACAAACCACAAGAGTATTCCATTAAAGCACTATGCCTTGACAATCTCTAGATTCATAGCATTAACACACATAGATATGTATCAATATCACAAAACCAAGAGATAAATACATGAACATCTATTTCTAGCATACATAGACATATGAATAGAATAAAATGATTAATTGGAAGAATTAATCAACACAAATCATTGTAAAAACAAGATTCATATATAAATCAAATGTCAAGACAAGAGTTACAACATAAATCCCCTCATAATAGAAAACATCAAACTCTAGAAGGCAAGCTTAGGGCTAACTCTAGCCCCAAAAAGATGTTTAGCCACTCATTGATGTAGTCATCCAACCCTCAAGGGCCATCTCCATGGTAGGATTGATCTTCTTCTCCTTGATGGAAATCCTTGATGAATGGAAGAACTCCCAAATGGTGTGTGTCTCTCTAATCTCTAGGTTTCCCTTCTCTCTATTGTATTGTTCTATGATGATATGATGATCCTTCCATGTAAAAATGGCTCAAAATCCTTATATAGGTAGCTCCAATGTCACACCCAATAGTCAGGTTTCGTGTATTAGGCCCCTTCAATGATTACACCACGAGCCATCTCTTAATGAACTGAACTCTGTTTTATTTCGAACTTGAGAAGGTTCAATCGATCGAATTCTGATGAGATCGATCGAAGCATGGACAGATCGATCAAAGTTTGGTTGGATCATTCAAACCTTGGGGGCGCCTTTTTGGAATAAGATAAATCTGAGATATTTTCCAGATATTTTGGAAAAAAGCCAAAAGTGGTAGGTGGGGATAAGATCAAAGAAGTTCGATAGATTGAAATGAAAGCTGGATTGATCGAAGATGGAAATTTAAGAGGATAAGGACAATGGGTTTAATCCATCTTGGTGAGGCTGGATCGATCACTGTGAGATCTATCGAAGATATGTCTAATCGATCGAACCTTGTTGTTTTCCACCACTTTCCTCCTTTTTGCTCATTTCTTCCAATCAGCTTGAGATTACTTCTTTTATGCTCTAATTTGGCTGAATTGACTTATTTCGGGGATAAGCACTTGAAAAGGGCAATAACAAGAAATTAGTCTAAAACGGGAAAATAAAATAGATAAATGTTTTAGAATACTCAAGCTTAAGGGATTTAAATGCGCACTTTTCAGCGCTCATCAAAGTCCACAATATTTTTCATGTTTCCATGTTACAAAAAAATTTGCGAGATGAGGATCGTTATCAGCATATAGATGTTGGTGAGATTGAGTTGCAACCGGATGCAACATATGTGGAGCCACCGTGTCACATTATAGCCCGTAAGGATCATGTTCTTCGCAATAAGGTAATATCTTTAGTACGTGTCAAGTGGAGTCACCATAATGAGGCTGAGTTTACTTGGGAACGAGAGGATGCTATTCGCTCACAGTTTCCAGAAATAGTGGAATAAAGTAAGGGCGAATTCCGATGACAGAATTCCTTTTGTTAGAGGGAAAGAATGTAATACCTCTAATTTTAAAAGGATAGTCTCAGTATTTATTTAATTATTTTAATTGCATTTTTAATTGTTTATTTGATTTCTTGGCTAATTGTTTACTTGTTTAATTGATTTGATTGTTTATATGTTAATTGAATTATTTGTTTAAATTAAATTGTGTGCTAAAATTATGTGTATTTGATTTCTTTGTTTAAATTAAATTATATGTGATGGTCTGTATTTGTTTAAGAATTTAATTATTTTATTTTTATTTTTATATATTTTTATTTTTAAAAGAATTGGATATGGATAGTTAGTAATGGACCAACCAATTGGGTCCCATGGACTACTTAGATAGAAGGTTAAATGGGTATTGATAATTACCTATAGATAGTTGTATATGTGTGTGTGTATATATATATATATATAAGGAAAGTAATTTATTAGTTAATATTATTGTAACGTTAGTATTAGTAAATAATCTAATGTATATATTTTATATTTTTATATAATAAGGATATACATAGATTATATACGTAACATATTTTAGTTACCTTTTTAATATTTTAATTTTAATTATTTTTCTCTGTTAAGTTGACTCGGATTGGAAAAATGATTAGGTTATTTTATTTAGCCTGTAAATATATAACTATAGGTAGTAAAAGGGGTTAGAAAATAATCACGTAATATATTTTAGAGAGAGAAATAAGGAAGAGAAAAAGGAAGAATAAGGCTAGGATTTTTTTATCAAATCCGTAAAGGCAAATTTAATTCTTCTCTTCTCCTTTGATTCATACTCTATGTATGCTAGATTAATTCTAGGTTCTTTAAATAAATTAAATTGGATCTAATTACATGGATTAAATTTGAAAATTTTAGTTCATGTGTTTTAATAATGGGTTTGTAATGAATTTTCGTACCTTGATAAATAGATGCATATATTGTGGTTATGATGTTCAAGGTTTGTTTATATAATGTTTAATTGCTATTAAGACAATTCTAGAATTTAGATTGGTTCATAGGATAATTAACAATGGTGAAAGAAAAAAATAATAATAAATAAAGAATTTTGCATGGTATCAGTTCGCATGTATTTGGTGTATATATGAGAACTCATAGGCACGACGAACGAGGAAGGAAAAACATAAGTCAAAGGCTACATCAGTTGTTAATATTAATTGAAATTTCGTTTTGTTTTTGTTTTTGTTTTTGTTCTTGATATGGTTAATATCAGTTTGCATTAGTTTATTAATATTAAGTTGCATCAGTTTGCATTAGTTTATTAATATTAAGTTGCATCAGTTGTTAATATCAATTTGCATCAGTTTGTTAATATTAACTGATATGAACATTAATTTAAAAGTTTAAATTAATTAAATATGATTGGATTAAATTATTTTAATCAATTATTTGGATTTAAATAAATTTAATCAGATTGTGGAGGAGTACAATTAATTGAGACATATGTTAATTTCTTATGAGGTAAATTAATTACATGATACTTAGAATTGTTATTGTTGCTCAATTAAATGTAAAGGATGTATATATGATTTATATCATGTTTGTGTGGATTATTAGATGTAGATATTGTTTGCATCTTTATATAGATATGGAAATCTTTATGAGGTTATATTGTGGATTAATGCACCACTATGGGATGAGGGCATATAAAAGAATGGATTAACTAATAAAGTTAAGTCCTACTTATTTTCCTGTCAGGTCAAAGGAATAATTGGGTGACATATTATTAAAATATTATTTGGATAGTTAATTTTGATGGTTGGATAGGATAGATTTTACATATATAATTATACGCCATGATATGAGCTTGGGTCTCAAGATCAGTGATTAGGGTGTGTATATTATCAGGGATGTGTAGCTATATATATTGTAGTTGTGTGCCCTGGTAGGTTTAGGTACTCATACCCACTATATGTACGTTTTGCATGTTGCCTACTATTCAGGTTGAGGCAACTCTATAGTCTAGTGAAGTTCCTTTAGTGTGTATATATATATCTATATATGGACTATTTAGTTATTATTGAATTAACTAGGATGCATACGTGTATCGGGTCTCTATTTGGGATGTAGTAGATTAGAGCTTGTTTGTGAACCTGACCCACCATTATTTTTCAGGTGTTCGTTAGTTCCAGTCTTAGAGATTGTTCGTGTTAAGCAGAGACAGTCATTCACTCTTCCGACTCTATGTAGGACTTTTCTTCATGTTTTAGCTAATGGATTTATTCCAATTCAGTAATTTCAGTTAGGATATTATTAGGGGTCCACATTATGGATTCCCAAGTTGTATTTTAAATCATTACTGGTATCAGAGGATTGAAGAATTTTATTATCGGATTTTAATTATTATTTAGTTGAGGGTTATTAAGTGAGGATTTATTATTTAGTTCAATTCAGCTTATAATTTATTTATTTATTTATTATTATTATTTTTTGTATTCAAATGCTTGTTTAAATATTAATTGTTTAATATCCCTTATATTTTATGTTCGGACTTGATCACCCATGGCTCTAGAATCAAGGGGTATTACATATATAAAACAAATGACCCATTGGTTTACAAGTTGAGCATAAATTACACAGTGGTTCGTAATTTTACATAAAATTCTATATTGTTATGCCCAAATTCACTAATGGTTGCATAAAATCATAAAACCAGTATTAGGTGTTAACCATAAAATCGGCCGGCTTCACCGATTTAGAAATTAACTAATGTGAGAGTGCCAGAACAAACAAATTGGTTCAAATGGGTGTAGTCAACTTTAGTCTGTTTGAAAAAGTTGATTATCAGGCCATAAAGGGAGAAAGAAAACATTAAATCCCTTGGTTCAAGTTTCCTCAAATTACAAGGACTTTAAAAGGTAAATCAATTGCAATGAACGTGAGAACAGAGTAAGAATATTAAGAGAAAGAGAAATAGATACACAAGAGAGAAATAAAGGGAGATAGAGAGAGAGATAATTGCAAGAGAAAGAGAGATTGAGAATAGAAGGATTGTTATAGTGAGAATGTTGAATTAGAGAATAAGAGCTTAAGAAATCATAATTACATTAAAATAAGGATTGATCTGAGGGTGTTTGATCCTTTACAAAGAATGTTTCTACAATTATTTATAGAAATCATAAAGCGTCCTAAAATAAACCACTTTCTAAATCTAAGCTATTGGATTACAATTGTTTCAAACATAATGAATTAGTTTATTTTGGACTGTATAGTGCATGAGGTTTTTCGCACAACAATTGGTCTATTATACCAATTGGGGTTTCTTCGCTAAAAATCCTGGTGTCATCTCTCAAACTCTATTTGCTTTTCTTTACTTTAAGGTAATTTGTACTTACACCCTCTCAAGTTTGCAATAAGGACAGATACAAATTAGGGAGAGTGTGATCCAATTGCTCCCTCAAGTTTGCAAACCTGAACAACACCACCCTAACTATGATAAGAGTACCTAATTTTCCTTTAACTTCTAAATTGACCCATTTAAATGATTAAAGTACAGTATTAACTTTTATAGGTCATTTTATTTGACTAAAACGACCCTTAGAAAAAAAAAAAAAAAAAATCCACCACTGTGGCCGCCAATGCCTTATGTATACAGACAGGGACGGACTTAGGAATTTTTAATTAGTGGGGCCAAACTAGAAATATAAAATTAAAATTTTAAAATAACATCAAGTCATTGTAAGAATATATATATATATTTTTTGCAAGTTTAATGTATATTGTTAAAATGTGTTTATAAATAATATGTAATAAAATTGAAGAGAAAAGTTGTCGATTGAATCATTGTTGTTGTCAAGTGAATAAATTTTTTTTTTTTTTTTTTCTTTCTAATTCATAACAAATAATATTTATGCATGTGTGTGAATATATGTGTGGATTACCATAATAATTAATAAATTTTTTTTACTAAATTTGATCTTTTATAGCAAGAGGTTTATTAGAATTTGAAGGGGTTA
This sequence comes from Cornus florida, assembly GCF_030987335.1. Lineage (NCBI taxonomy): Eukaryota > Viridiplantae > Streptophyta > Magnoliopsida > Cornales > Cornaceae > Cornus > Cornus florida. The sequence goes on along the minus strand of NW_026775575.1, from coordinate 52,742,398 downwards.
CAAGTAATTTTATTATTAAACTATATTTAATATCAGGGAACCACATAGATTTAAAAAAAAAAAAAATCAAAAATCAAAAAAAATAGAGAGATCAACTTTAATTTTTATATAGAAAACAACTATTAGTATCTATGATTTAGTATCATAAATAGAGTGTTACAAAAAATTTGAGGGGGCCAACTATAATTATTATGTAAAACATTACCATAAATAATTTTAATTTAATACTATAATAAGGTTTTGCAAAAAAATTGCGAGGGCCATGGTGGAGTTTGTTTGTTTTGTTTTTTTTTTTTTGTTTTTTGTTAAGGGTCATTTTGGTCAGATCAAAGGACTTGTAAAAGGTTAATATTGTACTTTTATGATTTAAATAGGTCAATTCAGAAGTTAAAGGGTAATTACGTACTCTTACCTTGGTTGGAGTATTGTTATTCAAGTTTGCAAACTTGAGGGGGTAATTGGATCACACTCTCCTTAAATTGTATCTGCCTGTCTTTATTACAAATCTGATGGGGTGTGACTGCAAATTACCCTTACTTTTATCTTGTATGTGATTAATTGATTAATTGTTAAATTAAGTAAATTAAGCTGATTAAAATAGAAAGACACAAATTTCAATCCTTTCTTTACAAACTTAAACTTTCCACATTATCTTTCGTTGCACAACTCACACTTTACTATTCTTCGTATATCTTTCTCCAACTTTTTTTTTGATATTTGAACAAATTCATGGCCATTTTGTGCACACTTCACTCGAGTATCAACTGGATAATATATAAGGTCCCTTTTTTTTTTTTTTTTTTTTTTTTCAGACTATTTTTTTTTTGCCTTAATGAAAAACATAACGGAAAAAGTGCAAGTAAATAATAAATAATGATAAAATATTTGTCACATTTATGGTAACTATTGTTTGGGGGCCATTGCTTTGTGAATTTGTTGTAAGATTTTATTGTTAAGTAAAATGTTGGAAACAGTATTCATTTTATTGCAGTACCAACTTTTGTATCTTAATTAATTGTACTTTCATATCTTAATTTCACATTAGATGGATGGTTCAAGTATTCACATGAGCAAGTGGGTGTGAGTGTGTTTCTTTTGTCAAGAAAATAAAAAATCATTTTGGTCTGGTAAGACCAGAGTTGTACGCAGTGGAATATTTAAAAAGTTTTGTATTTTTAGAAACAAATGTGTGTCTTTCTAATTTTACTTATTTTAGTAAAATAAAGCAAAGTAAAGAGTTAGAGATGACACTAGAATTTTTAGCGAGGAAACCCAGTTGATAAAATAGATCAGCTGTTTGTGTGGGAAAAACTCCGTAGACTGTGCAGTACAAAGTAAACCGGTCTACTATGTATGAAACAAATTAAACTGAACTTTGACTCTGCCTCATACCCTATCGTTCTACCAAATACCAATAGCTGACAATCCTCTGACTTTGCGACGTCCCGTCCAACATTTACTTGACCTTAGGCTTATGCTTGATTTTCGTAGAAAGGTAGCAGGTAGATCAAACAACACTACTCTAATACTTTGACCCTTTCAAAGTGTGATCGCCTTTACTTCTGTTCTTCAATAACTGAATTCAATGTAGAAGTAAATCTGCTTTTCTCTGATCGTTGTAGATGCAACCATATGATCACGATCAGGATTTGAACAACACTCTAAACTCACTATTGTGTTTTTGTGTATGTTATAGAAAGACTGACAGAGAAATTAACTTGAATTTTCTGCAAAAAATAATCATCCTAAGGCTTTTGTAAATAGTGAATTGATAGTGCAAAAGTCATTATAAACCTAGATGTGTATCAGGGTTTATATAAAATTTTCAAAGGCCTAACCTTCTAAAAATAAAGGAAATTTCACCCATAAGACTTTTGGTACAATTCTAAACCAACTAGAAAGTCTGAAACAGAGTAGGAAAAAAATTACCTAAACTGAACCAGCAGTGGTACCAGTAGCCACATGTGGAACCAGTTCCCATTGGACATAATAGATTTCTTCGAATCTAAGATTCTTGAACCAGTTCCCAATTGTGGTACCTGTTCCCACTTGACAGAATCCTTGAAAAAGGTTTGAAAACTTGGAAAGGAATTCTGTTTTGGTAACTTGAAGAATATACCATGCAGGTATAGAGTCCTAAATGGGAAACGACTTCCTAAAAGTGTTGTTCTTTCCTTTCTCGATGATCTAAGTATTTCTTGAATAACCTTCCAATTCCATAGTCAATGTCGATCTTGATATGGTAACTGAAATTATAACTCGACTAGGACTTATTTTGATATCGAATATTGCCAATTACAAAATTTATATCTCATAGTATATTATGAGCCTCAATTTGCTTCGAAAGATATATCATTGCTCTAAATGGAATGATCCCAATCACAATTGTTTTCCATGAGTGTAGCATTAGTCATAAAGTAGTTCACTAATATCTTTACGAGTTTAAAATGGAAAAATGAGCTCTGATATAACAAGATGTGCATGTGATGCAGAACTGCTGATATTAAGAAATTCAACTAAATGTCTTACTTCAAGAATGAGAATTTTATTACATATTGATAATAAATCAGTTTTATATTCAACAAAGAATTGTAGAACATGGAATCTGATAGCGGAGTAGAACATTTTTTCATTAATATCGATGAAAAGCTTGCTCGCCACTCTGATTTGCCTCGTGAGCGTATCTTCAAAGTCCATGGAAAACTACGTAAGACAAATCCAGATGCATATAAACCAGAGGTTCTTGCAATTGGTCCTTACCACCGAGATAAACCTAATCTCCAAGGGATGGAAGTGCTCTTGAAGTGCTCACACAAGGTTAAAATAAATGAAAATGACCCTAGCTCTTTTAGAACACGTTGGACACGCAATTGCTTAATGCTTGATTTGATTTTATTTAAAAATCTGCTTCCTTTTTTCGTTGTTCTCAAATTATACTACTTGATAATTGAGGGTTCAAAATCAATCCAGTTCATTCACATTGCATTGGTTTTCTTTAAGCCTTTATTGATAGGAAATCTGTTCCCAACCCCTAACATTTACTTGGGTTATCACACAGTAGTGCACGCCCTTCATTTGCAAGGATTGTGATAAGTACAGCCGTTGATGATAGTCACGGTTTAACCCCCTTGTGGGCTGTATTCGTTATGGGCTGTTTCGCATTACGGGTTTGGTCCTCTATGGAGTCTATGCATCTTAGTACCGTTTTGTAATCTCAACCTATGCACCTCATATGGGCTTGGACTCGTAGCTCTCATACATGTAAGTACATTTTTAACTTCACATAAACGAAAAATAATAATAATTGGAGTAACTAAGTCACACAATGCAAGAGCAGGAATGAGAGCAAATTAAAAAATTGGAATATGAGAGTGACAAAATTATATCATAAATAGTGAGAATTTAAGTGAGCGCGTAGAGCGTGAGAGCAAAAACATGCTTGAAGTGTGAGAGCAATACCTATTAAAAATTATTGTATGACTTTGGAAGTAAATATGACCAAACAACCAAGCATCGGTACGTATTCTTGAGCTTTGAGATGAATACGTTGATATGATAAGAAGCACGTCACCGATCACATTCTTTTGTATTTTGGTCCTATGACCTTGACATTTCTTTATATTTATATTATAACTTTCAATAAAACTAATTACCTAAAAAAAAGAAAAAAAGAAAAAGAAAAAAAGAAGGCCTAACAAACAAATATTTGTTGGTTAGCTGTGTACTATCTCACTATGAATTTTGAGATGCACATGCTGATGTGATAAGAAATAAAGCAGGACCACATTCTTTTGTATTTTGGGCCCATCCGTTTGACGTTTCTCAATATTTATACCACTCCATTACCACTACTTTATTAACTTTCAAAATGACAATAATAATAATAAAATATCTAACAACCCAATATTTGTTGTGTAGTGACACAATGTCTCTCTGTGAGTTTTGAAATTAGTCCCATCTGTTTGACATTTTTCAATGTTTATTCTACTCATTTACCACTGCTTTAACTTTGAAAAATAATAATAATAATAATAAAATGTCTAACAACCTAATATTTGTTGTGTAGCGGTAACATGTCTCAGCATGAGTTTTAAAAAATATACGTGCATGTGACAAGAAACACATCAGGGCCACACCTACAACTTCGAAGATAAAAGAAAAATGTTATAGTTCAATATATATCTATATTATTTTAAAAGTGTAAATAATTTTTTAACATTTATTATTATTTTTTTATTTAATATATATACTTTAATTTTTTAACCTAATCTCCAAGGGATGGAAGTGTACGAAAGGAGGAGACAAGCGCCAAGAGGTACATAGTTGCAATGATGGGCAGGTACGTAAATGTAACGCAGAACCCGTAGGCGCATGCTTCTTGATGATTGCTTCATCATTGAACTGCTCTTGAAGTGCTCACACAAGGTTAAAATAGCTGAAAATGACCCTCCTTTAGAACAATGTTGGACACGAAATTGCTTAATGCTTGATTTGATTTTATTCAAAAATCAGCTTATTTTTTTCGCTGTTCTCAAATTATATTACTTGATAATTGAGGGTTCAAAATCAATCGAGTTCATTGACATTGCATTGGTTTTCTTTAAGCCTTTATTGATAGGAAATCTGTTCCCAACGCCCAACATTTACAAGGATTGTGACAAGTCCAGCCGTTGACGACGGTCTCGGTTTAACCCCCTTGTGGGCTGTATCCGTTATGGGCTGTTTTGCATTATGGGTTCGGTCTTTTATGGACTTTATTCATCCTCGTATTGTTTTGTATTTTCAACTTTATGGAGTCTATTCATCCTCGTATTGTTTTGTATTTTCAACCTATGCACCTCATATGGGCTCGGACAGTATGTTCCTTAACTCTCATGTACATTTTTAACTTCACAGAAAGGAAAAAAATTAATGGGAGTAAATATGGCCTAACAACCAAGTATTTATTGTGTGGCCGTACATGTCCCTTATGAGCTTTGAGATGCATATGTCTGACATTTTTTGTACGTTTTGGGCGTTTGTACTTGACATTTTTCTATATTTATATTATTGCTTTAACTTTTAAAAAAATAATTGAAAAAATAAAAAAAAACAAAAAGCCTAACAAACAAATATTTGTTGTGTAGCCATACATGTCTCAGAGCATCTCCAATCCAATGCTATATTGACTGCCATTTCTAAAATATAGCAAGAGATGGTAAAAATGGGTTCTTTAATGTAATACTATATGAGCTGCCAAATTTTAATTTTGCCAAAAGTTATGCCAATTGTAGTACAGGAAATAACTATTGCTATTTCAGGAAAAGAGAACGGCAGATAGCTATTGCTATTTCAGAAAAAGAGAACGGCAGGGGGGGAGGGGATGATATGCCGATATGGGTTCATATATAAAAGATCATAAAAAAATTCACCAAATAGGATTCAGTTTGCAAAACAAGAATTACAAACCTTGATTAGTTGATTTAGAAAAAAAATTAAAACAAAACCCATACGTACAAGTTAGCGTGATCTCCTTCCAACAACACTTCCAAGCACGCGACACCAATCTTATCATAGCCACTATCCCCAAATCAGGCACCATTTGGTCCAAGGCCCTTGTCTTCGCCATCGATCATGAACCGCACTCTTTATGGTCCAAATGACAACCCTTTGCTCACTGTCAATCCTCATGACCTCATACCCTTCATGGAGTTGAATCTCTACTTTGACAAAACCAACCTCCTGAACCTTGAGGGTCGAAGTGACCCGAGAGTTTTCTAAAAAATATACAGAAAAGCAGAGAGAGAGGGGGCTAGCTTGTGAGTTGAGAGATAACGACTGAAGCTTGTGAACGGCGAACCCGAACTGGAACGGCGAACTCGAACTGGAACAGTGGGCGATGGAAACTGAAAGATATGGGTTTTGAACTTCTGATTCTTGTTGATTTTGTAGTTTACAATTGCACAGAGAGAGACAGAGGGGGCAATTTCAGAGTTGAGAACGAGAATAGAGAAGGAGGCGATTGGGGAGGCTGAAAGATATAGGTATTGATTTTTTGAATAATCTGAAATGATATGCTGATATGGGTTCATATATAAAAGATCATAACAAAATTCACCAAATAGGATTTAGTTTGCAAAACAAGAATTACAAACCTTGATTAGTTGATTTAGAAAAAAAAATTAAAACAAAATCCATACGTACAAGTTAGCGTGATCTCCTTCCAACAACACTTCCAAGCACGCGACATCGATCTGATCATAGCCACTATCCCCAAATCAGGCACCACTTGGTCCAAGGCCCTTGTCTTCGCCATCAATCATGAACCGCACTCTTTATGGTCCAAATGACAATCCTTTGCTCATTTTCAATCCTCATGACCTCGTACCCTTCATGGACTTGAATGTCTACTTTGACAAAACCAACCTCCTGAACCTTGAGGATCGAAGTGACTCGAGAGTTTTCTAAAAAATATACAGAAAAGCAAAAAGAGAGGGGGCAAGCTTGAGAGTTGAGAGATAACGGCTGAAGCTTGTGAACGACGAACCCGAACTGGAACAGCGGGCGATGGAAACTGAAAGATATGGGTTTTGAACTTCTGATTCTTGTTGATTTTGTAGTTTGCAATTGCACAAAGAGAGACGGAGGGGGCAATTTCAGAGTTAAGAACGAGAATAGAGAAGGAGGCGATTGGGGAGGCTGAAATGATTTGCCCTAAAAATATATATATTTTTAATAATAATATAATCAAATATATATAATATACATATATATATAATATATATAAATTTTCGAAAACAAAAAAAAAATTGCATAAAAAAATTATATAATAATATAATCAAATATATAAATGTATACACTTAGTCACACAATTCGTTCAAAGAGGCCCTACTTTCAAGCTCCGTACGCAAATTTGCGATTTGGGAGCGAATTCACACAAAATTCGCGAATTCAATTTTTGCAATTCATGAATTTGTTTTCTTAATTCGCGATTTCCATACTAATTTACTTTATATAGCTAAATTTGTTAACGTCCCAGTGATATGGAACACCTATAGTACCATATATGCATTTATTACTTAAATTTCAGTGTGCCCTTAGTATAAGGCATTGCTATACTACCATATATATATATATTAATTATACATGTTTGAAAATATCCTACTAAAAAACTTTTCAATTAGAGAATATTACAAATAAATTACGCATCTTTTAGTGAAAAAAGTTAGCTTATTTATTACATATATCGTTAATGGAATAAATAATCATGAAAATATTTGCATATAGATTTAAATAAATAAAAATATATATGTAATATAATTTTATTTAAACAAAATATAATAACGCTCTCAAGACGCTCCTGCTTTAAAAAAATTTAAACTTTGACGCTTTCGCTCCCACTCCCGCCCCGCACTCGCTCTCACTCTGTGTGACTTAGTGTATAGATATATGTATTATTATTTTTTTTTGGTCCTTTTTAGCAGATATTTTAGATTTTTGCTTCTTTTTAATTAAGTTTAATTTTAGTTTCCTTCTAATGTCTATAACTTGATTTGGAATGTGCCTAATATTAATATTACTAATTCAAATATGAATGGTGGGAATGGTAGTTGAAAAAGAATGATGGTTGTGTCAAAAAATAGCATTTTGCATAAAATGCATCATTGAAGCAGAATTGCTAAAATGTAGCATTTTAACACTGTAGAACCTGTCAAAATATAGATTTGACAGCTGAAAATGACTTTTAGCATTGGAGTTGCTCTCACTATAAGTTTTGAGATGTGATGTGACAAGAAACACATGAGGACCAAAATTTCTATATTTATACTATTACTTCAACTTTCGAAATAATAATACTAATAAAAAATAGCCTAACAACCTAATATTTGTTGTGTAGCGGTAGATGTCTCAATATAAGTTTGGAGATACATATGTCTCAATATAATTGTGAACCTGACGTGACTAAAAAATATTTACATTTACATAGGCTTGACATTTTTCTATATTTTTACTATTACTTTAACTTAGAGAAAAGAAAAACAAAAAAGTCTAACAACCAAATATTTGTTGTGTAGTGGTACATGTCTTGCAATGAGTTTTTAGATGTATATGTCCGACAAAAAAACACCTCAGGACCACATTAACAATTTTAAAGTTAAAGAAAAATTGTATAGTTCAATATATATATATATACACTATCATTTTTTTTTCCGAAAGGTTAAGCAACTAACATAAATAGAATATAATTACAGTGTGAGCCTTTGGCCAAATAGTCCATTTCTGGGACAAAAGAAGCCCAAAAGAAAGAGTAAACAAGGGACAAACCCATTACCGGAACAAGCCCAATACAATAAACAATTTCAAATAACCGCAATTAACGACATAATTAACCGTTAAAGGACTTTATTTAAGCAAACTCCAGTAAAGAAACCAATTCTGTAAGAAGAACGCTGACGGTGATGACGGTGATGTGTGTTAATTATACAAGATCGCTCGCAAGGGGGCTCGAGCCCCTAGGGCTGATTTTAAATAGCTTTTTGCCCGATTATTAATTAAATAGGGGATCGAGCCCCCAAGGCTGGAAAAGCTATTTTTGTCCACTTAAACTCAAACTTGACTCCGATCAAACCGGTATATGCTCCTTGATCCTTGGAAACATCATTAAAGGACCGAAATAGCTTGCATTGACCAGTTTTGAAGGCGAACACCTAAAAATACCCAAAGTCAAGAAAATGGTATTAGTAGTACTACATAAGCATTACTAAATAACTATTATATGAAACTTTAAGGGCTCGAATATACAGTATTCAACGCTTATTAGATGACTTAGTCTAGAGGACACGATAGTGGACGGCAGCAAGATTGAGAGAGATTCCAGTCACTTAGAATTCATCTTGAACTTGAGCAATCCTTGAAGAATCCCAACAAGTGATTGTAGAGCAAATTCTGGAAAGAATAACCCTCTGCAATGATTTTTTTTGGTGAAAGATTTGGTCATTTCGTTCTTTCTAAGTATGGTAAACCATTAAAGATATGTATACTTTGAGTAAGAAGTTTGGAGCTGAGTTTGTCTTCTATTGGATGCTAATCCACTGTACTTAGGCATCCTAGTTGCAGATTCAAGTGTAGAAATTACATTTGTCCTTGATGTATCTCCAAAGTAGGGAGATGAAATAACAATTAAAGAATAGGTGATCATATGATTATGGAGAAATTTGACAGAGGACATATATATTGTGGTCTTGTGTCATTAACTTACTATCCAGCGTTGGTAATATGGATTGAACCGTTAACCAAATTTTGAACTTCATATAAGGGATTACAGGATAATGTTATACCAGGTTGCTCTAAATCACTAGAGGAGAGTGACCTTCAAGGTAGGCTTTGGTGTGCTTTAAGCTATAAATCGCTGTTGATGATCTAATCCATACTTTCTTGTCTCTTCTTGAAGGGCTTGGGGGATGTAATGACAGTAGCTCTGGGATTGAAGTTGTTAAGCAAGTGGGAAATGTAATACCCCTAATTTTAAAAGGATAGTCTCGGCATTTTAATTATTGTTTTATTGAATTTTTGTGTGACTATTTGCTTATTTGTTTAATTGTTTTAATTAGTTATTTGATTAAATTGTTTAATTATGTGTTTCAATTGCATTAATTGATTTCTTGGTTCTTTAATTGAATTTTTTTATTTTATTGTCTTTTGTATTTTTGTATTTTCTTTAATTGGATTAATTTAGTGTTATTAATTTTAATGTGTAAATTAGTTTAATTAAATGTTTTAATTGGGTTAAATTTGTGTAATTAGATTAAATTAGTAACAGTTATAATGTATTAAGTTAATAACAGGTATAGTGTTAAACGGTAGGGTTTTCTAAGAAGTTACGTATATGTAGCCGATGTATATTATAACTTAGGTTGCTCTGTGGGCGACTAAGATTTACATTAGGGCTCTGTCTCTAATTATACAAGGATTAGGATTTTGGTGTTAAGCCTATAAATATAATATCACGTTGGTTTAGGGTTTTGGGAAAAAAAAAAAAAACATAAAGTTAGTTCTGTAAAGAGAGGGTTGAGAGAACAGAGCACCGTAAGGGCTGTCAAGAAGGAAAATAGAGAGGACCAAGGAGGGGTTGTGGTGGATTAGACCGGACCAATAGGAGGCTTGATAGTATTTCAGTGTTACCGGAAACGTGGACACGACGCCGAGATTTCATAACTGAAATCACATGCAGTTTTTTTCTTCCTCTCTCCCGTTGGCTTGTGTTCTGTGCACACCTAGATAATCTATAGGACTTCAACTGGACATAAATAAATCTTGCATGTTTAATATATATTAGATTGTTAGCCTGTGTGTGTTTAGTTTTGATTGGAACTGTTGTTGCAAAATTGTATATCAGTGTTTAATCGTAAGCATGTTAAATCGGTAATATTTTATATGATTTTTTTAATGCAAACTGTTTTAAATAAATAACCGGGAAGATATAAAATAAAATTTAGACCCTTAGGTTCAGTTTTTACCAAGAACAGAAGGGGTGGAAGCGGCCGGAGATGAAGCAAAAGGCCGGAGAGTTTTGGAGCCTGCTCTATTATTTTTTTGAGCCTGCTCTATTATTTTTGAGCCTGCTCTATTATTTTTTTGAGCCTGCTCTATTATTTTTTAGCCTGCTCTATTATTTTTTTGAGCCTGCTCTATTATTTTTGGAGCCTGCTCTACAAGTTTAGAGTAGGCTTTTTCTCGTTGATGTTTTTTGGACTTTTCTGGGCGTCGTTTGGATGACTTTAATTCTTTCTAAAATGTTTTGTGAGTATACTGGGGTTCTTAATTCCAATTTCAAGTGTTATTAAAACCTCTTATTGCATAGTTTAGGTCTCTATGCTAAAGGATGGAATAGTAGAAAAATATACAATTGTGCATGCGGTTAACGGAAGAAAGGAACTTAATTGCTTAAATTAATTTTAGCAATTTAATGGGATATAGTATGATTATAAAACTTATTTTAAATGCATGATAGGGTCATTTATTTATTACAATTGATCTATGCATGCTCTGGATGCTAATTGTTGGAATATTAAACCTTTTTCTGCAATTACATGGATATGCTTGGATTTTTAATTGCTGAAATGTTAAACACTCTTCTGCAATTATTTGGATAATGGTTTTTGGACTGTAAATTGCTAAACTATTATTTATATGTTGTAATTTACATGAATGTTGTTGATTGTATGCACCGGTATGGGACGGTGGCATACTAAGGATGACTTAGCTCAGAATTCTAAGACCTACCCTAATGGAATAAGGGAATGGATTGTAAAAATTGAATCCTACTTATATTTAGGTCAGATCAACTAAGTAAGTTGAGTGACCACCTGGATTAACTGTTGGTTGTAGTTAAGTCATATCAACTAAATAAGTTGAGTGACTAATTGGATTTTGAATCGTATGTCAGATCAATTGTGACGGCCCAAGTTTTGTAAACCCGGTGCGTCAGTGATGACCAAAAGATGACCCGATAATAGATCCGAAATGCAGAAGCGAAAGGTGAAACAACGGTCTCAAGAGATACAATGTGTTTTTAAGACACCAATGTGACCCTCAATGAGGTCACGGAACCCAAAGGAAACAAATGCAGAAGCGTCGTTTCAAAAACGAACAAAAAGAACCTAGGGGTAAAATGGTCATTTTGCAAAAAGTGGATTCAGGTGCTATCGAGCACACCGCTAGAAAGACAATGACAAATTAGTCAAGTTCAAAAAATTTTTTTACTCAATTTGGAGTCCAGACGGGAAAGAAAGGTCAAAAACAAAAATGATATCGTGGCGGCCCAACGAGGACAACCCACCACTACTGCAACTGAGAGTAAAAACGGACATCTAAACGAACTTTTTTGGAAAAACTCAAAGAAGAAACCCCCCTTAAAATCAAGTTTCCTACCTTGAGCGTGGACGGAAACAAAAAAAAAAATACATTGTAAAATGACCATAATGCCCCCAAGAAAATCAGGTCAAGAGAAAAAAAACTAATCCGAGCTACTGCCCAAGTTTTGGAAATAGGGCTTTGGGAGGTTTTTAAATTGCCTAAATTGAAAATGTAATCTTAAAATGCACCTACAAGACCTCCGGAAGTTTTGGATTGGTCGTTACGATTTTCAAAAAAAAGTCGATGAATAGTACCAACTACATTTGTACTAAAAATTTGCAAAACCTGGCAGTAAGAATTTTTCAGAAAAATATTGATTTTTGAGGGCCAAGATGATGTTTTCTGGAAAAATACAAAGAAGAAACCCCCCTCAAAATTGAGTTTTCTACGTGAATCGCAAGAAAAAATGAAAAAAATGCAGTGTAAAATATCCAAAATGCCCCTGGAACATAATAGGGTAAAACTCCCTAAAAATGCTACTTAGAGTCTTTATTTCATCAAGGAAGGTATTGTTTGCCAAAGTGAGCATGCAAGTGTATGTAATATGATAAAATAGATGTGCTACAATGGCCTATGGCCTCATTACAATACATTTACAATATTTGACATGTCAAACCTCCAAGTTAGAAAAATTACATTTCATAGACAAATCATGAACATGCTAACACTTGCATGTAAATAAGAATGCTTCTAAATAAGCTCAACTCAGCAAATCACCCAAGCAATTGCAATCTCTAATCTTGTATGCTGTACCCGAAATATGCCCCAGTATCGTAACGGTGAGTAACATAAAGTTACTCGTAGGAAATGAGCATGCATCGACCTACGTTTTACAAGTGTACATGATTTAATCATTGTGATTCATTCCACCTAACGTCTATGCAAAAGGTGAGACTCAGGGAGCATCCTCGCTACCTAAGATCATTTCTAGCATAAAACACATCATTTATGCAATTTCAACAACACAAGAGCATGCTACACATAACAATAAGATATAACATGCTTACACAAAGCAACTAGATAGAAACATGCTTACACAAAACAACTAGATATAGATTCTCAAAGTTATCAACTTGAAATCTAAATGCTAAATCAACTAAATATATCAATTTAGTATGGATGTACTTAGCAACATCAAATCGCCAATAGCCAAAACCACAGTCATAATATAAACATGATTGATAACTTGGAATTGAATGCGAAATCAAATAGTGGAAGACTTGGACATCACGTCTCGGATTAAACCAAGAACAAATTGGTTATTCCGGGCATTAGCCCGCTGGGAAGACCACCCCAGTGCGCACTATCTCAATTGGGGAGAACTCATACCTCCCGCACTAAAACCGAACTTTAGCCATATCACAGTAACAATGTCCCAAGACTCCAAAATAATCAAATAAGTTCACAACTTATACGTAATTTATATAATGCACTAAGTCACTTTCCATGCACAAGTAGATTGTATCCACACAACACATGCTCTAAATCCACAACTACTATAGGATGACAATGTCAAATCTTCAAAGTGCAATTCGTTACACGCTATAACAATATAATCCAATATTGAAAACATAAACTCATAAATTTATTATAAGTCAAAAGTCATGCTTTAAACATACTATCAATGTCAAATACATGAGTTAATCAATAATACCATAGAAACAGAATTTAATCTATAAACTGATTAAATTCCCTATGTTTCAAATCTCAATCAAATGGCCTCCAATTAATACATAATAAACAATATAGCATGGTCATTACACACACCACATCAAAACTCGATTGACAATAAAGTGAAATTTAATTAAATCATGAAAATCAATCCCTAACTTCTAAACCAACATCAAATGGTTCCAAATTAACATATGCTAGAACATAAGTCATAGTTATCACAAATATCTAATTAAACACTTAATTAGGCCAATGGAACCCTTAATTAGATTTTAATTAATCATTTTAATTAAAATCTCTAGATTTTCATACTTGTCTAAATGCTCTCAAATTAAAGTATGTTAAACAACATGCCAAGACAAAATTTAAAAGCATATCACAAGTCAATTTTATGCTAGGTACGGCCATGGGATTTAATCTTTCACAAAAGATAAATATTAAATAAAATATGCAATTCTTATTCAATCAATACCAATTTAATATATGTTAACAAACATATTAAAACATGTTTTTCTAGCATGCCACAATTCAAATCAAAGTTATATATCATCATGAATTTTAAATCTTATACAAAGAAATAAAAATTACTAACTTTCTAAATTTGATACAAGGCATACATATAAGTTGTATAATCATGCTAAACACTCAATACAACACACACAAAAGCCTAGAACATCTCCTACCTCAATTTGAGATGAAAATCTCAAAAGCCACCAAATGGAAACCGTTCCAAATTCGACGAAACTTCTAGGTTTTGTCGGGGACTACACCGTGCACATAACCCCCATGAAAGCCCCATCAAAATCATAACTTGACCTCAAAACCAAACTCAAGAAATGGTCAAAACTGAATTCTAATAAGGGGGAAAGGTAGAGTACAGTGAGGGGAATAACAAACGTTAAGGCCGAAGACTTTCTGTCAAGGGAAAATGAACCAAAAGAGGAGAGAGAAGATGACAGCACCACTTGGGCTACCATAGGAACTCCAGGTCGTGCATAAAGAGGGGAGAAGATGAAAAATGAAATATCTCACCCCCCTTTTATAGAAATATCAAAAAGTGCCCCGAACGGGCCCCGCTGGGTCCGAAAAAGTAAATTTTGAGTAGACGTGCTCAAATGGCAAAACTTTGTGAACAAAAAAGATTAAAAATGAGAAAATATGAATAATGGAAGAAACGACGTCAAAAACTGAGTCCCGAGCAGAAAGTTATGCCCAAAACAAGTTTGGCGCAAATAGGGGCCAAAAACCTTGAAACTGGAAAATATCGACCAGGAGGAAATTCTAAGAGTACACAACTCGACAAAATGTGAAAATGAATCCCGTACGAGAATTCAGGCTCAAAATAAGACATTTTGCAATAACTTTCATTAATTCCACAATGACCCCTCCAAAAAGTGAAAACTGCACTTATGGCCCAGAATGAAAATATCTTCCAAAAATATTTTCTTAAAAACCCTTGAAATAAAATATCTTCAAAATATATTTACAAAAAATACCCCAAGAAAAGAAAATAATTTCAAAGAACTTTGCATCCATACCCCTATGGACACCGGGAGCAACCAGAGTACTTTCTTGCAAAAGTAAAGATACGTATTTCGTGGAAACAACTCAAGATGGAGATACATGAAGTCAAAAACCAACTCCGAATACAAGAAGTGTGGTTACGCCAACAAAGTGTCAAACGGGAAAAAGACAAAATAGGGAAAAGGACGAAATAGGGAAAATGACGAAAAGTGAATAGTGTCGAAAAACAAAAAATGCGGAAACGACTCGGTCCTCAAAGGAAGTTGTCAATCCACAGAAAAGAGTCTTAGAAATCACTCCAGAGCACTCGAGATGACACTAAGCGAAGAGGAACTTAACTCAGAAAGGAAAGACAACGGAAAAAAAAATATCCGTGAAAATCCGGGTCATTACAACTTTCTCACCTTAAAGGGATTTCATCCCCGAAATCCAGCCCCAACCAAAACAAAAAGGCGAAACCAGGATAACTACGGATTACATCTCTGAGTATCCCACACAACGCGATACAAAAGCAATCCCAAAGCTTAAAGACAACGCACAGACAAATGTCATTCGCACCCACATGCTAATGACAGGACAACCTCTCAAAAGGAAAGTGACTAAATGGCCACCCAATAAGTCGGAACTCACACACAGAACCCAAGGTGAGACAAAGGAACGGAAGACAACAACCGTAAACATCCCTCTAGATGAACCATCATACCGATCCAAAAACGACCACCAAAAGATCTCCAAGATAACCACGTATCATATCAGGGTACCGAACAAGACGATGCGGTAGTACGAATAGCGACCAGAACCCACCTACGATGTACTTAAATGTGTGGTAGTAATGATAGTGCCTAGTGCCCGCCCACACTTACTCGTCAGTAAGGTAGCATCGACGGCAACTAGTACTCGCCCACAACACATAACTTTGTACGGTTGTACGGTAGCATGGCAGTATAAGGCACTAATTCATAACTTGCCCCCTACTAGGTCTACCCAAGAAATCTCTCGATACAAATGACATCAATGTCAAAAATGATCATTACCAAAAGCATTACGGAGACCAACATTTTATGAGAGTTGAGATATAGTCTAAAGATGTCTGGCCAAACCATCCTAGCCAATCCTAAAACTCTGACAACAATGCCATAGGTACCGCTATTCTTAAGGCCTTAAATCCTCAATACAACAAAACCAACATCTCCAATGTCTCAAAATACCTCTATTAACAACATTAATCAGGAATCCAAAACTTGACAAACAAATCAACACCTACAGAAATCAAAACGAACCTCACAATAAGACATTTCATCGAAAGTCCTTCACATTTCTCCCTGAAATAGATCAACTACAAGACCAATCACCATGATCAAACATTAGATCCACATCCCTATCACGGATAACTAAATCCTCAAAATACAAATCCACCAAGTGGCACACACATCAAAATGCCAACAACTAAGGTCACAAGATGAATCTCTTAAAACCATGCTTGGCAACACCAAGCTAAATAAAAATTCCTCAATTTCTATCGATCCATAAACAACCACTAGAACTACGATTCCTTAAAACCATGCCTAGTTATAACTAGGACGAGAAACTCCACAACAAGCCATATCCAACAGCGATCCTCCAAAACTCTTCCTAAAAGTTAACCATATCCAGACCTCCAAAACGGAAACAAGTCTCTAAAAGACATTCTCAAAAGAGCATCAAGCTCACCTCATAATCAAACAAATCCTCAATGATATGGACACAAGTCCCCATAAAATGATCTCACACCAATCAACTCACTCCGAGTACCACAATTCCGTCAACAACCACAGCAAAAACTCCCCAAGGAAGACACGAAAGAAAGGGAACCACCAGTCCTAAAAAGGACAATACCACAACCCCATCTCTGAAATGAAAGACAACAAGGTCAAAGACTTCACCCCCTACATGGAAGTAAGTAGACCAAAATCCATCAAATCCTCACCAAGGACTCAAAACAACAATGATGATCCTCACAGATAAACCAACCAAGAACTGTGCACAACGCAATGAAAAGAAGAGACTCACTCCTTGTAAAGTCCTTAACACGTACCAAGAAAAGAGAAGAAACCCTATCCTCCTACCAGTGTCGATATGACAAACACGAAAATGGAGCATCCTTCCCACCTTAGGGAAGTGGACAGCTCAAGATGGAACAAATGTGACAACTCATCTACAATGAATCTCACAACGAAACTCTTACGGAAACCCACATACACACTACATGCGACTGAGGAGAAACAAAAGGGAACCCAAACCTGGAAGTCATGCATGTGACAAGGAATGCAACTACCAGAAAGAAATCTACTCACATAGATAAAAATTAAAGGTACATGCAACACGTCTCCACGTAAGCACAAAAGTATGTCATTAAAGCGTAATAACAGTATGACATTTCTAAGCATATAAAGAAGGCATGCTGATGCCACACAACAAGAAGGAAAATGTGGATACAACTCCATCTACTCATGCATCACAACATCATAAAGCATACTACTAACATGGTAGTAAACAAAACTGCAAAAGACAAAATGATGCAACAATGAACCCTATGGACATCGTGTTCTAGAGTGTCTAAGCAAAAGGAAGGACCAGTCCTAGCCATAAACTGTCTCCAAAAACCAATACGACATCAACCTGTCTCAAAACAAATGTAAGCCCTTACCACAATGGTAAGACTCTAATAATCAAACTCCAAATCTAGAGGTGACACTACAAGTGACGCTAACAATGCAATGCTCTCTCTACCCAAAACATCAATCAATCGACTTGATCCCAAAAGCGTCATCACTCAAGGAGAACTCCAAAGAAAATGGCAACTATAGCCATGCCAACAACAACCAAATCAATCACCACGACTGATCCCCAAAACAAATACCATCATCATCGATCAAAAGGACAACGCCTATCAAAACAAAATCGACACTGATTCCATCCGAACTGCACATGTAGCATGCTAGTACGGTAGCATGACAGTTCCATGCACTCGCCTACAACGTACCCGCCCACAAAAAACCCAAGTTCCAGAGGAATCATCCTGAACAATCAAGGATCCTAAGAGGTCCATAACGTTATAATGGCCCCAAACCAAAAAATCCAGCACTATGGTAACGCCAAACAACTCATCTCACGAGAGCCTAAACAAAAGGTGACCATCCACCTACCTTAAAACTAATACTAGGTCGACAACAACTTATACAACCATGAAACTGTGACTATAATCACCATCAACCTCAACTCGTGCCTCAATGACCAATCCCATGTCATGCCAAATATGCAACATAATTATGCATATACAATTCTAATCTAGCATACGTCACATGTCATGCTCTTCACATTAGAACAAAATAATGCTAAACGAACGGCATACAACATGTAGCACGTAAGCACATAAACATGTTATCAACCAAAACATGTTATCATAAAGCATATAAACACATAGAGCATGGCAACAAAAGCATGATATGCACCCAAAACCTGTCATCCTAAGGTTTTCGAACCTAGGAGCTTTGATACCACTTGTGACGGCCCAAGTTTTGTAAACCCCGTGCGTTAATGATAACCAAAAGATGACCCGATAATAGATCCGAAATGCGAAACGAAAGGTGAAACAACAGTCTCTAGAGATACAATGCGTCTCTAAGACACCAATGTGACCCTCAATGAGGTCATGGAACCCAAAGGAAACAAATGCAGAAGTGTCGTTTAAAAAAACGGACAAAAAGAACCTAGGGGCAAAATGGTCATTTTGCAAAAAGTGGATTCAGGTGCTATCGAGCACACCGCTGGAAAGACAATGACAAATTAGTCAAGTTCAAAATTTTTTTTTACTCAATTTGGAGTCCGGACGGGGGAGAAAGGTTAAAAAACAAAAATGATGTCGTGGCGGCCCGATGAGGACAACCCACTACTGCTGCAATTGAGAGTAAAAACGGACATCTAAACGGACTTTTTTTGAAAAACTAAAAGAAGAAACCCCCCCTAAAATCAAGTTTCCTACCTTGATCGTGAACGGAAACAAAAAAAAATGCATTGCAAAATGCCCAGAATGCCCCCAAGAAAATCAGGTCAAGAGGAAAAAAACTAATCCGAGCTACTGCCCAAGTTTTGGAAATAGGGCTTCAGGAGGTTTTAAATTGCCTGAATTGAACATGCAATCTTAAAATGCACCCACAAGACCTCCAGAAGTTTTGGATCGGTCGTGACGATTTTTAAAAAAAAGTCGATGAATAGTACCAACTAGATTTGTACTAAAAATTTGCAAAACTTGGCAGCAAGGATTTTTCGGAAAAATATTGATTTTTGAGGGCCAAGTTGATGTTTTCTGGAAAAACACAAAGAAGAAACCCCCTTCAAAATTGAGTTTTTTACGTGACTCATGAGGAAAAATGAAAAAAATATAGTGTGAAATACCCAAAATACCCCTGGAACAGAATATGGTAAAACTCCCTAAAAATGCTACTTAGAGTCTTTGTTTCATCAAGGAAGGTATTGTTTGCCAAAGTGAGCATGCAAGTGTATGTAATATGATAAAAGAGATGTGCTACAATGGCCTATGGCCTCATTACAATACATTTACAACATTTGACATGTTAAACCTCCAAGTTAGAAAAATTACATTTCATAGACAAATCATAAACATGCTAACACTTGCATGTGAACAAGAATGCTTCTAAAGAAGCTCAACTCAGCAAATCACCTAAGCAATTGAAATCTCCAATCTTGTATTCTGTACCTGAAATATACCCAGTATCGTAGGGGTGAGTAACATAAAGCTACTCGTAAGAAATGAGCATGCATCGACCTACGTTTTACAAGTGTACATGATTTAATCATTGTGGTTTATTCCACCTAACGTCTATGTCAAAGGTGAGACTCAGGGAGCATCCTAGCTACCTAAGATCATTTCTAGCATAAAACATATCCTTTATGCAATTTCAACAACACAAGAGCATGCTACACATAGCAACATGATATAACATGCTTACACAAAGCAACTAGTTAGAAACATGCTTACACAAAGCAACCAGATAGAAACATGCTTACACAAAGCAACTAGATATAGATTCTCAAAGTTATCAACTTGAAATCTAAATGCTAAATCAACTAAATATGGCAATTTAGTATGGATGTACTTAGCAACATCAAATCGCCAATAACCAAAACCACAGTCACAATATAAACATGATTGATAACTTGGAATTGAATACGAAAACAAATAATGGAAGACTTGGACATCACGTCTCGGACTAAACCAAGAACAAATTGGTTGTTCCGGGCATTAACCCGCTGGGAAGACCACCCTAGTGTGTACTATCTCAATTGGGGAGAACTCATACCTCCCGCACTAAAGCTGAACTTTAGCCATATCACAGTAACAATGTCCCAAGACTCCAAAATAATCAAATAAGTTCACAACTTATACGTAATTTATATAATGCACTAAGTCACCTTCCATGCACAAGTAGATTGTATCGACACAACACATGCTCTAAATCCACAATTACTATAGGATGACAATGTCGAATCTTCAAAGTGCGATTCGTTACACGCTATAACAATATAATCCAATATTGAAAACATAAACTCATAAATTCATTATAAGTCAAAAGTCATGTTTTAAACATACTAGCAATGTGAAATACATGAGTTAATTAATAACACCATAGAAACGGAATTTAATCTATAAACTAATTAAATTCCCTAGGTTTCAAATCTCAATCAAATGGCCTCCAATTAATACATGATAAACAATATAGCATGGTCATTACACACACCACATCAAAACTCGATTGACAATAAAGTGAAATTTAATTAAATCATGAAAATCAAATCCCTAACTTCTAAACCAACATCAAATGGTTCCAAATTAACATATGCTAGAACATAAGTCATAGTTATCACAAATATCTAGTTAAGTACTTAATTAGGCCAATGGAACCCTTAATTAGATTTTAATTAATCATTTTAATTAAAATCTCTAGATTTTCATACTTGTCTAAATGCTCTCAAATTAAAGTAAGTTAAACAACATGCCAAGACAAAATTTAAAAGCATATCACAAGTCAATTTTATGCTAGGTACGGCCATGGGATTTAATCTTTCATAAAAGATAAATATTAAATAAAATATGCAATTCTTATTCAATCAATACCAATTTAATATATGTTAACAAACATATTAAAACATGATTTTCTAGCATGCCACAATTCAAATCAAAGTTATATATCATCATGAATTTTAAATCTTATACAAAGAAATAAAAATTACTAACTTTCTAAATTTGATACAAGGCATACATATAAGTTGTATAATCATGCTAAACACTCAATACAACACACACAAAAGCCTAGAACATTCCCTACCTCAATTTGAGATGAAAATCTCAAAAGCCACCAAATAGAAACCGTTCCGAATTCGACGAAACTTCTAGGTTTTGTCGGGGACTACACCGTGCACATAACCCCCATGAAAGCCCCATCAAAATCATAACTTGACCTTAGAACCAAACTCAATAAATAGTCAAAACTGAATTCTAATAAGGGGGAAAGGTAGAGTACGGCGAGGGGAACAACAAACGTTAAGGCCGAAGACTTTCCATCAAGGAAAAGTGAACCAAAAGAGGAGAGAGAAGATGACATCATCCCTTGGGCTACCATGGGAGCTCCAGGTCATGCATGAAGAGGGGAGAAGATGAAAGATGAAATATCTCACCCCCCTTTTATAGAAATCTCAAAAAGTGCCTTGAACGGGCCCCGCCGGGTCTGAAAAAGTAAAATTTGAGCAGAGATGCTCAAATGGCAAACCTTTGTGAACAAAAAAGATTCAAAATGATAAAATATGAACAATGAAAGAAACAACATAAAAAACTGAGTCCTGAGCAGAAAGTTATGCCCAAAACAAGTTTGGCGCAAACTTGGGCCAAAAACCGTGAAACTGGAAAACATCAACCTGGAGGAAATTCCATGAGTACACAACTCGATGAAATGTAAAAATGAATCCCGTACGAGGATCCAGGCTCAAAATAAGACATTTTGCAATAACTTACATGAATTGCACAATGGCCCCTCAAAAAAGTGAAAACTGCACTTATAGCCTAGAATGAAAATATCTTCCAAAAATATTTTCTTAAAAACCCCTGAAATAAAATATTTTCAAAAGATATTTATGAAAAACACCCCAAGAAAAGAAAATAATTTCAAAGAACTTTGCATCCATGCCCCTATGGACACCGGGAGCAACCAGAGTACTTCTTGCAAAAGTAAAGATACGTATTTCGTGGAAACCACTCAAGATGGAGATACATGAAGTCAAAAACCAACTTCGAACACAAGAAGTGTGGTTACGCCAACAAAGTGTCAAACAGAGAAAAGACAAAATAGGGAAAAGGACGAAATAGGGAAAATGACAAAAAGTGAATAGTGTCGAAAAACGAAAAATGCGGAAACGACTTGGTCCTCAAAGTAAGTTGTCAATCCATAGAAAAGAGTCTCGGAAATCACTCCAGAGCACTCAAGACAACACTAAGCGAAGAGGAACTGAACTCAGAAAGGAAAGACAACGGAAAAAAAATATCCATGAAAATCCGGGTTATTACTTCAATGAACAATTAAATGACATACTTTGGTTTTGGATGGACTTTATATATATGATTATGGTACCACGATATGAGTTTGAGTCTCAGAGTCGATGGTTAGGGCGCGTATATGCAGTGGATGCGTAGGTGGCTATGATAGGTTGAGGTATACCCTGTTAGGCTTAGGTACTCATGCCCACTTAGGTGCATTTTGCATGTTGCCTTCTATTCAGGTTGAAACCCCCTATATAGTCCAGTGAATGTCCTTAGTGTGGATATATATATATATATGTATGGACTAGATAGATATTATTGAGATATCTAGGGTGTATCTGCGTATCAGGTCACTATATGGATTGCAATTAGATTGGAACTTATTTGTGGGCCTGACCCATTCTTATATTTTTCAGGTAACGAACGGTTCCAGTCTTAGGGCTTGTTCAGCTGAGCAGAGGCGGTCATTCACTCTACCGACGACGTAGGATTTCATTCCACGTTTTAGACTTGGTTTTATTTCTGGTTATTCAGTTTCAGTTGGGATTTTATTTAGGGGTCCACTAGATGGATTCCCGAGTTGTAAAATAATGGAGGTTTTGGATTGTTGGATTTTAACATTAATACTTTGAGGATGTTATTTAATTAGTATTCTTTTCAACCTTAATTTTTATTTCTTAATTCAATTTTGTATTCTGTGTTCGATTTAAAATACTTTAATTCTTTGATATTTCCCTCGGGTTTGGGCTTGGGCCTGATCAACCCGTGCCTCAGATCCGAGGGGTATCACAGGAAATGACCAAAAGGAGTTTACTATGAAGGCATCAACAATTGTGGCATCACTGAAACCAACATAAGTGATTGTGTTGATTGAAAATATTGGACCTCAGTATATACCTTACCTGCTGCTATCATTAATCTCTTTGAGAGGAGAATGAGGAATTTCATCTGGGGCCACGATGACATTAACTACAAAATGCATGGTCTAAACTAGAAGAAGTTGGCTGCTCTAAAAGAAGAAGGAGGCATGGGTTAAGAAGAGTAATAGATATTGATTTGGCCTCTAAGTGTACTCTGGCTTGGGATTTTATCTTGTCCAATGATAGAATTTGGGTGACTTGGTTTAAGAATTGTTATCTTAAAGGAGTTTTTTTTTTGGCAGATAGTTCCTAAGGTCTCTTCATCCTCTCTATGGAAGAGTTTACTGCCAGTCAAAGATATTATAAGGAGTAACAATAGATTTACAATTGGAAATGGGAATGATATCATAATCTTTCTTGATCTATGGTGTGATGGGAAGTTCTTATCAGAATTGTTCAGCCATAGGGTTCTGCATCAACTCAGTAGGGATAAACAGAAATTCATTGGGGAGATAATTGATGAAGAGCAATGGAATATGGAGATTATTCCAGTGGAGTTGCACTAGTGTTTCTTGCAACATGCTATTCAAGTGGGGTGATGATATATTCTACTGGCAGGATAACCAGTTCACTTTTAAATCTGTTTGGAATGCTTGTAGGGTTAAAAGATAAGAGGTTTTTGGTTTGATCTGTGTTAGAATGGTGACAGGCTTAGATGGTCCACTCAGGCTATTTTGGTTTTGTAAAATGCAGTTATTATGGATGTGTATCTGTAGCAGAAAGGGTTTTCTCTGGCTTCTAAATGTGTGTTTTGCTGTAAGAATATTAAGGATATTGATCACCTTTTTTGTTGCCGTGATTTTACCTGGAGGGTATGGATGAGTTTGGTAGATATTTGCCATTAGACTTTGCAACCTTTTTATTCAATTCAGGAGCTAGCTTTACGTTGTGCTCTGAGTTTCAAATTAAAATCCATGAGGACAAAGCTATACAAGATGATTTTCACAGCAACTCTATATTATGTATAGAAGGAGAGAAATGCAAGATTGCATAATGAAGTATATTCTTCTTCAACTGAATAGCTAAATGTATTATGTGGGAAACTTTAGACATCTTGGGGGTTTGTCTTCAAGATGTTATCTCTGGTTTTCACTAGGTCATGGTTAGTTGAGAGTGTGCCTTGTTGGCTAAGTGTGTTTCTTGTATAGTGAGGGGTATGCCCCATGGATCCTTTGTACTATATTGTTTATATTTATAAAACTTTCCTCTAGTTAGGAAAAAAAAGAAATATTGTACACAATGGACCTCCTGGTGCCCAATTGTCCCAGTAGAAGGCAGTGTCACTACCATTACCAATGGTGTGTTTAATGAGTAACCTTGCAGGGTGCCTAAGTTTCAGAATTTTCCTCCAACTCTATGAACATGGCTATGAAAACTTGAGGGTCAATAAGTTCCTTGATTTGATGAGGTAAGTTTTGTACCACTTGATCCAAATTTTATATGTGTCATCTCTTTTAATGTCCCAAATATATCTGAGAATTGCATCTTTATTGGGTAGCTCTAAATTTGGGATTCCCATCCCCCTAACTTCTTTGGTTTTCATATTTTACTCCATGCAACCTTGGCTCCAGTTGATTTCATCTCTAGTCCAGACCATAAGAAGGATTTGAAAATTTTGTTCACCTTATTTAATGCACCTTTTAGTATAATGAAGATGTTACACCAATAGATTTAGGTTGAAACCAAGACAACTTTGATGAGTTAGAGCTTTCCTGCATGAGATAGAGATCTAGATGGCTAATGGTTATTTCTCTGGGTGATCTTGTGAATAAGAAGACTGTAATATGATGATTTTAGGTTGGTGGTGAATTAAGGAACCCTAAGATATTTGACTGGTAGTGTGCCAGCCCCAATACCAAGTAATGATATAATTGTCTCCTTTGTGTGTTGCTCAATTCCAGCAAAGAAGATAGATTTTTTGGTGAGGTTGATCTCAAGACCAGACATGGAATAGAAGTGGTCAACAACTGATTTAAGTATGAAGACAAAAGTAATATTCCCATGGCACAACAGTAGCAAATCATTAGCATATGAGAGTTGAGTGATTTTTAAATTTTTACACCTCCAATGGTACTTATAAGCATGGGCTCTATCAACAAAATTATTGATGATTGAGGATAGTACATCCATAACTATCACAAAGAGAAAGAGGCAAATGGGACCCCCTTGTCTTAATCATCCTTTCCCCTTAAAAACCCCCTGAAACTCATCATTTAGGGCAATGGTGAATGATGGTGAAGAGATGTAGGTTTGAATGAGAGATACAAATCTTGTTGGGAAGTCGAGTAATGTGAGTTAGCTTAGGATGAAATCCCATTTCACATAATCAAATGCCTTTCTGAGATTAATTTTGATTGCACATCTTGCTAGGGAGATGTCCTTGTGGTAACCCCTTAGTAGTTCATGAGCAACTAAGATAAGATCAGTAATCTTCCTTCATTGGATGAAGACAAATTTTGATGTATTAATAATATGAGGGAGAGTTATATGTAACTTGAATGCAAGTAGTTGGGTAATGCATTTATAAATTGGATTACAGCAAGATATAGGTTTGTAGTCATGAAGTGTGGTAGGGTTTTAACATTTTGGTACAAGAGAGATATATGTATTGTTTTCCTCAGATAAGAGCTTGCCATTTCTGAAAAGCTTATAAATGGCATTAATTACTGACCTACGAACAATATTCCATGTTTTTTAGAAGAAAAAAAAAATTATAGCCATCTGGGCATGTTGCTTTGTCCTTGTTGAGCTTCAACATATAGATTTGAATGTTTATGTGGGATGGAACATCATTAAGGAGGTTATGCAAGTGGGAAGTTATACAAGTGGGAAGGTATCTGCTTAATGATGAATGGTTGTAGGTCAGAGATGTGATGTGTAGATTGTAGTGAGCATTCTAGTAGTCTTTCAAAATGGGACACAATTACAAGCTTAATACCCTCTAATCCTCAATAACCTGTCCAGAATCAATGCTGAGTGATAATATCTTCTTTTTGTTATTTCTGGATGATAGTGATTTGTGGAAGTAAGAAGAGTTGCAGTTTCTAAGTTTCAGCCAATTCATTCTTGAATTTTGTCTCAGCATATCCTCCTGTGTCTTGGCCAGCCTTAGATATTCAGTGATGAATACTCTCTTCATTTGTATGAGGTGGGAATCATTAGGGGTGTGATCAAGGTCCATTTGGCAAAAGTCAAGTTCCAATTTTACAGTATGTAATTTGGAATCAACTTCAGAAAAATCCTTCTTGTAGTTTACTTTGAGAATCATTTTTAGTAATTTGAGATTCTAAACCACTTGAAACATGGTTGTGACCTTGATGTAAGTGCACTATACTCCATGGAATGAAGATGAGAATTGGTGGTAAGAACTCCAAGCATTAAAGAACCAGAAAGGAATGCACCTATTTGGGATGTTGAAGTCCATAGTGACCAAAATTGGGATGTGATCAGAGATACCTGCTGGTAGAAATTGTATTCTGAAAGTGGGAATGAGTTGGTCCACATGTGATTGACAAGAGCTCTGTCTAATTTTCTAGTAATACTGGCATTCCCCATATTCTTATTGCACCAAGAGTAGAGGATGCCACTAAACTTTAGGTCTTCCAACTCAGCCTACTGCAAGCAATCCTTGAACTCAGTCATAGTTGGACACCACCTCATTGAGCCTCCATAAGTTTCTTTAGCATTTGGGATGGCATTAAAGTCACCCATGAGCAACCATGGTGAGAGAGAGAAGAGCCCTACATGATGGATTAAATCCTCCTATACGTATTGGTCTTTCATTTACAAGGTTAGCAGCATAAATGAACGATGAAAATAAATTAATGTTATGTTCTATAATTGATATATTACAATGAATTGTTTGTTTGCTTATATCAATTATGGTGAGATTAATAATGTGTGGGTTCCTCAATACCCTAAATTAATAATGTGTGAGTAATTGTAATTGTAAATGATGAACCAATTGGGAGCCAAATATCTATAAATTAAGGACCCATTTGTTGGAGAAACTTTCACCTCCACAACAGAGACTAAATCAAGCTTCTTGTCGGAGATAAGTCCCTTGATCTCTAACCCTTTAATTTTCTGCATAAAAAAATTTATCATTTAAAGGGTGGAGTGAAATGACCTCTAAGATGTCTCTGGTCAAGTGTGGAACCATTTGACATCAAATCTGAGCAACTACATGACTTTATTCTAGCAACTTTTTTCATGCTTTTAATTGTCATCTTGCCTTGGTTGACAAGTTGATCAATGCTATCTGGATCATTTATGTAAGAGAAAACATAGGTAGAGCAAGTGACTTGTTGTTAATCTGATTGTGGGAATGGGATAATGGTGATGAGGGGTAATTTAATATTTCGTTTGAAGAGCAAGTTGGTCTCAAGTTCTGTAATCTTCCTTGTTTCTTATGTTGGGGAATGTGTTTGGGGTAATTGTTGACATTTGAGGGAGTATTAAGATGGTGGAATGCTTGATTGGCATAGTGGATGGGGTTTGTTGTAGAGGATATGGAGAGGTGGGGCTTTTGGTGATATCTATAAACACAAATATGAGGGATCCAAAGAAGGAAATGGAAGAAAGAGGACAAACAAACTGGTTAACGAGTACATAAGATGAGAAAGGGATGGGTGTTGTTGCGATGACACAAATACTCTCTAGTTTCTACCTTTAATGCTTGTCTTGAGGCTCTTATTTATAGCCTTTAGATATTTTGGATATTACCCAACGGTCCTTGTCATAGGTTATGGCTACCTATGCAGTTGTGATGACCCTAGGACTCTAAGAGGTTACTTTCTCCTATCAAGCCGTGGAACCTACTGGCTAATCTTATCCATTCCATTAAATATATTTTATCATTTTATAATTGGTGGTAACCAAGTTATTTATGACTGCGTCAGAGCAATAAATGTGATGCAAAGTTTCTTTGTCGCAACATCCACTTTCCCATTAACCAGGCTCGTTTGTAAAGCATGTTCTATTTTCTCATCTAGCAAACCATTATCCTTCTAAATATCCCAATGAGGAGTACCTCAAATAATCGAGAAGACTCTATCTTTATCTCAAGTTACTTGAGTATAAAGTCCTTATTACATGTTTCTTTTATATTTGTGATTTGGTGGCTTTGGTGGTGAGGTATTTTGAAGCGATGAGCGACCCGTTGTCTCGCCATGGTTTGATAGCGAGTTTTTTTTTGAGGTTTTGAGTGACCTGGCATAGAGTCAGGGTTTGGTAACTCGATGGCGAGGCTTTTCGAGGTTTTGAGTGACCTAACATAGCGTCAGGGTTTGGTAACTCGATGGTGAGACCTTCCGAGGTTTTGAGCGACTTGGCATAGCGTCAGGGTTTGGTAACTTGCTAGCAAGACCTTTCGAGGTTTTGAGCGACTTGGCATAGCGTCAGGGTTTGGTAACTTGCTAGCAAGACCTTTCCAGGTTTTGAGTGACTTGGCATAGTGCCAGGGTTTGGTAACTCATTGGCGAGGCCTTTCAAGGTTTTGAGTGACCCGGTCTAGTGTTAGGGTTTGGAAACTCGATGGCGAAGGCTTTCGAGGCTTTGAGTTTCATGGCGTGGTGCCAAGGTTCGTTAGGGCAACTGGCCCAATGTCAGGGTTTGGTAACTCGATGGCAAAGCCTATCGAGGCTTTGAGTTATTTGGCCTGGTGCTAGGGTTTGTTAGGGCAAATGTTTTTTTGACTTTTTGACCTTTTATAACCTTATTAGATTGCCATCTCGCTTAGTTGTAAACTACGCCTACATATGTACTTGGAGAAACATGAAATCAGAAGATCGAGATACCTTCAAGAATTTATAAAAAAAAACCTTAAAAACTCTATCCCCTTCTGACAGTTATTTGATCAATGGGGTTGAGAAGGGTTACATTAACCTTTTTCTTGAATAACAACAATGTAAATGACTCTTCTACAATTAAAGATACCTATGTGTCTTCACTGTTCTATAAGTAAACATACCTTTGTGTCCTTTTTCATATTGAAAACTTAAAATATTAACCGTTAAAATTAAATTTTACCAAATAAAATTAAAAAATCATAATTTAAGTGTGGCAAAAAAAATTATATTGTCATCACAAAATTTGATCTATACAATACAATCCGTTTAGTCTCAATAATTACATTGCAATTGGATTTTAGAAAACATAGTAAGGCGGACCGAAAAATATATTTATATATATATTGAAATTTCCATCAAGAACTTGTAATTCCCTTTCCGCCACACATAGTTTCTGTAATCAAAATAATTAATTGAAGCGACAAAACTTCTTCCACAGCTTTTATACTTCGTGCAGTGATAGATTAATCACTAATTCAAGTACCATATAAGAATTATGAAATTTGAACTGACCTCTCTTTTTAATGGTGTAGTATAATATAGGGGTGCACATGGTTCAGTTTGGACTGGATTGGGAGTATTTTGGGACCAAACCATTTATAACGATTTTACTATTTTTGAAACCAGATATAACCATAATGTCCATGGAACCAAACCAAACCAAACCAAACCAAATCGCGAAAAACCGATTTGGTTTGGTTCGATTTGTCGGTTTCAGTTAATTTCCTTTTTATTTTATTTTAATTTAGAGGGGGCAAAGTTAAAAAAAAAAAAAAAAATCAACTAACATTGATATAATATGCAAAAAAAAAGAATTTTAAGAAGAAAAAAAAGGAAAAAAAAATTGAGATATATTTGAAAAGGAAAATTTGACTTTTTTTAAAAGAAATTTAAAGAAAAAAAGAAAGAAAGGGGGCACGTGAGAACTTTACTTGATTTAGATTTAGGATGTATATGTACATCATATAACATAGTAGCGGTTCGATCCAGGCTGGTCCGATCTAACACGACCCTAAACTAGGACCGAACCGAAAAATTACGATTTCATAATTTTTGGCCCAGGACCGAAGCAAACCGCTATATAACTAGTCTAAACCGCTTAATTCAGTACGATCCAATCTAATATTTCAATTTACCAAATTTTTTGAACACCCCTAGACTATAATCGTAATGAGAAAAAACAAGGTTGCAATGATTGATAAAATCAGTTTAAACAGAGAGCTTAAATAAAGAAAAACTGTATCGTATGAGTCTTATCTATTTTTGAGAAAGTGTACAAGTTAAACCCTATCTATCTATCTTACTATAATATAAAAAATAAAAAATAAAAATAAAAATAACCATTTAAGCATTGTAGTAGTACTCAATTGCAATTTAGACTATTTAGGGCCTGTTTGGGGATGCTCCATCTTGTTCTATGCCCTTCCCTACAGTGCAAATGGACACTATTGAGGACACCAACTTGTTTGGTATGGGCTGTATTGTGTCCAACAGTGGTAGAACAATTTTTGTTTTTGGGCCAATTTCTGGAACAAAAAAATCATGTTCCAAAGTGTTCCCAAATTATGGTTGACCCACTATTCACTGTAGAAAGGAGAACAATAGCCCAAAAACAAGGAATTCTGATAACACAATTTAAAGAATCGGTGGAACATTTCTAGGGTTCTCTCTAGACGACTGAGGCGATTCACAGTGTACCCTTTCGTGTCTGAAGCTTTCCGAGATCTAGGGTTGAAATCGACACCATTGAACGAAATACGAAGCTTCTTGGCAACGTCTTCTTCTCACCGGTGAGTTCCAAACATGCATCTTCTTCATAAATGAAGTCATTGTGTTCTGTCTAAATTTAGTCACATGTATAATGAAGATCAGGCTTCTCAGTGTTCCACTGTGTATGCAGATCTGAAGATAAACTTCCCCTTTGTGACCTCTGCGCTTTCCGGCGAACCCAAACTTCGCCGCTGCTCTCTGCACTCTCGGATTCACAGGCGATTCTCGGTCTATTAACCTTCATCGTCGACACCAAGTGAGTTAATTTTTTGTTTGCTTAAAAAAAATGGTTATTTATGAAGACCTTGTTGCTTGATTTGTTGAGGAATGGTCTCTTGTATCTCTTTATTTATGGTGTACTGTGGCTTCGCCGGACCATCAAACTGCCAAGCCACTTGCTCTTTTAACAAAGCTTCTAACTTACTTTGATTTTGTAATTTGTCTCTCAATTAAAATGTTCAATAATTGGGATTTTATGGTGGAATGTTCAAAAAATTCACAGTGGACTGTTGAAGATTTTGATTGCAACCCGGTGACAGTGTTAGATCCTGTGTGCATTGTATATACATCTATATATATATATATATATATATATAGATATAGATATATAATTAATTATATATAGGCATAGCCACTGTGTGCATTTTTTTGTTAAATTGATGCATCTTTGTCGTTAATGATCCTGTGTGCATTGTATACAGATTTATGATTAAATGCTACATGGCATTTCTAGTTAGTAAGGGTTTGACATGAACCATCTTATATAATCACATACATTTTTTTTTAAACAAGTACTGCTCATATAAAATATTACAACAATAAAGATATTCTTAATTCTTTAAATGACAAATTTAATATGAATTTATGTTAATCAAAAAACTTATTATTACCCAACCTGATGATGTACAATTTTTTTTAGTATACAAGTACTGATCACATAAGAAATATTACAGAATTGTAAATTTCTCTATCCATTTTAGGATAACATTAATATCTTTCTATGTTCCCAAAAAACTTCCACATATTCCAAATTATTTCACCTTTTCTTTGAAGTTGTAGCAAAATATTCAACGTTCTCCCAAAAAACTGCCTATAAAGAACTACTTTACTAAAATAGATATCTGTTAATAAGAACAAATTATATCCCATAAAAAGAAAAGGAAAAGAATTTGAAACTAACTCTAATATAATTTGCAACATTAGGAATAAAGTACTCTTACAATCACTTCTGCATACCATTATGGTGAAGAATAAAAAGATCAAAGAACTCCAAACTTAAAGCACTGTTCGATCAGTTAGGGAAGAGAATTACTTAATTTGAGTCTAGCACCCTTTAACAAACAAATAAACAAAAAAGGAGATTTCTTAATTTTTGAGGTGTGTTATTTTTCAAACCCAGATATATATATAAATCCGATGACATCATTCCCAACTTACGTAAATATAATAGGATGTGTCTAATTATCGGACTATGTAAGTATCACAACTCAAATTGTTTTTACATTTAATGGCGTGATGATAATTGTGTAGTTAAAACGATGTTAAAAATAAGATTACAGTTGTTAATGACCCTTTTAACACATTTTTATTAAAACTATATAATTAGATGGATATCAATGCTGACAATGTGGTAGACTCCGAAATAGAGGACCTTACAGACAATACCGATGATGGGAAATTAGTATGGGATGATTCCCATCTTGAAGCTTTCATCATCTGTATGGAGGAAGAAGTCTATGCTGGTAATCGGAATAACACAACTTTTACTCCAAATGGTTGGAAGAATATACGGAAAGGCATGACTATCCGTACAGGCAAGAACTATGAACTGAAACAACTTAAGAGCAAATTCAACTACCTGAGGGTAGACTACAGAGCCTTTATGAGTTTGTTAGGAGAAACAAGCGTGGGGTACAATACTGAGACGGGCATGGTTATAGTTGAAAATGAAAGATGGACTAGATTGATCAAGGTTAGTTTTTTAAATAAATTTATGTTGATTTTACAAAAAATTATACTTAAATTAATATTAATAGTAATTTAATAATTTGTAGGTGAATTCCCAATATGGTAAGTATCGAAAGAAGGCATGTAATCATTTTGATAAGCTCACCACCATATTTGGAAGCACACACGCTACAGGTGCACATGTCGATACTTCTTATAGTCCACCCATTGTCAACCAAACCCCTACACACCATGAAGGCACACATACCTCATTTGACCTTAATGATGATTTTGCTGAGTTAGGCGGTCATGAGTTCAGTCCTTCTCCTGACCCTCGTGGTAAGAAACCAAGGAGAGAGTTTTGCCTCTACAATGGATCGTGTCATGGAGAAAATGAGTGAGGCTTGTAGAAAGAAAACAAATCGAATTGAAAGGGCCATAGTCGCTTCTTCATCATCTAATATGAAAATAGGGCATGAAGCTGGGCAGGTTGAAGTCAATTCTCCAGATAAGACAAAGGGTGATTTTAAATTATGTTGTTACATTTGAATAAGTTGGAGGGCATTGATATGAAACAATATGCCAAGGTCACCTAGATGTTACGTAATGATGAACTTTGGAGGGATTTCTTTCTTAATGACCTTCCGGATGAAAAGAGGGTTGGTTGGATCAATGGAATTTGACTTGACATGTTGGTTTTATTATGAATTTGGATGACTGTACTACTACATATTATGACTTTCTGTGCATCGCTTTTATTTCTTATTATCTTTTGCTATGACTTTGGGTGATTGTAATATTAAATACATTCGTTGACATGTTATTTGGTTTCAGTGTAATGACAATATAGCTATTTCGCTTGTTTTGATTTTAGTTGTTGTCTTGCCCTAATAATTTTTATTTGGTTTAACAAAGCTTGAGATTATTGTAATTTATAATGTTTGTTAAATGTTATACTATACAGATGGATATTAGGACAACAATTGACTTGTATGATGATGGTGATGAGGAGAATGAGTGTGTCATCATAATGGCATGTATGTTGGACTATTATAAGAAACATTACGAGAAACGACCTTGTAGGGATTCTCTTTTAATCGGGGAAGCATATATAATGGAGATCTTGCATGGACATGAAAATAGATGTTTTGAAAAGTTTAGGATGTCCACCCCTGTTTTTTTGAAGTTGTGTGGGGAGCTTAAGTCATTAGGGTTGAAAGACTCAACAAGTGTAAGTGTTTATGAACAAGTTGGCATATTTTTGCTTACTTTAGCTCATAATGAAAGGAATCGTGTGGTCGCAAAAAGATTTTAACACTCTACCTATACAATTTCAAAATACTTCCATGCGGTTTTACAAAAAGTCTGTGATTTAGGGAAACAGATTATTGTCACCCCAGATTTTACCCAAGTTCCTAACCATATAAGGAAGTCAAAAAAATACCACCTTTTTTTTAAGGGTTGCGTTGGGGCAATTGATGGAACTCATGTCCATGCGAACGTGCCTGTGGACTAGCAAATACCATTTCGTGGTAGGAAGGGGGATACCACACAATATGTAATGGCTGTTTGTGATTTTGATATGATGTTCACGTACGTCGTAGCTGGATGGGAGGGGTCCGCTAATGATTCTAAGATACTGAACGAGACAATTAATAATGAGGATTTGCATTTCCTAATGCCTCCAAAAGGTAAATGTCATTTATCTAATAATTTTGCAATACTTATTTTAAATATCATGGTTCCCAAACGTGCCTTATAGTTTGTAAAATGGCAGGGAAATATTATTTGGTAGACTCCGGGTATGCCAACTAACCGGGTTTTTTGGCTCCCTACAGGGGCCAACGGTACCACTTCCAAGAGTACCGTAGAGCTCATCGGCAACCCCAAGGTAGAGAGGAAATTTATAATCACAAGCACTCGTCATTACGAAATCTAATTGAGCGTTGTTTTGGGATGCTTAAGATGAGATTCCCCATCTTAAAGCACATGCCCCGTTATAAGTTTGAAGCTCAAGTTGCTATTGTTTTAGCTTGCTGCACACTTCATAACTTTATAAGAAAGGAGGTGCATGTAGATCCAATATTTAATGATGCAACTGTGGAGGCAATGATGGATGAAAGTTTTGGAGATGATGAAGTTGATGTTCAACCTAATGTGACGCAGTCTCGCTCGCGACCAATGGATATTGTACGCGATTATATTGTCGATACTATATGGAATGCAAGTCATCACCCTTGAAATATGATTTACATGTTTAGTTTGTTTGGAAAATTGTAATAATTACTTTATACTTGTTCCATTTGTTAATATTTGAATAATTATAACAACTACTTTATTTTTTTTCTTTCTTAGGATGAGGATAACTGTAATAACTATTTTGATTAACTTTATCTTTTTTATTAACTTCTTTGGATCAATCTTATAGTTTGCATATGCAGTCATGTATAAGATACAAGGTGACGGGCCACCTTGTGCATGTGGAAGGGGTTGAATGAGTCTTTATACGGCTGGAACTTCTAAGAATTATGGATGATCATTCTATAGATGTCCAGCTTGGGAGGTATACAATTTTCTTTGCATTAATAAGAATATTTTAACTACATCTTAGTGTTACAGGTGCATTCTAATAATGTACAACTCTTTTTTCTAATTTAGTCACATGATCGTGCATTTATATGGTTGGATGACATGCACCAACGTCTGGAAGTGGGTGGTCATGTGCAGGAAGAGTTGGAGGATGTAGTTGCTGTTATGCAAGCTCAACAAAATCGGCAAAAGTACATTATCTATGGATGTTGTTGTTGTCTTACTATAACTATATTCTTATTATTTTTGCTCATGTTGTTGTTGTTGTTTATTATTGTGGCTGTTGAGAAATGATGTAATATTGAAAGTTTAATTTTATTTCATGAACTTTTATTATGACTGTTTACGAATGCTGTAATAGTTTTGATACTCATGTATATAATATATTAAAATTCATGAAACTATGATATATTGAAACTTTATTTCAGTTCCATATTTGGAATTTTTAATTTATTTTAATGATTTTTATAATAAATTAAGATAAATGGAGGAACAATATGTTAAAATAATACAATCGTTTTTTCTAACTTTATACTTAATAAAGTTAGAAAAAATGTATTTAAGAAAATATTATTTAAAAACATTTTTAATCCAACATATTTAATAATTAATTCATCAAATTAATTTTGGTTACACTTTGGAACACCAAACATGTTTTGTTCTCATATTTCTTAGAACAATATACATTACCGAACATGTTCTACCATGTTTTTATTCCATGATTCGGTAGAGCAAACTTGGAACACCAAACATGTTTTGTTCTTATTTCAGAACATCACATTACAAAACATTTCTTCTGTTCTAGGCTAGGGCAGTATATTATATCACATTACACTTCCCAAACGGGCCCTTAGTGTATTTTGGGTGTTAGTAAAAAGGAAGGAAGTAGAAAATAATAATAATTAAAAAAAAACAAAAAGGAAGGAAAAGAGAAAAAGTGTCAACCCTAGTCAATTGTACGACAACGCGTCTTTGCTCCAACGAACTCTTTTAATTTGATGAACAAGACTCTTGGTCGCTGTTCCACCGCTCATTTTTTGCACTCAAAATAATTGAACTGTACGAGAGGCGTCTTCTGCTTTTTATAAAGCTGAGATTTGGATCGGGTGAGAGTCAGATATCGAGTCTGGCGTGGATACAGAGCTTTGCATCCTGTAAGTTCAATATTCTTTTGGTTTTATATTTACATTTCATGTGTTCTTTCCCTTTTTGCATAAACCTCTCTCTCTAAACCTTCACTCACAGAACATTGTAAAATCTTAACAGTAAGACACTGATATAACGTGGACTACATATAAATTAAGTATTACTATTATTTATTCGATAACTTTAATTTATTCCTTATTTTTGTAGTAATAGTTAATGTGACATAATTTTAAAAATAAAATGGCATATATT
Source organism: Cornus florida (assembly GCF_030987335.1). Classification (NCBI taxonomy): domain Eukaryota; kingdom Viridiplantae; phylum Streptophyta; class Magnoliopsida; order Cornales; family Cornaceae; genus Cornus; species Cornus florida. Next base: position 52,705,244 of record NW_026775575.1, on the reverse strand, counting down.
TTGAAAAAGCGAATGGGTATATATGGGTTGGGTGTAGATTACGAATCATCTAACCCGTTACAATTGATATCAGAACCAAACTAAATTCTTAATCCGGTGTCACGCTAAACGTCTAGTCCAGAGAGTGTCTAGGTCTTCACCCCGGGTAGGCAGGGTGATTTGAACAATAACAAAGGCTTTGCGAGTTCGAGTGGAAAAAAATGTTAGTATATATGAGTTGGGTGTTAGTCTCACCTAACAACTTAAATTTTTGAGTGGGATTGCCAACTTATATAGTTTGACTTATACTCCGTACATATATACCAACTATCAAATACATATTCAGTAATTGATTTTTTGTGTTTTTAAAATGTGTATTATATATTAGGACTCTCTTATTAAATTAGCTTACTTCTTTGTAAGTCTAGCTTAAAAAGAGTCATAATTTTAAGGCAAGAAAATTGTAACCTAATAGGAGTCTTAATTTGTCAACAAAGAAAACTCACTTTTTTTTTTTTTTTTTGGAGACTGAATAAGAAAGAAGAGTATCAACTGATGATAGCATAACAGAAAAATATAATATAATGATACAATTTTTACGTGAAAATAAATTTTCAATGTATTTTATGAATGAAATATTTTAAATTTTCAATGTGTTTTATGAATGAAACATTTTAAGCTAACCAAATGAACACTTAGTAAAAACTCACACTCTCATTTATATTTTATATTTTATATTTTATATTTTATAATAAATTTGCTATCTTATTTTTATATTTATATGCTTGTACAAAACATTGACTTTTCGTTATACCAAGTTTTTTATTCTTCCCTTTTCGGAAAAAAAATTTGTACTTTATTCTTGTGTTTTATACTTATACACAGGAAAAAATTTCTAGAATCCCTGCTAATAAAATATCTTGTATGCATGTGCTATACACTACAAGCCGTGAGCCGAGTTAACTAGAATCTGGTGGCTTTTCCAAAAGCTTGATACCAACTAAGGCTGTGTTTGCCTTCATAAATTTAGAGTCTTGAAATTAAAATTGAAATTGATATTATGAGTTGTTTTTATTCAATTATATAAATTTTAATTTTAAAATTCCAATCTTATGTAATCGAACATAAAAAAAAAATTATACTACACTCAGCTGGTAACCTTTTCCACAACTCTTTCTTTTTCCACGTTGATAACGACCATAGAGTCACATACCACCATTTATACAGTTCTTGACATCTTGTATATCTTTCTCCATTCACACTGACCTCCATCTATAAGTGATTTATGAATTAAAATCCCACTATCATAATTTGAATTCTGCAGATTACTTTGAGAAGTCCCCAACTTTTTGTGGGATTTTAACAAATTCAAGGCCGCTTTGTGGACACTTCACTTGGGTATTCAACAGGTAATATGGTCCTTATCTTATTCCATTTCGGATTATGGTTGCGCTCAGCCCGTGATAGCCCAAGTTTGGACTCGACCCATGAAACCCAACTCGGATAATTTCGGGTTGTTCGGGTCAACTCTTTTTTCTTTTTTTCCTTCCCCAAAACCGGGTAGGCCTACAGGATTTTTTTTTTTTTTTTTTTTTTTTCCTGAATGAGGGCTTATACCAATTGAACTATTTCCTATCATTGTAAAGGCATGCCACTGACATTTTTTCTGTTTAATTTGTTTTACATTGAAAATGCAAAACATGCATATATCACATAATCAATTCACAAGTATACTGTTTTGTATGTGTTACTTAAAATTGAAATTTTATAAAAACATAACAAGGAAGACAAAAGTACCCAAAAAAAAATTTTTTTTTTCAAGCACTACTAATGAATAAATTAACACCGGCATCATACCAACACTACGACTGAAAGCATGAAAAACAATAGTAATAAATAGGGTTAATTACAATGACACCTCTTGAGGTTTCCCATATTGACAGCCATATACAACTTAGCCATTTTTTGTACAAAGACACTCCCTAGGTTTACGAACTTGAACAATGACACCCCATTTTAAAAAAACGGAGCCAAACACAGTCTTAATGACATGAAATGTCTAATATGCCCTAAGATATATTTTAATCCTCACCTAAAATGACCAAACTACCCTCGCATCTCATCTCTCTCTCAACCCGGTTCCTCCTCCTCTTCTTCCACACCCTCCCAATCCGTAAATCAAATCCAAATTTCTCTTTATCTCACACACACACACACACAGTATCTCTCAAACCCCCAATCTCGATTCTTGCCCGCTGATTCCATGTCGCAGTTCCTCTCATGGCCGAGCCCTTCACCGGCTGAGCCGCCCGCCGTCATCAAGTGTCGTGGAGTTGGGTTTTAGATTCGTGTGATGGGTGACTATCCAACACGATTCGGAAAGCACTTTTAGGACGACAGCCGGCGAGCAAAATGAAGTGCTCAACCAGTGGAGAGCTTGATTGTGGATGGCTCGGTCGTGGAGGACTCGCGGCGGCGGGTGAGGGCTTGGCCGGTGAGGGCTCGGCCGTGTTTAAGATGGCCTTGGCTGTGGGCGACGGGAAGACGGTCTCGGTTGTGGGTGACGGGCTGTCAACACTGAACGCCGGTGGATAGCTTGGCTGGATGGAATCGACGGCAGTTGGCTCGGTTAACTTCGGAATGACGATGACGGGCGCGGTTGACTGACAGCGGCGGTGACGGGCGCTGACTCGTCCGAGTTGGACTCAGTGGTGGCAAAGCTCGGATGCGGTGAGCAAGGTTGGTTCAGCTCGGCGGCGGTGGCGATGGTAGTTAGCAGACGATGGAGGAATGGACTGCGGTTATGGATGGCTCAAATGAGGGCGACGGCGGTACGGTGGGCTCGGCTGTGGGTATGTGGCGGCTTGATGGACTGCGGCTGTGGATGGCTCGGATGAGGGCGACGACGGGACGGTGATAGGCTTGTGGCAGCTTAATGGATAGCGGGGAAGAAGGGCTCACAGAATGAATGGGAAGATCTAAAAATTGGAAGAAGAAAACATATTTTGGATGAGGGTAATTTAGTCATTTTACATGGTCAAAGGGTAAACATGTACTTTCATCATATTTGAGGTGTCATTATTCAAGTTTGTAAACCTTGGGGGTGTTTTTTTCCAAAAAATGGCTAAGTTGTATATGGCTGTCAATATGGCAATCCTCAGGGGGTGTGGTTGTAATTAACCCTAGTAAATAAAAGCACAAGTTTTCCTCATTAATTTAAATAAATAAAAATTGATTGACCCAATATGTATGTATATATATATATATATATGTATATATATAAGAAAGCTATAACAACAAATTATTAATTTTTTTTTAATACAAGCACTCATATGAAAAATCTAATCAATGATATATCGAAATTATAATAGAAAAACACATATCCCATGTAATTATCCCTTAATAGTAGAGATTTTCATACAACTGAGAGAGGGAGTCTGGTTAGAGAGAGAGAGGGTTTAGGACACAGATGTTTGGCTAGAGAGATAAAGGTTCCAGGCTAGAAATCTGCATCGTCGATCGTAAGAAATCTTATCCTTATATTCTCCGCAGTCGTTGGAACCCTCATTGTCATATTCTACGCCATCGTACTAATGGTGGTGATCATTGCGGGGTGGCGGCTGCTTCTCTGAACGGCTATATATATATATATATATATATATATATATATATATATATTCTCTAAACATAGATCTAGGGTTAAAAAGAATTAAAAAATTAAAATACCCAATTCGGGTTATACGGGTTAAGCTCGGGCTAAAAATGTTCTAATCCAAGAAGCCAACCCGAATTGGGCCCAGCTGAACATTGTTTAACTCGAACTCAACCCAAAATTCTAAAATTGAGAATTCTAACCCGAGCCCAACCCGAATTGGGTCTGGCTGAACATTGTTCCGCTCGAACCTAACCCAAAATTCTAAAATTGGGAGCCCAACCCAAAATGTTTTGGGGTGGGTTCCGGTTGGGCTGGGCTAGCCCGGCCAACTTGCACCCCTACCGATGGATAACAGATCTAGGTCTGATCGGTTCAAAATTATAAAAATTTATATATATATATTATGCATTATGCCTTTAAAAATATATATATTATACTCCCTCCATCCCATAATAATTGTCCATCTTTCTTTTTTTGATTGTCCCAATATACTTGTCCATTTATAAAGTTTAAACAACATATTTCACATCTTTCCATAAAATATTCTTAAAATTTTTAAACTTAATTATATATATATATTTAAACTTGAAATGGTAGCTTTGTAATTTTTAAAGGGACAATGCAATAATTACATGTTCTCTTAAAAAATTCTACTCACCAAAAGGAACATCTAAGATGGGACCGAGGGAGTATGTATTATTTCTATTTTCTTTATTATTTTAAGTTTTACAAACTTTTAAGCTTTACTAACAATTGAAAGTTCATCTATTCAGCCATGATTAAAATGTAACATTGGGCATGTTAAATAATATGAAAAAATATATATATTGTATAGAATTGCAGTAAATAAAGAATACATAAATGTGTTTTGGGATAGGTAAATGATGAACAAATCTATACATGTTAGGTGGAGAAATACATAGTAACTGTTAGGTGTAAAACTAATTTGTAGCTAAGGAATATAATAGCACTTTTGTAATCTAACAACCCTCCTCAAACTTAAGGTATGTATAAAACCAACTTGAATTTGGAGAAAGATCATAAAAGTGAAAAGATTTGGTGTTTTTACCCTGATGTAGCTAATGTGGCATTGGTGATGTTACATCGATGCTAATAGAGGTAGATGCGGAGCGTGATTTTGAAAGTTAACTCTAGCCAGGATGGTACTGATACGCATGAGTACTACTAATGGCTTGTGGTGGCACTAGTGGCCTGTGATTTTGAAAGTCGTGAAGATTTGATGCATGATGACCATTAGTGGCATGTGGTGGGGCAGTGACAAAACTGATTGGACACATTGAGGTTGCATGTGGAAGTATAGTGGGATTACTACTTGAGGACGAAGTTGATCCGTACCGTTGAGGCGGGATTACCATTGTTTCACTTTGAAGCACAAAATGATGTCTGTTAATGACGTGATAGCTGATCTGTCGATGACGTGGCAGATGATCTGTCCATCCACGTCATTTATGAAGCTCGCTGGCAGACTCTGGTGGCCAATGTAGAGAGGGAAAAACAATAGCCGTGTGATAAGCGCCGAATATTGTATATTCAAGGGCCCTAAATTGCATTAGTTAAGTCCATCGTTTGATTATTTAAGTAGATTATCTTCATTTGTGTGTATGTATATATTTTCAGGTCCATTTGCCAAAAAAGGAGCAAAATCAAGGCTTTGTAGAGTTTTGGCCATCAAAAGGCACAATTCTGAAATTCTGGCAGCAGTGAAGCCCAAACTTTGTTCGCCATTTTGACCTTGCAAACTTGAGAACTGGACTTCCATTATAAAATGGCATATTTAGAGCTCTGAATTAGCTTTCCAAATCTTCAAGCGGTTCATCATTCGGAGCTTGGAGCAGAGGTGCGCAGAACTGCCTGGCAGAAATGAAATTCTGCCTTGATCTTCATTTTCGGCCAACCATCCTTGAGAATTGGATCTCTACCAAAACATGAAGTTTTTAGAGCTCTGAATTAGCTTTCCAAATCTTCAAACGGTTCATCATTTGGAGTTTAGAGCATAAAGTTATGGCCGTTTTACCAAAGTAGGTCCGGGCGGAGCAAACCAAGCATAGGGCATTCTGGCCAATTTTCGAGTGCTCGAGGCCTTATTTCGAGTACTCGAAATTAGGGCAGATTGCTTCACGAGATCAGCAGTGGAGTTAGGATTTTGCTCGCCATTTTGACCCAGAAAGGTCGAGAACTGGACTTCCATCATAACATGAAAGATTTAGAGCTCTGAATTAGCTTTCTAAATCTTCAAACGGTTCATCATTTGGAGCTTGGAGCGGAGAGTTATGGCCTTGTTACCAGAGGTGCGTAGAACTGCCTGGCAGCACTGAAGTACTGCCTTTCTCCCCATTTTCGACCAACCAGACTTGAGATTTGGGTCTTCATCAAAACATGAAGTTTTTAAAGCTCTGAATCAGCTCTCCAAATCTTTAAACGGTTTGTCATTCGGAGTTCGGAGTGCAAAGTTATGGCTGTTTAACCAAAGTAGGTCTGGGCGGAGCAAGGCAAGAATGGAGCATTCTGCTCCAATTTTGAGTGCTCGAGCCCTTATTTCGAGTGCTCGAAATTAGGGCAGAATTGCATCCGTAAATGGCCCATTTTTAGCCACTTGCATCTTGGGTTCCTCAATTCTAATTTCCCTCTTTAATGGTTGGTTGGAGATGTTGGTTGGTGGGGATTTTTTGAGCCTTATCTCTAGAAGATAAGAGAGGGAAGCCACACAATACATTAAGCTACATTTTGCAAGATAGTGGAGAGAGAAGAGAGCAAAGAGGAGGAGTTCTTGAAGCTTCAAGGAGGAAGCTCGAAAATGGAGGGGAAAGCCTTGCTTCTTCCTTTTTCTAGCTCACTCATGGGTAACTAAACCTCATCTAGGGAGGTGATGAAGCCTCCCCTTTTGTTCATGTTCTAGATTAGGTTCTATTTTGGGGATTATGATGTATAAACTTTGGTCTTTTCATAGTTTAAGAGCTTATTACTTCTTGTAATGAATATTCATGCTTAAATGATTGATGTGAGTTATTTAGCTTGTCTTGATGATTCTTACATTAGTCTTATTGCTTTTATTTTCATAGTGACAATGAAGATATTAACTATGAATGGTTTTCAAGACATGTTGATTTTGAAGCTTGATATTCCATTGCTTAGGTACCTCCTTTGATGGACTATGCTTGATTCTTACCTTCATGTGCTTCATCATTTGATTGAATGCTTGATGGTCTTTCGCTTAAGTTAATGTATTTGATACTACACCCTAGTCTAGGTAGTTCAAATGTGTTGTCTTTTGATAGACCATTCTTGTTTTAATTTCATGAACTTTTTATTGGTTATGAAGCAACTATGTGTTGCTACATAATTCTTGATCATTACTTATATAGTGTTTATCCCAATTTAGTCTTGATTTAGCATGTATTTAGGGCGTAGGTGGATTCACTTCCCTAGTTTCCCCTTTTATTATCTCTAACTCTCATTTACTAGCATTCTTATTTTATGCACACTTCAATTACTAGCTTAGTGACAAACCAATCAACAACTCCTTATTACACCTTATCGTTCTAAAATGACTCTAGATACTTAGGTTGCCTTAAGACTAGCACAGTCCCAGTGGTTCGACTTACTCGACCAATAGCCCTATTTTACAATGATTCGTGCTATTGCGAAGGTTGATGTTTAATTAACCAACCGATCAATTTTTGGCGCCGTTGCTGGGGACTGCAAACGGTTTAGCGACCAAAGTTCTAGGGTTAATTTTAGTTTGATTGTTAATATTGTGTCTTGTGAATATTCCTTGTGTGTTTTGATCATCTTCGTGTTGTAAGATTCTAGGGACTCGAAGCTCGCCGTGGGATTGCTTGCAAATTGTAAGTCTAGAAGACCCCAGGTAAGTCTCGTGACTTCTAGTTTCGAATTGTGGATATTGTGCATGTGTTAAGCTTAGAAGTAGTTAATTTATTTGCAAGCCCTTGTTGAGGCTATATTATTGTTTTAATTTCGTGTTCAAGCATCGGTCCTTGTCGTGGCCATTTTAATTTTTGTCTTGATAATTGAGGAGAAAGGGAATATCATTGTATGTGGAGTTGATGATAAAGAATTGTTGTGTTGATTATGTTGTGTGTTGTTGATGTTTAACTCCTAGATTGAGAATAATTATCTCCCAACTCAATTCTATACACCACATGCGTTTTGTGCTTTTTGCTCTAGTAATACACATCATACAAGAGATTTTCTTCCAACGAGACAATTCTCGGATTTTTATCTAGAGCAACTAAATGTAAATTTCTCTGAACCGGGTAGTGATCCATACTTCAATGGTTATAACTCGGGTTGGGGAGACCAACAAAACTTCTTGTGGCATGACATAGGAAATTCAACCCCACAATTTCATATGCAACCTTTCAACCCAATGATCATTCTTTCCCGCCCTCTTCTCCTTTTCCACCATCTCCATTGGATGAGCTAATTGTTGCTAACAAACAAATGATGGAGTCTATGCATAAGCAAATGATGAACTCCAACAATCAACTATTGGCCTCCCTTGCTAGCATGCAATCCACAGTAGAGTCTATCAATCAAGTGGTACCATATCACCAGTCCCAAGTTAGTGCAATGATAGATGACCAAATATCTCAAATTCAACAAAGGATTAATGCTAAAAATCATGAAGAGGAGGAAACATTTTCATTTGAATTTATGGCCAATCCAAAAGAAAATTCTATGAATGATGAGATTATTCCTAGTAACTTTCATCATGAGAATGATCAAGTGGTTATTACATGTGAAAATGATAAAATGGTGGTTGAAGATCAAATTGTTGCCACTCATAAAATGGAAGAATTTGTGGTTAAAAATGAGGAAAAAGATGATGAGATTGCATCCTTTAAAACTCCAGAACAACCCCTAAATAATCCTTTGCTTGATGCACCTCTTTCAATGGAGGATCCTCTAAAAGCTTGTTTGGCTCATTTCAATTGTGAGGATTTTAATGTTGACAATTCCATTTCGGAGGTGAATTCTTTGCTTAATATTCATCCACCTATTCATTCTCTTCCTTGGTCAACATCAAATGTATCTCTTTCTTGGGAGCTTGCATCTCATCCCATTCCCTCACTTGAGTTGTCTCAAGTTGTTGAGCCCGAACCGCTGGATAAGTGTGAGGAGGATGTTGAAATTTTAAAGGATAAGTTGTCGAGCATTCCCGTGCTCAATATGACCCTTCAAAAGCCTTTGCTAGGTGCACTCTCACCTACTCCATCTTCCTATAATCCAAATAAGCCCCATAATCCAAAGTTCTTCATTGAGGATGAAGAGTGGGTTGAGGTCTTTCCGCTACCTCTTTCCACTTTTGTCTTCAAGCTCTTCCTTCTTCACTTTTAAAAGAATTATCCTATTTGGGGAAGCTTGAATCTCTTGAGAGACATGGTATAGGGTAAGGAGGACTAACCTGATCTCGGAGTGTCTAACTATCGAGATTTTTGAGGATTAGTACCTGCTCTAACTTCGTCTAGCTATCGACATTAAATTTAGCAAAGCAAGGGAAGAAATTCTTTCGATGTTCCAAGCTTCCCTACCTTCTCAAATTGCTCGTGCCTTGAAATTTTCTGGGAAATGGTTAAGAAAAGCCAAAAATTTAATTTTTCTGGAAATCTCTTCAGTCGTGTTCCAAAATTTTAGACTGGCTTCTTAGACCTTCTCAACTCTAATTTTCATTCCCGGAAGTTTCCATCGCTTTCTAGCAATTTCACCGCATCTTGGGAATGCTACTCATGTGCATAATGTCTCATTTTTAATGCATTTTTGAAAAATTTTCCCAAATTCCATCCATGCATTGAAACTCTTGCACCGTTTAAAATTTTTCCATGCATTTGCAATGTTTGAAAAATTTTCAATATTCTCCATGCATTAGAGAAAAATTGCAACTTGTGAACAATTTTCAAAATTTTCCATGCATTGGATTAAAATGAAGTTGCAAAGTTTTTTTTTTTTCAAAATTTTCCATGCATTGGATTAAAATGAAGTTGCAAAGTTTTTTTTTTTTTTAAAAAACTTTCCATGCATTTGAGATGATGCGCAATTTCAATTTTTCCCTCCTTGCATTAGAATGGACTGAAGTTCAAAAGTTTAAACATTGTCCATGCATTAGAAAGAAGTTGAAAAGTTTTCAAAATTTTCCATCCATGCATTACATTGGAATGAATTTGCAAAGTTTTAAAAAAAATTTTGAAATTTAATTCATGCAGTATGTGATGAAGTGCAAGGTTTAAAAAAAAAATTTCCTACATTCATCCATGCATTTGAAGAGACCAAATCCCATCCATGCATTGAAGAGATGTTCCAAGGCTTGAAAATTTTCTCAAAATCCAACCATGCATTGGATTGGAATAATGTGTCAAGTTTCAAATTTTCCATGCATGGCTTGAATTTAGGACTAACATGCAAATTTTCAAAAATTCTCTATGCTTAAAATTTTCATTTTTGAGAATTCTATCCATTTTGCATCATGTTGCAAAAAGCTTGAAAATTTTCTTAAACTCATACATGCATTGTGTGCAGTGCAAAGTTTGAAATTTTTTTTCCATCCATGCAAAAATTTCAATCCATTTCATCCATGCACTCAAAATCTATCCATGCAAGATCTTCCATGCATTCAAGTTGGCTGAAACATTCAATCTCCAAGTGCCAATTCATTTCCAAGCTACTTAGCCAATTTTGTGCCCTCCAAATCCCATTCAGATTGCTCCAAATTACCACACCAATTTTGCATGCTCACTGCCCAAGTTTGGAGCGCTTTAGCTCCCATTTGGAGTGCTCTAAATGTGAACCAATCTCATCCCAAGCTACTGCCTTCATTTAGAGCACTCTAGCTCCCATTTGGAGTGCTCTAAATGTGAACCATCAATCATACAAGCTCACGATGCATCCATGCAAGCTCACTACCTTCACATTGCAACCATTCAATTTCCATGGTGTGCAACTTCATTTCCGCACCTACTGATGCCAATTTCGTGCACTCCAAAGTCCAGTTGAGTGCTTGAAAATTCCAACCCAAAATTTTGAACCCTCTGCCTCAATTTCAAGCAATCTCAGCTCCATGTTGAGTGCTCGCAGCTGCCCTCTTCCAAGTGCCGCACCCACTGCCGGATCTTCGAGCACTCGAAGATCCCATTCGAGTGCTCGAAAAGCCTTCAACCCACAAATCCTGAGCCCTCGAACTCACTCTCGGCATCTACCAACTCATCCACCATACAAACCCCCGAGCCCTAGCAACCCTCACCACCATGCAATCTCCACTAACCCGTCCCTCTTAACTCATCCCACACTCCAAGCCACACCTCTCGGCCACCCTCTCATCACCCACAAACCATCACCTACCCTTGGCACACCACCTTGCACACACTAAACTAACCCAACACCAAGCCACCACCCATAACTCCACATACCAACCCACCTCACAAACCATACTCGAACTCCACCAACCTGCACACCACTCACTCTCGGCATCCACCCATAAACCATGCCAACCCAATCCTCACAGCAAACAATCCCCTCTCGGCATCTTTGCATACCACCACATCAACCAAACCAACTCCCAAGCCCCATGCATGCATGCCCCTCACCATGCACCAACCATATCAACCTTTGGCCCTCTTCCTTTTTGTCTTGCACACCACGTGTTTGACGAATTGCCTAAGCCAACTTCATCCCTCTAAATGCACGGCTTTTGGCATTATTTTGTTTTCCATTTTAAACTTATGACTCATGTGTGCCAATTTGTATTTTGTATGGATTTTTACCTTGCAATAACATTCATCTTAGTGTTTTCATTTCTGTTTTGATTTTTCTTAAGAGACCTATGCTTTTACCTGTGTATATTCGTTGTATTTTGATAGGTCTTCATGTCCAAGTTTGGGGGACGCAGTTGCGTACTCACATAGCTGAACATCTTCGCCTTTGTCACTCCACTTGGTATTATTGTTCCTTTCCCCCCTTTTTGCTCTTATTTTGATTTACTTGTATTCTCACATTGAGGACAATGTGACATTCAAGTTTGGGGGTGCATTAGGACATTTTTGGTTTTGCATTTTTGCTAAGCAATGATAGTATGATTTGAACTTATCAGGGATGAAGCATATGTTTAATACCTTGTGTATAGAAGCAATTGACATTTTTGAAAATAAAGAAAAATTTGAGTTGAAATGATCATGTAGATTCAAATTAGTCCGTATAAATGTCTCAATTAAATTCTTGCTGGATTTACACTCTTATAAGCTTCACAATGCACAGATGCACATTGGAAACTTAACTGTGAGGCATGCAACTTGATCAACCTTGACCTTGACCTAGTTAATCTGATTTGATGAACCTGATAGATGAATATATTTGGCATGATTTAAGTTGAAAAAAAAAAAAAACTGAGAAAGAAAGAAAAAAATGACCAGTTGACGTTCGTAGCCTTTCCAACTTGAGCTATTAAGCCCTAGGAGTGTCTCTACACTTAGCACCCTAAAGCCGTCTGGTTTGGAAGTTGTTGGCCTAATGCTTGCTACAAGGGTTGGTTAGAAATCTTAAAGGACTTAAACATTGCACGGTTATTTGAAAAAAATTGTAATAAACATGGTTCGCTAGAGTTCGTAGCCTTTCCAACTTGAGCTATTAAGCCCTTTGGAGTGTCTCTACACTTAACACCCTAAAGCCATCTAGTTTGGGAGTTGTTGGCCTAACGCTTGCTACATAGGTTGGTTAGAAAGCTTAAGGGACTTTAGCATTGCACAACCATTCTATATTTCGCTTATGAGTTGCAATAAATTGTCAACAAGCAACAAAAGTTGTCGTGTAAATAAAATCATGCCTTAGGGACCTCATTTAAAGGGGAATTCAATGATTTGAAAACTTGTGCCTTGGAATTGGAAAAGAAAGTAAAAGCCGCATGTTGAGAATCCAATTCACTTTCACTGAAGTAGAGTTGATTTCCATTTAAGAGATGACAATTGAGTTATTTATATGGACGATGATGTTGATGCATGTATGTGGAAATGTATTTAGCCAATTTTTGTATCAATGCTTCATATATGCAAGGTAGTTTTCCCAATGACCCCATCTCCAGTTTTTGTCTGTTTCAAGTTGTATTTGAGCTATGTATCTATCTCATTTTACCATGGATGATATTTTTGTAGTAGCATGCCCATGGTTGTCTTTTCATTAAGTTTTTCATTGTAGTTTTGCTAAGGGACTAGCAAAATGTAAGTTTGGGGGTGTGATAAGCGCCGAATATTGTATATTCAAGCGCCCTAAATTGCATTAGTTAAGTCCATCGTTTGATTATTTAAGTAGATTATCTTCATTTGTGTGTATGTATATATTTTCAGGTCCATTTGCCAAAAAAGGAGCAAAATCAAGGCTTTGTAGAGTTTTGGCCATCAAAAGGCACAATTCTGAAATTCTGGCAGCAGTGAAGCCCGAACTTTGTTCACCATTTTGACCTTGCAAACTTGAGAACTGGACTTCCATTATAAAATAGCATATTTAGAGCTCTGAATTAGCTTTCCAAATCCCAAGCGGTTCATCATTCGGAGCTTGGAGCAGAGAGTTATGGCCTTGTTACCAGAGGTGCGCAGAACTGCCTGGCAGCAATGAAATTCTGCCTTGATCTTCATTTTCGACCAACCATCCTTGAGATTTGGATCTCTACCAAAACATGAAGTTTTTCGAACTCTGAATTAGCTTTCCAAATCTTCAAACGGTTCATCATTTGGAGTTTAGAGCGCAAAGTTATGGCCGTTTTACCAAAGTAGGTCCGGGCGGAGCAAACCAAGCATAGGGCATTCTGGCCAATTTTCGAGTGCTTGAGGCCTTATTTCGAGTGCTCGAAATTAGGGCAGATTGCTTCACGAGATCAGCAGTGGAGTCAGGACTTTGCTCGCCATTTTGACCCAGAAAGCTCGAGAATTGGACTTCCATCATAACATGAAAGATTTAGAGCTCTGAATTAGCTTTCTAAATCTTCAAACGGTTCATCATTCGGAGCTCGGAGCAGAGAGTTATGGCCTTGTTACCAGAGGTGCGCAGAACTGCCTGGCAGCACTAAAGTACTGCCTTTCTCCCCATTTTTGACCAACCAGACTTGAGATTTGGGTCTTCATCAAAACATGAAGTTTTTAAAGCTCTGAATCAGCTCTCCAAATCTTTAAACTGTTCGTCATTTGGAGTTCGGAGCGCAAAGTTATGGCTGTTTAACCAAAGTAGGTCTGGGCGGAGCAAGGCAAGAATGGAGCATTCTGCTCCAATTTTGAGTGCTCGAGCCCTTATTTCGAATGCTCGAAATTAGGGCAGAATTGCATCCGTAAATGGCCCATTTTCAGCCACTTGCATCTTGGGTTCCTCAATTCTAATTTCCCTCTTTAATGGTTGGTTAGAGATGTTGGTTGGTGGGGATTTTTTGAGCCTTATCTCTAGAAGATAAGAGAGGGAAGCCACACAATACATTAAGCTACATTTTGCAAGATAGTGGAGAGAGAAGAGAGCAAAGATGAGGAGTTCTTGAAGCTTCAAGGAGGAAGCTCAAAAATGGAGGGGAAAGCCTTGCTTCTTCCTTCTTCTAGCTCACTCATGGGTAACTAAACCTCATCTAGGGAGGTGATGAAGCCTCCCCTTTTGTTCATGTTCTAGATTAGGTTCTATTTTGGGGATTATGATGTATAAACTTTGGTCTTTTCATAGTTTAAGAGCTTATTACTTCTTGTAATGAATATTCATGCTTAAATGATTGATGTGAGTTATTTAGCTTGTCTTGATGATTCTTACATTAGTCTTATTGCTTTTATTTTCATACTGACAATGAAGATATTAACTATGAATGGTTTTCAAGACATGTTGATTTTGAAGCTTGATATTCCATTGCTTAGGTACCTCCTTTGATGGACTATGCTTGATTCTTACCTTCATGTGCTTCATCATTTGATTGAATGCTTGATGGTCTTTTGCTTAAGTTAATGTATTTGATACTACACCCTAGTCTAGGTATTTCAAATGTGCTGTCTTTTGATAGACCATTCTTGTTTTAATTTCATGAACTTTTTATTGGTTATGAAGCAACTATGTGTTGCTACATAATTCTTGATCATTACTTATATAGTGTTTATCCCCAATTTAGTCTTGATTTAGCATGTATTTAGGGCGTAGGTGGATTCACTTCCCTAGTTTCCCCTTTTATTATCTCTAACTCTCATTTACTAGCATTCTTGTTTTATGCACACTTCAATTACTAGTTTAGTGACAAACCAATCAACAACTCCTTATTACACCCTATCATTCTAAAATGACTCTAGATACTTAGGTTGCCTTAAGACTAGCGCAGTCCCAGTGGTTCGACTTACCCGACCAATAGCCCTATTTTACAATGATTCGTGCTATTGCGAAGGTTGATGTTTAATTGACCAACCGATCACCGTGGTGGGTCTCACTTGCAGGTATGTGGTGACGTAGGTGGATCAGATGGCATCGAGGAAATTGGTGGCCCGAATCAGAACAGGAGGCCATGGTTGTGGATGTAGACCTGGAGAGGGAAAGTCTAGATGAAGGCTCGAAGGTAGGCAACTTGAACCGTCGTCATGAGTCTGTACTTGTCGAAGTTGGATCTGGTGAGTGGATGGTTCGGTGGCGGCAGTGATGGGACTCGTTGGCGGAAGTTTGAGTGAGAGACTTGAGGATGGACCCGAGCTCCGGCGTGACGGTAGACTACAATTGTGCATTGGTGGTGAGGTGATTATATAAACTGTGGAAGGTGTAGTTCGCCAGAGACAACAAATGATACATTCATAGTGTTTTCAAAGGTGAAAGTGTTGTCCATTGGTGGGGCTCTGTTCACCGAGGTGGTCTCTATTTTGCCTGTAGTTGATGAAGATGATGTTGTGTCCGGTGAAGTTGTGTTGACCAATGGTGAATGTGGTGGGACCGTTGGAGGCTAAACGATGGCGGTAAGATGAATTGTAGTGTTTAGAACCCACGACCTGTTTCTACAACCCATTGGCAGTTCGGCAGAGAAAGGACTGTAGATGACTACAGTTCGGTGGAGATGACTGTCATATGATGTGGCGGTTGGGAAGACAACATGTTTTCTTTTTTTCTTTTTCTTTTTTTTTTTCTTTTTTTTTTTTCATTTTTTTTTTCCTTCAGTAATTCACTGGTTCCGAATTGAACCAACTACTATCACCATGTTTTTTTTACCTCATCATTTCAAGCGACAAGTGAAAAAAACAGGTGTGCACGTACATGGACTGGGTGTTCCAACTACATGAAGGATGATGATAACTAAGGGAAAAATTCATGAATGCCACTAGGAAAAGCAGGTATTGATGATTGCCGGCAGTAAGAGCAGAGATCAAGAGGATGGTGTCGGTGAGATGTTTCGGGCTTGGAACGGCCGAGTGGTGGTGTCTATTAGTGCATGAGAGCATGTTGATAAGCAGGTGGAACCACCAATGATTGGCAAACAAGGGTATCATAAGAGGAAGGTAGTCTAAGTTGGTTGTCGGCACCAGAATATTCTAGATTCTCTAGGAGGAGTAGTCTGGCAAGGCTTTGTCTCTACACTCTCAGAATGTTGTAGTGAGAGAGGAACAGAAGGGTGTAAGAAGAATTATGTTGGATCAGTTGATTGTGCGCGACGTAGATGGTGGTACTGATTCAGAGTGGGCAAGATCGAGGTAGGGAGTGCTTGGTGTCACGTGTGAGCATGGAAAGATCGATTGGGATGCTGTTTGAAACTCGAGAGGCGTCGTTTTGTGGTGGGTGATGATGGATAGCTGTTCGCCCCTTGACATTTGTCCAAGGAAGACATAGGCATTAAGGGCTATGCCATATCTTGGGATCACTTTGGCTCTTGTTTGAAACATGGGGTTTGTTAAATAGAGGTTAATGACACCCTTGACAGCCATAAGGATGTTCATCGTGTACAGAATGGGCTGTCAACAAGCATAGAGGATGTCAGTGTGCACATAAGATACTCAACGTGCATAGAAGATGCTCAATGGCATTTTCGTAATTATGAGGAAAAAAAATGAAGTTTGGAGTTTGGACTCGGGAATTTAATATGAGGTGCTTTGAGACCTTAGAAGACTATTGGTGAAAACGAAATTCAGTTTGGAGGTCCAGTGGGTTTAATATGGGCCATTATGTTTCCTCAGATATAGGCGATATCTGTTCCTACCAGAGTTCTAATATCTACTTCAGCTAAGCTAGGGAGTGTGGTTGTTGAAGCTTAGCAGTAATACTCACTAGCCAGGGTATGGCATGCCTTGCATGAAACGTGCATGGGCACGGGTTGTACCACCCTAAGGTGGTGGCATAAGATAGGGTGTCTAAATACTTAAAGGCGGACCAACGCGCACACGGGTATACACCATCACATGCACGTGACACTCCCAGAGTAAAACGTGCGAGTGTCCCCAGCCTTGTGCATGGCTTGGCACACCGTGCACCCATGTGCCCTTTATGTGTGCTAACTTGCCCTTGGGCAAGGAATTAGAGTAGACGTGGGTTCAGTCGTAAGATTGCTTGGCGTTACATCTTCCTAAACTCATGGTGCATATTCACATGGTGTGGACATGCCTCAGTACCGTGGCCAAGGCGTTGGTATAGTTTAGCGCCATGTCCCAGTCCAAGGAGTGGTCAATGTGGAGTTGGCTTGGTTCAGTGCCAAGTCCTTAGTGTGGGTGTTCAGATTTGTAGGCTTGACTCAGTGTGGCTCATGGACTATAGCTAAGGCCATGGCACCCATATATCACTTGGTTGGCAGTAGGTGTGTCTATCAAGCAGGTATCTAATCAGAATAATGCATGTGGGAGCAGTTGAGATATGATTAGTGACTTGTGATCAAATGTTCCAGAGAAGCCTTGTGACTTATATTCGGTTGTGATAGCATATATAGATATGCTAGATGGCTTATAATCAGTTATTGTTGTGGCATGTTGTTATTGGCTAGTTTCCAATAAATTGGGGGATGTCCAACTAAATATATGTATCTGTGTCTAACATAGATAGGTGGTTGAGGGAGAAACCTCTATGCTGTGTTATACGAGTTTGATTGGGTTATTTGGCTAAAAGGTTGGGCTTGTTAACCTTTCTTGTTGTGTCCAGATATAGACACATACAGGCAGTTGTAGGTAGTTTTCTTTGAGTGCCTATAAATTGGGATGCAGGGGGTTTGGATTTGGCAGAGTGTACATTGCAGTGTATGCAATGAGAACCTTAGTCTCTTGTACGAAATTGTGTCCTTTGTATTCTGTTCAATAAGATCAAAGGTTGGGACTTGGTCCTATAAACTCTGTGTGCCTATATTTGTGTTTGTATATTGTGTGTGTTGTGTTGGCTGAGACTTAGTGGCCCCAAGTGCCATTACAAAGGAAAATATTCATAATAGAATTCGTCCCTGTAATAATTGGTATTAGAGCCTCGTTCTATAATGGCTAAAGGCAATACTAGAGAAAGAGTTTCCCGAGTGGAGAACTTTGTGGATTTTCCTACAGAAACAGAGGCAGATGATACAAAGAGCCTTGTTGTTCGGATCAAAAACTTGGCTTTTTAAGTGCAGATCTTGAAGAAAGATTCTGATGGGGAGGTGGGGTTAATCACCACCGTTAGATGTGAAAGAGTAAACAGAGATGATTTTTTCCCCTAGAATCCTAGTCAACCCTTTCCCTGGCCAAACTAATATCCCCTTTCGTGATACCTCATACCTGCAGTGCAACATTAATTGTCAGCTGGAGACAAAATGTTCTATTTGGAACTAAATTATTTTGGAATTTAGAATTGGAAAAGAAAAAAGTATGGGATTGAATTTGAAATCAAATTCCATTTTTGTGTTTGGAATAAGTTAGAATTTAATTATAAAAGAAATATATATATAAAAGCATTTTTTCCTTAATAATTAGATTAACAATCTTTTGCTTCACTCAAAAGAAGGGCAATTTGATAAAGTTACAAACCCACAACTCTATAACTAATTTAATTTACAAATCCCATAAAATTCCACCATTTTTCATGAAATTTGATCACTATAATTTGGTATTTTCTAGGATATTATATTCCAAGTATTTCTCGAGTTAGGGAACCCTTGGCATTTCACCTCGTCAAAGTTCATGAATTTGTGTTGCAGAATTTGAACCTAATTTCTCATATGAGAATCCAATACAACATTAATCATGTCAAATTTTTATCAATGTAAAATTAGGAAAATATTCACAACCCCTATCATTACGAAGAATTTTATTTTATTTTCATTTTAATTTTTAACTTCAGCCTTATAATGTTTAAACATGTCAAAAGCTTTATCTTTTCCTAGCCATTAGATGTACATAAGTAAATCTAGAGTAGTCGTCAACAAAAGTTATAAAATATATTTTTCATCCTCTAGTTAAGTTTCCATTTAATTTGCAAATGTCAGAATGAATTATTTCTAATAGTTGCCAATTTCGATTGGCTTTAAGAAAATGTTTCTTAGTTATTTTTTATCCAATGCAAATTTCACACTCATCATTGTGATCATTACTATAAGAAATAAAACCATGCTTTGACAAACACTTTAAAGATCTAAAATTTAAATGTGCTAAATGTGCATATCAAATAGAAGAAGAACAAACAATATATGCAGTTTGACTTATTTTTTTAATAGTTAGTTTAAACATTCCATCACAAGCAAAACCCTTTCTAATAAAAATTTCGTTCTTAAACAAAATTAACTTATTAGCCTCTAACACAGCTTTAATGCCAATCTAGCTTATACAATAAATTTGGAGATACAAGATTTTTTTAAATTTTTGGGACATGAAAAACATTCTACAATGTCAAATTCTTTCCTGAAGTAAATTGAATTTCAACATTCCCTTTTCTCAAAAATTTGGCAGAGTTGTGATTTCCCATCAGAACTTCTTGATCATCCACATAATAATAAGTCTTGTAATGTGATTTATCATTAAACATGGATAATAGCCCTAGAATCAAGCCACCAATGTGAAAACTTAGTTGCTGTTGCCCTGTTCAATTTAGTTATCATGTCAATTTGTATTGTAGAAACCATAACAACAAGATAGGAAGTCTTCTCTTCTATTACATTAACACTATTTGAATTGTTGGCATTCTCTTTATTTTTATACTTCTTGTACCTGCAATCACAAATAAAATGTCATTTCTTTCCATAATGGAAAATATGGTCCAAGAGGCTTTTTATTCTTACAAGGATTATTTCTTTTGAAAGTCCCTTTACTTTTCAACTTGAGACTTTTCTATTATTTATTTTATTTGCCTCAATCCACATATTTTTTTTTTTCCTAGTTCTCCATCCACATAATTCACTTTGGAAGAATCTTCAACATAAAATTTCTTATCACAAGTTTGAGTTTCTGCTTCAATTTGCAAATGCTTCTGTATTTCTTCCAAAATAAATTATTCTATCTTATCCAGAAGTTTTTGTAATGACCCGAACCCGGGGATCCAAATCGCTAACCGGGTCCTTACCTGAACGCAATGACACTCAAGGGCAAGATGGTAATTTTTCTCCATACTATACTATAAAAGTCATATCGGGGTCATAACAGACATTTTTAACTATAATGACCAAAACCCGGGGGTTCGAATCACTACCCGGGTGCTTACTCGAACCCGAGGTCACATTGGGGTACTATAATCATTTCCTATTTAAAACAATAGTTCTAGAGTTCTCAAGGTCAAAATAGTCATTTGGTGTGGTCAAATATGATTTGGGGCTAAAAAAGGGTAAATATGTCATTTACTAGGGTCATTCAGTGATTAATAACAAGTGTAGGGGTAAATATGCAATTATACCAAAGTCTAGGGCCAAAATGCAAATGTTGGACCATTTAACCGACTAAATGCCTTCATATAGCTGATTAGATGCCTAATCCAGAAAAGGTGCAACCCAAGGAACCTATAGAACCTACCAGATGAGGGATTGAACCAGTTAGATGCTCATCTAACCGACTACTTCCCCCCCAATCTAGTCGATCAGATGGCCAACCTAGAAAATATAGCCTTCTACCCAAGTCATCTAGCCGACTAGATACCCCATGTAGTCGATTAGATGGTCCTCAAAAACCAGATCTGAACGACTATATGGCCCATGTAGTCGATTAGATGGACCTCTAGATCTGATCTGACCGACTACATGGACCATGTAATCGATGACCCCTGGATCTAATCTAACCAACCTGATGGCCCATCTAGTCAGTTAGGTGAGATTGCAACCCTATGTGATCGATCATATCACTCCTCTAAGCCCTTCCAACGTATTCCCAAGGTAACCGGACATAAAAATAAGTTCCGTAAATATCATTTAACATAAAAACATTGCATTGAACCATCAAAATAATTTCGTTCATCCATTCATTCGTTTCTAAATCCTCATTAAGACATTTATAAATCTTTAAAGTGATGAAATGTACCCAAAAGAATAGGTTTACATGCCAAGGCCTCCGTGGACACAAATACAATGGTTTCACTTGAAACCGACAAAAGAATAAGGTCGTTGCATGTCTTTAAAATCCAAAAGAATGCCTTTGCAAAAAGATTACAAAAGAAATCATCAAGCTAACTAAGCTTGTAGGTGTACATCATGTATCATGTCCTTGCCATTTCCTGAAAAATGTAAAATATAAGGTGAGCAAAATGGCTCAACAGAGATATCCTAAAATACACCTCTTGTAATTACGTGAATCACATGCAAAACATAGGGTACAAGAGAGAGGGATCATATGAATTGGGGAAAAATAACAACCAAGCATCAACATTAACTTCCATGCTTTTCAACGATGATATGGAGGCCATGAATGCATTCTTACAATTCCCCAAAACCAATTCTGTCATAACACAACTCACACCGAAAATGTTAACACAACCCGACCTTAGGCATCTCGTAGGTGTCCCGAACGGAATTGACTAGCTATCCCTGACCTAGGGCGTCTCCCTAGCGTAACTTGGGGCCTAGGTAGTTCAATTATATATGTCTAAGTCGTTTTGTGCCCCCTTCTAGGTTGGCTAACCCTAGGCCACATGTCGTCTCCATGGCATTCGTTTTTATAAAACTTTTTTCCAAAATTATTTTCAAAACTTTCCAAAATCAATCTTTTAAAAAATAGTTGGAAACCATCCAATCCAAACCCAACTAATGGCCATGATATGCAAGTTATACATCATTCATCATCATTTATCAAGAATTGAAGGTACATGTATCATCATCATCAATGTAACAATTCTTAAGAAAAATCAAGTTAAAATATCATCATGGCATTTCTCAAGGAAATCAACACATACACATCATTATCATCACAATAACATGCTTTTACCCAAATTAAACACATCTTCACATATACATATAACATGAACTCATGTGAAGCAAAACAAATCTTTAGAATTTCATCAAGCAAGAACACACCTTTCATATAAGCATGTTTTCCACTAAATCGCATATAGAAAACTCACAAAAACCCAAGACCTCATAGTTTAGACTTCTCTACCTAAAAAAAAGACTTCTAGCTTAAGATTTGTAACGAACCAAACTCGGGGATCCGGATCGCTAATCGGGTCTTTACCTATGATTCCCCTTGACTCCGAGACATGGGTTAATCAAGTCTAAACCCAAACCCGAGGGAATATCAAACAATTAAAGTATTTAAACGAACACAGAACACAAAATAAATTTAAGAATAAATAATAAAGCTGAAAGAAACTAAAATAATAAATTGTAATACCCCTAGTTTTCAAAAGGACAAAATGGGAATTTAATTTTACATTTTGGTTTTTATTTCATTTTTATTTGATTATATGACTTAGTTGTTTGAATTGATTGTTTTATTTGGGGAATTTTATTTTATGTGTATTTGCTTAGTTGCTTAATTATTAGTTGTGTGTATTTAATTTAAATTGCTTAATTACTATTTATGTGTATTTAATTTAATTGTTGAATTGTTTATATGTGATTTAATTTAATTATTTTATTAGTATAATTTAATTGATGTGTATTGTTGGTTAGTTTATATAATTTATTTGTCAATTGTTTATTTAATTTTTGTTTGCTTTATTTACAGTTATGCTTAGGTGACTCATTTGGTTTATATTTTAAATGGTCGTGGATATAGATTAGGGTTAGGGTTTTCTTTTATGGATAGTATTTAGCCGACTTGTTGTAATACCCCTAATTTCAAAAGGATAGTCCTGGTATTTAAATTATTGTTTAAATTGCGATTTTTATTTATTATTTGACTAATTGTTTTGTTTAATTGATTATTTGCATAAATGGTTTTTAATTTCATTATTTGGTTATTTGTTTTGAATTTATTTGATTATTTGTTTTGTTTGGAATTAATTGTTTTAATTTATTTAATTGGTTGTTGTAATTAGTTGTTTTACTTGAATTAATTTATTTGATTATTTGTTTTATTTGGAATTAATTGTTTTAATTTATTTAATTGGTTGTTGTAATTAGTTGTTTTACTTGAATTAATTTAATTGAATTTAAATTTAATTGTTTAATTGCTTTGATTTAATTTAATTGAATTATGTTTCACGTTACAGTAGGGTTGGTTGCATATTTGGTATACATATAAGTAGCCGGCATGATTTTAACCTAGTTTTCTATGGGCCGTGTAGATTATGTTTAGGGTTTAATTGAACCTAAGGTTAGTGGCCTATAAATATTCAAGTAATTTTTTGGCTAGGCTTTTAGAAAAAAATTGTTACGATATAGTAAGGGCTGAGGGAATTGGAGACGGTTGGGAAGGGAAACAGAGAGCCAACAGAGAGAGTTTCGCCGGAAAACTGAGACGAACGTCGGTGTAAGGCAAGTTCTATCCTTACACTCTCCCTTAGGTTTCGTGTTCTTTGCATTCCTAAATAATTCTAGGATTGATTTAATCAATAAAAACGTTGTCTGTTTATACTAGAACTTGAATTATCACAGTATGTGTGTTTGCTTGCAAAACTTGCTAAAACGTGATGTTGCTTGCAAAATTCTCTGTTTAAACCTATGAATGGAATGTAATTAAGACTTAAACATGGACTGGGAACACTCTGGGATTGGATAACAACTTCAGGAAATCATAGCAGTAAGGTACAGAAGGTGCAACGGGCGTCGGAATCGGAGAAGAAGGAGGAGAGAGGGAGAGAGCCGGCTCTCCCTTGGAGAGAGCCGGCTCTTTTGTGTTTGGAGGCGGCTCCCAAAATGTGGAGCCTGCTCCAAGGTCTAAAGGAGGCGGCTCCACATTTTGGGAGACGTCTCCTTTGGTGAATTTTGTTTTCTTTTCGTTCTCTGTAAGTTTTTCATGCAGCAGAGTGATATCTGGGATTTTTGGATGAGTTTAGGTCTGAGTGTGGAAGGTTTAGATGAGGCTCATGGCTGTGTTAAGGTTCCAAGTGGTGTATTAATAAACTAAATATCTAGGTAGCTTGGACAGGGATGGTTTAAACAAATTAACGCACTGCTTAGAGTTAGAAGATTTAAATTGCTTAATCAGTTATGTTAGTAAATTTTTTTGGAATGAACAATATAACTGGAACATGTTTCACCATGTATCATGATCAGTTGCTGAATTACATCTGTTTTGGAAGAGTTAGTGTTCAATAATATTAAGATACAGACAACTTAGCACTACTGGATTCTGGGAAATACCATGGATTAAACATGTATATATACATACTGTAATTCTGTCTTGGTACTTGCATTAATACTATTAGTATCAACTGTTGGAGGAATGGACTTAGTTAATGGTTACTTTAAATGTCTGTAATATTAACTGCTGAGTTTTGAATGATAATTGGAAATAATCTTATCATTATATCTGATTGAATGAAACAATCTATCTAAACTGAATAAGTTTGTGTTTATACAGTAACTATAATTCTTGATACTTACATTATGTCTGTTAGTATCAGTGCTGGATATAAAACAGAATCTGTTTATGTATATATCTGATTCTTTTTGTTGATGCTTACACTATGCCTGTTAGTATCAGTAATGGAAATATGGATTTAGCTGATGTTTACTTTAATTGTTGATGTTATCAACTGCTGGATGATTGAATAGTATACACCGGTATGGGACGGTGGTATGCTAGGGATGGTTTGGTTTCAAAATACCAAAACCTACCTACTCTGGATTAAGAATTGGATTAACTAAAGGTTAAGTCCTATTAATTGTAGTGTCATGGCAACGACTAGTGGAGCGGCACTACTAGGATTCGGGATGGACTTTCAATATATTGTTATGGTACCTCGATATGAGCTTGAGTCTCAGGATCGACGGTTAGGAAGCGTATATGCATTGGGATGCATAGCTGGATACGATGGTTAGAGGTGTACCCTGTTTTGGTATAGGTACATATGCCCACTTCGTGTGCGTTTTAGCATGTTACCTCTACTCAGGTTAAGACCGGCTTGTAGTCCAGTGAGAGTCCTTTAGTGTGACTATATATATATTTATGGACTAATAGCTATTGTCGAATTGTTTAGGATGTACATGCGTATCGGGCCTCTGTTTGGATTATAGTAGTATAGAACTTGCGCGTGGGCCTGACCCACTTCTATTTTTCAGGAACACGACAGTTCCAGGCTTAGACGTATTCGTGCTGAGCAGAGGTCTCTATTCACTCTTCTGACGATGTAGGATTCTCTCCATAGTTTTATTTCTAGATGTTTATTACAGTTGTTTTATCTTCCGGTTAGATGTTTAATAGGGGTCCACTAGAGATGGATTCCCGAGTTGTAAAGTGATGGAGTTTTGGAGTTTGGGTTATCAGATTCTAAGTATTTAATTATAAAGGATTTTACTTTTAGTTTCTTCCAGCTTAAACTTTATTTATTAAATTCATTTTGTATTCCGTGTTCATTATAATAAATTAATTGTTTGATATTCCCTCGGGCTCGGGCCTGGGCCTGATCAACCCGTGTCTCGGATCCGAGGGGTATCACAGTTGGTATCAGAGCACTCTAGGTTCAAGTGTCTCTAGGGTGTTTCGTATTAAGTCTTCCGCGTAGCGTTTTCTCTTGATTAGAGCTTAAGTTTAGGATTCGTTGAATTCCTTTACGGTTTGTTTAGAAGGTACTGATGTCAAGTTTATTCTGTAATTTCGGAATGGTTGGCACTAGGAAGAGGATGGGGTCCGTGATGAAAGCAAAGACGGGCCCAAGGCCGAGGAAGGTTACTCCGGCGATTCCCCTGAGAAGGTCGATCAAGAAGGAAGAATTGGAAAATAAGGAATTGATTCCAATGGGTGTTGCTTCGGAGTACACGTCAAGGAAGGTTTCTGGTGTGCGAGATTGGACACCATATTGTGGACCTAACACAACTTCGGTGGTGCTCAAAGCTGAGCCAAGCGGAGAGGAAGACCCCGAAGAAGATCCAGATGGAGAAGACACCGGAGCATCCACGAAGGAGAGCACCGGAGTTCAAGGATAAATGCTCTTTTAAGAGTACTATGATTTTATCTACTAGTAGGAGTATAAGTATTATTTAAAGAATAGTACTGTTTACATTAAGTTTTGGTTTTAAAGAATTTAAGACAATTATTCTTTTGGAGGTTTATGGATTTGAAGGAGTTTTAATAACGTAAACTAGTGGTTTTGGCTATCTTCATTGTGTTTTACGATAGTATTTTTGGATATAAATATACATATGGGTTTGTTAAACTATATTGGTATGTGTAGAGTACGATAATGGAGGATTATCACAGTGGAGTGATTGTCTTTGAACAAACAAACAAATATTTGTTTACGTGTATGATGTGTTAAGACAGGACGATTACCAAGGAGTTTATAAATGAACTGGTGTAAGTCGATAGGGTAATTTTGCTTCCGAATGTTGAATCCCCAGGATAGTACGATGGTTTAAATAAGAATAGCGGCAGTTTTGGTGGGCAGGTATAGAGAGAGACATTACTCTTTTCGTTTTTCAGTATAGTACTTGTCAGATGGTCAAGATTGATTATCAGAGGTCGCCAGGAACTCTACAGCCACTGCCGATACCGGAGTGGAATTTGGCGAGAGCAGATTCTTGGGTCTTGAGTTCATCAATGATACTTCTGAGGGGATAGTTTTTTTTAGGGATCGCTTGCATACGCCCAGGGTAGGCAGACGAGTTGTGCAGATCATTGCACACGTGCTTTGGAAATTTCAGGTTGGGGATCAGGTTTTACATAGAGTGTAGCCTATGAAAGGTGTCATGCACTTTGGGAAGAAAGGGAAGTTGTCACCGTAATTTATCGGTTCATAAATTATGGATCACGTTGGAGCTGTCGCGTATAAGTTGGCACTTCCAGATAATTTGGATCACGTCGACAATGTGTCCCATGTTTCCATGTTACGGAAATTTCTGCGAGATGAGGATCGGTATCAGCATATCGATGTTGGGGAGATTGAGTTGCAGCCGGACGCAACTTATTCGGAGCCACCGTGTCGTATTGTTGACCGTCGGGATCAGATTCTTTGTAATAAGGTTATTCCTTTGGTTCGTGTCCAGTGGAGTCATCACAATGAGGCTGAGTCCACTTGGGAACGGGAGGATGTTATTCGCTCGCAGTTTCCTGGATTAATGGAAGAAGGTAAAAGTGAATTCCGAGGACGGAATTCCTTTTGTTAGGGGGGAAGAATGTAATACCCCTAATTTCAAAAGGATAGTCCTGGTATTTAAATTATTGTTTAAATTGCGATTTTTATTTATTATTTGACTAATTGTTTTGTTTAATTGATTATTTGCATAAATGGTTTTTAATTTCATTATTTGGTTATTTGTTTTGAATTTATTTGATTATTTGTTTTGTTTGGAATTAATTGTTTTAATTTATTTAATTGGTTGTTGTAATTAGTTGTTTTACTTGAATTAATTTATTTGATTATTTGTTTTATTTGGAATTAACTGTTTTAATTTATTTAATTGGTTGTTGTAATTAGTTGTTTTACTTGAATTAATTTAATTGAATTTAAATTTAATTGTTTAGTTGCTTTGATTTAATTCAATTGAATTATGTTTCACGTTACAGTAGGGTTGGTTGCATATTTGGTATACACATAAGTAGCCGGCATGATTTTAACCTAGTCTTCTATGGGCCGTGTAGATTATGTTTAGGGTTTAATTGAACCTAAGGTTAGTGGCCTATAAATATTCAAGTAATTTTCTGACTAGGGTTTTAGAAAAAAATTGTTACGATATAGTAAGGGCTGAGGGAATTGGAGACGGTTGGGAAGGAAAACAGAGAGCCAACAGAGAGAGTTTCGCCGGAAAACTGAGACGAACGTCGGTGTAAGGCAAGTTCTATCCTTACTCTCCCCCTTAGGTTTCGTGTTCTTTGCATTCCTAAATAATTCTAGGATTGATTTAATCAATAAAAACGTTGTCTATTTATACTAGAACTTGAATTATCACAGTATGTGTGTTTGCTTGCAAAACTTGCTAAAACGTGATGTTGCTTGCAAAATTCTCTGTCTAAACCTATGAATGGAATGTAATTAAGACTTAAACATGGACTGGGAACACTCTGGGATTGGATAACAACTTCAGGAAATCATAGCAGTAAGGTACAGAAGGTGCAACGGGCGTCGGAATCGGAGAAGAAGGAGGAGAGAGGGAGAGAGCCGGCTCTCCCTTGGAGAGAGCCGGCTCCTTTGTGTTTGGAGGCGGCTCCCAAAATGTGGAGCCGGCTCCAAGGTCTAAAGGAGGTGGCTCCACATTTTGGGAGACGTCTCCTTTGGTGAATTTTGTTTTCTTTTCGTTCTCTGTAAGTTTTTCATACAGTAGAGTGATTTATGGGATTTTTGGATGAGTTTAGGTCTGAGTGTGGAAGGTTTAGATGAGGCTTATGGCTGTGTTAAGGTTCCAAGAGGTGTATTAATCAACTAAATATCTAGGTAGCTTGGACAGTGGATGGTTTAAACAAATTAACGCACTGCTTAGAGTTAGAAGATTTAAATTGCTTAATCAGTTATGTTAGTAAATTTTTCTGGAATGAACAATATAACTGGAACATGTTTCACCATGTATCATGATCAGTTGCTGAATTACATCTGTTTTGGAAGAGTTAGTGTTCAATAATATTAAGATACAGACAACTTAGCACTACTGGATTCTGGGAAATACCATGGATTAAGCATGTATATATACATACTGTAATTCTATCTTGGTACTTGCATTAATATTATTAGTATCAACTGTTGGTGGAATGGACTTTGTTAATGGTTACTTTAAATGTCTGTAATATTAGCTGCTGAGTTTTGAATGATAATTGGAAATAATCTTATCATTATATCTGATTGAATGAAACAATCTAAACTGAGTAAGTTTGTGTTTATACAGTAACTATAATTCTTGATACTTACATTATGTCTGTTAGTATCAGTGTTGGATATAAAACAGAATCTGTTTATGTATATATCTGATTCTTTTTGTTGATGCTTACACTATGCCTGTTAGTATCAGTAATGGAAATATGGATTTATCTGATGTTTACTTTAATTGTTGATGTTATCAACTGCTGGATGATTGGATAGTATACACCGGTATGGGACTGATCGGTTGGTCAATTATACATCAACCTTCGCAATAGCACGAATCATTGTAAAATAGGGCTATTGGTCGGGTAAGTCGAACCACTGGGACTGCGCTAGTCTATGGCAACCTAAGAGTCTAGAATTGTTCTTAGAATGATAAGGGGTAATAAGGGTTTGTTTGATTGGTTTGTCACTAAGCTAGTAATTGAAGTGCATAAAATAATAAATTGCAAGGAAATTAAAGGAGTGAGATACAAGTAGAAAAGACTAGGGAGATGAATCCACACTACACCCTAAGTACATGCTAGATTAAGGCTAAATTGGGGAAGTACAATGTATAAAATGGTCACGGAATATATAGCAGCACTAGATTACCATATACCCTTAGAGAAGTTCATTAAATCATTAAACAAGAATAATCCCTCAAAAATTAATACATTTGAACTACCTAAACTAAAGTGTAGCCTTCAACATACTCACTCAAGCAAGAACTATCAAGTTTGTAATCAAATGATAAAGCACATGAGGTAGGAAACTAGCATAACCCATCAAAGGAAGTTCCTAAGCAATGGACTATCCATTTTCTCTATCAACATGCCTTGAAAATTATTCATAATCCTATCTCCATTGTCACCATGAAGAAGCAAACATTATGATTACTACAAGAAACCATCTAAGACAAGATAAATCACTTACAACAATCATTTATAAACATTAAAATTCATTACAAGAAGTAATATGCTCTAGATTATGAAAAGACCAAAAATGATACATCATAATCCCCAAAATAGATCCTAATCTAGAACATAAGCAAAAGGGGAGGCTTCATCACCTCCCTAGATGAGGTTTAGTTACCCATGAGTGAGCCTAGATGAAGGAAGAAGCTTGAACTCCATCTCCAATTTTCGAGCTCCCCTTTGTTAGCTTCAAGAACACCTTCCTTTCTTGCTCTCTTCTCCCTCCTCTATCTTGCAAAAATCAAAGATTTTTAATGTGTGGCCCTTGGGTAGCTTTTTATTCTCCAACACACCCTCTCTCTCCTCCAAGGAACACCTCCAACCACTTCATAAAGAAGGAAGATGGCATTGAGGAAACCAATGTGCAAGTGGCTGAAATTGAGCCATTTCCGAGTGCAATCTGCCTGATTTTCGTGCACTCGAAAAGTGATCTCGAGCACTCTAACTTAGTGCAATGTGCAACATGTTCCTCTTGCTCAGCGCTGACCTATTTTGGGAAAACTGCTATAACTTTGTGCCCCGAACTCCGAATAATGATCTGTTTGAAGATTTGGAGAGCTGATTCAGTGTTTTAAAAACTTCATGTTTTGATGAAGACCCAATTCTCAAGTCTGGTTGGTCGAAAATGGGGAGAAACGCAGTACTTCAGTGCTGCCAGGCAGTTCTGCGTACCTCTGTTACGAAGATCATAACTCTCTGCTCCGAACTCCGAATGATGAACCACTTGAAGATTTGGAAAGCTGATTCAGGGATCTAAATCTTTCATGTTATGATGGAAGTCTAGTTCTTGAGTTTGCTAGGTCGAAAATGGCAACAAAAGTCAGGATCACTGCTGCCAGAAATTCAGAAATGGCATCCTTTTTGCTCAAAATTCCACAAGGCATCATTTTTGCTTCCTTTTTGCACTTTAACCTGAAAATGCATAAAAACATGCAAATGGAGTTAATCTACATAAAATAATTAATAACTGGACTTTGTTAATGTAATTTAGGGCGCTTGAATATACAATATTCGGCGCTTATCACACCCCCAAACTTACATTTTGCTAGTCCCTTAGCAAAACTACAATGAAAAACATAATGAAAAGACAACCATGGGCATGCTACTACAAAAATATCATCCATGGTAAAATGAGATTGATACATAGCTCAAATACAACTTGAAACAGACAAAAACTGGAGATGGGGTCATTGGGAAAACTACCTTGCATATATGAAGCATTGATACAAAAAATGGGAAAAACCATTTCAACATGCATGCATCGACATCATAGTCCATATAAATAATTCAATTGTCATCTCTTAAATGGAAATAACTCAAACTCCAGTGAAAGTGAATTGGATTCTCAACATGCGGCTTTTACTTTCTTTTCCAATTCCAAGGCACAAGTTTTCAAATCAATGAATTCCCTTTTACATGAAGTCCCTAAGGCATGATTTTATTTTCAAGACAACTTTTGTTGCTTGTTAACATTTTATTTCAACTCATAAGCGAAACATAGAATGGTTGTGCAATGCTAAAGTCCTTTAAGCTTTCTAACCAACCTATGTAGCAAGCGTTAGGCCAACAACTCCCAAACCAGACGGTTTTAGGGTGTTAAGTGTAGAGACACTCCAAAGGACTTAATAGCTCAAGTTGGAAAGGCTACGAACTCTAGCTAACCATGTTTATTACAAATTTTTTTGAATGACCGTGCAATGTTTAAGTCCTTTAAGCTTTCTAACCAACCCTTGTAGCAAGCGTTAGGCCAACAACTCCCAAACCAGACGGCTTTAGGGTGTTAAGTGTAGAGACACTCCAAAGGGCTTAATAGCTTGAGTTGGAAAGGCTACGAACGTCAACTGGTCATTTTTCATTCAATTTTTTTTATTTTTATTATTATTATTTTTTTTTTAACTTAAATCATGCCAAAGATATTCATCTATCAAGTTCATCAAATCATATTAACTAGGCCAAGGTCAAGGTTGATCAAGCTACATGCCTCACAGTTAAGTTTCCAATGTGTATCTGTGCATTGTGAAGCTTATAAGAGTGTAAATCCAGCAAGAATCTAATTGAAACATTTATACAGACTAATTTGAATCTACATGATCATTTCAACTCAAATTTTTCTTTATTTTCAAAAATTTCAATTGCTTCTATACACAAGGTATTAAACATATGTTTCATCTCCGACAAGTGTCAAGTTATATTATCATTGCTTAGCAAAAATTATGAAACCAAAAATATGCCAAGAATGCTTTGATGCACCCCCAAACTTAAACTACACAGTGTCCTCAATGTGGGACATGGAGTCAAGTGAGAGACAAAAATGACAAAGAGTAAAAAAAAAGGAACAACAATACCCAGGGGGAAGAAACGGCATTGTGAGACAAAAACCCCCAAACTTGAATTGGACTGCGCAACCTGGAGAGCAACATGAAGAACAAAAAGAAACAACCACAAACAGCATTAATAGCACAAGCATAAATACAGAAAAAGAATGTAGCGAAAGTTAACAGAACAGAAAGAATTTGCATTGCAAAAAGAGTTTACATGATGACAAAAAGAGTTGTACAGGGATCATGTCGACTAGAGCAACCTATACATAGCAAATTCTTACAGTTTAAAAGGAAAACAAAAGATACAAGAGAAATAGTTACAGATGAAACAAAAAGAGAAGGTCCACACTCGCAACAAGCTACTGTCCAGAAGGTAAACGGGCGAGGATGGAATGGAGGAGAGATTGAGTCTTACGCCGTTCAGCGGAAGCCAAACGACGGTCCTCAGCAGCGACACGGCGATCTTCAGCAGCAAGACGACGATCTTCTTCAGCACGTGAAGAAGTCTCACACAGAGTTTGACTGCACGCGGACAAAGAATTCTCAAAATGATCTAGTCGCTCATGAATACCGGCAATAGAAGCCCGGATGAAAGCCTGGTCCTGGTGAGAGTCAACCGGAGGCTCTACCCTTGCAGCGGCTGCGGCGGTGGAAACCGCCTCAGAAGGAGGAGGAGGTGGAGCGTGGATGAACAGGGGGGCAGGAGGCGGAGGGGTACTAGAATGGCTCAGAACATTGATCCACCGGCGCTGGGTAAAAATTTTAATTTTGTCGCCTTTTGGTTCATGGGGAGGAACAACGAAACCCTTGTGCTGAAGGAACCGAGTGATGAAAAATGGCAAAGGCAATTTCCGATTTTCAACTCGCGGAGCCCGTGTATTATGAGCATCATGCCAAAACTTCATAAATGTGGTCCAAATGAGCTCTGGGATGGAGAACCATTGGCCTTGGTTCATGGCATATAAGGCTTGCAGAAGGAGGCCCCGACGCTCAGTGCTATGCACCAAAGGGCAGATATTGTGCTTGAAGACAGTGTCAATGAACCATAGGCGTTCCGGAAGATTGGTTTTGCGGATAAAAGACCGGGGCCTAGTAGGATCGTCAATAGTGCAAATGGCAGCGGCAATCTGCGCCACAGTTAATGTATCCGGCTCCTCATATAAAGGGAGATTGTCACGATTGACAATGTCATCGGGGCACTCAATGGGGCAACCAGAAACCTGAATGATGTCGGTCATAGTGAAAGCATAGGCAGTGCCATCAATGGATGTAGTGAGAGAAATGGATGGCTCTTCAGGGCATTGGAGATTCTGGTAGAAGAGGCGCACTACACGGGGGTAGGCAACCCTGGCAAGGGGTGCGCAAATGTGTTGCAGACGCCGGTTAGTCAATTTGGCTACAACCCACGAAGTTGTGGGTAGAATGTCAAAGGCATCCGTGAGCGGAAATGAGAGTTCGTAGTTGAGTTGTTTGCGATCCCAAGGATCACGTGGTCACTCACGAGTGACAGCACGGGCACCTAAAGAGGGTCTAGGAGGGCGAGAAGGACCGGCACGAGACATTTAGAGAGGTGGACTTGGTTGAGGAATTTCAGCGAACACCTAGCGTGCACCACAAAAAGGAGAAGGTGAAAATGAGTGGGGAGGAGGATGAAACCCAAAATTTTTGACAAACAAACAAGCCCTATTATCAACAAATCAACAACAAAGTATCAACAGAACCAAACTCCAACATTACAAGCCCATCCTCCTTATAAAACACCATGAATGAACAAAGGAAAAGAAAAACAAATGAAGAGGACACAGACCTGAATTTCAGGGTATCCGAGAGCAAGAAGGAAGGCAGGAAGAGGGAGGTGAGATGATGGGGTGGTGGGGTATTGAGGTGAGTGAGAAGTGGTGTGGGTGTTGGGTTGAGGATGGTTGCTTGTGAGAGAGAGAGAAGAAAGGTGATGAGGTTGGGAGGGTGTTGGGAGGAGGGCCGATGGTGGAGGGATATTGGAGAGTGAGGTGGGTGGCTTGGTGGATGTTGAGAAGAGAGATGGTTGAGGTTGTGAGAGAGAGAGAGGAAGGTTGGGTGCCGGGAGGGGGAAGGTGGTGGGGTGGTGTTTGGTTTGTGGTTAGGGGGACTGGGTTTTAAAAGAAGAGGGGGTAAGCTTGGTTTGAGCACTCGAAGTTGGACTTCGAGTGCTCGAGAATGGGGCAGTGGGCTCGGTTGGCTTGGGTGAGAGGACTCAAGGAATGGCGAGCACTCGAAGCTTGGCTTCGAGTGCTCTAGAATTTGGCAGAGAGGGTTTGGTTTGGTGGTTGGGGTGAGAGATGAGGTTGGAATGAAGTTTGGAGCATGCATGGGTGGGTTTGGGAGGTGGATGCAGGTTGGTGAAGGTTGCATGGGATAGAAGGTTGGTTGGGTAGGAAGGGGGGTGGAGTGGTGAATGGTGTTGGAGGGTGGGAGATGAGGGAAGATGGAGGTGTATGCATGCATGCATGCAGGGCGTGGGTTGCATGGTGTGTTGCATGCATGTTGCCGAGAGGAGATAAGGAAGGTTGTGTGAGTTGGTAGAGGTTGGGAGGTTGGTTAGTTGGTGGAGGTTTGTTGGTGGTTGTTTGGTTGAGAGGTTGGTTGTTTTGGGTAGAGAGAGAAAGTTTGGTTGAATGGTGATGGAAGAGGAATGCCGAGAGGTGGTTGGGTTGTTGAAGTTGCTGAGGTTTTGGTGCATGGGGGTTGCTGGGATGGTTGTGTTGGGTTGTAAATGCTGAGAGGGTGGTGAGCTTGGGGGTGGGGTTGTGCATGGGAGTTGGTTGCATAGTTTGTGTGAGTTTGGTAAGGTGGTGAGTGGGGGTAGTGAAATGAGGTTGGCGTGTGCATGGGGTTGGGATGGTGTTGGGTGGTCTTGCATGCATGGGCTTACATCCATGCATGCAGGACATGGAGCTAGATGCTGGAGGTTTTAGGTTGGTTGGCAGGGTTGAGGCGGGTGGTTTGTTTGATGGTGTAGTCGTGGAATGGTGATGGAGTGAGGTAAATAGTTGGTTTTGAGAAGTGGAATGGTGATTGAGTGGGGTAAATGGTTGGTTTTGAGAAGTGAAATGGTGAGAAGGTTGGAGGGTTGATGAGTGGGGTTGAGGTGATTGGTGGTTTTGACGCAGACAAGGCTGCATGGTTTGTGTGAGGTTGGTAAGGTGGTGAGTGGGGGTAGGCATGGGGAGTGAGTAGGTGAATGCTGAGATGTTGGTTGTTGGAGTTGTTGTCGAGCACTCTAAGCATGGAAGTAGAGTGCTCGAATTGGGACCAGTAGCCTCAGCAGCTTTGGGGTTCAAAACTCAAGCAAGGTCGAGCACTCCAAATTGGAGTTTAGATTGCTCGAAATGAAGCCAGAGAGTTTGGGTTTGCTGGGATAAGGCTGCGAGCACTTGAAGCTTGGTGGTAGAGTGCTCTAAACGGGATCAGTAGGCTCAGCATTGTGGGTTGAAGAATTTGGAGCACTCAAATTGGAATTTGAAGTGCACGAAAGTGGCTCAGTAGCTTGGAAATGAACTGGCATATGGAGATTGAATGTTTCAGCCAACTTGAATGCATGGATGATCCTGCATGGATGGATTGCATGGCAGCATTTTGAGTGCATGGATGAATGCATTTGATGGATTGCCATGCATGGTGCTTCCAACTATCCATCCATCATGTAAGATTGCAACAAAGAAATG
Source organism: Cornus florida (assembly GCF_030987335.1). Lineage (NCBI taxonomy): Eukaryota > Viridiplantae > Streptophyta > Magnoliopsida > Cornales > Cornaceae > Cornus > Cornus florida. The sequence goes on along the minus strand of NW_026775575.1, from coordinate 52,669,303 downwards.
CATGGAATGCATGCAACATAGAAATGCATGGAATGCATGCAACATAGAAATGCATGCAACATAAAAATGAATGGAATGCATGCAAGCAAGGTGTCTAGGCATGCACAAATGCAATATGGAATGGAATGCCATGCATGGTTGCATGGATTTGGAACTCTCTAAAAAAAAATTTTTATTTTATTTTATTTTATTTTTTTATCTCATGCATTGCATGACTGCATGCATTTTTCCTATACATGGATTGAATTTTAAGAACTTTGCATGGACGGAAAAGTTGAAATTTTTCATGGAAAAATTTGTTCATAGAAATTTTTTTTTTTTTTTTCTTTAATGATGCATGCATGAATAAGTGGAAGAAAATGAAATTTTTCAAAAAAAACATGAAATTTTTATGCATAGAGAATTTTTGAAAATTTTCATGTCAGTCCTAAATTCAAGCCATGCATGGAAAATGTGAAACTTTGCACATTATTCCAATCCAATGCATGGATGATTTTGAGAAACCATGACCCAACAATGCATTGAAGATAAGAGGCTATGCATGTGAGAGCCATGGCGAAAGTCCGAGAAAATTGCCTGATAGAGCCAACAACTTCCGGGAATGAAAACAAGAGTTAAGAAGGTCTAAGAAGCCAGTCTAAAAATGTGGAACACAACTTAAGATAGTTCCAGAGAAAGTGAAATTTTGGCATTTCTACACCGTTTCCCAGAAAATTTTGCAAGGCATGAGCAATTTCAAAGAGACGGAAGCTTGGAAATTGAAAGAATTGCTTCCTTTGCTTTGCTAAATTTACTGTCGATAGCTAGACAACGCTAGAGCAGGCACTAATCCTCATAAATTGGATCTGTCAAGAGGACTTCCTCAACTGTTCGGGTTAGGATGGTGCCGTCAATGCAAGGCTTAAGCCGTTGGCCATTTACCTTGAAGAGTGATCCACTTGCAGGATCATGAAGTTCGATTGCTCTATGAGGAAAGACGGTAGTGACAATGTATGGACCATCCCATCTTGACCGGAGTTTACCGGGAAAGAGTTTCAAGCGGGAATTGAAAAGCCAGACCTTTTGTCCCGGGGCAAAAGACTTTTTGACGATGTGTTTGTCATGAAAAGCTTTAGTCTTTGCCTTATAAATTTTTGCGCTTTCATACGCGTCATTACGCAATTCCTCAAGTTCATTTAATTGCAACGCACGATTAGAGCCGGCTTGTTTGAGATCAAAATTGAACCTTTTTATGGCCCAATAAGCACGGTGCTCTAATTCTACCGGGAGATGACATGCTTTGCCAAAGACAAGTCGATATGGTGACATGCCAATGGGTGTCTTATAAGCTGTCCGGTAAGCCCAAAGCGCATCGTTTAGCCTTAATGACCAATCTTTGCGGTCCGGTCTAACCGTTTTTTCTAAAATGTGCTTAATCTCCTGGTTAGAAATCTCTACTTGACCACTCGTTTGAGGGTGGTAAGGTGTAGCAACCTTATGAATGACGGAATACCTAGCAAGGACGGATTTTAGATAACGATTTCGGAAATGAGATCCGCCATCACTAATGATTGCTCGGGGCGTACCAAAACGACTAAAGATGTGAGACTGAATGAAATGGATCACGACTTCATGATCATTGGTTTTGGTAGCCTCGGCTTCAACCCATTTAGACACATAATCCACCGCTACAAGGATGTACTCATAGCCATAAGAAGATGGAAATGGTCCCATGAAGTCAATCCCCCACACATCAAAAATTTCAACAATTAAAATGTTGGTGAGGGGCATCACGTCTCTTCGGGACATGGATCCAAGTTTTTGACATCGTTCACACGATTTGCAAAAATTGTATGCATCCCGGAACAAGGTAGGCCAAAAGAATCCACTTTGAAGGACTTTGTTAGCGGTCTTTTTGGCACTGAAATGGCCTCCACAAGCAAGAGTATGGCAAAAATTTAAAATACTTGTGGCCTCGGTTTCAGGAATACATCGCCGGATGATTTGGTCCGGGCAATACTTGAATAGTTCCGGATCTTCCCAAAAGAAATACTTGACTTGGGAGAAAAACCGGTCCCTCTCTTGTTTGGACCAATGAGCTGGAATTTTGCCAACCGCAAGATAATTGACAATATCCGCAAACCATGGAAGAGTAGAATGTGAAACTTGAAGAAGTTGCTCATCCGGAAAGGAATCACGGATGGCTGCAAATTCTGAAGATTTCTCAATAAGTAAGCGAGAGAGATGATCGGCGACAACATTGTCGGTCCCTTTTTTGTCCCGGATGTCAATGTCAAACTCTTGAAGTAAGAGGATCCATCGAATTAAGCGGGGTTTTGTCTTTTTTTTCGCTAACAAATGCCTAAGAGCAGCATGATCTGAAAAGACGATGACCTTGGAGCCAAGAAGATAGGAGCGAAATTTATCCAAGGCGTACACCACAGCTAGCAATTCTTTTTCAGTGGTGGTGTAGTTCAATTGGGCATCGCAGAGAGTTTTGCTAGCATAATAAATGACATACGGAAGTTTATCCACACGTTGGCCCAAAACCGCCCCTAATGCATAGTCGGATGCATCACACATGATCTCAAAGGGAAGAGACCAATTAGGGGGTTTCATGATCGGGGTAGAGGAGAGGAGAATGCGAAGTTTGATGAAAGCTTCCATGCAAGCGTCATCAAAATTGAACGGAACATCCTTGGCTAAGAGATTACACAAGGGCCGTGAGATTTTGCTAAAATCTTTGATGAAGCGACGATAGAATCCGGCATGGCCAAGAAAAGAACGGATTTGACGGACGGAATTCGGAGGAGGAAGATTAGAGATTAACTCAACTTTTGCCTTATCTACCTCGATTCCTCGCTTAGAAATGACATGTCCTAAAACAATGCCTTCTTGGACCATAAAGTGGCTTTTCTCCCAACTTAGAATGAGATTCGTCTCTTTGCATCTTTGGAGCACAAGAGATAAATTTTTGAGACACGAGTCAAAGGAGGAGCCAAATACGGAAAAATCATCCATGAAAACTTCCAAGAACCTTTCAACCATATCGGAGAATATGGACATCATGCACCTTTGGAACGTTGCCGGTGCATTGCATAGACCAAAAGGCACGCGTCGATAGGCAAAAGTACCAAAGGGACATGTGAATGTTGTTTTCTCTTGATCTTGGGGGGCGATTGCCACTTGGTTATAGCCGGAATAACCATCAAGAAAACAATAGAAGCTTTGGCCAGCTAACCTTTCTAGGATTTGATCAATAAATGGGAGTGGGAAATGATCCTTCCTAGTTGATGAGTTGAGTTTACGATAGTCAATGCACACACGCCACCCGGTGGTGGTTCGTTGTGGCACGAGCTCGCCCGCTGAATTTTCAACAACGGTGAGCCCGGATTTCTTGGGGACAACTTGTGTGGGGCTTACCCACTTGCTATCAGAGATAGGATAGATGATTCCCGCATCTAGCAATTTGATCACCTCTTTCATGACCACTTCCTTCATGTTTGGATTTAACCGGCGCTGGACCTCTCTAGTAGGCTTTGCGTCATCCTCCATATGAATGCGGTGCATACAAATGGAGGGGTCAATTCCTTTCAAATTTGCCACTGTCCAACCAATAGCTTCTTTATGCTCTTGGAGCACCGCTAAAAGGTTAGTCTCTTAGTCTTTTCGAAGGTCCGAGGCAATAATGACCGGAAGGGTTTGCTTTGGACCAAGGAACACATACTTGAGATGGGCCGGGAGCGGCTTAAGCTCAAGTTGTGGCGGAGATAACAATGATGGGACCGGAGGAGTGGTGGAAAGTTGGGGAAGTGGTTCTTTTGGAATTTTCCAAGGAGGTACATCCATGATAGCATTAATATCAAGCAAGGAATTGACTTCTTGAATGGCTTGATCAACATCAAAGTTTGAGAAGTCAAAATGGGACATGCAAGTTTCAAGGGGATCTTTGCTTAGGATGAAGGGGAGAGATTCTTCGACCACTTCATCGATGACATCCACAAGAAAACAATCATCCTCATTGGAGGGATGTTGAGTTGCATGAAAGATGTGGAGTTTGACTTGCATGTTTCCAAAAGCAATGTCCATCACCCCGGTTCGGCAATTAATTGATGCATTAGCCGTGGCTAAAAATGGCCTACCAAGGATCACGGGAATGTGCTTTTTTGGGTTATGGACCGGTTCCGTATCAAGAACCACAAAATCTACTGGGAAGTAGAATTTGTCCACTTTGATGATAACGTCCTCGAGAATACCTCGTGGATGCTTGACCGATCTATCGGCAAGTTGCAAAACCACGGAAGTCGGCTTAAGATCTCCCAAACCAAGTTGTAGGTAGACCGAGTATGGAATTAAATTCACACTAGCTCCTAAGTCAAGGAGGGCCCTCTCGATTTTGCTGTCACCAATGACGCACGAGATTGTGGGGGCACCCGGATCCTTATACTTCGGGGGAGTGCTGTGCTGAATGATAGCACTAACATTTTCAGTCAACCTCACTTTTTTTGGCAAATAATTTTTATAAGTGCGCTTTTGAGTGCACAAATCTTTGAGAAATTTTGCATAGGAAGGGATTTGCTTGATAGCATCCAAGAGGGGCAAGTTAATCTTCACTTACTTGAAAACTTCCCACATGTCTTGAATTTTACAATTCTTGTTCCCAAAATGTGTCGACTCTTGAAGACGTTGAGGAAACGGAGCTTTTGGCTCATAAGTAGTTTCCACATTTGCGGAGACATGTGTGGGATTTCCGTGAATGGTATTTGGACAAGAATTTGGATTAGAAGAGCTTGAATTTGGATTTTTCAAAGGAGAAACTTCCTTACTTTTGTCTCCATCGACCTTGTTGTCAACCACTCTACCACTCCGAAGGGTGGTGATAGCTTGAACTTGTTCATGAGTCGGCCCACTCGGAGGAGGGGTTTCGTCAATCACATGCATTCCTCTAGGATTTTTAAAAGGTTGAGAGGGAAGCTTGCCCTTGTCCTTTTGAAGCAATTGATTCACCGAGTTAGCTATTTGGCCCACTTGATTTTTGAGATTAGCTATGGATTGAGTATGAGAGTGAACTATTTGGAGAGTAGGCTGCAAGGATGTCAAGAGTTGCTTGTTGGCATCCATTATTTGCTTATTTAATGATTCCATCATTTGCTTGTTTGCAGCTACTATCTCGTCAGTTGGACACACAGGAGGTTGATTGGAGACATTTGGATTGTAAGGAGGATGGTAGCTTGAAGAGGCTTGGAAAGGTCTACCTTGATATTGAGAAGAGGGCTGATTTTGCCGCCCTTGGTTTTGGAATTGGGAATTCTGTGGGGCTTGTTGCCGCCACGAGAAATTCGGATGATCTCGCCAACTCGGATTGTAGGTGTTGGAATATGGATTGTTCCCGGGCCGTGAGAACATGGCATTAGCTTGCTCTTGGTTGGGATTAGGAAATTGCTCCGGTGTGGGGCAATCTTCCGAGAGATGGAATGGACTAGTACATGAAGCACAAACTGAACTTGCCGAATTTTGAGACAATGAAGGAGGAAGATGTGGTGCCATCAATTGGTAGAATTTATGAGCGATGGCATCCACTTAAGATGATTCCTCCCTTATTGACTTTGGTTGACAAGGGTTGGTGTTTTTTGGAGTGGTTGCGGTCGGAGCCCTACGAGAATTGTGTTGAAGTGAATTTTCACTCAAATTCTCAAGTAAGGTCCAAGCCTTATCCGCATTCTTGGACATGAACATCCCACCACAAGAGGAATCAACCATGAATCTATGGGTTTCGGTCAAGCCAGCATAGAAATCTTGCACTAATTGCCATTTTGGGATCAAATGATGAGGACATTTTCGGAAAAGATCTTGTAGCCTTTCCCAAGTCTCGTGGAGTTGTTCTCCATCAACTTGAGAAAAGCTTAGAATGGAACGCCTCATTTGGTTGGTTTTACTCACCGGATAGTACTTCTTAAGAAATTCTTGTTGCAATTGAGCCCAAGAAGTAATAGAGTTGGGAGCAAGGGAGTTCAACCAATATTTTGCCCTATCCTTTAGGGAGAATGGGAAAAGATGGAGATGAAGTGCATTGTCCGGAAAACCTCTCAACCGGATGGTCGAACAGATTTCAAGGAACTCATCAAGATGCTTATATGGATCTTCATTATCAAAGCCATGAAATGATGGAAGCATTTGAATGGTACTAGACTTGATCTCATATTGAGCTGCATCGATGTTTGGCATCACTATACAAGAAGGAGAAGCATAGGTGGTAGGAATGAAATGATCTCTAAGAGTCATTGGTTCTACATTAGGAATTTCAGCCCTTTCATTCCCCGGATTTCCTACGTTATCCCCCATTATATTGAATTCAGTTTCAAGGTCCCTTGTAAGAGTGGGTTCCCTAAGGTTCCGTCTAAGAGTTCTTTCAAGTGAATTTATATCAATAGGCGAGTCAAGTGTGGGAAGAGAGAGTGACCTACGGCCAAACATCAACAAATCACAACAACATCATCACAACAAATCTTTATCATCAACTCCACATATGATGTTCCCTTTCTCCTCAATTATCAAGACAGAAAATAAATGGCCACAACAAGGACCGATGCTTGGAATTGAAAATACACAATTGAAAAAGCCTCGACAAGGGCTTGCAATTTATCTACTTCTAAGCTTAACACAAGCACGATATTCACAATTCGAAACTAGAAGGTCAAGAGACTTACCTGGGGGCCTCTAGACTTACAATTTGCTAGCATTCCCCACGGCGAGCTTCGAGTTCCTAGAATCTCACTTACAACACAAAAATGGTTAAACCACCCAAGAAATATTCACAAAACACAGTATTTACAATCAAACTAAATTTAACCCTAGAACCTTGGTCGCTAAACCATTTGCAATCCCTGGCAACGGCGCCAAAAATTGATCGGTTGGTCAATTATACATCAACCTTCGCAATAGCACGAATCATTGTAAAATAGGGCTATTGGTCGGGTAAGTCGAACCACTGGGACTGCGCTAGTCTATGGCAACCTAAGAGTCTAGAATTGTTCTTAGAATGATAAGGGGTAATAAGGGTTTGCTTGATTGGTTTGTCACTAAGCTAGTAATTGAAGTGCATAAAACAATAAATTGCAAGGAAATTAAAGGAGTGAGATACAAGTAGAAAAGACTAGGGAGATGAATCCACACTACACCCTAAGTACATGCTAGATTAAGGCTAAATTGGGGAAATACAATGTATAAAATGGTCACGGAATATATAGCAACACTAGATTACCATATACCCTTAGAGAAGTTCATTAAATCATTAAACAAGAATAATCCCTCAAAAATTAATACATTTGAACTACCTAAACTAAAGTGTAGCCTTCAACATACTCACTCAAGCAAGAACTATCAAGTTTGTAATCAAATGATAAAGCACATGAGGTAGGAAACTAGCATAACCCATCAAAGGAAGTTCCTAAGCAATGGACTATCCATTTTCTCTATCAACATGCCTTGAAAATTATTCATAATCCTATCTCCATTGTCACCATGAAGAAGCAAGCATTATGATTACTACAAGAAACCATCTAAGATAAGATAAATCACTTACAACAATCATTTATAAACATTAGAATTCATTACAAGAAGTAATATGCTCTAGATTATGAAAAGACCAAAAATGATACATCATAATCCCCAAAATAGATCCTAATCTAGAACATAAGCAAAAGGGGAGGCTTCATCACCTCCCTAGATGAGGTTTAGTTACCCATGAGTGAGCCTAGATGAAGGAAGAAGCTTGAACTCCATCTCCAATTTTCGAGCTCCCCTTTGTTAGCTTCAAGAACACCTTCCTTTCTTGCTCTCTTCTCCCTCCTCTATCTTGCAAAAATCAAAGATTTTTAATGTGTGGCCCTTGGGTAGCTTTTTATTCTCCAACACACCCTCACTCTCCTCCAACGAACACCTCCAACCACTTCATAAAGAAGGAAGATGGCATTGAGGAAACCAATGTGCAAGTGGCTAAAATTGAGCTATTTCCGAGTGCAATCTGCCTGATTTTCGTGCACTCGAAAAGTGATCTCGAGCACTCTAACTTAGTGCAATGTGCAACATGTTCCTCTTGCTCCGCGCTGACCTATTTTGGGAAAACTGCTATAACTTTGTGCCCCGAACTCTGAATGATGATCTGTTTTTGGAGAGTTGATTCAGTGTTTTAAAAACTTCATGTTTTGATGAAGACCCAATTCTCAAGTCTGGTTGGTCGAAAATGGGGAGAAAGGTAGTACTTCAGTGCTGCCAGGCAGTTCTGCGCACCTCTGTTACGAAGATCATAACTCTCTGCTCCGAACTCCAAATGATGAACCACTTGAAGATTTGGAAAGCTGATTCAGAGATCTAAATCTTTCATGTTATGATGGAAGTCTAGTTCTTGAATTTACTAGGTCGAAAATGGCGACAAAAGTCAGGATCACTGCTGCCAGAAATTCAGAAATGGCATCCTTTTTGCTCAAAATTCCACAAGGCATCATTTTTGCTTCCTTTTTGCACTTTAACCTGAAAATGCATAAAAACATGCAAATGGAGTTAATCTACATAAAATAATTAATAACTGGACTTTGTTAATGTAATTTAGGGCGCTTGAATATACAATATTCGGCGCTTATCAGGGACGATGGTATGCTAGGGATGGTTTGGTTTCAAAATACCAAAACCTACCTACTCTGGATTAAGAATTGGATTAACTAAAGGTTAAGTCCTATTAATTGTAGTGTCATGGCAACGACTAGTTGAGCGGCACTACTAGGATTCGGGATGGACTTTCAATATATTGTTATGGTACCTCGATATGAGCTTGAGTCTCAGGATCGACGGTTAGGAAGCGTATATGCATTGGGATGCATAGCTGGATACGATGGTTAGAGGTATACCCTGTTTAGGTATAGGTACATATGCCCACTTCGTGTGCGTTTTAGCATGTTACCTCTACTCAGGCTGAGACTGGCTTGTAGTCCAGTGAGAGTCCTTTAGTGTGACTATATATATATTTATGGACTAATAGCTATTGTCGAATTGTTTAGGATGTACATGCGTATCGGGCCTCTGTTTGGATTTTAGTAGTATAGAACTTGCGCGTGGGCCTGACCCACTTCTATTTTTCGGGTATACGACAGTTCCGGGCTTAGACGTGTTCGTGCTGAGCAGAGGTCTCTATTCACTCTTCCGACGATGTAGGATTCTCTCCATAGTTTTATTTCTGGATGTTTATTACAGTTGTTTTATCTTCCGGTTAGATGTTTAATAGGGGTCCACTAGAGATGGATTCCCGAGTTGTAAACTGATGGAGTTTTGGAGTTTGGGTTATAAGATTCTAAATATTTAATTATAAAGGATTTTACTTTTAGTTTCTTCCAGCTTAAACTTTATTTATTAAATTCATTTTGTATTCTGTGTTCATTATAATATTTTAATTGTTTGATATTCCCTCGAGCTCGGGCCTGGGCCTGATCAACCCGTGTCTCGGATCCGAGGGGTATCACAGTTGGTATCAGAGCACTCTAGGTTCAAGTGTCTCTAGGGTGTTTCGTATTAAGTCTTCCGCGTAGCGTTTTCTCATGATTAGTGCTTAATTTTAGGATTCGTTGAATTCCTTTACGGTTCGTTTAGAAGGTACTGATGTCAAGTTTATTCTGTAATTTCATAATGGTTGGCACTAGGAAGAGGATGGGGTCCGGGATGAAAGCAAAGACTGGCCCAAGGCCGAGGAAGGTTACTCTGGCGATTCCCCTGAGAAGGTCGATCATGAAAGAAGAATTGGAAAATAAGGAATTGATTCCAATAGGTGTTGCTTCGGAGTACACGTCAAGGAAGGATTCTGGTGTGCGAGATTGGCCACCATATTGTGGACCTAACACAACTTCGGTGGTGCTCAAAGCTGAGCCAAGCGGAGAGGAAGACCCCGAAGAAGATCCAGATGGAGAAGACACCGGAGCATCCACGAAGGAGAGCACCGGAGTTCAAGGATAAATGCTCTTTTAATAGTACTATGATTTTATCTACTAGTAGGAGTATAAGTATTATTTAAAGAATAGTACTGTTTACACTAAGTTTTGGTTTTAAAAAATTTAAAACAATTATTCTTTTGGAGGTTTATGGATTTGAAAGAGTTTTAATAACGTAAACTAGTGGTTTTGGCTATCTTCATTGTGTTTTACGATAGTATTTTTGGATATAAATATACATATGGGTTTGTTAAACTATATTGGTATGTGTAGAGTACGATAATGGAGGATTATCACAGTGGAGTGATTGGCTTTGAACAAACAAACAAATATTTGTTTACGTGTATGATGTGTTAAGATAGGACGATTACCAAGGAGTTTATAAATGAACTGGTGTAAGTCGATAGGGTAATTTTGTTTCCGAATGTTGAATCCCCAGGATAGTACGATGGTCTAAAAGGGAATAGCGGCAGTTTTGGTGGGCAGGTATAGAGAGAGACATTGTTCTTTTCGTTTTTCAGTATAGTACTTGTCAGATGGTCAAGATTGATCATCAGAGGTCGCCAGGAACACTACAGCCACTGCCGATACCGGAGTGGAATTTGGCGAGAGCAGATTCTTGGGTCTTGAGTTCATCCAGGATACTTCTGAAAGGATAGTTTTTCTTAGGGATCGCTTGCGTACGCCCAGGGTAGGCAGACGAGTTGTGCAGATCATTGCACACGTGCTTTGGAAATTTCAGGTTGGGGATCAGGTTTTACTTAGAGTGTAGCCTATGAAAGGTGTCATGCGCTTTGGGAAGAAAGGGAAGTTGTCACCGTAATTTATCGGTTCATAAATTACAGATTACGTTGGAGCTGTCGCTTATAAGTTGGCACTTCCAGATAATTTGGATCACGTCGACAATGTGTCCCATGTTTTCATGTTACAGAAATTTCTGCGAGATGAGGATCGGTATCAGCATATCGATGTTGGGGAGATTGAGTTGCAGCCGGACGCAACTTATTCGGAGCCACCGTGTCGTATTGTTGACCGTCGGGATCAGATTCTTCGTAATAAGGTTATTCCTTTGGTTCGTGTCCAGTGGAGTCATCACAATGAGGCTGAGTCCACTTGGGAACTGGAGGATATTATTCGCTCGCAGTTTCCTGGATTAATGGAAGAAGGTAAGTGTGAATTCCGAGGACAGAATTCCTTTTGTTAGGGGGGAAGAATGTAATACCCCTAATTTCAAAAGGATAGTCCTGGTATTTAAATTATTGTTTAAATTGCGATTTTTATTTATTATTTGACTAATTGTTTTGTTTAATTGATTATTTGCATAAATGGTTTTTAATTTCATTATTTGGTTATTTGTTTTGAATTTATTTTATTATTTGTTTTGTTTGGAATTAATTGTTTTAATTTATTTAATTGGTTGTTGTAATTAGTTGTTTTATTTGAATTAATTTATTTGATTATTTGTTTTATTTGGAATTAATTGTTTTAATTTATTTAATTGGTTGTTGTAATTAGTTGTTTTACTTGAATTAATTTAATTGAATTTAAATTTAATTATTTAATTGCTTTGATTTAATTCAATTGAATTATGTTTCACGTTACAGTAGGGTTGGTTGCATATTTGGTATACACATAAGTAGCCGGCATGATTTTAACCTAGTTTTCTATGGGCCGTGTAGATTATGTTTAGGGTTTAATTGAACCTAAGGTTAGTGGCCTATAAATATTCAAGTAATTTTCTGACTAGGGTTTTAGAAAAAAATTGTTACGATATAGTAAGGGCTGAGGGAATTGGAGACGGCTGGGAAGGAAAACAGAAAGCTAACAGAGAGAGTTTCGCCTGAAAACTGAGACGAACGTTGGTGTAAGGCAAGTTCTATCCTTACTCTCTCCCTTAGGTTTCGTGTTCTTTGCATTCCTAAATAATTCTAGGATTGATTTAATCTATAAAAACGTTGTCTGTTTATACTAGAACTTGAATTATCACAGTATGTGTGTTTGCTTGCAAAACTTGCTAAAACGTGATGTTGCTTACAAAATTCTCTGTTTAAACCTATGAATGGAATGTAATTAAGACTTAAACATGGACTAGGAACACTCTGGGATTGGATAACAACTTCAGGAAATCGTAGCAGTAAGGTACAGAAGGTGCAACGGGCGTCGGAATCGGAGAAGAAGGAGGAGAGAGGGAGAGAGTCGGCTCTCCCTTGGAGAGAGCCGGCTCCTTTGTGTTTGGAGGCGGCTCCCAAAATGTGGGGCCGGCTCCAAGGTCTAAAGGAGGCTGCTCCTCATTTTGGGAGACGTCTCCTTTGGTGAATTTTGTTTTCTTTTCGTTCTCTGTAAGTTTTTCATGCAGCAAAGTGATTTCTGGAATTTTTGGATGAGTTTAGGTCTGAGTGTGGAAGGTTTAGATGAGGCTCATGGCTGTGTTAAGGTTCCAAGAGGTTTTTTAATAAACTAAATATCTAGGTAGCTTGGACAGTGGATGGTTTAAACAAATTAACGCACTGCTTAGAGTTAGAAGATTTAAATTGCTTAATCAGTTATGTTAGTAAATTTTTCTGGAATGAACAATATAACTGGAACATGTTTCACCATGTATCATGATCAGTTGTTGAGTTACATCTATTTTGGAAGTGTTAGTGTTCAATAATATTAAGATTCAGACAACTTAGCAGTACTGGATTCTGGGAAATACCATGGATTAAGCATGTATATATACATACTGTAATTCTGTCTTGGTACTTGCATTAATACTATTAGTATCAACTGTTGGAGGAATGGACTTTATTAATGGTTACTTTAAATGTCTGTAATATTAACTGCTGAGTTTTGAATGATAATTGGAAATAATCTTATCATTATATCTAATTGAATGAAACAACCTAAACTGAGTAAGTTTGTGTTTATACAGTAACTATAATTCTTGATACTTACATTATGTCTGTTAGTATCAGTGTTGGATATAAAACTGAATCTGTTTATGTATATATCTGATTCTTTTTGTTGATGCTTACACTATGCCTGTTAGTATTAGTAATGGAAATATGGATTTAGCTGATGTTTACTTTAATTGTTGATGTTATCAATTGCTGGATGATTGGATAGTATACACCGGTATGGGATGGTTGTATGCTAGGGATGGTTTGGTTTCAAAATACCAAAACCTACCTACTCTGGATTAAGAATTGGATTAACTAAAGGTTAAGTCCTATTAATTGTAGTGTCATGGCAACGACTAGTTGAGCGGCACTAGTAGGATTTGGGATGGACTTTCAATATATTGTTATGGTACCTCGATATGAGCTTGAGTCTCAGGATCGATGGTTAGGAAGCGTATATGCATTGGGATGCATAGCTGGATACGATGGTTAGAGGTGTACCTTGTTTAGGTATAGGTACATATGCCCACTTCGTGTGCATTTTAGCATGTTACCTCTACTCAGGTTGAGACCGTCCTGTAGTCTAGTGAGAGTCCTTTAGTGTGACTATATATATATTTATGGACTAATAGTTATTGTCGAATTGTTTAGGATGTACATGCGTATCGGGCCTCTGTTTGGATTGTAGTAGTATAGAACTTGCGCGTGGGCCTGACCCACTTCTATTTTTCAGGTACACGACAGTTCCAGGCTTAGACTTATTCGTGCTGAGCAAAGGTTTCTATTCATTCTTCCGATGATGTAGGATTCTCTCCATAGTTTTATTTCAGGATGTTTATTACAGTTGTTTTATCTTCCGGTTGGTTGTTTAATAGGGGTCCACTAGAGATGGATTCCCGAGTTGTAAAGTGATGGAGTTTTGGAGTTTGGGTTATCAGATTCTATGTATTTAATTATAAAGGATTTTACTTTTAGTTTCTTCCAGCTTAAACTTTATTTATTAAATTCATTTTGTATTCCGTGTTCATTATAATATATTAATTGTTTGATATTCCCTCGGGCTCGGGCCTGTGCCTGATCAACCCGTGTCTCGGATCCGAGGGGTATCACACTTGTAAATTAGTCAAAATTAAAAGTAGGTTAAATATAGAATGAAGGCCTATATATATTGAACAAAATAAGTCTGCTAGGGTTAGAAAACCATATGCACGTATTAGTTTTGAGAAGGCAAAACAGAGGAAAAAGGGGCAGTGACCAAAGGAGGAAAGGAATGTGTTAAGTTTGCCGGAATTTGCAGACGAAGGTTGAAGGTTTCAAACTGAAACCTAGAGGCAAGTTTCAGTCTATCTCTTTTCTGTAAACTTGTGTTCTGTGCATTCTTTTTAGTCTCCAGGGACTAATTCAACTTTTAAAATTAATGGTTGACGCATAACGTATCAGAATCTGTTTATGGTTTAAAACACTGAAATTGGTTCGTGCATAAAACTATGTTGATTAGGGTTTTAAACTTCTATAAATTAAATCGTAAGGAATCTAAGGAGTTTCTAGGATGGTTTGGACTATAATTGAACACTGGAAACTTAAAAACGAAAATTTGATACCAGATTATCAGACTGCAAATTTTGTTGTGTCTAGAAAAACTGAAACCTGTTTCTTGCATAAACTATGTTGTGTTTGGTTTCAATTTTTGTCAATTGTTTTTCACTTGAATATGAGGGGTTCCTAGGGCTGTTTAGACTCTGATTGAACCATGAAACTTTAAAAAAAAATTCAGAACTGAAGGTTAGAGTTTACCAGTAGCAGAGAGGAAGATCAGAGGAGGAGGGAGGAGGCTCTCAGGGAGAGAGCCGGCTCCTTAATGAAGGGAACCGGCTCCCATGGAGAGAGAGCCGGCTATCCATGTAGGGGAGCCGGCTCTAGGTGCTTTAGAGACGGCTCCCATGATGGGGGAGCCGCCTCTCTTGAAGGAAAACACCTACGGGTGTTTTCGAGTGACTTTCTGACTTAAGGGGGCCAAAAGAAATTTCTGGAAAATGAAGGGGAGTTCTGAATATTTAGAATTAACCTATAAGCCTCTAAAAATAATTAATATATAATAGTGTAATAATCTTTATATTAGCATGCAGAGGAAGAGAGTTTAATTTGCTGGTTTATGTTAGCGAACTTAAACGGTCTGCTAAGGAATTATGTGTGGAATGGTGTATCAATTATATATACAACTTAATGAAGGCTGGAAAGGTTGGTCTAGGATCTGGTTATAGATAGCTTGAGCTTTGAATCCTAAGTCACATGCTGTCAGAAGTTGAGGAGGTGTTACATGCCGGTTGTGCTTTACCTTTTAAATTGGAGTAATATGAAACACCATTAGGGTTTTATTTACGGTGCGGATTGGATTTCTGCGTGTCATAAGATCATGCACAGGTTTAAAGATGGAGGATTAAATAGACGTCATATGATGTAGTTACTAATTTACATGCCGTCAAGGATTAAGGAAAAGTTAGTTACTAACCTTTGTTACAGTAATGAACTAGTATGGAAAAGGATGGTTTGGGAATGCTAGCATAATGTGCTCAGGTTTTACTTCTGACAATCATTATACCGTGCTATGGATGTTAATTGATGAACTATTTCAATTGCTGTTTATCAACTGTATGGATGTGAATAATATAAATTGTTTATCAGTACTTTAACAGTTTATTTGGAGGATTTATGATTCTAATCATATACTGGTTGCATGATAGGATCTTAAAAATATCTGATTTCTATTATGCTGGTTTCTGGATATATTTGATGTTCAAATGAATGTGCATCGTTTATGGATCATTTGTATTATATGTACCGGTATGGGACGGTGACATATCAGGGATGGATTAGATCAAAAAGCTAAGTCCTATCCCTTCATACATACGGAATAGATTAACTAAAACAGTTAAATCCTACATGGATGCATGTCCTATCAACTAAAACAGTTGAACGATATAACGGATGTTTGTTTTATCTTTCTGCATTAGGAAGGAATTTATATATATATTTATGGTATCGTGATACGAGCTTGAGTCTCCTGATCACGGTTAGGGTGCGTATATCGCAAAGGTTGAGTAGCTGGATATAGCTAATGTTCCCTGGTAGGTCTAGGTACTTGGACGCTGGAAAGCGTGTTTTATAGGTCACCTTCTATCCAGGCTGAACTATGTTATAGGCTAGTGAGCATCCTATAGTGTGTATTTATATGTCTATGGACTATTGTAGATATTGCCGAGCTATATAGGATATATCTGCGTATCGGGTTTATGTGCGGATTGTAGTAGGATGGAACTTGCATGTGGGCCTGACCCACCTTTATTTTTCAGGTGTTCGTGAGTACCAGGCTTAGGGTTTGATCGTGGTGATGCAGATACAGTCACTTACTCTTCCGACTACATAGGATTTTCTTTCTTATTTTAGTTTTGGATTTTAATTCTGTAAATGTTTAGCAGTTGGAGTTATTAGGGGTCCACTAGATGGATTCCCGAGTTGTACAGATTGGAAGGATTTAAATGTTATTAATTTATTATTTTAAGTTGAGGATTTTTATTTTAGAATTCTTTCAGCGTTTTGTTATTTTATTCTTAATTCAAATTTTATTCTTGCTTGTTTACATATTAATTGTCTGATATCCCTCGGATCTGTGCTCGGACTTGATCACTCGTGGCTCTAGAATCGAGGGGTATCACAATTGGTATCAGAGCACTCCAGGTTCTAGTGTCCTTAGGAATGTCTTTCGTTAGAAGTCTTCCGCGTTGCGTCTCTTACAACTTAGAGCCATTGTAGGATTTGTTGTACTCTTTTACGGTTCGTTAGGAGGAGCTGATGTCAATTATATTTCATCCTTATGGAATGGTTGACACTAGAAGGAGGATGGGGTCCGCGGCGACAGCGAATCAGACCCAAAGGAGTAGAGGAGTACATTATCGACTTCTCTATCAGAAGTAGAACTTGGGATTTAAGGTTTAGTTCCGGTTGGTGCTACTTTTAGAAGTATAAGCCAAGGAGGGATATAGGAGTGTATTTTAGGTCCCCGTATAAAGGGACTAACACGATTTTAGTTATTCTCATAAAGGAGACAACCGAGGAATAGGAGTCCAAAGAGGATTCTAGTGGAGGAGATTTCAACAAACCCAAGAAAGAGGGTATTAAATGTTGAAAATCAAGGATCACGTGAAAGTGATCTTGTTCGCTAATAGTATAGTGAACGATACTCATAGAGTTAAGGTGGATAGTTAACCTTGTGTATTACCTTTAAACGAGCTAGATAAAGGGAACTCTTCAGGGGTTTGGGAATCGGATGAAGTTATTCTCAGAACGAAGCAAAAATTATATAGCACATTTCGGGGAGTAAGGGGATTAGGTTTTGACAATCTAAGTTGTTTTATACAGCTACATTAGACGGTTTGTATCCTGTGTATAAGGAGGATGAAGGTTAAGCCTTTGGCATTTGCTGAGGCAAATGGAGTTGGTTTTGAGCTCTGTTTCGAGGTTGGGTGATTACCTCCGAAACTGTAGAAAGGAGATTGTGAACCAATCGGGTAAAGTTAATTTCTAAAAGAGATTTTCTTTGCTAGGAGGAACGATGTTTTACGTAGGAGTTTATTGTGTTTTATTGTGTGTGCTTCATGTGTTTCTTTTTCGTCAAGTATTAGTTAATTACCGTTTTAGAGGAATAGCGTTAAATACGCTAGGATTTTAGGCATGTGATCATAGGATTTGGTTAGTATATCTAACTTTAGTCAATCAAATGAACTTAGATATGCGCAGTTATAGTACATTTTTAGGATGGGATAGGTAAACCAGCAGTTCAAGTCAAATGATATGGATTTATTTGATAAACTATAACGCCATGATGTTTTACCGGAGGAACTGACTTGGCTGAATATCTTTTTGGAGATTTTAGAAGAGGTAGTCCCAAGTCAGCAGGAGGATTTTGGTACAGGTTTAAGTACTTATTGGAATGACACCGACTGAGGATAGAAGACGGATTTACTAGTCAAATTCTTAATCAAGAATTTTATTTTCATCAGAGAGTGTCATTAGGAGGAGGTGCTGGAGTTGCATATCAAGGAGGAGGCAGAGTCACTCATTTGCACAAATAATATGGAATTTTTTTTTTTTTTTAGGTTACTGTTCGCAACAAGTAGTTGTTGCTCGGAAATTGTTGACGATTTGGAGGATGAAAAGATTTCCATATGCGGTTGCAGTTAGACGGGATGTCTAATAAACACTTACTTATGTTAGAAAAGTAAGATGTCAAAGACTTGAAGATGAGACCGAACATCTAATATCCGTCTCAAAGTCTGATGTTTGGTAAATAATCTAGATGGACCGTCAGAGATCATTAGATCCTTGCGGCCACTTCTCATGCTCGAGCAGGACTGACAGAGTAGTTTCCACGGATTTAGATGAGAGATTACTAATTCTACACAAGGGTCAGGATTCTGGTTGGGAGATCGTTGACTGATAAAATAAATCAGTTTCATTTTGTCTATTTTGGGAACTAGTAAGATATCAGTTCCTACGAATAACACGGATCACGAGACAGCTTAGATGGATAGATGTGGTGATTCACACTTTGCATTAAGCTTCGTCTGGTGAAAGTAATAGGGACGAAGGTGATCTTATCAACCGGTATGGTAATTGAACCTTCGGTGGTTGTTGCACAATCCGTTGTGGTTTAACATATGGAAATTATAACACCTGCTGTTACCAGGGAAATGGAAGTGGTCAACTTAGAATATTTGAGCTGATCCCACAGGAGGCAGTACCTTACTCAGATGAGTTTAGGGTACTGAAGGAGGATTGGTAGTTGTCTTAATAATTCTAGGAAGGTCGAAGTGACTGAGATGTAAATTAGTAAAATTTTACAGTGCAGTCAAATAGTTATGAGTTGCATCCTGACATACAATGTTACTTTTGGTGCGGTACGGATAGGGACATGTACATAACTATCCCCAAGAGTATCATCTGTTAGTAGGGTGGAAAATTGATACTTGGATATCACTGGAGGTTTTAGTTCTTTCTTATATCGAGATGGGAGTAGGACTAATCAGGAGGGGATGGTTGGTAGAAATTACTGACATTTGTGGGAATTTTAATTCCATATGGTTTAAGAGTAGTGGATAGAGCAAGTTCGCTTGTGGACTACACTTTAGTGGAGTTTAATTTGGCGTTTCTTATCAGTTGTACATTGCGATGATAACGGAGGTATAACATGTGGTTATTCAATATGGAAGATAACTGGTGCTATGTCAAAGGAGCTTTCTGAAGGTGTTGGAGTAACAACTTTGCTTTGCATCTCTAGACAGGAAATTGGATCGCAATATTCTATTTAATTATGGAAAATATGCTTAGGATATGTATCCTAGGTTGGCATGGGTAATTGAAAATGTTACTTACCGTTTCAGATATTATTTGTGTTATTGTTGGCACAAGGAGGTTTATGCGACAATGTTTGGGATTTTAGATGTCGGGTTGTGCCGATCTCTCACTGGTTGGTCTGGCATGGAAGCGAGGTTATCTAATAAGACCTTGACTTTATGTAAGGATACATTAGAGAACTATGCTCTCTTTTGGTAATGAGTGGTCACAGTTTGGATGCGACAGTCGGATTTTGTAGATAGTGGAACTCGTATATGGGAGTTTTCTATCAGGAAAAGGTTATTTGAGCGGTCTTCCGTATCGGAAGCAATGTGTTTTGGAGGAAAGTTAGTTTTATGTATCGCACCGACTCTTCACGGGTTTTGGTTATTGGTTTCAGCAGTAGCCTATTGTTTAGCGTTACCAACTTGTTAAGCGTTGGATGCATAGGACTTTTATGTGTTAGTTCTATGGAACTGGAAGGAATAGGGATGGTTACCCTTCATTAAATATTGGGTAAGATTGGCTCGTTGCTAGATACAATCTAGGCGTTGTACATTTATGCTATTGTCTTAAACATAGAAACTTAGTATATTGTTGGATATGTTGGAATTTGGTGGAGCTCGTCTAAAGGGGCTGTGCCACACGGAAACGGAAATGAATTTTGCACAGTAATTAATTCAGAGTTTCATAAATTCCGAGGACGAAATTCCTTTTGTTAGGGGGGAAGAATGTAATACCCCTAGTTTTCAAAAGGACAAAATAGGAATTTAATTTTGCATTTTGGTTTTTATTTCATTTTTATTTGATTATATGACTTAGTTGTTTGAATTGATTGTTTTATTTGGGGAATTTTATTTTATGTGTATTTGCTTAGTTGCTTAATTATTAGTTGTGTGTATTTAATTTAAATTGCTTAATTACTATTTATGTGTATTTAATTTAATTGTTGAATTGTTTATGTGTGATTTAATTTAATTATTTTATTAGTATGATTTAATTGACGTGTATTGTTGGTTAGTTTATATAACTTATTTGTCAATTGTTTATTTAATTTTTGTTTGCTTTATTTACAATTATGCTTAGGTGACTCATTTGGTTTATATTTTAAATGGTCGTGGATATAGATTAGGGTTAGGGTTTTCTTTTATGGATAGTATTTAGCCGACTTGTAAATTAGTCGAAATTAAAAGTAGGTTAAATATAGAATGAAGGCCTATATATATTGAACAAAATAAGTCTGCTAGGGTTAGAAAACCGTATGCACGTATTAGTTTTGAGAAGGCAAAACAGAGGAAAAAGGGGCAGTGACCAAAGGAGGAAGGGAATGTGTTAAGTTTGCCGGAATTTGCAGACGAAGGTTGAAGGTTTCAAACTGAAACCTAGAGGCAAGTTTCAGTCTATCTCTTTCCTGTAAACTTGTGTTCTGTGCATTCTTTTTAGTCTCCAGGAACTAATTCAACTTTTAAAATTAATGGTTGACGCATAACGTATCAGAATCTGTTTATGGTTTAAAACACTGAAATTGGTTCTTGCATAAAACTATGTTGATTGGGGTTTTAAACTTCTATAAATTAATTCGTAAGGAATCCAAGGAGTTTTTAGGATGGTTTGGACTATAATTGAACACTGGAAACTTAAAAACGGAAATTTGATACCAGATTATCAGACTGTAAATTTTGTTGTGTCTAGAAAAACTGAAACCTGTTTCTTACATAAACTATGTTGTGTTTGGTTTCGATTTTTGTCAATTGGTTTACACTTGAATATGAGGGGTTCCTAGGGCTGTTTAGACTCTGATTGAACCATGAAACTTTTTAAAAAAAATTAAGAACTGAAGGTTAGAGTTCACCAGTAGCAGAGAGGAAGATCAGAGGAGGAGGGAGGAGGCTCTCAGGGAGAGAGCCGGCTCCTTAATGAACGGAGCCGGCTCCCATGGAGAGAGAGCCGGCTGTCCATGTAGGGGAGCCGGCTCTAGGTGCTTTAGAGATGGCTCCCATGATGGGGGAGCCACCTCTCTTGAAGGAAAACACCTACGGATGTTTTCGAGTGACTTTCTGACTTAAGGGGGCCAAAGGAAATTTTTGGAAAATGAAGGGGAGTTCTAAATAATTAGAATTAACCTATAAGCCTCTAAAAATAATTAATATATAATAGTGTAATAATCTTTGTATTGGCATGCAGCAGAAGAGAGTTTAATTTGCTAGTTTATGTTAGCGAACTTAAACGGTCTGCTAAGGAATTATGTGTGGAATGGTGTATTAATTATATATACAACTTAATGAAGGCTGGAAGGGTTGGTCTAGGATCTGGTTATAGATAGCTTGAGCTTTGAATCCTAAGTCACATGCTGTCAGAAGTTGAGGAGGTGTTACGTGCCGGTTGTGCTTTACCATTTAAATTGGAGTACTATGAAACACCATTAGGGTTTTATTTACAGTGCGGATTGGATTTCTGCGTGTCATAAGATCATGCACAGGTTTAAAGATGGAGGATTAAATAGACGTCATATGATGTAGTTACTAATTTACACGCCGTCAAGGATTAAGGAGAAGTTAGTTACTAACCTTTGTTACAGTAATGAACTAGTATGGAAAAGGATGGTTTGGGAATGCTAGCATAATGTGCTTAGGTTTTACTTCTGACAATCATTATACCGTGCTATGGATGTTAATTGATGAACTATTTCAATTGTTGTTTATTAACTGTATGGATGTGAATAATATAAATTGTTTATCAGTACTTTAACAGTTTATTTGGAGGATTTATGATTTTAATCATATACTGGTTGCATGGGATCTTAAAAATATCTGATTTCTATTATGCTGGTTTCTGGATATATTTGATATTCTAATGAATGTGTATTGTTTATGGATCATTTGCATTATATGTACCGGTATGGGACGGTGACATATCAGGGATGGATTAGATCAAAAAGCTAAGTCCTACCCCTTCATACATACGGAATGGATTAACTAAAACAGTTAAATCCTACATGGATGCATGTCCTGTCAACTAAAACAGTTGAACGATATAACGGATGTTTGTTTTATCTTTCTGCATTAGGAAGGAATTTATATATATATTTATGGTACCGTGATACGAGCTTGAGTCTCCTGATCACGGTTAGGGTGCGTATATCGCAAAGGTTGAATAGCTGGATATAGCTGATGTTCCTTGGTAGGTCTAGGTACTTGGCTGTTGGAAAGCGTGTTTTATAGGTCACCTTCTACCCAGGCTGAACTATGTTATAGGCTAGTGAGCATCCTATAGTGTGTATTTATATGTCTATGGTATTGTAGATATTGACGAGCTATATAGGATGTATCTGCGTATCGGGTTTATGTGCGGATTGTAGTAGGATGGAACTTGCATGTGGGCCTGACCCAACTTTACTTTTCAGGTGTTCGTGAGTACCAGGCTTAGGGTTTGACCGTGGTGATGCAGATACAGTCACTCACTCTTCCGACTACATAGGATTTTCTTTCTTATTTTGGTTTTGGATTTTAATTCTGTAAATGTTTTACCAGTTGGAGTGATTAGGGGTCCACTAGATGGATTCCCGAGTTGTACAGATTTGAAGGATTTAAATGTTATTAATTTATTATTTTAAGTTGAGGATTTTTATTTTAGAATTCTTTCAGCATTTTTTTATTTTATTCTTAATTCAAATTTTATTCCTACTTGTTTACATATTAATTGTCTGATATCCCTCGGATCTGTGCTCGGACTTGATCTCCCGTGGCTCTAGAATCGAGGGGTATCACATAAATCCTTTAATAATTAATCCAATAATAAACCTCCAATAACAAAATCCTCTGATATTAGTTATTAATTAAAATTACAACTTGAAAATCCGTCATGTGGACCCCTAATCCAAAATCCAACTAAAATAAAATAATATTTGACTAAAACAATAATAAAGAAATCATACGTTAAGACAGAGGAGTGAATAGATCATCTCTACTCAGCACGAACAATCCTTAAACCTGAAACTAACGAACACCTAGAAAATAATGGTGGGTCAGGCGCACAAACAAGTTCTAATTTACTACATCCCAAACTGAGACTCAGAACTCATATACATCCTAATTTATTCAACAAAAACTAATCGTCCCTATATATATACACACACACTAAAAGAACCTCACTAAACTATAGGGTTGTCTCAACCTGAATAATAGGCAATATGTAAAACGCATATATAGTGGGTATGAGTACCTAGACCTACCAGGGCACACAACTACACTATATCTAGCTACACATCCCTGGCAATATATACACCCTAACCATGATCTTGAGACTCAAGCTCATATCATGGCATATAACTCTATATATATATAATCTGTCCTATCCAAACATAAAATTAATATCCTGTATGTCATCCAACTGATTCAGTTGACCTGACATGAAAATATATAAGATTTAACATTTTAGTTAATCCATTTTGTTATATATGAATAGGTAGGACTTAACGTTTTTAATTGATCCGTCCTTAATATGCCACGATCCCATACTGGTGCATAGAATGCATACAATCCATAAATGATGCTACAGTTATGCTATCACATCAAATAAATCCATACATAGCATGATATAAAACATACAGATATTCCTTTGCATTTAATTGAGCAAAATGTAACAATTCTAAGTAACATGAATTGAATTTATCTCATAAAAATTAATATGCATCTCAATTAATTGTACTCTTCCACAATCTGATCAAATTTATTTGAAACCAAATAATTGATTAAAATAATTTAATCCAACCATATTTAATTAATTTAACCTTTTTAAATTAATTAAATTTCATATTTAACATGTGTATTTAAATCATGTTTTTAAAATCTTCCATAAATCTAATTTAACAATTTAAAAATTATTAAAACAAATTTAATAACATATTATGAACAGTAGGCAAAATCCCAAACAAAACCCAAACTCCAGTACTGAATCGGTCGACTGAAATCCTATTCTGGTCTACCGATACAGCTCTATCGGTCGGCCGATGACCCATATCGGTCGGCCGATACTTTGGTCGATCGAAACCCTGAATCGGTCGGCCAATCCCTACGCTGTTCTTCTCCTTCTTCAGTGAACTTCCTCTTACGAACCTCCATTGTTGGAACTTCAAATCTCTAATTCAACCTCTTAGAACATCCTAATAACTCCAACATAGTTCATAAACATTATTTAAACATTGTAGAACACATATGATGTATCAATTTATCCTAATTACCAAACATGTTCACAAACCCATTACAGATATACATACACTGTAATTTCAATTTTTAATCATGCATATAGTTTAATTAATTTAATTAATTAATCCTGAAACTAATCTAGCATGTATATAATCTGAATCAAAAGATAAGAGTAGAAAAGAACTTGCCTTAAGGATTTTGATAAAAATCCTAGCCTCATTCTTCCTCTTTTACTTTTTTTTTCTTCCTTCTTTGTCTCTCTAAACTCTATGCCTTTTTCCTCCAAAATATACTACGTTATTTCATTTCTAGCCCCCTTTTATTAATCTATATTTATATATTTATAGGCTAAATAAAATAACTTAATCCTTTTCCCAATCCAAGTCAACTTAATAAAAGAAAATAATAAAATTAAAATATTAAAAAGGTAACTAAAAATATATTATGTACATAATCTATGTATATCCTTATTACACAAATATATAAAATATATACATCAGATTATTAATACTAAGTTACAATAATATTAATTAATTAATTACTTTCCTTTTATATATATATATATATATATATAAAGCTATTTATGGGTAACTAAAAATATGTTACGTATATAATCTGTGTATATCCTTATTATACAAATATAAAAATATATACATCAGATTATTAATACTAAGTTACAATAATATTAATTAATTAATTACTGTCCTTTTATACATATATCTATATATATAAAACAATCCATGAGTAACTAAAAATATATTACATATATAATCTATGTATATCATTATTATAAAAATATAAAAATATGTACATCAGATTATTAATACTAAGTTACAATAATATTAATTAATAAATTACTTTACATATATATATATATATATATATATATATATATATATATATATATATCGATCTATAAAATTATCCATGGGTAATTATCCTTACCCATTAAAACTCTTATCCAAGTAGTCCATGTGACCCAATTGGTTGGTCCATTACTACTAACCATATCCATACAATAAAATAAAATAAAATAAAACAAAAATATATTTAATTATTTAATCTACAATTAATTACAAATAAACAAACAGATCAATTAAATCAACTAATTCAAATAACATTCAAGCACATAGTTTTATTAATTACTTAAGTCAAATAAAATATTTAAGCAAATAATATATTTAATTAACCAATTCAATTAAACACATAATCAAATAGCCAAATAATTAACTAAATAAATAAAATGCAATTAAAACATTAAAAATAATACTGAGACTATCCTTTTAAAATTAGAGGTATTACATTACCCGAACCTGAAGCCACATAAGGGTACTATGGCCATTTCATGTCATTATAATAGTTCTAAAGTCCATAAGGGTATAACAGTCATTTATCGTGGTTAAATATTGGTTTTGAGCCTATAAGGGTAAAATAGTCATTTGGTACATTTATTATGGCTTCACAACTGACGGTGGCCGTTCCTATACGCCAAAATAATGTAGTAAATGTGCGGTTCAAGAAAAGCCTTTTTAGGTCAACTTTAAACTTATAAAAACCACTACTTAACACAACTACTAACGTAGCTAGGGTGAGTAGGAATCGTTCCAAGGGATAAGAGGGCTACTAGTAATGGAAACAATGCTTAGGGTCAGTAGGTCGAATGATCAAAGGTAGATTGATTAGTTGATTAAACTACAATTAAGATTAAATAAACTCAATGTAAAACAAGTAATTAAAGGATAAAGAAAACAAGAGAGAGAGGTCTTGGGACTTAGAGGTCACCACTAAGCATCACATTTCAATACACTCAATTCATAATTAATGAGGGGAAAAACATATGCTGCAACAATAGTGAGTGTGTGTGGTTGTCTCAAGAAGTATGGATGACCAATTAAGTGTATATTGTCTAAACAACACAATGAATAGCACAACATATCAAACTAAGCCATTAATCCTTCCTTTAAGCTCACAATCCAAACACCTCACATAATTAGAGAAATATACTACTTGCATTCATAAGTATGGAACATCAAACAACAAGCATGGATTATCCTCCCATTTAACAACTAAGGTAACTACACTACATCTAAGCTAATGACATGGAAATTAAACTAATTCAACTATGGGAGAGGCACAATCCATCAAGAAATGAGTATAAACCATCAAATAAACCACAAGAGTATTCTATTAAGTACTATGTCTTGATAATCTCTAGATCTATAGCATCAATACACATAGACATGCATCAACAACACAAGAACTATAGATAAACATATGAACATCTATTCTAGCATACATAAACATATGGATAGAATGAAATGATCAATTGGAAGAATTAAACCACATAAATCATTGAATAAACAAGATCTATGTATATATAAATGTCAAAACATGTATTACAACACAAATTCCCTCAAAAATACATAAATCAAGGTAAAGAAAACATGCTTAGGGCTAACTTTAGCCCCAAGAGGATGTCTATCCACTCATGAATGGTGTCCTTCAACCCTCAAGGGCTATCTCCATAGTAGAAGTGCTCTTCTTCTTGAAGTAGATGGAAGACCTCCCAAGAATGTGTCTCTAGCCTCCTCTTCTCTTTTTTTCCCCTCTAAGAATAATCAAATTTTGTATCTAGGTCCTCCTTATCACCCCCTAGTGTAAAAGTGGCTCATCATCCTTATATAGGTAGCTCAAATGTCACACCCAATGGTCTAGGCTCGTACACTAGGGCTCCTCCAATGATTGTACCATGAGACAACTTTTAATGAGCTGGAAATTGATTTAATTTGCACTTGAGAGGGTTCGATCGATCGAACCTATGCTGAGATCGATCGAACTTGGATGAGATCTATCAAACTTTGGCTGGATCGATCCTCCCATGGTGGTGCCTTTTTGGATAAGGACAGATCTAAGATATTTTGGGAAAAGAGACAAAAGTGGTAGGTGGGGTGGTACAACAAGATAAGATGGAATCTTTCCGATCGATTTGAAAAATGTTGGATCGATCGAACTTTGTGGGATCTTTGGATAAGGACAAAAGAGCTTGGATCCATCTTGGAGAGTCTAGATCGATGAACTTTCGATCGATCGAACATGTTGAATTCCACACTTTGCTTCATTTTGCTTCCACTTTGCTTATTTCTTTCATCCAGCTTGAGTTAGCTTCTTTTAAGCTCTTATTTGGCTGAATTAGCTTATTTTGGGGATAAGCACCTAAAAAGGACAATAACATGAAATTAGTCTAAAACAGGAAAGTAAGATAGATAAAGGTCCTAGAATGTTCAAGCTTAAAGGGTTTAAATGCACACTTTTCAGCGCTTATCACACCCCCAAACTTAAATATTGCTAGTCCCTAGCAATGAACTACAAAGTTAAGGAATGAAATGAACAACTATACAACTATGAATCTAGAAAGTAATAAATGGATAACGCCACTTTCGTAGGGAACACGATTGCATTTAGCATATGCAACAAACCTTTTAAAACCCCTAGGTTACCCCTAGTGGACGAGTGAAGTCTCGTGAAGGTTTCCAGAAATGATACCCACAAACATTAAGCTCGTTCTCGTAAAAAAGGTACCAATATTACAAACAAGTATTGGGAGAAAACTACCTCAAGTATGCAATTTTTCAACCATTTCCAAGCAATCTCCCAAAATTTCAACATCAAACAAGCAAGTATGGTCTTCCACACATCAAGAAAATGATCATGGAAATCAAAACAACACTAGAATCCTTTTTGAGTGGACCGGCATCAAATATGTTGCTATCTAAGCCAACTAAAGAAATTATCACATCCTTACCCTCAAACTAGCACACAAATTTAGTACCGATCATCAAAATAAAGAGTGGACCTTTTATTAAAGCTTTATTGATCTAGGTACATTTATTCTTTTCACTTAATTTCATTTTATTTTATTATTATTATTTTCTTTGTACTATCCTAAGGATAAAAAATGGAAGCATAGTGCAATGTGTTGATCTATTAAGCTTTCTAGCGATCCATGAGGTCGAGTGTTAGGTCAATGACTCCCAAACTGGACGGCTTTAGGGCATTAGGCGTTCAAACACCCCTAAGGACTTACAAGCTCAAATCAACTAGGCTACAAATCAAAACAACCTCCATCTAATCATTTCCCACTTCTCACCTTTTGGGAAAAGTCCTCACTTTCTATTGCTTTTTTTTTTTTTTTTTCTTTTGTTTTTTTTTTTCAATTTATTAACCTACAGTTTGGGCCCTTCACCTTTCGGCGCGAGAAATTCAGTGCTTGATGAGACTAGAATCTCAGCTACTCAATGAAAAGTGTTTGTTATCCACCTTTATCAAAATGAAAGTTTTCAATGCACTACTAGCTCAATTGGGATATAACCAATTCAATAATCAACAAAGCATGTACCCCACAAATGAATGCTAGTGTGCGCCTGTGCTAGTGTAGAATCCTAGAGTGAATCTTAAAACAATCATAAAATCAGGATGATGTGGACCACAAGTTCAAGCAAAATTTACTCCTAAATGGCATCCACAAGGCATACAAGGAGTATTGGACTCTCAAGTCAAGCAATTTTTAAATTTTAAGCAATATAGTCCTCAAAAGATCAAAGTCATAGCTAACATGGATCTCCAATCTCAATCATGTATTTAAAACTCAACTTTAAGTAGAATGCAAAAAAGACACCTTACCCCCAAACTTAAACCGCACATTGTCCTCAATGTGCAATGAAAACAATGGAAAAGATAGAAAGAGTATACCGTGGTGGCAAAGACATGAAGTTCGGCGATGATCTAATTCGAAAGACGTCTCCCCCAAACTTGGAATCAACAACCTACTTGAATAACCAAACTAGCAAACTCACATCAAATATCAAATGGGATAAGAATAATCAAGTTATGCATTCTATGACAATGTAGCACAATATAAAAGAGGGATATGAGATCAAGCCCTAGCTTAAGCATGAAAGTATGCTTTAGTACACATAAGGGCACACTAGTGAAACATATTTATATATATATATATATTGAATCATTGAAAGCAAGATTAAACTAAATACAAGAAAATATGAACAATGATTGCTAAGTTTAACGTTTCCAGCTAGACGGAATGCTGCTTTTAAAGATTGACATATATTTTTTTTATTTTTTATTTTAAAAAAAAAAATAAAATAAAAAATCTTCAGATCGATCGAACTTAGATAGATCCAATTTTCGATCGATCGAAATGGTGAAATCCTACAGACAAGTTTGATCGATACACAGAAAGGTGAAATATGCAGAGATCAAAAAAATTTCTAAGTATGGAACTGAGATCGATCGAATATAAAGTTCAATCGATCTTGGAAGACTTAGATCGATCTAAGGAAATTTTTGATCGATACACAGAGAGCTGAAATATGTAGGAAATTCTCGATCGATCGAACTGAGAGATGATTAGATGCAGAAAGTGATGTTCGATCGATCGAACTTTTCTTGAGATCGATTGAACTTCCAAAAATAAGCAAGAATTTTGAACTTCGTTTTGAGAACATTGAGCGCGACACTAGATCTCTTCATAGACTGGATTTACTAAAAGTGCTACTTCCATATGCCTTTGAAAAACTTGTCCCTCGATGTAAGGTTTCAACCTTTGCCCATTCACCATGAATGTGTTACCATTCTTTAAACTTTGAATCTCAACCGCCCCATGCGGCGCAACAGAGATGATCTCATATGGACCTCCCCATTTGGTTCGCAACTTTCCTGGAAAGAGCTTTAACCTAGAGTTAAAAGGCCAAGCTTTTTGACCAGGCTCAAAAGATTTCTTCCTAATGTGTTTGTTATGAAAAGCTTTGGTCCTCTCTTTATAGAGTTTGGCATTGTCATAAGCATTATGCCTCAACTCTTCCAACTCATTCAATTGGAATAAGCGATTCTCTTTGGCTTTGTCAAGGTCAAAATTGAGCTTTTTAACCGCCTAGAAAGCTTTGTGTTCTAGCTCAACCAGAAGATGGCAAGGCTTTCCATAAATAAGTCTATAAGGAGACATGCCAATGGGAGTCTTGTATGCCGTTAGGTAAGCCCATAAAACATCAATCAATTTGCGTGACCAATCCTTTTGGGTTGTGTTAACCGTTTTCTCCAGGATATACTTAATTTCCCGGTTTGACACTAATACTTGTCCACTTGTTTGAGGATGATAAGGAGTGGTGACTTTATGTGTAACGGAGCACTAAAGAAAGAGTTACCTTAAGAATTAATTGCAAAAATGCTTTCCTCTGTCACTTATCATAGCCCTTGGCATACCAAAATGAGCAAAATTATTGGATTTAATGAATTGAATAACCACGAAGTGGTCATTTGTTTTGGTAGCACAAGCCTCCACTCACTTAGAAACATAGTCGACGGCAAGTAGAATATATTGAAAACCATAGGACATGGGAAATGAACCTATAAAATCAATGCCCTATATGTCAAAGATCTCTACAATAAGAATATTTGTAAAAGGCATCATGTCTCTTCTTAACATTGAGCCCATCTTTTGACATCTTTCACACAATTTACAAAACTTGTAAGCATCTTTATGGATTATGGGCCAAACTAGCCCGCATTGAAGAACCTGCAATGTGGTCTTCTTTGCACTAAAATGCCCACCACATGCAAGAGTATGACAAAACACAAGAACGCTTGAAATTTCACTCTTCGGAATGCATCATTTCACAATTTGATCCGGACAATATTGGTACAAGATAGGGTCTTCCCAATAGTAATTCCGGATGTTGGCATAGAAATGGTTCTTTTCGTTCTTTGACCAAGTAGTTGGAAGCTTGCCAATTGCCAAATAGTTTACAATGTCGGCAAACCAAGGCATTTGTCCATTAGAAACTTGAAAAAGTTGTTCATCTGAAAATGAATCACGAATTGGTGAGCTAGGGGAAGATACAACTACCAACCTTGAGAGATGATCGGCAACCACATTTTCGGTGCCTTTCTTATCTTTGATTTCAAAGTCAAATTCCTGAAGGAGAAAAATCTATCTTATTAAACGAGACCTTGTTTCCTACTTAGTCAAGAGGTGCTTCAAAACAGCATGATCAGAATAGACAATGACTTTTGACCCTAAGAGGTAGGACCGAAATTTTTCAAGAGCATATATTACGGCAAGTAATTCATTCTCGGTAGTGGAGTAATTCAATTGAGCTCCCGAGAGGGTCCTGCTTGCATAGTATACAGCGCATGGAAGTTTTCTTACCTTTTGCTCCAAAACTGCTCCCATGGTATAATCAAAAGCATCACATATGATTTCAAACGGTAATGACCAATTGGGAGGTTGTATAATAGGAGTAGATGATAACAAGTCACGTAATTTATGGAAAGCATCAAGGCATGCTTGATCAAAGACAAAATGACTTTCCTTGGCGAGAAGATTACACAAGGGTCTAGCAATTTTGCTAAAGTCTTTGATGAAACGACGATAGAAGCCGGCATGACCTAGAAAGGAGCGAACTTCTCTCACTGTAGAAGGTGGAGGCAATTCAGAAATGAGCTCAACCTTCGCTTTATCCACCTCAATTCCCCTTTTTGAGATGACGTGACCCAAAACAATACCTTCTTGAACCATGAAATGGCTCTTTTCCCAACTAAGAACGAAGTTTATTTCATGACATCTTTTAAGCACTAAATTCAAATTTTTGAGGCATGCATCAAATGAAGACCCAAAGATAGAAAAATCATCCATAAAGACTTCAAGATACTCTTCCACCATGTCCGAGAAAATTGACATCATACACCTTTGGAATATTACGGGAGGATTGCACAAACCGAAAGGCATCCGTCTATAAGCAAATGTGCCAAAAGGATAAGTAAAGGTGGTTGTCTCTTGGTCTAAGGGGTCAAGGGCTACTTGATTGTAACCGGAATAGTCATCAAGAAAGCAATAGTATTGTTGCCCGGCCAATCTTTCTAGGATTTGATTAATAAATGGCAAAGGGAAGTGATCTTTCCTAGTGGCGGCATTCAATTTTTGGTAGTCAATGCATACTCGCCATGAATTGGAGGTACGCTAAGAAATTGCCTCGCCTTTTGCATTTTTAACCACCGTAATCCCTAATTTCTTGGGAACTACTTGAGTTGGACTCACCCATTTGCTATAAGAGATTAGATAAATGATACCGGCATCTAAGAGCTTAACTACTTCTTTCTTAACCACTTCTGTCATGGTTGGATTTAATCTTCTTTGAGCATCTCTAAAAGGTTTTGCATCTTCTTCTATAAGAATGCGATGCATATAAATGGAAGGATTAATTCCTTTTAGATCCGCCAAACTCCATCCTATAGCTTCCTTATTTTCCTTAAGCACATTCAAAAGAGAGTTCTCTCGATCTTTTTCAAGATTTGAAGAAATGATGATCGGAAGAGTCTCTTTTGAGCCTAGGAAGGCATACTTAAGATTGGGAGGGAGAGTTTAAGCTTAAAAGTGGGTGGGGAGACTAGAGATGGAACCAGTGGAGTGTTAGAGAGTAGAGGAAGAGGTTCTTTTGGATCTTTCCAAGGTGGAAAATCCAAACTTGCAACGGATTCCATTAAATTATAAACTTCATTCATTAACCCTTCACTATCAAGCCCACAATTACCATACATTTCAAGAAGACAAGATGCAAGGGGGTCCTCAGAAAGAAGAGATAAAAGATTATCCTCAGTTGGTTGTTTCATGACCATGGTGGGAATAGATTCCTCAACAACCTTATCTAAGACATCTATGAGACAACACTCGTCTTCATCTATGGGATGTCGACTTGCATTGAAAACATTAAGCTTAACCATCATAGTACCAAAAGAAAGGTCCATGACACCGGATCTACAATTAATGGTAGCATTTGCGGTAGCAAGAAATGGCCTTCCTAAGATGATGGGGATGTGATTGGTGAGATTTGCAACTGGTTCAGTATCAAGAACTATGAAATCAATCGGGAAGTAAAACTAGTCAACCTTGATGAGTATGTCCTCAATTATGCCCCTAGGTGTTTTAACGGATCATCGGCCAATTGAAGCACCACCGACGTTAGCTTCAATTCATTCAAACCTAGTTGGACATATACGGAGTAAGGAATCAAATTGACACTTGCACTTAAGTTAAGAAGAGCTCTACGAACTTCATGGGCTCCAATTACACAAGAGATGGTCGGAGCACCGGGATCTTTAAGCTTAGGTGGAGTGTTATATTAGATGATGGAGCTCACTTGCTCCGTTAGGAACACTTTTTTAGGGCCTTGTCCCTTGCTCTTCCTCTTTTGCGCATAAAGATCTTTCAAATTTTTTTCATAAGGCGGAATTTGCCTAATTGCATCCAAGAGAGGAAGATTTATATTAACTTATTTGAAGACTTCCATCATGTCATGGATTTTTCCCTCTTGTCTCCCAAAAGGCGAAGTTTCTTTCAAAGGATGAGGAAATGGAGCTTTTGGCTCATAAGACCTTGCAACTTGGGGGGATGATGAAGAAGGTTGAGAATTCTCTCTAGGGCCATGCTTATCCAAGGAAATAGGAATAGGATTGGAAACGGGACGGGTGTCAACTTTTGGTTGCACCGGTTCACTATCGTCACTTAGTTGTTCAACCCTATTGTCAACTTGTCTACCACTTCTCAAAGTAGTAATTGCTTGCACTTACTCTTGGGAAAGACACCCCGATGTGGAGTTTGGTTCCATAAAATGTTAAGCTTTTGGGTTCCTTTCGGGTTGGCTAGGCAATTTACCAATTTCTCTTGCATTCAATGCATTAGCTATCATCCTGATTTGAGACTCAAGCTTTGATATCGATTAAGAATGAGAATGCAACAAATTGGTGTTTATTTCCAAACTACCCAAAGCTACTAAGACCTTATCTTCAAATGTGGGGTTGCTAGAAAGTGCATGAGGGTGATTAGAGCTACTTTGAGAATTATAAGCTTGAGGATGAGAGAAATGGTTCATTCTTTGATGAAAAGAAGAAGATGAGACGAATTCTTTTAAGCCTCTACTTCTTTAGTGAGGAGGAACATATCGGATTTGAAAATTTTTAGCTTGAAAAAGATTTGAATGCTCACTCCACATCGGAATATAAGCATTCGAAAGAGGGTAAGCAAATGTGGCATTGACTTGTTCATAGTGTTC
Source organism: Cornus florida (assembly GCF_030987335.1). Taxonomy (NCBI): domain Eukaryota; kingdom Viridiplantae; phylum Streptophyta; class Magnoliopsida; order Cornales; family Cornaceae; genus Cornus; species Cornus florida. The sequence goes on along the minus strand of NW_026775575.1, from coordinate 52,634,753 downwards.
ATTACGCAAATGTCCATGGGGACAATTGGAAGTAATATGCAATACACTTGAACAAGTCATGCATGGCTCACAAGAATGATGAAGATGATGGTTAAGAAAAGGAGATGATTGTTTTACTGGCTTTTGACTCAATAAAAATTGATCAAGTTTTTGAGTTAGAGTTTTGACCTCAGCAACAATCTCCATTGGACTTCCAATTTGACACACTTCCAAATTTTTCTTTTTGTTATTAGAATCATGACTCAACCGAGAAGTGTGACATTTATGCAATGAATTTTCACTCATTTTCTCAAAAAAGTGCCAAACATCATCTTCATGTTTCCCAAAATATGATCCTCCACATGAGGTATCAACTATGTCCTTGTGAGTGTCGGATAGGCTTTCATAGAAATATTGGACAACTTGCCATTTTGGAATACCATGATATGGACACTTTCTTAACAAGTCATTCAATCTTTCCCAAGCCTCTTGTGAAAGTTCTCATTCCTTTTGAAAAAATTCACGAATAGAAGTTCGCATAACATTGGTCAAACTTACGGGGTAAAATTTCTTTAAATATTCATCTTGCATTTGTAACCAAGAAGTTATTGAATTTGCCCCTAAGTTGTTGAACCAATGCTTAGCCTTATTTTTAAGAGTGAAAGGGAAGAGAAGTAACCTAAGAACTTCCTCTGGGACATTCATGTACCTCACGGTAGAGCATATTTCAAGAAATTCATCAGGATGTTTATATGGCTCCTCACTATCTAAGTCATAAAAGAGTGGACACATTTGAATGGTCTCGGGCTTAATTCCATATTAATTTGCCTCAAAATTAGGAAGCATAATGCAAGTTGGTGCATGGTATTCATGAAGATTATAATGATCACGAAGAATCATTGGAGGAATTAGAGCTTGAACTCCGGGAGGAAATTGGTTGAAAGGAGGATGCTCCATGTAGTTCGGGTCTAAATAACCAAGATGACCCTCTAGAGTTTCCATTGGTTATGATGATGGGTTGGTTAAGACCGCACAAAATTCAAGAAACATAACAATGAAATCATCTAAGCAAACACTTTGGCCCCGCAACAATTCAATCAACAAATCTCCACATATAATGATCCCATGCTTCCATGCTTGAATAACATGCAAAGAAAAGTAAATTGCCTCCACGCGGGCTCACGATTTATCTAAGAAATGAAAAGCAAGCCTCCACGCGGGCCGACGATTTAACTAGAGATTGAGTTAGAAAGATCTCACAAAGGGTCCTTAAGCAACTTCAATTCATTTTCAATTTCCAAGCTTTGCTATGCTTTGTAATTTTTTTAGATTTTATTTTAGCCCTTTTTATGCTTAGCTTAGCTCCGTGCTTCTCAATTCTCTTTTGCTTAACCTCCTTTGCTCAATTCACCTAGCCAAATAAGAAAAAACACAATAAGTAACTAAAAATAAAAATAAAGTAAAGACACGATCAAAAGAGTACAAATCCCTAATTGTTGCCAAAACACGGTGTTGCCAATTCAATCCCCTGCAATGGTGCCAAAATTTGACAGTGGCCGTTCTTATACGCCAAAATAATGTAGTAAATGTGCGGTTCAAGAAAAGCCTTTCTAGGTCAAATTTGAATTTATAAAAACCACTACCAACACTACTACTAACGTAGCTAGGGTGAGTATGGATCGCATCAAGGGATTAGAGGGCTACTAGTAATGGAAACAATGCTTAGGGTTAGTAGGTCGAATGATCAAAGGTAGATTGATTGGTTGATTAAACTACAATTAAGATTAAACAAGCTCAATGTAAAACAAGTAATTAAAGGATAGAGAAAACAAGAGAGAGAGGTCTTGGGACTTAGAGGTCACCACTAAGCATCACCTTTCTATACACTCAATTCACAATTAATGAGGGGAAAAACATATGTTGCAATAATAGTGAGTGTGTGTGGTTGTTTCAAGAAGCATGGATGACCAATTAAGTGTATATTGTCTAAATAACACAATGAATAGTACAACATATCAAACTAAGCCATTAATCCTTCCTTTAAGCTCACAATCCAAACACATCACATAATTAGATAAATGTATTACTTGTATTCATAAGTATGGAACATCAAACAACAAGCATGTATTGTCCTCCCATTTAACAACTAAGGTAACTACACTACATCTAAGCTAATGACATGGAAATTAAACTAATTAAACTAAGAGAGAGGCACAATCCATCAAGAAATGAGTATAAACCATCAAATAAACTACAAGAGCATTCTATTAAGCACTATGTCTTGACAATCTCTAGATCTATAGCATCAACACACATAGACATGCATCAACAACACAAAAACTAGAGATAAACACATGAACATCTATTCTAGAATACATAGACATATGGATAGAATGAAATGATCAATTGGGAGAATTAAACCACATAAATCATTGAATAAACAAGATCTATGTATATATAAATGTCAAAACATGTATTACAACATAAATCCCTTAAAAAAATACATAAATCAAGGTAAAGAAAGCATGCTTAGGGCTAACTCTAGCCCCAAGAGGATGTCTAGCCACTCAATAATGGTGTCTTCCAACCCTCAAGGGTTATCTCTATGGTAGAAGTGCTCTTCTTCTTGAGGTAAATGGAAGACCTCCCAAGAATATGTCTCTAGCCTCTTCTTCTCTTTTCTTCCCCTCTAAGAATAACCAAATGTTGTATTTAGGTCCTCCTTGTCACCCCCTTATGTAAAAGTGGCTCATCATCCTTATATAGGTAGCTTAAATGTCACACCCAATGGTCTAGGCTCGTACGCTAGGGCTCCTCCAATGATTGCACCATGAGACAACTTTTAATGAGCTGAAAATTGATTTAATTCACACTTAAGAGGGTTCGATCGATTGAACCTATGCTGAGATGGATCGAACTTGGCTGAGATCTATCAAACTTTGGCTGGATCGATCCTCCCATGGTGGTGTCTTTTTCGATAAGGATAGATCTAAGATATTTTGGGAAAAGAGACAAAAGTGGTAGGTGGGGTGGTACAATAGGATAAGATGGAATCTTTTCAATCGATCCGAGAAATGTTGGATCGATCGAACTTTGTGGGATCTTTGGATAAGGACAAAAGAGCTTGGATCTATCTTGGAGAGTCTAGATCGATGAACTTTTGATTGATTGAAGTATTTTTAAGATCGATCGAATATGCTGAATTCCACACTTTGTTTCATTTTGCTTCCACTTTGCTCATTTCTTCCATCCAGCTTGAATTAGCTTTTTTTAAGCTCTTATTTGGCTGAATTAACTTATTTTCGGGATAAGCACCTAAAAAGGACAATAACATGAAATTAGTCTAAAATGGGAAAGTAAGATAGATAAAGGTCCTAAAATGTTCAAGCTTAAGGGGTTTAAATACGTACTTTTCAGCGCTCATCAACAACTCATTAGGGGTAAAACTACCATTTTCACATAAATTGGGTACATTAAGGCCCCAACAAAGGCAAATTGGTCATTCAGTGCAATCATAGAGGTTCTAGGATCCATGAGGGTATTTCAGTCATTTAGCATGGTTAATCCTTGTTGGAAACCCAAAAAGGATAAAAATAGTCAATTACTATGGTCATTCTATGCTTTGATTGAAGTTTTGGTGGGGTTAATTAAGTGATTATACTGAAATATGGGGTCAAGGTGCAAATATCTTTTCATCTAACTGGGTAGAAGATTTCTTGTAATTGGGTAGATGAATGGTCCAGTATACATTAAAACTGCAAATCTTATCTAACCGGATAGATGGAGGTATCTAACCGGTTAGAAGGCCATCTAATCGGGTGGATAAATCTATGTAACCAAAATTCATCTAACCCCCCTCTTTGCCCTATTCATCTAACCGGATAGATGAACACCCAGATCATTTCTAATTAGTTAGAAGACCCTATCTAACTGGTTAGATGGGAGAAACCCATTAAAACCAAGCACTGCCCATTTATCTAACCGGGTAGATACTTTTATCTAACTGGTTAGATGATTCCTAGAAGTGAAGTGATCGAGTAGATCACTTCTCTAACCCATACAGATGCAATCCAAAGTGCATAAACATGAAATATAAATCCATAAACATCATCTAACCTCTAAACATGTTATTGAATCATAAAAATAACATCTTTTATACATTTTTTGTGAATCAAAATCATCTTAAAACATTCATAGTGCAAAAGAATAGGTTTACAAAATAATGATGCTTCCATGGCCATAATTACAAAGGCCTCATTTGAAGCTCACAAAAGAATATAGTCGGTAACATATGATTATTGTCTAAGCAATTCTATTACAAAAGATATCAAAATACATCAACAAACCTTAAGCTTGCAGGTGTGCATCTTCTACAATTTCCTTACCATGTCCTGAAAATGATAAGTAAGGGGTAAGCACAACGGCTCAGTAGGTGATGCCTAAAGCATTGATTTTGGGCTCCGTTGAGTCGACATACAAGTAATAGATAAAAGAGATCGGAAACATACACAGGAATGTCAATAAGTCATAATTAACACAACTACACCAACATGCAATGAAATGTCATGCTTTCATGACCACAATCTCGGTCCAACTCAACATATATCGAAAACTGCTAACCGACTTTATCGAGGCAAGATTGACTATTTTCCCTGGCCTCAAATCCGACGACCATTTGGGACCTAGTAATCAACTTTACGATTCCTAAACTGGCATGCGCTCCCTCTAAGTAAAGATTAGCACTGAACTTGCAGAATCTGGTTTCTTTTACAAACCATTTTTCTCATAACCCTTCCCAAACATATCTTTTAAAATCATTTCGACCTCACTTTCCCCCAAGCCATGCTCATGCCATGAAGTGAATTCATGCGCTATTTGAGAATAACTGAACATAATTTATACTTTTTAAACTCAAATAAGCATGCTTTGCATTAATGGAATCACATCATCATATTGCATCAAATAATCTCAAAGTAGCAACTTGCATATATAGCACGCTTTTAACAATTCTAACATTTCAAATATACATCCAACATGTATAAACATAGAATTTTCATCAAAAACATATACATCACTTCAACTTCTAATAATTATCATTTAAGACAAATATAACATGGAATCAAGTAGGGAAAACTTAAATAGAGGCAAAACATAATACATTAAACACCCCTACCTCAAAAGATGAAACCCAAACCCTTAGCTCCCAAACTCGAAATTCACCCAAGGTGTGCAAAACTGATATGGAAATGAAGCCCTTGAAGAGTATAATCAACTCTTCTTGTACTTTGTCTTGATCTCAACCCAAAAAGCTCAAATCTTAGATAAAAGTTATAGTTCTAGGGAGAGAAAGAAAATGAATGGAGGGAGAGAAAGATAGCCGAAAAATGAGGGAGAGAGTGTGTGGTGAAATGTGGTCATACTTTAACTTACCCTCCTCCAAAATGAGTGGCCCAAAACAAGTCTCCCCCTTTGACCTCCCCTTTTACCAAAATGCCCCCCTTTCATAAACTAACTACACACAAGCCACAAAAATATCTCTTTCCACCAACTAGTCACATAATTATACATGTGTGTGTGTGTGTATATATATATATATATATATATATATATATATATATATATAACACATCATCACACAAATAAATAAATATGCAATGGAAAACAATATCGGGACCCATACAACATGCAAAACGATGTGCAGAAAAATAAATAAAATAAATACCAAAAATTTTAAAAAATCCGGGACACTACAAGATCCAAACCCCAAATCCTCCCAAATGCTTGCAAGACTGGTGTCAAAACGTTCTTCTCATTAAGATCTATGACTTCTCTAACTATGGCTCTTCACGAATCCTTCTCTAGCATGGTGAAATCTTAAAGAGAAGGTAGAGAGATATAAAGAGAGAATGAAGAAAGAAAAATGAAGAGAAAGAGATGGGGGAATGATGTGGCCGAAAGTGTGGGGGTGGGGGTGAGTGGGTGATGGTTAAAGCTTGACCTTGTCATCCAAAAGGTGTGTGTTACCCAAAAATTGACTCTAGAGGGGGGTGAATAGAGTCAATGGCCAATTTTTACAATTTATAGATTTATAATTTCTAATCAATAAATTAAGTAATTATCCAATAATCAAGATCTAAAAGTAAACAATTAATAGCACAATTGTAAAAGAGATAAGGGAAGAGAAATTACAAACAATGACTCGGCAATTTTAATGAGGTTCGGAAACTCCTACTCTTTGGCTCAAGACTCCTCTTGAGACTTCCCAATCCACTATAGCTTCTCCTTACGGGTGGAGAATAAACCTTTACATGAAGCAACTTCTTGCTTCACCTTGCTAAGAAAACAACCTTCCCTTAGTCATCCTTTGGGTCACACCAACCTGGTGGGTCAAACCAACCCCTTACAATTGATAGTAACAAGGACAATGAAGTACAATAAATCTCTCAAAGATAGAAGTACAATTTTTAGCCCACAACTAGAGTATTGATGAATGTAAATAAAGCTCAAACTCTCTGAATGATATGAATGAGAGAAGATGATATAAGTGAAGAACAAAAGTTCTTATGAACTCAATAGAATCTCTTAAGTGTAGAATAGAGCAAAAACTCTATGAAGATTCGAATAAGGGCAAAAGCCCTTTGAATGCTTAATTGAATCTCTCAAAATAGTATATGAATGATATGGGAGAGATGATGTTAGAACAAAAGCTCTCTAAAGCACTATAATGTCTCTCAAGTGATGTCTCTTACATATTCAGACATTCCCCACTCTATTTATAGAGTTTTCAAGCTCAAAAGAGCTATTAGGAGTTGAATGTACATGACCCGAGCAAAATAAAGCCGTTGTAGTTTGAATTCTGTAGGGACCGGTTGATGTGTAGCAACCAGTTAACGGTTTTGCATAAACCAGTCGACGTGAAACTTGTGTTCGTGAAATTTAGTACTGCCTAGATACCGGTCGACATGAAACCTGGTGCTTTAACATTTTTGACAGTTGACAGCTTATACACAGGACTTTTAGTACAGGACATTTGCAGGTACCTTATTTACATTGTAAACTTAAAGTAAATGTCATTTACTTTAAGTTTACAATGTAAATAAGGAAGTACCCCCCATTTAGATTAAATAAAAAATATAAAAAAGTTAAAATCCAACTAAATCAAAATGTGAAAAATCAGTTTTAGTACAAATTGGGGTTCCTGACAGTTTTGGTAAAACTTGATCCTCCCTATAGGCTAATGTAGAAATAATGAAAAAAATTCATAAAATCAGTTTAGGCTATTTGAAGTGTAAAGAGTAATTAGCAGGAAAGATTATTTTAAAATAATCATTATTTCAAAAAATCATTTTTCATACTTGGACATTTTTCATATTTAGCCAAATATAGTTTTTCATGAGGCGCATTCAAGGGCTCTAAAGTCCGTTACCAAGTCATGGTGATGAAGGCTTTATAGATGAGCAATATAAGTTCTAAACCTTAACCTTTACTTTCTAGAGACCAAAGTGAGTCATGTGATTGATGTCCATGGTCATAACATTTCTAGCATAAGTGATGAGTTCTTTCAAAGCTTATGCAAACTTGAACTAACTCATTCTTTAGAAAAGACTTCATGTACAAATATATATAAATGAAGCGCATTGTCTATTGCTAATTGATATAGGAGCATATGAATGATGAATGATATGCATGGTCCTATAGAGATGAGCTTCAAATGGATTCATAAATACTTTGACAATGAATCCTAAACACTCAGCAACCTATCTATCCCTTTCTTTATACTTTGTCCATGATTGTGTAGGCTTTGAGTTAGTCTTACTTTCTTTGTCTCCTTTACTTTCCATAGATGTGATCTTGAGTAATGGAATACTTAGAATGGTCTTTATGATCTTCATTGAGGTTCTTCTTTGAATGTAAGTCATCTATAACACTCAATATAAGCATTAGTCCTTAAACACCATTGATGGTTTCTTATCATCAAAACATCTAGATTGTCCTTGGATGAACCCACAGTATAGTCCTCATTAGCCCAACACTCATTAACCCATTCATATCCACTCAATTTGTGTGGCTCACATTGTGCCTTACAACTTTGACCACTCAAAGTACCAACTAGTCCTCCCCTTTTTAAATCAATACCCACCTTTCAATGTCACCCATTAAATAAAATAATTAACCATGCAATAAAATAACACCGGTCCCACATGCAATAAAAATTATTAAAATAAAATAAATAAATACTAAAAAATCCAAAAATATCTGGGACACTACAAATCTCCCCAACTTAAAAGGATTTCGTCCCCGAAATCAAGCTATACCTTAGAAAGAAAACAAATTCGGGTACTTGGAATGAGCCTCCTGTTCAAGTTCCCAAGTAACCTCCTCAATACCGTGATGATGCCACAAAACCTTCACTAATGGGATCGTCTTATCCCTCAATACATTATCCCGTTTGTCTAGGATCTAAATTGGACCCTCCTTATAAGTCACATCCTCATCAATCTAGACGTCAACCCAACTCAAAATGTGCGACAGATCTGACATATACTTTCGAAGCATAGATAAATGAAAAACGTTATGGACTTTTTCCATATGCGGTGGCAATGCTAACCGATAAACGACCTTTCCAATGCACTCTAAATTTTTAAATGGGCTAATAAACAGTGGTCAAAACTTGTCACTCCTCCCGAATCTCATAAATCCTTTTTGTGGCGAAACCTTAAGAAAAACGTGGTCTCCCACATCAAAAGACAACGGCCGCCTCCGTTTGTCTACATAGGTCTTCTGTCTACTTTGAGCCGTGAGCAACCTCTGTCTAATCAACTTGACTTTTTATGTAGTCTCATTCACAACTTTCAGCCTTAAGATGGTTGCTTTGCCTACCTCAGTCAAACAAGCTGGTGACCTATACGGTTTACCATACAACACCTCAAATGGTGCTATTTCAATTACCTCAAAGGTAAAAAATGCAGGCCTGAAACATATCCTCCAAAATATGGATGGTATGCTCCAATTGACCGCCCGTCTGTGGATGAAATGCCATGCTAAAACTCAACTACGTAGCAAGCGTTATCTGAAATCCCTCTGGAAGTAAACCGTGAATCTGTAATACCCCTAATTTTACAAATTATCTGAGCATGCAGATAATTTATTCTTCTCGTCCATAAAACCATGACAAGTCTAATAAAACCATATTAATTATCATGCTTGTCCACTATCACTAATATCATATTAATTAAAACTTCCACTCACAGAGAATAAATAAATTAAAGTTCAGTAATTTAAAATCCCTTTGCACTGAAATAAAACAATTTTCGTCGATACTTACCAGTGTTCAAGCTATAAACTCCTACTGGTTTATAAAACATTAATCCACTCTCTCAAGCATTAACTAGACATAGAACATCTCAAAATACCCAAGGATAGCTTCCTCCAAAATCAGAAAATCCAAAATCCGAGTTCCACAGCCCAAACAATCGCCCAAAAACCCCAGAAAACTAAAGAACTGAAGAGAGGCTGCTCCAAACAAGTTGGAGCCGCCTCCAACCAAGATGGAGCTAGCTCTAAACCACTTAGAGCTGCCTCTAAGGCACTTTGAGCCGGCTCCATGTTTTCATGGAGCCGCCTCCAACTTCCTCCCCACCTCTCTGCTTCTTCTCTTAAACTACGTCCCCTGTGTCTATTTCGGTGACGTCCAGTTTGTCTGTCCTCCTAACCTAAGGTTCAAAAAGGTCTAAACTAAACTCTAAGGTGTTCCAGAGACCATTAACCTCTTTGTCTAGTGACCAACAATGATTTAAACTTGAATTATACATTAAGGATTTAACACAGACAATTTACAGTTTGCAAACGCTTATTGTTTAACTAATTCAAACACTGTAATCCAGATTACTTCTAGTAGTTTTCAACAGGTTCCAGACTAATTAAACTCTTAAAACACCAATTGACATGAATTTAAAATAGAAGTTATGCAAAGAGGAAATTTAAACCAACAATACACATCTTGTAACCACGTCCAGTTTAAAAACTCAGACATGCATACTAGTTAAATTTTAAACTTTATATGATCCTGGAATTGTATTAGAGATGCAAATAACACGAGTCTAAGGAATAGAGATAGGATTAGAAATTGCCTTTGAGACTTTTATTCAAAATCTTTACGTCGTCTTTTAAGGTTCCGGCGATTCCGACTACCAAAGTCTTCCTCTGTTCTCTCTCTGCCTCCATAGACGTAAATAAGTTTTATCTTCTTTTTATTTTAAACCCTAAATAGATGTATCCTACATATTTATAGAGTTATACCAAACCCTAAATTAATTCAAGCCCCAAACTGAATCCTAATCGGCCCATAAAAACTTAATTAAAACCTACGTCGGCTACAACCGTGATTTCTTAAAAGAGCCCTAAATTAAATCATTAAATGAAAAAAAATAAGTAAATTAAAATAGTGATTCAAAGAAATAAAAATTATGTCATATAAACAACTTACCAATTTAAAATTAAGTCAAATAACTCAACTAATTCTCATAAGACAAATAATTCAAGTAATTCAAATAAACAATTAAATAATTAAAAATTCAATTAAAATAACAAATTTAATACCAGGACTATCCTTTTGAAATTAGGGGTATTACATTTTTTCCCCCTAACAAAAGGAATTCCGTCCTCGGGATTCGCTTTTACCTTCTTCCCATAATTCAGGAAACTGCGAGCGAATGACATCATCCCGTTCCTACATAGACTCAGCCTCATCATGATGACTCTATTGAATACAAACCAAAGGGATAACCTTATTACAAAGGATTTGATCCTGACGATCGACAATACGACACGGTGGCTCCGAATAAGTCGCATCCGGCTGCAACTCAATCTCCCCAACATCAATATGCTGATACCGATCCTCATCTTGCAGAAATTTTAGCAACATAGAAACATGGAACACATTGTGAATGCGATCCAAAGTATCCGGAAGTGCTAATCTATAAGTAACAGCTCCAATGCGATCCGTGATCATGAAAGGACTGACAAACCGCGGTGACAACTTCCCTTTCTTCCCAAAGTGCATAACACCTTTCATAGGCGACACTTTGAGTAAAACCTGATCTCTAATCCTAAACTCCAAAGTACGAGTATGCCGATCAGCATAACTCTTTTGCCTACTCTAAGCAGTACGCATGCGATCCCGAATAAGAGCAATCTTCTCAGAAGTATCCTTAATAAACTCTGGACCCAAGAATCTGCTCTCTCCAACCTTCATCCAATAAACAGGCGATCGACACTGTTGACCGTATAATACCTCAAATGGTGCCATACCAATAGTCTTCTAAAAACTATTGTTGTAAGTAAACTCCACAAGTGGCAAATAATCCTCCCAGTGGCCCTTGAAGTCAAGAACACACGACCGAAGCATATCTTCCATAATTTGATTCACCCTCTCAGTCTGTCCGTCAGTCTGAGGATAATAAGTAGTGCTAAGATGCAATTCTGTACCCAAAGCCTGCTGAAAGCTCTTCCAAAATCCAGACACAGAGCTCGAATCCCAGTCCGATATAATAGACAACGGAATACCATGTACCTTTACAATCTCTGCAATGTAAAGCCTCGCCAACTGCTCCGAAGTGAAGTCAATGCGAATAGGTAGGAAATGAGCTGATTTGGTCAACCTATCCATGATGACCCAAATAAAATTATGACCCTTGAAAGAAGTGGGCAATCCCTCCACAAAATCCATAGAAATGCTCTCCCATTTCCACTCCGGTATCGGTAGGGGTTGTAGAGCTCCTGGCGGCCTCTAATGATCAATCTTAACCATCTGACAAATACTACACTGAGAAACAAATAGAGCAATGTCCCTCTTCATACCTGCCCACTAAAACTGCCGCTTCATATCCTGATACATCTTGTCTCCGCCTGGATGAACTGAAAACTCAGAATGATGAGTCTCCGTCATCACGTCCTTTCTCAAATCATCAGCAGAAGGTACCACTAAATGTCCCTTGTAGCTCAAGCCTCCGTCAGTCCCAACGTGGTAAAATGGAACCTCCCCAGAAGCTATCTCTGCAACTTTCTCAATACACTGCTGATCGGTGAGTTGTGCTTGTAAAACCTTGCGAATGTTGGAAGGTGTAACCACCATGCAGGCCATAAAAGCGTTTGAAAACTCATCGACACTCTTCAAAGCATTCCACTCAGTGGTGAATAAGGTAAAAAGACTTCCAATAGGTCGGCGACTGAGTGCATCTACCACTACATTCGCTTTCCTTGGATGATACTGTATAGAAAAGTGATAATCCTTTACGAACTCCGACCATCTGTGCTGTCTCATATTCAACTCCCGCTGAGTGAATAAATACTGCAGACTCTTATGATCACAGAATAATCTGAAGGACTCACCCAACAGATAATGCCTCCATATGCGCAAGGCAAAGACCACAGCTGCCAATTCCAAATCATGTGTTAGATAATTAAGCTCATGTAGCTTAAGCTTCCGAGATCCATATGAAACCGGTCGCTCCTCCTGCATCAAAACACATCCAAGACCTTGCAAAGAACCATCTGTATAGACTAGATACTCTATCCTGCTCTGTGGAGTAACCAAAACCGATGCAGAAGTCAACTTAGTCTTCAGCTCATCAAAAGTTCGCAGACAGTGTTCATCCCACATGAACTGTACACCCTTTTTAGTTAGGTGCATGAGTGGTCTAGCTATCTTAGAGAACCCCTAAATGAATTGCCGATAATATCCCACCAAACCGAGGACACTCCGAATCTCAGTTGGTGAAGTACGTTGTCCCCACTCAACCACGGCTGAAACCTTGGCTGGATCTACTGCTATCCCCCTTTCAGACACCACGTGACCCAGAAACTTCACTTCCCTCTGCCAAAATTCACACTTCTTGAATTTGGCATGTAACTGGTGTTCACGAAGCGTCTGCAACACATTCCAAAGATGCCTCGCATGATCGTTTTCAGACCTAGAATAGATTAAGATATCATCAATGAAAACAGTGACAAATTGATCTAAATAAGCCCTGAAGACTCTATTCATTAAATCCATGAACACTGTTGGTGCGTTAGTTGTCCTAAACAGCATGACACGAAACTCATAAAAACTATATCTCGTGAGAAACATGGTCTTTGGAACATCCTACTCCCTAACTCTCAACTGATGATACCCAGAACGCAAATCAATCTTAGAGAAGTACGTGGCTCCCCTTAACTGATCAAACAAATCATCAATCCTAGGTAAATGGTACTTGTTATGAATAGTAACCTTATTCAACTCCCTGTAATCTATACACAGGCGAAGCGAACCATCATTCTTCTTTACAAACAGAATCGGTGCTCCCCAGGGTAAAGTACTCCTATGAATGAAACCCTGGCTGAGTAATTGCTGAATCTGATCCCTCAGCTCTCTCATCTCTACCGGTGCCATCCTATACGGTGCCCTAGTAATAGGCATAGTGCCTCGAGCTAAGTCAATCACAAAGTTGATCTCGTGACTAGGTGGCAACCCTGGAATCTCCTGAAATATATTCAGAAAGTCTTGTACAATTGGTATACGATCCAATGATACAATAACCTCCTCCTCTGTTTCTTCCTCCACATGAAATAAATACGTGCTACCGCCCCCATTAGAACATGGCATAGCTATAACATACATATCCTGACCAGGTATGGTGAACATAATAGACCTATCAAAGCAATTAACTTGGGCATGGTAGTGAGATAACCAATCCATCCCAAGTATCACGTCATAAGTGTGCATGTCCAGGACTAGTAGATTGGCTAGAAATCTGAGTCTGCCAACATCTAGTGTCACAGGCCCATCACTTTCATACAAAATGGCTGTATTGCCCAATGGTGTAAAAATACCCTGAGGTCTAGTGCATACCCTCGTCCTCATCCCAGATAAAACAATAAAAGTCCTAGCTACAAATGAATGTGTAGCACCTGTATCAAATAAAACACATCCATGCAAACCATGAATAGAAAACTTACCCTCAATAGCCTGAGGTGCCTGAACATCCTGTGGCATGAGGTTATACACCCTACCATAGTGCAACTACTGTTGTGCCTGTCCTTAAATCTGCGGCGATGCCGGTAAAGCCAGATGTGTCTGTCCCTGAATCCGTGGAACCTGTGGAGCTGGTAGAGGCACTGACACCCTCTGTCCCAGCTGCACATATTGTCCCTATCCCTGTCCCTGTCCTGCTTTAGGACACTGCCTGGTAGTATGACCATACTCTCCACAAGTGTAACAACTACCCTGGAAAGTACCAAATGGCCTCCTCTGTCGGTTAGCCGGTGGCTGACCCTGTCATGCAGGTGGTCCCCAATTTGGCTGCCTTTGAATAGGTGCCTCATTCCTGTGAGCATCTAAACCACCCTTGTGCTTTTTCCAAGGCTGTTGTCCCTGGAACTTGCCCTTGTCATTCTGCCGATGACCATTGCCGTTCCCCTTTTTAGCTGACTGATTAGCAGAGTCCTTATCACCCCGTTTCTCACCACGAGCTTATCTGAAGTCCACGGTCAACTGATACTACTGTGGAGCAGTGTCTACCACCTGAGCATATGTAGTATAAGCTGGACTACCTGTAATAGCTCTCTTGATAGACCACATCAGTCCCTTAACAAAATTTTTGCGCTTCCTCTCCTCTGTATCCACCTCCTCCAGTGCAAAAAGAGACAAGCGTGTGAACTGCTGCTCATACTCCACCATTGTCATGTTCCCTTACTGCAGATTAAGAAACTCAGTCTTCATGGCTACGCTGACTACATAAGGGAAGTACTTCTCATCAAAGCGTATACTAAACTGATCATAGGTCAATGACATCCTCTCCTCTGTAGTGGTAACTGACTCCCACCACTGTAGTGCATCTCCAACAAGTTTGAAAGTAGCAAGCATTTGCTCTTGAACCTCCGTACACTAAACCAAATGAAGATGTCGCTCAATATCCTGTTTCCACTAGTGAGTTGCTCTCGCATCGGTGGAGCCTGAGAACACAGATGGACTCCTCTTTGTGAAAGAACTCCTAGCCTTTTCCCATGAGTCAATCTAAGAACACAAGTAATGGCTATTTGTTTCATCTAGAGGAGGAAACAGAGGAGGAGGTTACTGTATCATTCGATCGTATACCAATTGTACAGGATTTTCTGGATATATTTCAGGAGATTCCAAGGCTGCCACCTAGTCGCGAGATTGACTTTGTGATTGACTTAGCTCCAGGCACTACGCCTATTGCTAGGGCACCTTATAGGATGGCATCGGTAGAGATGAGAGAGCTGAGGGATCAGATTTAGCAATTACTCAGCCAGGGTTTCATTCGTAGGAGTACTTCACCCTGGGGAGCACCGGTTCTGTTTATGAAAAAGAAGGATGGTTCGCTTCGCTTGTGTATAGATTACAGGGAGTTGAACAAGTTTACTATTTGTAACAAGTATCCGTTACCATTGATGAACTTTTTGATCAGTTGAAGGGAGCTACGAACTTCTCTAAGATTGATCTGCGGTCTAGATATCATCAACTTCGGGTTCGGGAGCAGGATGTTCCGAGAACAGCGTTTCTCACTAGATATGGATCTTATGAGTTTCGGGTGATGCCATTCGGGTTGACTAATGCACCAGTGATTTTCATGAAGTTAATTAATAGAGTCTTCAGGGCTTACTTAGATCAACTTGTCATTTTCTTCAAAGATGACATTTTGATTTACTCGAGGTCAGAGGATGATCATGCTAGACATCTTCGGATAGTCTTGCAAACGCTTCGTGAACATCAGTTATATGCCAAGTTCGAGAAATGTGAATTTTAGTAGCAGGAGGTGAAATTTCTAGGTCACGTGGTGTCAGAAAGGGGAATAGTGGTGGATCTAGCCAAGGTTTCAGCGGTGGTTGAGTGGGGACAACCTACTTCACCTACCAAGATTCGGAGTTTTCTCAGTTTGGCAGGATATTACAGGAGGTTCATCCAGGGGTTCTCTAAGATAGCTAGACCACTCACGCACCTAACTAAAAAGGGTGTACAGTTCGTGTGGGTTGAACACTGTCAGCGAGCTTTTGATGAGCTGAAAACTAAGTTGACTTCTGCACCGGTGTTGTCTACCCCACAGAGTGGGATAAAGTATATTGTATACACAGATGCTTCGTTGCAGGGTCTTGGATGTGTTTTAATGCAGGAGGAGCGATCGATTTTGTATGGTTCTTAGAAGCTTCAGCCGCATGAGCTTAATTATCCAACGTATGATTTGGAGTTGGTAGCTGTGGTCTTTGCCTTATGTATTTGGAGGCATTATCTGCTGGGTGAGTCCTTCAGATTATTTAGTGATCACAAGAGTCTGCAGTACTTATTCACTTAGCGGGAGCTGAATATGAGACAATGCAGGTGGTTAGAGTTTGTAAACGACTATCATTTTTCTATACAGTATCATCCAGGGAAAGCAAATGTGGTGGCCGATGCACTCAGTCACCGACCTGATACTAGTCTCTCTGCTTTATTCACCACTGAGTGGAGTGCTTTGAGGAATGTGGATGAGTTGTCGGATTCTTTTATGGCTTGCATGGTAGTTACACCCTCTATTAGTTGCAAGGTGCTGAAGGCACAACTCACAGATCAACAGTGCATTAACAAAATTTCAGAGATAGCTTCTGGAGAGGTTCCATTCTATTATGTTGGGGCTGATGGAGGTTTGCGGTACAAGGGACGGGTAGTGGTACCTTCTGCTGATGAGTTGAGGAAGGATGTGATAACTGAGACTCACCACTCTGAGTTTTCGATTCATCCAGGAGGTGACAAAAAGTATCAAGATATGAAGTGGCAGTTTTGGTGGGTAAGTATGAAGAGAGACATTGCTCTTTTTGTTTCACAGTGTAGTAGTTGTCGAATGATCCAGATTGATCATCAGAGGCCGCAAGGAGCTCTACAGCCACTGCTGATACCCGGAGTGGAAATGGGAGAGAATTTCTATGGATTTTGTGGAAGGGTTGCCAAATTCTTTCATGGATTACAATTCCATTTGGGTTATCGTGGACAGCTTGATGAAATCAACTCACTTCTGGCCTATTCGCACTGACTTCACTTCAGAGCAGTTGGCGAGACTTTACATTTCAGAGATTGTAAAGTTGCATGGCATTCCATTGTCTATTATATCGAACAGGGATTCGAGCTTTTTGTCAGGATTTTGGAAGAGTTTTCAGCAGGCTTTGGGTACAGAATTACACCTTAGTACTGCTTATCATCCTCAGATTGATAGACAGACTGAGAGGGTGAATCAGATCATGGAGGATATGCCTAGGGTGTGTGTTCTTGACTTCAAGGGCCACTGGGAGGATTACTTACCGCTTGTGGAGTTTGCTTATAACAATAGTTTTCAAAAGACTATTGGGATGGCACCTTTTAAAGCGTTATACGGCCCCCGTGTCGATCGCCTATTTGTTGGATGGAGGTTAGTGAGAGCAGATTCTTGGGTCCTGCGTTCATCAAGGATACTTCTGAGAAGATCGCTCTTATTAAAGATCGCATATGCACTGCTCAGAGTCGGCAGAAGAGCTATGCTGATCATCGCACACGTGCGTTGGAGTTTCAGGTTGGGGATCAGGTACTACTCAAGTGTCGCCTATGAAGGGTGTAATGCGCTTTGGGAAGAAAGGGAAGTTGTCTTCGCGATTTGTCGGTCCATTTATAATTACGGATCGAGTTGGAGTTGTCGTTTATCGGTTGACACTTCCGGATAATTTGGATTGCGCCTATAATGTGTTCTATGTTTCCATGTTGCAGAAATTTCTATGAGATGAAGATCGGTATCAGCATATCGATGCTGGGAAGATTGAGTTGCAGCCGGATGTAACTTATTTGGAGCCACCAGGTCATGTTGTCGACCAGCGGGATCAAATCCTTCGTAATAAGGTTATTCCTTTGGTACGTGTTCAGTGGAGTCATCACAATGAGGCTGACTCTGCTTGGGAACGGAAGGATGTTGTTCGCTCACAGTTTCCTGAAATTTTGGAAGAAGGTAAAAGCGAATTCCGAGGACAGAATTCATTTTGTTAGGGGGGAAGAATGTAATACCCCTAATTTTACAAAGGATAGTCCTGGTATTTCATTAATTATTTAATTGCAATTTTTAATGGTTAATTGTTTAATTACTAAATTGATTACATTATTTGACCTAATTGTGATTATTTGAATGATGTGTCAATTTACTTGATTATCGGTTTAATTTATTTTAAGTGCATTAATTGTTTAGTTAATTAGTTAATTGAATTTATGTAATGGAATTTCATTATTTTTTTTTTTTTACTTAAACGTGTTTGTTTTATTGTTTCACACATATAGTTACATTACGGTTACAATTCACATAAGTAGCCGACGATGATTAAAACCTAGGTTGGTTTATGGGCCGAGTAAGTCAAATTAGGGTTTAAATTGAGCGTAAGATTAGTTGATCTATAAATATACGAGTAATGTTCTTCCTAGGGTTTTAGAACCCTGTTCACGATTGTGGAGGCAGAGGGGAACCAGAGGGAGCAAACAGAGAGTTCACCGGAGAATTTAGAACGACATCGATGTAAGACAAGTTCTAATCCTAACTCTACTCCTTAGGCTCGTGTTCTTTGCATCTCTAATACAATTCTAGGAATATATAAAGGTTTAAAATTAAACCGGGTTTGCATGTCTAGGATAATTAAACCTGAACGTGAATCTTGGAGTTGGTTATTATTTGTTTTGAACTTTTTCTTTGTGTAACTCTTGCTTTACTTTATGTTTTAATGGATGTTAATTAAATAGTAAAAGATTTAATTAGTGCCTGGAAAACCTTGGGAAAGTGTTAAACTTAGTTTGGTTCACAGGGGTGATCACTTGAAATAGTATGATAATGAATGAGCAGTTGTTTCAGTTTAGATTCTTCTTGCATAAAAGTTATTGTAATTAACGTTGGTTGATGAATTAAGAGTTTAATTAATTTGGGATTACACTAGGACAAATTTTTAACTGGTAAAAGCTTAACAATTGAGGACAGACAAACTGGATGTCGCCGGAGTGGACACAGGGGAAGAAAACAAGTAAAGAGGAGGAAAGGGGTAAGAGACAGCTCCATGGAATTGTGGAGTAGGCTTTAAAAAGGTTTGGAGGCGGCTCCAAATAGGTTGGAGCCAGCTCCATCATGTTTAGAGGCGGCTCCAACTTGTTTGGAACCGGCTCCTTCATGGTTTTTGTAATTTTTTTGGTTTTCTGCGATTTATGGGCTGCTGTGGTTGAATTTTTAAAGGTGCAGGTTGAAACAGGAGTTAATCTGGGGGTGTACAGTCGTGTCTAGACTCTTATTGAAGGTTCATAAAGTATGGTAATACATAATATACCATAGGAAGTAAACGTAGAAAACAATGGAAAACTCTGTAGAAAGTTTATAAAATTGGTGGTTGCGAATGGTTCAAGTTGTCTACTTGTAAATTGGTAGTTGAATTATGAAGTTTATGGTTTAAATCATGTCAAAGTATGATAAAAAATAAGCTTGTGAATTTATAGATTTTAATACGCTTATTTGGAATTAAGTTTGTTTACTAAGTTGCTGCAATATAGAATAGCACTTCTCATGGATGGTTCTTTTGTTTAAAAAAAATGAAAATCATTCATGTTCCAGCAGTATTAAACTAAGCCTGTGAAGTATATATTTTGATTGTGCTTACTTGGAATAAATTATTTTACGTATATGTCATGTTAAATCAATTATTGGACTTTGCGATCTGGAAATTTATTAAGCCTGTTAACTTATATAATTGTATCATGCTTAATAAGGAACAGTTGATGTATAGATATAATATTTTGTCATCAATTGTTGGATGTATGAAATAGTTGATAATTCCATTATTTACTTGTTTTATCAACTGCTGGACGTTGGATTACATGCACCGGTATAGGACAGTGACATGCCTAGGTTTGGATTAGTTTCAAAATACTACATCCTACCTACACGGAATAAGGGAATGGATTATACAATAAATCCTACTTATACTTAAGTCAAAGAAGCTGCACAAGCTGAATGACTAACTGGATTACTGAATATCTATGTTAAGTCAAAGAAGCTGCACAAGCTGAATGACTAACTGGATTTCTTATGGATGGATAAGATAGGACTTTATATATATTTTTATGGTACCGCGATATGAGCTTGAGTCTCAGAGTCGACGGTTAGGGAGCGTATATGTGGTAAGATGCATAGCTGGCTACGATGGTTGGAGGTGTACCCTGTTTAGGCTTAGGTACACATGCCCACTTCATGTGCGTTTTAACATGTTACCTCTACTCCGGTTGAGACCGGCCTGCAGTCCAGTAAGAGTCCTTTAGTGTGAATATATATATATTTACGGACTATTAGCTATTGTTGAATTGTATAGAATGTATATGCATATCGAGTCTCTGCTTGGATTGTAGTAGGTTAGAACTTGTTCGTAGGCCTAACCCACTTCTATTTTTCAGGTACTCGT
This sequence comes from Cornus florida, assembly GCF_030987335.1. Taxonomy (NCBI): domain Eukaryota; kingdom Viridiplantae; phylum Streptophyta; class Magnoliopsida; order Cornales; family Cornaceae; genus Cornus; species Cornus florida. The sequence continues at coordinate 52,614,296 of NW_026775575.1, read as the reverse complement.
CAGTTCCAGACTTAGACCTGATCGTGCTGAGCAGAGATTACTACTTACTCTTCCGACGATGTAGGACTTCTCTCCATGGTTTACTATGGATGTTCTTTTTGTAGTTTTCTTTTCAGTTTGGATTATTATTAGGGGTCCACTAGAGATGGATTCCCAAGTTGTTAAAGTATTGGAGGTTTTTGGAATACCGAATTTAAATATTATTTGTAAAAGGATTTTATTTTAGTTTCTTCTAGCTTTTACTATTTATTCTTATTTCATTTTGTCATCTGTGTTCGCATTACATATTAATTGTTTGATATTCCCTCGAGTTTGGGCCTAGGCCTAATCAACTCGTGTCTCGGATCCGAGGGGTATCACAGAATCCCTATCTAAAACAATAAACATTGGGGCTCCATCTCACTGACGTACAACTAGCTGAGTGTTTTATCATCATCTGTCGTACTTAAAGGTAAGAAATGAGCTATCTTGGACAATCTGTCAACTACGACCTAAATTGCATCGTTGCCCTGTACCGTTCTCAGAAGTCCTATCACAAAGTCCATAGTGACATGTTCCCACTTCCACTGTAATACCTCCAAAGGCTGAAGTAAACTTACTAGCCTCTGATACTCGGCCTTCACCTGCTAACAAGTGAGACATCTAAACACAAAATCTGCCATGTCCCTTTTCATCACCTTCCACCAATACTGCCATTTCAAATTGTACATCTTGGTATTACTGGGATGCACCGCAAAACGAGAAGTATGGAACACTCGAAAAATTTCCTCGCGACAAGGCGTAAGAACAACTGTCACCCCTTTGAACCGTAAAACAACATCTAAATGCAAGGTCCAACCTTCAACTGTCTCACCACTTGAAGTCCATGTATGAATAACACCAAGCTTCTCATCGTGCTTCTGTACCTCAATGACTCTACCAAAAAGTGTCGGCTGGGCCACAAGACTGAACAGTGTTGCAGGCTCGTCACTATCATTGAAATGCAAACCCATTGCCACGATGTCCTCTAACATCTTCTATTCTCGAATGGTAAGACAAGTTAAATCATCAAGAGACTTCCTACTTAAGGCACCTACAACCACATTTGCCTTTCTAGCATGATACTGTAAATCAAAGTTGTAGTCCTCTATAAACTCAACCCAATGCCTTTGTCTGTTATTCAAATCCTTCTGAACGAAAAGATACTTGAGACTCTTATGGTCTGAGAAAAACTCAAATTTCTTGCCATATAGATAGTATTTCCAACCCTTTAGTGCAAAAATAACTACCGCTAATTCCAAATCATGAGTGGGGTAGTTGAGCTCGTGAGTCTTCAAATGTCTAGACCCATAAGCAACAACACTACCCTCTTGCATCAAGACACAATCCAAACCATCATGGGAAGTGTCACAGTAAATGACATAACCCAAACCATGTTCGGGTATAACAAGAATCGACATTGAAGTCAACCTCGTCTTCAGCTCTTGAAAAGCTGATTCCACTTGTCATTCCTCATAAACTTCGCACCCTTACGAGTAAGCTTCGTCATAGGGGTAACTATGTGAGAAAATTCCAACACAAACCTCTGATAATATCCTACTAAGCCCAAGAACCTCTGAATCTCAAACACATTTTTCGAACTTTCCCAATCCAAAATAGCTTCAATCTTCGAAGGATCAACTGAAACTCCGCCTCCAAAAATATATCCCAGAAACTTCACTTCGGATAACTAGAACTCACATTTCTTATACTTAGCATACAACTGATGCTCTCTCAAATCTGCAATCCTATACTTAAATGCATCTCGTACTCCTCTTTGGATGATGAATACATAAATATGTCATCCACAAACATAACAACAAACCTATCCAAGTAGGCGTGGAAAACACAATCCATTAAGTCCGTCAATGCATCTGGAGCATTTGTTAAACCGAATGGCATGACTAAGAACTCAAAATGACTGTACTGAGTACGAAAAACGATCTTTGGAATATCCTCTTCCTTGACCCTCAACTGGTGATAACCCGACCTCAAGTCAATCTTTGAGAAACAGCAAACACCCTTTAATTAATCAAATAAGTCATTAATCTTATGCAACGGATACTTGTTCTTGATGGTGGCATGATTTAACTTCTGATAATTAATACACAACCTCAAAGAACGGTGCTCCCCATAGTGAAACACAAGGTTGAATAAACCCTTTCAACCTCAAATCATCCAGTTGCTTTTTAAGTTCTTCCAGTTCTATCGGTGTTATATACTACGGTGTCATAGAAATAGGTGTCGTACCGGACATAAGATCAATAACAAACTCCACTTACCTATGTAGAGGCAACTCCACCAAATCCTCCGAAAACACATCAAGAAAATCTCACACAATCGCCCGATATAACACCTCATGAAACCCTTTATCATCAGCCAAGAGACTAGCCAAAAAGAAATAACGTAAAGCACGAGCCTTTACACCATAAAATGAAGAAATGAGATAATTGCCCTGATTTCCCATAAAACAAAAGTAATCTTCGTATGGAGTACAAACTAATACTCTGCCCCTGAAATAATCTATAATGACCCGAAACGATGACAACCAGTCCATCCTAAGGATGGCATCAAAACCCGTCATCTCGAGAAGAATAAGATCAAACTCGAGTGTTCGTCCTGCAATCATAACAGCACAATTGTGACAAACTTTATCAAGAACAACTGAGACTCTAATAAACGTATTTACATTGAGTGGTCTGTCTAACCGATTGACCTCTTACCTTAAAACAAATGCAAAGGATTATGCAATGAAAGAATAAGATGCACCAGAATCAAACAACACTCTAGCCCTCAAATAAAACATGAGAAACCTATCTTTGACAACTGATGGACCATGATATGGCTGGATTGGAGCCAAAGTTGGAGTAATTGCATACACCTGACCCTGGGTCATCTGCCTTGAGATCCACTGGTATGATAGCTTGACTATTGGGTAGGTGTACTAGAAGGAACTCCTCTAGCTGGTCGTGAACCCTATGGAGACATAATTGGCTGTAGTGATGGCGGTGGTTGAAATCCTGACTGAGTTATGGCCGACAGCGCTGGCCTCTGTTGTGACCCCCTATTACTAGTTGTACCACCTCTATGTCATGGACACTTCCTCTTAATATGGCCCTATGGGCCATATCCAAAACAAGTTCCATCACTAAGTAAGTCTTTAGGACACTATGATCTGTAATGGCCTGGCTACTGGCATTGGAAGCATACTACCCCCGACCTGAAAGAACTGGCTCGAATAGGAGTGATACGTGCAGATCGTGCCGACTTCTGCCCTTGGAACCCTGATGTTTCGCACTTTTGTTTCTTCTTTGACTGCCCCTCTATCATGAGACCTACACTCCTGCCCTGTCTCCACAACTCCCTGTTCGCATTCCAATCATTTGCCTCAATCTCAACCACTAAAGTTCTCTCAACCACCTCTATATAGACCTTGATGTTCTGAGCTGCCACTCATGGCCTAATAGTGTGATAAAGGCCAAAAAAAAAAAAAAAACTTCTGAGTTTTGTTCGCCTCATCTCTCACAGAATCAGGAGAAAAACGAGAGAGATTAGTGAACCTACTCTCATACTCTGTCACTGACATGCTGCCCTAAATGAGATGATCAAACTCACTATGCAACTCCTACCTCTTGGTTATCAAAAAATACTTATCATAAAATAAGTCCCTTTATGTGTCTTAATCCATAGCCTCTACATTGTACCGATTCGTAACTTACTTCCACCATATCTTCGCCTCCTTAGAGAAATTATAAGTGGCCAAAAGAATCTTTAAACGATCATTCGGCACACCTATAGTCAATAAGTGCTTCTCCACCTGATCAAACCAATCATCTATAACCATAGGGTCTATACCGCCCTCAAACAACGTAGGCATAAGCTTCATAAACCTTGAAATAAGCTTAAGGCATTTCTCCATTTCTGCCTCTTCCGATAGAACAACTATTTATGGTACCGATTGGGGCGTCGGTTGTGGAACTATAACAACCATGGCCCGCAACACATCCAGTAACAAAATGGTTAGGGTCTGTTCGATTGAACCCTTACTAGCCTCAACATTCTCCCTTCTAGTGGGAACACCCTTAGGTGGAATCATATCCCTAAGAAATGTCTCCACATCAACCTGTTTCATGAGATTTAAGCTAGAACTCTCCCCAACGTCACCTTTCAGTCTAAAATGCAGTGGCATAATGCTATGAAACGAGAAAACGAGTCAACAAATGCAACATTAACAATCAACCCGAAATCGACGTCCGTAAGCAACTCAATCGATAGTCATATCAACATATATAACATTATAAGTCAATGATTACATCGTATAAACATTACATACACAAAGCCATGTAACACATACTTCAACAATTAAACATGTAAACATCTATATCAAGTAAGCAAGCTCGCAAAACTTTAAACACCTTGCATGTATCAAATAAACAATGCAAATAAATCATTTACCCTATCTAGGTAGGCCTTTCCCGTCGTCTAATGGTATTCAAACCATCACTCTGATACCAAAGCTATAACGACCTAAGCTCGGGTGTTCAGATCGCTACTTGGGTCCTTACCCAAACCCGATGTCACATAAGGATACTACGATCATTTCCTATTTAAAATAATAGTTCTGGAGTTCCCAAGGACAAAATAGTCATTTAGTGTGGTTAAATATGGTTTGGGGCTCAAAAAAGATAAATTCATCATTTACTAGGGTCATTCAGTGATTAATAACAAATTTAGGGGTAAATATGCAATTGTACCAAAGTTTGGGGTCAAAATGCAAATGCTGGAAATATGGCTTCGGGAGGTTTTTAAATTGCCTAAATTGAAAATGCAATCTTAAAATACACCCACAAGATCGGTCGTCACACTTTTAAAAAAAAAAGTCGATGAATAGTACCAAGTACATTTGCACTAAAAATCTGCAAAACCTGGCAGCAAGGATTTTTCGGACAAATATGAATTTTTGAGGGCCAAGATGGCATTTTCTAGAAAAACATAAAGAAGAAACCCCCCTCAAAATTGAGTTTTCTACATAACTTTCAAGGAAAAATGAAAAAAAATGTATTTTGAAATACCCGAAATGCCCCTGGAACATAATACGGTAAAACTCCCTAAAAATGCTACTTAGAGTTTTTGTTTCATCAAGGATGGTGTTGCTTGCCAAAGTGAATATGCAAGTGCATGCAATATGATAAAATAGATGTACCAACATGGCCTAAAGCCTCTTTACATTCCATTAACAAGTTTTAGCGTACAAAGCTTCCATAGTTGATAAAAATACATTTTCAAGCAAAATATGGCACCAATTGAATACAAGTGCAAATATAAACTTGCTTGGCCCTTGGCCTCATGTCCTACATGTCAAATGCATTAAAAGGAGTGTACTTATGTACACTTTACATACGTAGAATCAAAGAATACAAGTTTGATACATAAAGCTACCAAACGATCCAAGGCAATGAAATCTTCAAGTCCTAAGTCCTGTACCTGAAATATACCCCAGTAACGTAGGGATGAGTAACATAAAGCTACTCGTAGGAGATGAGCATGCATTGACCTAGCGTTTTACAGTTTTATCACCTTAGGGTGAAACATGTTAAAGGGGCTCATGCCACCTAATGTCTATGTCAAGTGAGACCCAGGGATCATCCTAAGCTAACTAGATCATTTCTAGCATAGTCACATTGTTCATGCAATTCAAACAACATGGAAACATGTTATATAAAGCAACTAGATATAGATTCTCAAAGTCCTTAACTTAAAATCCAAAATACGAAAACAACAAGAGTGGGTCATGCCACCTAACGTCTATGTTCAAAATGAATCTATAGGATCATTCCTAAACTACATTTGAACATCAAAATACAATTTATGATATCAATGCAATTTAACTAACAATGGAACTTCCAATACAACGCACAAAGCATGCTTTCACAAAGTTACATCTTAAGCTCAAAATAGGAAATCAAATAAGGAACCACAAGTTACGATATCATCTAGTTATCAACTTGAAATGAAATACGAAATCAAACAAAGTGGATACTCGGACGTCGCGCCGGATCAGACCGACAAAATAGTTACTTTAAGGTTACTAGCCCATGGGTAACCTCCCTATGTGCGCACTAGACTATATAGAGGAACAATACCCTGTACTATAACCAAGTCCTAGCCGTAGCCAACAACGACATCCCCAAATTTCCAAAATCAACAAATTGTGCAACAACGTATATATATCAACATGTATATACAAGATATCAACCATTTACTAAGCACAACCCAAATTTTGGAAACATATACAATACATGCTCAAAGTCTACAACTACTATGGCATGAAAGATGTCAAATACAAAGTGTGCAATTCCTTACACATAGCAACAATACATTCAATAAGGAAAAACATATTCTCATGAATATAAAAGTAACAACTATGTTATCCAATACTCAAAAGTAATCAAGTGAACATATACCAAATCCAAATCCATGATTTAAATATAAAAACAACTTCCAAAATGCAATTAAATCCATGGAGTAATAAAATAGAATTTAACTAGACATAAATAGTTAAATTCTCTAAATTCCAAGTTAATCCCAAATAACCTCAATTTAATATATATTGAAGGACATGTCATGGTCATCACATGTATACTATCAAATGACAATTTAAGTGATTAAAACACTTAAAACAAAATTAATCAAGCTAATTAATTAATTTCCTCTAGATTTTTAAACAATTCCAAATACCCTCAATTTAATCTATGTTAGAGAACATGCCAAGGCCTATTTAAATACCACATTACAACTTGATTTCATGCTTCATACAACCATGTGAATTAAACTTTCACTAAAGATAAATATTAATAAAAGTTGTAATTCTCAATCAAATGAGCCAAATTTAATATATGTTAACCAACATATCCAAGCATAATTTCCTAACATGTTACAATTCAATTCCAAGTCATACATATCCTTGAGCATTAAATCCTTTACAAAGAAATTAATTAAAATTAAATTCCAAGATTTATACAAAACATGCATACAAGTTGTATAAGCATATATAATCATCAATACAACACAAATATAATCCTAAGACACCCCCTACCTCAATTTGAGATGAAAATCTCAAAAGCCATCAAAACGAAACGGCTCCGAATCCGATGAAACTCCTAGGTTTTGTCGGGGACAACACGATCTATATGAATCTCCAAGAAGCCCCATGAAAATCCAAACTTGGCCTAAATCCCAAACTCAAATTTGGTTAGAAATGGTTTCTAATAAGGGGTAATGGTAGAGCACGATGACGCGAGCAACAAATGCAAAGGCCGAAGGATTTTCACTTAGGAAAAGTAGGTTAAAGGAGGAGAGAGAAGATGGCAGCTCCATGGGCATCCATGGCTGCCTTTGGTCGTGCAAGGAGAGGAGGAAGAAGAAGAAAATCTAATTTTTCTTCTTTAAGGCACCTATTTATAGTAAATCACAAAAAGTGCCCCGAAAGGGCCCCGCCGGATCCGGAAAATGGATTTTGAGCAAACGGGCTCAAACAGAAAAACTCCATGAATGAAAAAGATTCAAAATGAGAAAATATGAACAACGGAAGAAACAGTGTTGAAAACCGAGTCCCGAGCAGAAAGTTATGCCCCAAACAAGTTCGGTGACAACCGGGTCCAAAAACTCTGAAACTGGAGAAAAACGACCAGAACGGAATTATATGAATTTACAAGTCAACAAAAAGTGAAAATGAATCCCGTATGAGGATCCAAGTTCCAGACGAGACATTTTGCAATAACTTTCGTTAATTGCACAATGACCCCTACAATTAACTGCGAAACTGCCCTAGAATGAAAATATCTTCCAAAAGATATTTTCTTAGATGCCCCTAAAATAAAATATCTTCAAAAGATATTTATGAAAAACACCCCAAGAAATGAAATTAATTCCAAAGATTTATGCATCCATGCCCCTATGGGCACCAGGAGCAACTAGAGTACTTTCTTGCAAAAGTAAAGATACGTATTTCGTGGAAACCACTCACGATAAGGATACGTGAAGTCAAAAACCAACTCCGAGCATAAGAAGTGAGGTTGTGCCAAAAACTGACAAACAGAGATAAGACGAAATAGGGAAAATGAGATAATAGGGAAAAGACGAAATAACGCATAGTGTCCAAAAACGAAAAATGCGAAAATGACTCGGTCCTCAAAGGAAGTTGTCAATTCACATGAAAAAGTATCAGAAACCAATTCTGAGCACTCGAGATGACACTAACCGACGAAAAACCATCCACAGAAAAGAAAAGACAACGGAAAAAATTTATCCGCAAAATTTGAGGAAAAAGGGAAAAGGAAGAAAATGAACGGGTCATTACACAAGTTAAAATATGAATGTGGTTTCGGGAGCATTTCTAGTCAAATTTACATTTATAAAACCACTACTACAACTAATGAAGTATAACGAGTAGGGATCGTCCATAGAGATTATACGTGTTGCAATTTAACTTTGACTCTAGCGTATCAAAAGATTGCAAAAGAATGTTGGTTGTTTAATTACTCTAGAAAACAATTAAATTAAAATGCAAATAAATTAAACTAGTGAGAGATAGAGATTAAAGAGATATGAATAGAGGCCTTAGGGTGTTGGAATCACCACTGAGCTTATGTAATTAACCATTTGCTTTCCATTAATGGGGAATACATTGTTGTGAACAATGTGACTACTAATTGCATTATTAAGCATGGACCATCAAATTCATGTATGAATTGTCTACCTAACCAACAAATAAAATAAGTGTAGAACGACCTATCAAATCTAAGCATGACCCATCAAACTAGTCACAATTGTAACACATATCAATCTAGAGAATTATGAAATTTGTAATAATGAGCCATGGAATATCAAATCAAGTATAGATTGTTTACCTACTTACAAACATGAATTAAATTGTAGAACAACCTATCAAGTGTAAGCATAATCCATCAAATTAATTGACAAACCCATTCAATGAAAACCCATACTTAGTCATCACTAGATCCTTAATTAATCACACATAGACATGCAACTAGCATAGAGAATCTAGTGTAGAAATCAATTCCCAAATAATCACACATAAGACAACATGTAATTAAAATAGAGAATCATAAGGAAGAATTAAATTAACAATCACAAGGCTAAGCACTAATCACAACAATATATATATATATATATATATATATATATATATATATATATATATATATATATAAATCCCTAAAAATAGAAATACAAGGGTTTAGATTACAAAAGACTTAGGGCTCATCCAAGCCCTAAGTGTAGATCTAGCCAATCATGGAGGAGGTGGATGTGGTCATGAAACCCTCAAGGGCAAGCTCCAAACATGGCTCCATCTTCTTCTTCCTCTTCTTCTTCTTTTTCTTTGAAGTTCTAGAGAAAGAGTATGTAGATCTAGAGATAGGTTCTTAAGATGTGCCTCCACTTCCCTCTTTTCTTCTAACCCTAATCTCTAACTTTCTAGAGAGAGAAAGCTACAACAATATAGAAATTACAATATATGAATCTCCCACAAAAATGGTTGAATCCCTCTTATATACAAGGCTTTTAGAGCCTAAGAATGTGAGAACTCGGCCCTAGGATCTCCTCTTTCAAGCACAGCCCGAGTTGGTTTGAAATGAGCTTCAGATTTACTTTTTAATAACTTTCGCGAACAGTTCGATTGATCAGACTTTTCTTCAATCGATCAGGGTTCAATCGATCTCACTTTTCTTCGATCGATCTCACTTTTCTGCGATCGATCTCATTTTTCTACGATCTATCTCACTTAGCAGTTTTTCGGCATCGGCCTCCTTTTGCTCCAAATCAGCCTCTTTTTGCTCCAAATTCTCATTAAGACTTAGTTTGACTCCAAAAAGGCCTTAAAAAATCATTTTTAGCTCATTTTAACATTATTGACCTAAAATAGACAAAAACATGGAATTAGTCTAAAACGGGAAAATAAGATGCATAAAGATCTTAGAATACTCGAGCTTAAGAGGTTTAAATGCGCACTTTTCAGCGCTAATCACTTAATATCCAAACTCGAAATCCACCCAAATGCTTGCAAGGAAGGTTGTCAAAACGTTCTCCTTGTTGAGATCTATGACTTCTTTAACTATGGCTCTTCACGAATCTTTCTCTAACATGGTGAAATCTTAGTGAAAAGGTAGAGAGATATAGAAGAGAAAAAAGAAAGAAAAATGAAAAGAAAAGCGATGGGGGAAATATGTGGCCGAAAGTAAAGGGGCGAGGGTGAATTGGTGATGGTTAAAGCTTGACCTTATCATCCAAAAGGTTAGCCCAACACTCATTGACCCATTCACAGCCACTCAATTTGTGTGGCTCACATTGTATCTTACAACTTTGACCACTCAAAGTACTAACTAGTCCCCCTTCTTTAAATCATTCCCCACCTTGTCCCAACAAATATCTTCTACCACTGACTCCCTCACACACACACACACACACACACACACACACACACACGCACACATAACATCTCAATGCCACCCATTAAATAAAATAATTAACCATGGAATAAAATAACACCGGTCCCACATTAATTAAATAATGTAATAAAAATAATTTAAATGAAATAAATAAATACTGAAAAATTCAAAAAAATCCGGGACACTATACTAACCATTTCAGTTCATAAACGTAAAATAACCATAACTTCGGGTTTGCCCAACAAGTCTATTCGGGTTTGAAACGAAAAAGTTATGACACGTCAAAGTTCAGGATTGAGGATGCAAGAAAAGAAGAAATTTTGGCTAAGTGTGGGTGCGACGACCGGTAGCCAATCCTCATCCAGCACCCTGGACAACCTTTACGTGCGCATGGAAAGTGATGACCGGTCGTCGCTCCTGGCTCTCGGTCATTCGAATGCCCAGCTTAAAATATTATCCCCTTACTTATTTGACTCGGTCCTTAATCCTGGGTTATACTTTGGCCGTTTAGACTATGGGATACCATTCCCAACACACATATGCAATTAATAAGATAATTAACGATGTCTTGCATCATCTCAAATATACCATTGACTCCATTTCATTACAAAATTTATATAATTGACAAGCATGAACAATGTCATTGTTTTGTTACTTACAGGCCAAAAAATAATACCAAAAGCAGTTCAAAGAGAGTATAGTTACATAGCTAAGGCCCTTAAGGCCATAATTACAATTCCTTATATATAAAAAATAAATAACAAAACTATGATCATTGTACAAAAATGATCATCGTCACTAGCGTTGGTTATAAAAATTTATAAAAGATGATTCCGTTAACTTCAACTATACTTGTGGAAGAATATCATCAACCACCACATCTTTGCCATGACTTGAAAAATGTTAAAGGAAGGGGTGAGCATGAAGGCTTAGTAGAAGATACCTAAGGCGCCAACTTTAGACTCCCTTGAGCCACACATGACACATTAGCGCTTAATAGAAATCGGGATCATACTTAGGGGATTTTATAGCATTTAAATAACAAATAAAACTCATTAATGGCATTTATACAACTTATTATAATCGGGCATAGAAATGTAAGACAATGCACAATCATCCCCCAAACTTGGTCTCTACCGACCTTAACTCACATCGAAAATCGCTAACCGACTTTACCGAGGCGAGATTGATTAATTAACCCTGGTTCCAAATTCGGCAACCATTTAGGGTCTAGTAATCAACTTTACACATTTAAAACTGGCACGTGCTCCCTCTAAATCGAATTAACACTAGACTCGCAAAATCCGGTTTATTTTATAAAAATCCATTTCATACCCTTTCTTGTTCAACTTTTTGACATGCTATGCATATGATGTAATTTCATCAATTTGACCTCAATTTCACTTATATACAACAATGGCATAATCATGAAATTTTCTAGAAATTAGGCATAAACGTAGATTTTCCACAAACCAACTACAAGCATCGCATTCTCCCTAAAATAAATACAAGCATAGCATTATATAGAAATCAACTACAAGCATGGTCATCATAAAACTCCCATCATCATAATCATGCTAGGCATTTTTGAAAATCAAGCATCTTTCACAATAAGTCAATGACACATACTTCATTAGCATAAAAATAAGACATATCTTTACATCAATTTCTAGCATGCTTTCATCACAACCTCATATTATTATCATTTTGGTCACAATTTTATATTCATGGAGAAATTAAAAGAAATTAAAGCATGATTACTCAATGAAAGGCAAAGCTTAAAACATTAGGAAACCCTTACCTCAATGAAGACAATCAAACAAGCCCTTAGCTAGCCCTTAAATTCAAAATTCTCCAAATCCTAGCAAAGGTAGTCTCAAAATGAAGCCATTCTCAAGTGGAACAAAACTCCCTTCTATGGCTTTAGCAAAATCATACCTTAACCCTCTCAAATTGAAGCTTGAAATATATAAGACATATATGTGTATATGGATATAGAGAGAGAAAAATAAAAGATAGAGAGAGGGAAGGGTTGGCCGAAATGAAGGGGAAAGGGGGAGGGTTGGCTTATCTTCCAAATGATCCCATGGTCCTAAGTGTGCCACTTGTCAACATTTGGGTGGGTCTACCTTTTTGGTCGAGTTAGCTTATTGCCCTCCCTTAACAAACCATACTCCATCTATATCCCCAAAATATCTAATGTGTGTCAAATTATTATCACTCGGAATAACACGAATCTTTATAGAATGTGGCTATATTAAAGATGTCGAACCTACAGAAATATTGCAGTTTACTTTAGTAATTAATCCAATTGTAATTCAAAGAGAAAAAGATTGATTGTTTTAATATTGTTTGTCATGAACATAAAACAAAATTAAACTAAATTTAAGTGAAGAGAACAGAGAGAGAGATTCTTAGGGATTGACGTCACCACGATCCTTTTATTATGGTCAGTTGTTCAATATTGGGATTTCAAAAATTTATATATTATATGAATTAAACTCAATAACATTCATTTAATTCGATTTTAAAGAAGGATATTTCATGAATTTCAACTAACTATAATCTATCTTCGGTTAGCATGAACTATTCACCTAAGTACTTCTAACTAATTTTGCAATATAATTTGTCTTTCCTAAGCATAGCCTATGAAAACATTAACATCATTGCATGATCTCCATTATTAATGTCAAGAAGCCCTTATGTCGCCATCTCGTCCATTAATAATGGGTTAAGAATAATTTAAGAATAATTATATCTAAGACAAGGTAATAATAATTTAGAAACTAATGTTTTATTAAAACTACAGTTAATGTGACTCAATTACTCATAATCATGCGATCAAAATATATAAATCATTAAATCCCCAAAGTTAGAACAATCAAACCATAATACTCAGATCGGGTTACATCAATGCCCTAAGAGATGATTTAGCTACTCATGATGATGCAAGATATCATCTATGTTGTTGTGGTCTTCATCATCATGGACTGCACTTTTAATCACCAAGAAACCCTAAAAGCCACTACAAATTGAGAGAAATAATAACTAGGAGAAGAGTTCGATTTTGTGGCCTTGTGCCTCCTTTTATAGAATAATTAACTTCTAATAAGGGCTAGACAGGTTTTTAGGTCTTCTAGGGTAATTTGGGCCCATTTAGAATGAAGATGACACATTTAGAACAAATCCGGCAACTTAAAATTCTGACTTATCATTAAGGGCTAGAGCCTAGAAGCTTAGGCTCGAGCTTTAGGGCATAGGCTCGAGCTTTAGGGCATAGGCTCGAGTGGTTTAGAACAAGGCTTGAGCCCTAAACTTCTTTACTTAGCCAAATTTCTTTAAATATTTTCTGAAGCATCTTTTTCATCAACACTTAGAATATTTTTGGATTTCTTCTTTTAACAGTGCTCGATCCCTTCTTCATGGTGCTTGAGCCCTAGGTCTTGGGATCAAGCTTTTTGGCTTTGGGCTCGAGCCCTTTAGTCTTGGCACGAGGTCCTGGTAACTTAGTTTATCAGAAGCAACTTTTCATATTCTGACGCACATTTTGCTCGAGCTTTCTGACAAAGGCTCGAGCACCTTGCGGTTAGGCTCGAGCCCTAGGAATCTGGGCTCGAGTTCTTTTGGCTTGGTGGAATTTCTTACTTCTTTATTATTGTGCTCGAGCCATCGAACTGAGGCTCGAGCCTTGGCACTTGAATTCTTCCAAATTTCACCATTTTGACTCCCAACTTGCTTTAGATGATCGACAATGACTCTGTAAGTTTCGATATCAATCTTTTCATCTTTAAGTACCGGTTTTAATCATTTCTTTGGAAAAGTACCTACAAATATGAAATAATCATAAATCAGTCTAACAACAGGTAGAAGTATTTCTTTAAGTCCTAACATACGTATATTTAGGGGCTCGAATATACAATATTCAGCGCTTATCAATATTTTCTCAATGTATATATGTATATATATATGTGTGTGTGTGTGTGTGTGAAATGCTAATAAAGCCTCTCACTTAAAATGAGAAAACCAGGAGAAGTTCCCGAGCCCGAAAGTTGTCCTAACTTCGAAAAATTCTAAAAATAACCCATCACTTCTAATTAACTCAAAATAAATAAAAATGTATTTCTAAAACTCTCAGCTTGAGAAAATGACCTAACGGCCCTCGGGGCCCATGCGGCATACAAAACGAGACACAAAAAATAAATAAAATAAATTCAGAAAAATCCGGGACATTACAGTTTCTTTCTATAATCATTCCAACTAGGAGGCAACTTTGAAATGATAGCCCTCACTTAGAAGGATTCTGGAAGTACAATTTTCACTTTGTGACTAGAACTTGCAATTCATGAACTTGATCTAAAACTGACAAATTATCAACCTTTGAGAATTCGAATTAAATATTAAAAATTTATCTATACCTAGTTCTTTGTTTTGTACTTAAATTCTAGTGATCCTAGAGTAGGTCTGAAAGTGTGTTCAGAATGTGACATATGCAGACCAATTCCAGTTGTTTCTTCTTCTCTTCAATAATACTTTTTGTGTCTTTATCTGTTGGCTCTAGGAATGGTTGAAGATTTGGATCCAAAACATATGATATTTTGAAAACAATGAGTAAAAACAGTAATTTATCTTCCGACGTGTAAAGTTAGATCCATCAAATAGATCTAACTTTATAAAGTCTTGATTCATAACTTTAAACGTAGTGTTGTTTGATATAGTTTCTATCCAAAATAGCTTGAAACAACTGACCCAAAACTACTGTCTACTATGTTGTTGGAGATGATCAGACTTCTAAAACGTCAAGATAATGAAACACTGATGTCAACTTCTCCAACGTGATAACCCAAACAAAAAATACAGAAATTCAAAATGTTGATGTCTACTTTTGCAAGTTGATAACCCTTTGTAACTTGATAACCAAAACAAAATACAAACTTTGAGGCTTGTATTCACTTTCCATAAAGTGTTATTTTCCCCTACTCGAATTGACTTTGCCATCGGGTTGTGTAGTAAAACACTTCTAGGATACAACAAAGCATGAATTCCTATAGTTTGCAATACTGAAGGAATTCGCTAAACACTCATCAAAACCGTTACGACTAAATAGGGAACAAAAAGAAATGATTGACATGATGTTGATGTGGCAGATGACGTGCCTTGTTGACGTGACAAACTCATGACATAGTCACTAAGGTGGCGCTGATGTAGCAGGCTAAATTTAGTCACAGAATGGCTTTGCTACGTGAAGGCGGCTGTCGGCGTGTGGAAGGCGCGGAATGGCCTCTATCGGTGCGTGGAAGCATGTGTTAGAGCAAAATAAAGCCCAGAGGTTTGTGGTTCCGCGTGGCGGAGCGTGTAAGCTCTTTTTGAGCCATTTCTGGTGGCATAGTGATGGTTCAAGTCTAGACTTTTTCCTGATATATTCAGAACAACAAAAAGACTCGTTGAGGACTTGTTTCAAATGCCAAACAGAATATGCGTTCTTGATGAGCTTGAGGAATATCACCAAGTACTCAAAGAAAATAAGAAAAAGGAGCGGATGGAGAGGATGGCTCTAATACCATGTTGAATGATATATATAATATATGAACGGTATATTATTTTGAGTGAGTGATACAATCGTACAACGGGTTTATTTAGGAGAGATCACATGAGTAGGTGAGTGGGTGAGTGGATAACAAGTAGACCGTGTGATATACAGTGTAACGAGGGGTAGGTGAAGAAGACTAACTGAATATCTTAATCCTAATTTACAATATAATCCAAGACTGGGAACGTAAAGGAACATGTTCAACCCAGGAGCTAGTTTCGCTGTCCTCCATTTGCTTCGCAGTCGTGTTCGATCTGAACGTGAAGATAATGAAGCGGAAGTAGCATGTTACAATAAATTCCAATGATGATATGAATCTCAATCTTTTGGAAAATTTTCTGTAATGCAATTCCTTTGAGCTTATTCCATGTTGAGGCTAGAAATTTTTTTTTTCTTAAAAGAACTTTTAATTATTAATAGAGCTCTTATAAAATTAGTGTTAGTAAAAAACATATTTGGTGGTATATTATATAAAAACTCTTTGACAGTTAAAATACTTTAATTATTGTTTGCATACAATATTAGAACGGAAAATAAAAACGTCCATTTCCATCATTGATCATTGTCTTTTTCTTTTCCACAAAAAAACAAAAAAAGGAAAATAAATTGTCTTTTCTCTAGCCAATAGAATTCTCTTTCTCTTGTTCATTTTCAACTTCTTTTACTTTTCTGTTTTGGCTTTATCTTCTGAAAACTTAGTGTGTTCAATTATTGGAAGCACTTTGCTCAACTATTCACTCTTCACAAGTTTGCTCAATTATCGGACTTCATTATGTAAATGATGGTTTTCGGTTCTCTTCTTCTAAAAGGTGAATAATTGAGCAAAGTACTTCAAATATGACTTGTCCATTTTAAATAGATTTTTTCAAATGGACAAATCATATGTGATCTATCATGATGTGTGGTGCTCATATTAAGAAGTCCAACTAAATATCGGGTAAAAGTCTTACTTCAAGCATGATAATTCTATTATATCTTGATAATTAATTATTGGCAGTTTTAATATTGGGCAGATAATTATAGAACATGGAATGCGATAGCAGAGTAGAACAAGTTTCCATTAGTATAGATGGAAAGCTTGCCTATCACTCTGATTTGCCTCGTGAGCGTTGTATCTTCAAAGTGCATGAAAAATTACGTAAGATAAATCGATGCATATGAACCAAATATTCTTGCAATTGGTCCTTACCACCGAAAAAAAGATAATGTCCAAGGAATGGAAGAGCTTAAACTACACTATCTAAAATCACTTCTTGTACGAAAGGAGACAAGTGCAGAGAGATACATAATTGCAATGAGGGAATTGGAGGAAAAGACGCGTAAATGTTATGCAGAGCCCATAAGCCTCATTTCCGATGAGTTCGTGCATATGATGCTTCTTGATGGTTGCTTCATCATTGAACTGTTCTTGAAGCTCTCAGACAAGATTACAAAAGATGAGAATGATCCTATTTTCAGAACAGAGTGGATGATCCACTGGTTAATGCTTGATTTGATCTTATTCGAAAATCAGCTTCCTTTTTTTGTTCTTCTCAAATTATATGACTTGATTTATGGTCGAAAACTGGAGGAGTTCGTTGAAATTGTATTAGTTTTGTTTGACCCTCTCTTTGAAGGTCTAGGCGAGCCTAGATATGATATGGATTCTCCTCACGCATTCCAACATTTACTAGACTTACTACACAGTAGTAGATGCTCTCCGACTATAAGGATTGAGACAAGAAATGGAAGTGATTGGAAAAGCATGCAATGTACATCTCAACTTCAAAAGGCCGGAATTAAGTTCAAGAAGGCTGAAAACAGCAACTTATTTGATATTACACTCTCTAATGGGACAATGACAATCCCACATTTGACCATTGAAGATAGAACAGAGTCCCTCTTTCGAAACCTCATCGCGCATGAGCAGTATGGTGGTGTCCGTGATAAGGGAAGTATTGTTTGCTATATCACTGATTACTGTAGCTTCATGGATTATCTCATTGACTCCCCAGAGGACCTTGGTTTACTGTGTCAAGAAGGAATTGTCACAAACTGGCTGGGTGCTGATGCACTGGCTGGCACCATGTTCAATAAGCTCTGCTACAATGTCACCATCAATGATAATCTTTCCAGATACGGTAAAATTTTGAATGATGTGAATACTCATTGCAGGAAACGTCGAAATAGATGGATGGCGGCATTAAGGCGTGATTATTTCAATAGTCCGTGGGCAATCTTTTCATTTGTTGGAGCCCTTCTATTGCTTCTGCTTAATATCCTGCAAGCGGTATTTTCTGTTTTGTCTTTTGTTGTTCACAAATCCTAGGTTCCTTCATGTTGTTACTTTTAGGATATGATCCCAAACATGTATAATGTTTTATCTTTCGCCGTCTGGTGTAATAAAAATCCTGAGAAGAATGAAAAAAGGTATGTTTATTGGACTAGTTACAAGTCATATGATCAAGGTCAATAGATATCATTTGAAAAGATTCAAGAGATTGTCGGGCAATTACCATTGGTGCCTCTCTCCTCTCGTTATAATCATGGAGGAAGATAATGTTTTATCTCGTTATATCATTTTGATGAATTCAAGACTATTTTTGTAATATTTAAAAATAATTTGTAGTTTATAATTTAACATTAAAGTGTAAGGTTAAATTTATCATTTCATAGCCTGGTTAACGGGTTGGATACATATATTGGGGCAATGTGATCACTTTTTAAAAGTGTAGGGGTTTTATTGTAATGACTCGAACCCGGGGGCACGAATCGCTAACCAGGTCCTTACTCAAACTTGAGGTCATCCGAGGGTAATAAGATCATTTCCATTGTTAAAACTTTAAATATATGTAACACACTTTACTGGGTCCCATGGTACCTAATGATGCCATCAAATGGATGAAAAAGGGCAAAATGGGAAAAGGAAAATATTTGTAAGGCTACAGGACTCGGTCGACGTGTGGAGGTTTACACGTCAACTAGAATGGGACTTTCGGTTGACGTGTGCCCCTCAAGCGTCGACTGGTATGTCATTGCATAGTAGCTTTTGCTATTGCCCAAATTTTTGAGATACCGGCAGAAGCAAGCGTCGACTGGTTCTGCCTAAAAATTGGCACTAAGGCCTGTTTGGCTACATTAAACCTTTAGAATCCCCCATGGTTCAAATGTGGGCTTGAGTAAATATAAAACTTGCTCCAAAACATTGATTTAAATTAAAACAACCATGAAACAACAACCATACATCATAATAGATTCAATTTCATCAACATAGTTAAAATTAGTTTAAATACATCATTGAGTGTCTAGGAATCTCAAGAGGGAATGGAAAGCCTAATGAGACCACAAAAGATGATACTTTGGTCTCAAAACCATTTCTATCTAGGAAATACAAACAAATAGCCCTCAATTACAACTTGTTGACAAAATAATACATCATTAAATTACATAATGCCATATACATTAAAAGTAAGTACAAGTTACACTCTAAGTCTGGCAAAAGAAATGCTTCATCACTTCAAGGGTAGGATTGGGGGTCGTCCATCACCATTTTCCCATTTCCAGAAAATATTAAATAGAGGAATGAGTACAATGGCTCGGTAGAGATTTCCTAAGTGGCATATCCTCAAATCAAGTAGACAAATGCATGTTTATACACATCAAAAAGTGGGGTAAGTGAAATGGGATCATGCCTGGATCACTTAACATCAATTAATTCATTAAAAGATCACCTTAATCAACTATAATGTGATGCAATGCATGAGATGAATTATACAAACCCATACCACACACACACGCCCGCATTTCCACACATTACACCAAAAACATACTAACTGACTGGACTTTGGGTAACTCCCTCCATCCCTAGGGAGAATTCGTTATCGTCCCTGGCAAGAGGTAGCTCCCAACTACCATTTGGGGCTCGAGTCGGAAAATTTCTCATAGGTAGTACCACTGATAAATGGGTACCTCCCCAAGACCGGGTTTGAGAAAAAATTTCCTCAAAAATTCTCAAAATTCACAATTCGCATTCTACATTCATCTCTACACACCCATGTCCAATGTTCATGAAGTACCATCAATGCCATGAGTATGTAATGAACTACTTTTAACAATTTGATCTTTCTCCACCAATTTACAACTTATATAGCATTATGGACATTATAGCAACACTTACCTAAGAAAATGGCATCACATAAACAATTAACTAACATTTAGCATTCCAATCATAACAACATCATAGTATGATTAATGGCAATTTGGCAAGGAAAAGTTCGCATTGAATAATTTAAAACAAATAGCATGCTTGGCATTTCTTACAACAATTGTATCTCAATTTAACACCAAATAATCATATTCATCAACACATAATGAACCCAATAGCATGTTAATCACATAATATTCACAAGATTGTGCATACAACCTTTCGTAGTTCAACAATTAGACAAGAACATTAACATGTATAAAACCCTAGAACTTTCTCTACACAATTAACATCATTATGGCATGCTAATCGAGGGGAAAAACATGATATTGCCTATAAAATTAAAGGACTATGACAATTAGACAACTCTACCTCAATGATGCACAAACCCTAGCTCCCACCAAGTATGAATCTCCACCAAAATGAAATCTACCAACACCAATGAGGAGAGGAAAGTAATGAGAAATAGTTTTCCTCTTGGAGTTTCTTCAAAATCAACCACCTAGGTAAGGGCCAAAATTACAAAGTGGGTAAATAGAGATGACTCTTGTATCAATGGAAAGCTCTTGAGGAGTAGGTTCAACTTTTCTCTTTGCACTTTGTCAAAATCTCACAAGAAATGGGTCAAAATCAAGCTCTAAAGGTGTAACATTGGTGAAATGAAAAAGAAAGAAGAAGAAGAAGAAGAAGAAGTGTGGGCTGGATGGGGGGAGAGGGAATCGGCAGAAAATTGTGGCATTTGTCCCTACACCACTAAAATGTATAAAACGCCCCCACATGGAATGTGAATCCTAAAAATGCCAAAAACATGCAATTTACATATATAACCACATATAAACATCAAATTACATTTATAACATGCAAATGGGTCCATAAAATAATCCCGAGCATGCAAATCTGGGCGTGGGGCCCACA
Organism: Cornus florida; assembly: GCF_030987335.1. Lineage (NCBI taxonomy): Eukaryota > Viridiplantae > Streptophyta > Magnoliopsida > Cornales > Cornaceae > Cornus > Cornus florida. The sequence goes on along the minus strand of NW_026775575.1, from coordinate 52,593,124 downwards.
CGGACCTTCTGACCCAAAAATCGAAAAAATGCTAAAATGCATCAAAACACATTTTTAAGAGTTCTAAATTCAAATAAATATCCTAAATGACTTTTAGAACCCTCATGGTAGGCTAATCGATCCATAACATGCAAAACGATGCACATAAATAAAATAATTACGAAAAATACAGATGGTCACATTTATGATCAAAATTTAAAAGAAATGGAGGTTTTATGATTTTAACCCTTTAATTTTTATGATATATGTATGTGCGTTTGTGTGCATACATTTATAATATATATATATATATATATATATATATATATATATATATATATATATCTTATACTTGTGTGTATTTTGTATACTTCTGTCTTGATTAATGTGGTAAAGTTGACCGATTAACGATTTTTGGTGTGTGTAGTGTGAGTTGGGTTGGAGTCGGGAGTGCATGTCATTGCATGGTTCATTATCATTGGTATAATTGTTGTTTTTTCCTTAAGCCCATTCCACTATCATCCAATTCTTTGGGTGTTTAGTAGGCTCACGGGAGTCCAAAGTGTGTATTTTAGGCATTTCCTACTGAGCCGTCATGCTCATTCCTTTATTTAACATTTTCAGGAACTGGGAAAGAAGTAATGGAGGATGTACATCCCCCCTCCCCCCCCCCCCCCCCTTACCAAGTATATATATGGATATAGCGACCTCTTTTTGACTTCATCTCTTTTGTTAAGACAAATATTGAAGAATTGCCACTCTATGAAGATGTTTATTCTGATCTTTTGATGTACAAACTTGTGGTTGACGTTACAGTGGTCTTATTATTGTAATCCTATTCTTTTGAACTACAAAATTCATCTTGGACATGTATTAATGATCTTATCATTATTTTTGTCAATGAAATGGATTTATGAAAGGATTGGAAGAATTTTAAATGCACAAGTGAATCAACTTGTCATGGTCTCATGTGTAAATGATGTTTCTTTAGTGTATTTCATCTTTTTTTGGAAGTTTTGGATCATTTTAGAACCCATGTGATTGACATAGGTGGAGTCCATGGCCATTGCACCTTAAAAATGACCCATTTTTCAATGATGCGTCATAAGCACTCAATTTAAATAGTGGTTTTGTGTTTGGAAATCAATTTTAAATTTGTAACCACTACTACGCAATATAGTGAAGTAAGGTGTCGTTCACAAGGACTATTAGCTTGATTCGATTCAATGTCAATGAATAAATGATGCAATATAGAAATGTTTGTTTTGGTTCCTAATTAACAACTAAATTTAAAACTAATGGGACTGCAAGTAAAGATAGATGACAATGAATAAGAGAGGATAATGTGAAGAGGCTTAGGGCATGTAATCCATCCTTCACCATGTAATCATATCATTGCTAACAATTATGGGGAATAAAAGTGCAAATCAATGAATTGTGGCTACAAGCACACAATTGAAATCAAGAAAATACTACAATTGACATCAATAAGCATAATCCATCAAAGCTAAGCATGCATTATTTACCTACATACTTATCATCTAATGTGTAGCACAATTCATCTTCACTAAGTATGAACTATCAAATTGATTGCAATTATATCATTATGCTCCATTATATAACCATCCTCTTTACATTTACAAAAGATAAAGAGGTTGATATCAATTCATCAATGTACAAGACAATATAAACACTAGAAATGGATAAATTATAGAAAATAGATACAATCAAGCTTGGTACAAATAAGTCCAACCCTCAAGGTTATGCAATCAAGACAAATAAATCCCCAAATTGAAAACAAAAATACAATTACTTGGCTTAGGGATTCATCCAAGCCCTAAGTGAAGGTTTAGCTATCCGTGGAGAAGGTTTAGATTTTCAATGTTGGTCGGATCTCCATCTTCAAGTACAGCCCAACCTTCTTCTTCAATCTTCGTTAAGAGAGAGAGAGAGAAAAACCCTAGAGAGAGAAAAGCTTCAATCCCTGCCAACACCAATATCATTTCAAAATGGGTTCAATTTACTATTTATACATTGGCTCCTTAGCTGCCAAATGATCAAAACCCGTACATGAGGCTCATTATTTGAGTGCACCACTAAATGGCCTTAAAGAAAGCTTAAGATCTGAAGTTGAAGAGCTTCGGCCGTGAACTTAATCGATCTAGTTAAAGACTCGATCAATTGCACTCAAACACTTCTCGAATGATGACTCAATCGATTTAGTTGCATGCGAATATACACCACAGCTTCCTTTTGGTTGCCTTTCTTTGCCAAGACTCCATTGAAGCTTTAAAGCACTGGATTTAGCTCTGATTAGCCTTAAGCACCTAAAATCATTAATACAATAGATTATAACTAAAAAGGTAAACAAAGATAGGAGTAAGGCACTAAAATATGCGAGAATAAGGGCTGAGATGTGTATTTTTTATCACTTATCATTCAGCTCCTAGTGTGTTTCAGTCAGTTGGTGATATAAGCCAACTGACCTACAGTGTAATTTGGGCTTGGATAGAATGTGTGCTTGTTGGGAGTGTGTTTCAGGTTGATCCTTACCATCATCTAACTAAAAGTCTATTTTTGGTCAGCTAATCCTTATCATTAGCTAGCTAATCCTCATCATCAACCGGCTGATCCATCATAACCCCCCTCATTCCTTTCATATAAGATAACTTTGACACACTAACTTCAAACAAAAAACCTCCTTCATTTTTACTCCAAAATTGGTCACACTTGAGCTCAATTTCAAGGATTTTGAGTTAACTTTCAAATGGTACCAACCCTATTCTAAGATTCCGACAGTAGAAGAAGTTATAACCTATTTTAGTATGGATTATTCTAGAAATATCCTAAACCAAAGATGCCTAATTGTTGGAAAACCATGTTCGTGTATTTAAAAACCCCATGTAATGGATTTAAATGACTATGATGACTTGAATATAATGACCCAAATTCACTAGATCTGGATCACTAACCGGGTCCTTACCTGACCCGAAGTCATCTAAGGGTAACACGGTCATTTCGCATTAAATTAATACTTTAAGGCCCAATAAGGGCAAAATAGTCTTTTACCACACCTATATATAATGGTTTAAAACCCAAAAGTGTAAAACGGTCATTTACTAAGGTCATTCAATGATTAGGATGAAGTCTAGGGGTAATATGGTCATTCCTGTTGTTAAAATATAATTATAGTATTTTACTAGATCACATAGTGTGTAATAATATCTTTAAGTGAGTGGAAGAGGGCAAAAATGGAAAATAATTTACAAAGGAAAAATAACAGAAACCTATCGACACCTAACACATACACGTCGACTAATTTGAGTGAATCGATCGACCTTAACCCTTTCACATCGACCAGTTGTGCCATGTACAGTAGAAAAGCCTATTGTCCAAAATATTGAGATACCGGTCGACGTGTAACACTCACACGTCGACAAAGACCTACCAGAAATTGATTTTTTTTGTTTATTTAATTAATCCACCAAATGTAACTAATTTACCCAAGCTCAACCACTCCAATACCACTAAAACATCACTGAAATACTACTATAATTGTTGGGATTTGTATGCCCTGGCTTAGCGAATTCCTACTTAGATTAACTGACATATGTTCCTAACATATCTGAAATATTTATGCTTTATATAATTGGTGAATACAATGTATTATATTTCGATTCATTATGGAATTGATAGTGTCCATTTGATCACAAGAGATATTTATATGTATGATGGCGCTCAATACATAAACATAAATAATAATCATAAATAGTTCATAGTCGGTAATTATGGATAGACTCGTTATTAACTATGACTTGAACCGGATCCGCATTAAGCTGAGATATATTGCGAGAGCCGTCATACGCAATTGCTCCATATCGCTGTCATGGCATTTGACTCTTAAGCATGAGGGAAGTATAGATTTTTTTATTAATTAGTAATTACTTTAATTTCTTCGGAATCCCTAGACCGGTACTTTGGGTAATTATGTAATTAATAGTTAGAGGGTTATATTTTTAATATTTGCATCATTGCTACTTGTATTTATTTTGTATTTATTATAGTTGATCACAAAGTAAATTCGAAGGCCTTCATGTGTTTTAGATAAACTGATTTTCTATATATTCATTTATTTAAATTATTAATTTTGTCAAACAAATGTTAATTTAGTAGTCAGATTGATGGCTTTATTTATCTGATAACTAATTATGCAACATTGACTTAGAGGTTATTTATTATTTAATTGGAGTTCAATTAATTTCTTTTAGCGGAGTAGAAATTAATTTATGAATTAATTTAATTAAGTTCATGGTATAATGGACTGGGCCAATTATTAATTCATTGTAGCCAAGAAAATAATAGGCCTAAAAGATTCTCACTCGTAGCCCAACTTGATATTGGAGGCCCATTAGATTTGAGTTATCAAGTGAATTTTAGAGATTGAGAAAATTATATTGTCTTCAATTATTATTTTTATTTTTCCTGTATATACATGGGGTCCATGCATATTTTAGGTTACGTCTTTGTGCAACAATTTTGGAAGACAAGATAATAATTTCTCTCTCTATGATTTTAGGGTAAGTGTTCTTATCTCATGGAGGTTCCTACAAGCCTTACCTCCAAGGTCATTCATCAAGGTTTATGGGTGATTCCTAAAGGGAAGATCACTACCAGGAAGAAGAAGATTATATGAGAAAGGATCTTACTAAGGAATCTACGATAAGTAAGAATAATCACTTTAGAGAAAAGATGCGTGGATGTGTGTAATTGTTATCTCAGTATATGCTTGTGTTGATGTGATGTGATGATACTTTTACGGTGTGTGATGAATGAGGGATTTAGCTCTCAATAATAACTGATCGTTGAGTGGGTTGGAGAGAGTTAATTGTTACTTCAACAAGTGGTATCAGAGCCGATGGTGGGTCAAAGCCTGTGATTGTTCCTGAAGATAAGTAGCAGGAGATTAGTGTGAAGTTTGTTAGAGCAGATGATGATCATGATGTGCTACTGAGATTCAATCAGAACTGATGAGGACAGGAAGAAGATAGATGGTATGATGACATAGGCCCATGAGGAATAAGTCTTAGAATAAGTCGGAGGATACTCGTTTTAAAGATAGGGCGTAGATGATAGAGTTGAAGCCCTTGAGGAACAAGTTTTGGGGACAGGCCAAGAGTGGGTACTAGTTCTCAAGATGGGGCAAGGGGTGTGAAGAATGAAGGGGTTTGTTCTAAGCCTGATAAAGGGAAAGGGAAATATCACTACAAGAAAATGGGTCTTTAATGACAGTCAAATCCATCACTAAAAACCCTTAAAGTAAAACTTATTAGGGACGGATTTACCGTCACTAATAAGTTATATATTAGGGACAATTTTTTGATTGTCACTAATACCTAAACTATTTGTGACAGTATTTACTATCCCTAATAAATTTTTTTTTTTTTTCAGCTATATGTGTGTGTATATACATTTCTTCTTAGGTTCTTTATAAGGAAAACTCAAAACTCTTAACTTAACCCATAAAATATTATGCCGCGCACCATAGATAAACATCTGATGAATGCTGAAAAGTGCGTATTTAAACCCCTTAAGCTTAGGTATTCTAGAACCTTTCTCTATCTTATTTTCCCGTTTTGTATTGATTTCATATTATTTCCATTTTCAGGTACTTATCCCCAAAATAAGCTAACTCAGTCAAATAAGAGCACAATTGAAGCAATTCTGGGATGAATCAAAGAAAGGAGCAAAGTAGAGCAAAAGGAAACAAAAGGTGAAATTTCAGCAACTTCGATCGATCTCAAGAAAAGTTCGATCGATCCAACTTTCATCGATCTCAGCACTTCAAGATAGATCCAGGGCATGATGTCATTTTCAGATATCCCAAAAGTTCGATCGATCCAACATCATTCTCTGATCGATCGAAATTTCTTGTCCTTATCCACATGCCAGATTTTATCCAACTGTACCACCCGACCAACCACTTTTGTCCTTTTCCCAAAAATATCCTTAAAATATCTCAAATTTATTTTTATCCAAAAAGGCGCCGCCATTGAGGATTGATCCAGCTTCAATTCGATAGATCTCAGCCATATTCGATTGATCTCACCACAAGTTCAATCGATTGAACTTCCCAAATCCCGAGAAAATTCCAAATTCCAGCTCATTAAAAGTTGTCTCATATCTAATCATTAGAGGATTATTGGTGTACGAGCCCAGCACATTTGGGGTGATTTTTTACCAACTTATATAAGGAATATGAGCCACTTTTTGAGAGAGACTTGGAGACTTGATACTTTTATACTTAGTGAGGAAGCAAAGGAGAGGAGGAGGCTAGAGACACCATTAGAGGTTCTTCATCAAACAAGGAGCAGATTTCTTCCATAGAGCTTGCCCTTGAGGGTTCGAAGACATCATCCATGATTGAATAGACATCCTCTTGGGGCTAGAGTTAGCCCTAAGCATGCTTTCTACATCTTGATTTATGTATTTTTGAGGGGATTTGTATTGTGATACATGTTTTGACACTTTTATATATACAGATCTTATTTATTCAATGATTTATATGGCTTAATGCTTCCAATTGATCACTTCATTCTATCCATATGTCTAAGTATGCTAGAATAGATGTTCATATACTTGTCTCTATTTCTTGTGTTATTGATGCATGTCTATGTGCATTAATGCTATAGATCTTGAGATTATCAAGACATAGTGCTTAATGGAATGTTCTTGTGATTTATTTGATGGTTCATACTCATTTCTTGATGGATTGTACCTCTCCCTTAGTTTAATTAGTTTAATTTCATGTCATTAGCTTAATTGTAGTGTAGTTGTAGTGTAGTTGTTAAATAGGAGGATAATCCATGTTTGTTTTTTGATATTCCATGCTTTTGAATGCAAGTAGCATATGTCTCTAACCTTGTGATGTGTTTGGTTGTGAGCTTAAAGAAGGGATTAATGGCTTAATTTGATATGTTGTGCTATCCACCATGTTGTTTAGACAATATGTGCTTAATTTGTCATCCATGCTTGTTGGAACAACCACACATACACACACACTTTGTTGCAATACATGTTTTTTCCTCATTAATTATTCATTAATGGTGTAGAAAAGTATGCTTAGTGGTGATCTCTAAACCCCAAGATCTCTCTCTCTCTCTCTCTTTTATTCTCTTTATTGCATTATTGTTTACTTTAGTTTAAATTGCATCTTAGTGTAATTCAACCACCAACCACTATTTTGATCATTCGACTTACTAACCCTAATTTTGATTCCTCAACCTAGTACGACCCACCAATCCCTTGGGACAATCCCTACTTGCCCTAGCTATATTTTTAGTAAAAAGTAGTAGTGGCAATTCTAAATGTAAAACTTGGCCACATTCATTATAGCTCTACACCGCTATATCTTTTGGCGGTGTGCACAAGATGTGTGAGTTCCGGGAGTGACGACCCAGAACTTTCCACCAAGTTTTTGGCGCCGTTGTAGCAGATTGATTGAAGGCAACATCGAATTTGTGAAATCAATTAGGAATTAGTACTCTTTTGATCGTGTCTTTACTTTATTTTCATTTCAATTTTTGTTACTTATTGTGTTGGTTCTTGTTTAACAAGGTGCATTGAGCTAAGAAAGTGAGCAAAGGAACATCTAAGCAAAGGAGCTAAACAAGCAGAGAAAAAGGCTAAAGTTATCAAAAAAAATTGCTAAGCTAAAAGCTAAAAATTTGGAGTTGAAGTGCTAAAGGACCTTTATGAGCTTTTACTTACTCAAACCCTTAGTTAAATCGTCGGCCCGCATGGAGGCTTGTATTTCAATTCTTAGATAAATCGTAAGCCCGCATGGAGGCACTTTACTTTTCTTGCATATTGTTGTTAAAGCATGGGAGTATGGGAACATTGTATGTGGAGGAATTTTGTTGGTTATTGACTTGTTGTGAAGGTGAAGTGTTTGCCATTATTTCTTGTCGTGTTGCATTGTGCATGCATGGTCGTAGATCATTGAGACCCACTCTTATCCTTTTAAATTTTCATCTTGAATCCATTGTTCAAAACCCTAGGGGAAGAAGAAGTTCTAGTCAATCCATTTCATCAATGGAAGGACACAATGAGGACCATGTGGAGGACCTTGGTCACATAGACCAATAAGGTATCCTCCACCCCAATGTACATCATGATAACATGCAAGTTCCATTAGGCATGGCAAGGCCATTCATTCATCCACCACAGCAACAAGGCCAAGTCCCATTGGGAATGCCAAGGCCAATCTATGCTCCACCACCTCTCATCATTCAAGGAAATCAAGGTGCCCATGTTGCACCTCCAATTGCTAATCCTCCCTTTGCTTTAAGAGATCACTATGTGCCTAATGAATATAATGCACCCACATGCATCCAATTGCCACCATTTAGAGCACACCACTATGAGATCAAACCACAAACCATTCAAATGCTTCGTAACTATCATGGACTTCCAAATGAAGAACCTTACAAGTATTTAGATGAGTTTCTTGTAGTATGTTCCACCGTGAAATACACAAACATGCCGGAAGAGGTCTTAAGGGTTAAACTTTTTCCATTCATCCTTAAAGACAAGGCAAAATATTGGTTTAATAATCTTAGGCCTTTTTCAATAACTTCTTGAGCAGAAATGTAAGAAGAGTTCTTGAAGAAGTACTATCCGGTTTCTAAGACCAATGCCATGAGAACTTCAATTAGGGAATTTTCACATGGGGATGGGAAAACATTTCATGAGGCATGGGAACGCTTTAATGAATTACTTATGAAGTGTCCACATCATGACATGCCCAAATGGCAATTAGTTCAATATTTCTTTGAGAGCTTATCAGACAATTACAAGGACATGGTTGATGCTTCCATGGGTGGCTCTTTCATTAATAGGCATAAGGATGACGTGTGGCGTCTTCATGAGAGCATGAGTGAAAATTCTTTGCATCGTACCTTATCTTTGAAGAATGGTAGATATTCTAGTGGTAGGAAGAGTGTCGGCTTACATCAAGTCGACCACTCCAATGAAATTGCCGCCGAGATGAAATCATTATCTCAAAGGTTTGATCAATTCTTGATCAACCAAAACTCAGCAAATCAAGTATCTTCCTTCCCTAACCATTCTCATCATGCATCTAATGAGACATGTATGAGTTGTTCAAGTGTTTTACATTCTACTTCCAATTGTCCCCATGGACATGTGCAAGGTGAGCATCATGAACAAGTAAATGCAAAATTTGTGAATCAAGGGAACAATCCTTATGGCAATCACTACAATCCTAGTTGGAGGAATCACCCGAATTTCTCTTGGAAAAACCAAGGGGAAGGCTCAAACCCTCCCCAAGGCGGTTTTCAAGGGAAATACATTCCACGTCCACTACAAAGCCAAGGTTCCCAAGGTTTTAGATCATCATACCAATCACAAGGAAACCAATTCTCTAATTCTCATTTTCCCAATCAATCATATTCCCAAGGAAATGTTAGAAGTCCCACTTTTGAACAGAAAGTTTTGACCACTTTGGGCACTTTAAAGGCAAACACACAATTGCTTCATTCTCACTGTCAATCCATTGCAAAGCTAGAAACCCAAGTAGGGCAAATAGCTAGTACTTTAAATGCAAGAGAGAAAGGGAAAATGCCTTTGAATGCCCTACCTAAGCAACAATGTGTTATGGAGACTCATTTTTCTTCGAAAGGTCACACAATAGAGCATGTCAATGCGGTGACTACATTGAGAAGTGGGAAGATTGTGGATAACCAAGTAGGTATATCCAATGAAGAGAGTGAACCAGTGCAACCAAGAGTTGACACCCGTCCTGTTTCATATCATATTCCTCTTTCATTGCATATGCATGATCTTTCAAATGAGAATGTGTTAAAAAGTGATTTGAAAAGTGATTTTGAAAAGAAAGATTTGCAAAATGATTTGAAAACTTCTTGTGTTGAAGAGACTTCAAAGAAAATTTCTGAAAAGGTTTTTAAGCCAAAAGCTCCATTCCCGGATGCCTTAAAAAGATCCATTTCAAATGATAAGCAAAAGGCCAAAGTAAATGAAATTATGGATGTGTTTAGGCAAGTAAAAGTTAATCTTCCATTTTTGGATGCAATCAAGCAAATTCCGGCTTATGCCAAATTCTTGAAAGATTTGTGCACCCAAAAGAGGAAGAACAAAAACCAAGCACCTAGAAAAGTGGTCTTAACCGAGCAAGTAAGCTCAATTTTGCAGTATAACACTCTTCCAAAGTTTAAGGACCCCGGTTTACCTACCACTTCATGCATCATTGGTGATCATATCATTAATCGGGCTCTTCTTGACCTAGGGGCAATTGTTAATCTTCTTCTATACTCGGTATATGTCAAATTAGGCTTAGGAGACTTGAAACCGACGTCAGTGGTTTTACAACTTGCCGTCCGATCCATCAAAAAGTCTAGGGGTATCATTGAGGATGTCTTGATTAAGATTGATAAATTCTTCTTTCCCGTTGATTTCATTGTCATTGACACGGAACTGGTCCCAAATCTTAAGAGCCAAATTCCCGTTATCCTTGGCCATCATTTCTTGCCGCGAATGCCAACATTAATTGTAGGACGGGGATAATGAAGATCTCATTTAGCCACATGAAGGAAAAGTTGAATATTGTTAACCCAACCCCCAATTCATTTGACAGGCATAAAGAAGTGAATATTGTACAGAAATGTCATGACCTTAAAAGTGAAGGAACTGAGTTTTTGTGTGAGACCAAAGTTCCAAAAAGTCCATCTTCAAACTTGAAACCAAAGAAAGTTGTTTCAAAATCTTGTTTTGAAAGGGTGTGGAAGCCCAAAGATTGTTTTGACCAAGGACCGAAGACGTTTTTTGAGTTTAATCCAACAAGTTCTTTAAAGAACTAATTGTTAGGTGGAGTTCAAAGCACTTATCACCCCATTAAGGAGGGGATACACTATAAGATGTTTGATCAGGGCTAAAAGAGCCCAACGTCTTGTTAGAGACGTTAAAGACTAGCAAGACATTTCGTAAAGTGTCAAAACCCTATTCCTCCCTCATTTCTATCTTTAATTTCATTTCTTGCGAAGTCTAGATATTGGCTTTGGGTTTATATGCATTGCTAGGAACTGTGATTAGGATTGCATGCACTTTTATATTGAAATTGAGCATTTTTCATAAGTTCGATCGATCTCAAAATGAGTTCGATCGATAGAACTTCCCACCTGTATCAAACCTGCATCCAAATCACTCTCTGTCCAATGGCTCGAACAAAACCTGCATATTTTAGCTCTCTATCCCATCGTTCGAACTTGTTCCTAGATCGATCTAAACTTCTTCGATCGATCCAACTTCATCTTGGATCGATCTGCAGTTCCAACATTTAGAAAAATTTCCAACTTGCATCCACCTGCATCCAAAAGCCTCTCTGTCTCATCGATCGAACATTTCTTCAACTCTATGCATTCTCGATCGATCGAAAGTATTCTGTGATCGAGCTTGGGGAGATCGATCTTTGTTCTTTGTTTTTCAATTTGACTTTGTTTTAAATTTCAAAAATTCCAAAAAATATATATTTTATTATTTAATTTTTATTGTCATTTTTATTTTTATTTTCCAAAATAAAAAATAATAATAAAATAATAAATAATTTAAATAAATAAATATTTTTCAAAAATCCTAAAAAAAAATTTCTTTTTATTTTTATTTATTTTTACTTTTTCAAAAATCTCAAAAATACTTTGTCACTTAAGAGGAGAGATCGATGTCAGTTCGATCGATCTGAGGATTCAGTTCGATCGATTGAACTGGCAAGGGAAATTTTTTTTTTTTTTTTATCAATTCAGGGTCATTCGATCGATTCCACAAGAATCGATCTCAGACCCTCGTTCCCTTTTCACCACTACAAACCAACTCTTCTCCATCTCCAGCGAGACTCCGGCGAGCATCCCACGAGTCAAATCACTCTCTCTCCTCTCGGATCTTGATTCAAATCTCACCCCCTTCGCATCTCCACTTCTCTCCTGATTTCGGTGAGATCCGAACCTCACCTCTTTGATTCAAACTTAGATTTGATACATACATGCTCTAAATGCTAGATCTAAGTTGTTTTCATGATGAATAGCTCCATTGATGAAGCTTTGAGCTCTTTGTATATATGTGTATATATATGTATATATGTTTTTGTTTTTTTCATGATTTTGATTTGATTTTGGAGTTATGGGCCGAACCAAGTGACCCAATAGGTTGGTTTGTTGTGTTGATGGGCCCACGACCATGTTCGTGAAGGCCCCGTGCCATCCACGTCACAGATCTGTGACTTTTCGAGTTTCACTTCACAGTTGATCAATCGAACTTTTTATTCGATCGATCTGTCACAAATCGTTCTCACTTATTCTTGATCGATTGAACTTGCGTCGACCTCACATTTTTGTGATCGATCGAACTTCACAGATTTGCTTCACACATCTCACACACCATCTCTTGTGTTTCATACTATCTCATACATGCCCAATGCCTGTGTTTTCCACATTGGATGATGCATTCCATACTTATATTGTCGAGCATGCTTCACATCATGTCACTCAATTCTTGTCACTTACATAGATTCATGTTCCTTATCTGTGTTGTCTATCCTATTTGACATACATGATTCTATAAATTGTATTTTAATTCTTTATGCTGGCATTGACTCCCATTTTGTAAGTTTTGCTTTTATTTTGCAGGCCATGGCTAGGGTCAAGACTGTAGCTCGCAAACACTATCACCGCAGAGGCAGGCCGAGTTTGGAAGACGACGGTCCATCTCATGCCCAGGAGCCCACTCCACCTCAGTCTCCCTTATCTGACACCAGATTGCACTCTTCAGCCGAGGTATCTTCTTCACTGGGTGACACTGAGGCTGAGCACATACATCTCCACCACCACCGCCAGCTCAGCCAGCCCAGGAGTTAGACCGGCCATTACATAGATACTCAGGCCTTCGAGTGGCACATGAGTCGGTCTTTGACACAGACTTCTTTTCCCTATCGGTGCTTACCCGGTCAGTATATGATGATATTTTTCGGAGGGGCATCTCAGCCATACTAGCCCTGTCTCATACCTAGTGTACCCGAGGTTGGTCCGGATGTTCTTCCAGAACCTCCGGCCTACCCCAAGTAACCTGGCGGAGCTGCGGACCACCATTGATGGCTACCCGATCTGCATCACTGTGGACACATTGTCCAGATCTTACCAGTGTCCATACGTCTGCCCTCTAGAGCTACATGACACTTATCCCACTCTCTACAGGCCATCATATGCAGACATGGCCGTTTTACTCACAGGTCACAATGCCGGTGGTGAGACCTTTGCCACCCGGACCTATCTTCCAAATGACCTGTGGTTTTTCGACTCTGTCTTGTTCCGTAACATTTTCATAGCCGGCCATAAGACACAAAGGCACGGCGACTACCTGACAGCTCTATATACATTCTATACAGGGTGTTGGCTGTCCATTCTTGCACTCATCTGGAGCGTCATGATGAAGCTGTATGTCGACCACATCAACAAAGCCAAGCCCAAAAGGGCTAAGTATCTCCCATTCGGCCACCTCATCACCTAGTTTCTATGAGACTAGCGCTATCCTTTCCAGCCACGAGAGCAGACTAAGTCTAGGGCCTGCTCTTTCAAGAAGAAGGATTGGGATAAGAGCTATAATGCTCTTATCAAGAGTTTGCAGGATGATGCTGTAGAGGCAGCTGAGGATCTAGAGGCAGAGGAGCAGGCGACAGTAGCAGCAGCAGGCTCGGCAGCGAATGATATACCAGTCGATCCGGCTGCCGTACACATGGATATTGATTTGGAGCAGCCTGCAAAGGGCCCAGAGCAGCACTCTCCAGTCGGGTCACCCGTTCACGATGAGGAGCAGGCTTAGGATCATCATTCTCCCGATCCAGGCACACCTGAGGCTCCTGCTCACATACCCGACTTTGGAGAGTGACTTCAGACTCTGGAGGATGCCGTGGTATCTATCCGCACAAGGAATGTCTCCATTAGAGCTGACATTGCTTCCCTCCGCATGGATGTCATGACCGCATTTAAAGATCTATCCACAGACATCCGCGAAGCGCAACCTGCCCGTCCTACCTCCTCCACTCGATATTTCTATTCTTCTTATTCCTTTTATATATCTGTGATAGTTGCATATTTTTTATACTGTTATATTATTTTTGCAGCCGTGTCTGCTGGCTTTGATATTGGATGTACTGTACTTTATATTTGGTTTATATATGTTTTCTTTATGGATGTCCTATTTTCATATTCTTATATCTATCTGTTTGACTCCATCAGGTGCATCCCGGTGACTTCAGTGAGAGAGAGTACTGCCCAAAATTTTCAGGACCACACTTATACCTCTCTCTATTTTCAGTTGCTATCCCATTTACACATGCATGTCCACTATGCACTGTTATTATCCCTTTTATTATCTGATGAGTTTTATCGAAGTGCCAAAATTTCAGGACCACAGTTAATCCCAAGTTTATGGGGGCTATGCCACCCACTTTGGATACTTCTATCCCAGTCTCTCTTTGCCTCAGTTGTACTGGTATACTCTTTCCCTTTTGTTCTCTTTGCACATTGAGGACATTGTGCCATTTAATTTTGGGGGTAATAGTGCTTTGCAGTGTTTATTTTTAAGTTCAAAAGTTTGAGCATGACTTGTGTATTTGAGTGATTTTCTATGATTGGTCCATAATTAGCTATGATTTTGATCTTTTGAGGACTATATTGCTTAAAATTTAAAAAATTGCTTGACTTGAGAGTCCAATACTCCTTGTATGCCTTGTGGATGCCATTTAGGAGTAAATTTTTTGAAAGATTGATATCATGCTTGCACTTGTGGACTATATCATTCTGATTTTGCGATTGTTTTAAGATTCACTCTAGTATTCTACACTAAAATAGGCGCACACTAACATTCATTTATGGGGTACATGCTTTGTTGATTATTGAATTGGTTATATCTCAATTGAGCTAGTAGTGCATTGAAAGCTTTCATTCTTAATAAAGGTGGATAACAACCCCTTTTCACTAAGTAGCCAGGATTCTAGCCTCATTAAGCACTGAACTTCTCGCGCCGAAAGGTGGAGGGCCCAAACTCTAGGTTAATAATTGAACTTGCTTAAAAAATAAAAATAAATAAAATAAATAAATAAATAAATAAAAGGTAGAAGAAGTTGCAAAAGCAATAAAAAAGTGAGAACTTCTCCCAAAAGGTGAGAAGTGGGAAATGATTAGATGAAGGTTGTTCTGATTTGTAACCTAATTGATTTGAGCTTGTAAGTCCTTAGGGGTGTTTGAACACCTAGTGCCCTAAAGCCGTCTAGTTTGGGATTCATTGACCTAACGTTCGAACTCATGGATTGCTAGAAAGCTTAATAGATCACTACATTGCACCATGCTTCCATCTTTAATCCTAAAAAAAAAAAAAAAAAAAAAAAAAAAAAAAAAAAAAAAAAAAAAATCGAGTGAAAAGAATAAGCGCACTTAGAACAATAAAGTTTTAATAAAAGGTCCACTTTTTTTGTCTTGATGATCGGCCTTAGATTTGTGTGCTAGTTTGAGGGTAAGGATGTGATCATTTCTTTAGTTGGCTAAGATAACAACATACTTGATGCCGGTCCACTCAAAAAGGATTCTAGAGTTGTTTTAATTTTCATGATCAATTTCTTGATGTGTGGAGAACCATGCTTACTTTCTTGATGTTGAAATTTTGGGAGATTGCTTGGAAATGGTTGAAAAATTGCATACTTGAGGTAGTTTTCTCCCAATGCTTGTTTGCAATATTGATGCCTCTTTTGAAAGAATGAGCTTAATGTTTGTGGGTATCATTTCTGGAAACCCTCATAAGACTTCACTCGTCCACTAGGGGTAACCTAGGGGTTTAAAAGGCTTGTTGCATATGCTAAATGTAATCGTGTTCCCTACGAAAGTGACGTTATCCATTTATTGCTTTCTAGTTCATAATTATATAGTTGTTCATTTCATTCATTTACTTTCTAGTTCATTGTTATGGACTAGCAATATTTAAGTTTGGGGGTATGATGAGCACTGAAAAGTACGTATTTAAACCCCTTAAGCTTAGGTATTCTAGAACCTTTATTTATCTTATTTTTCCTTTTTGTATTGATTTCGTATTATTTTCATTTTCAGGTACTTATCCCCAAAATAAGCTAACTCAGCCAAATAAGAGCACAATTGAAGTAATTCAGGGATGAATCAAAGAAATGAGCAAAGTAAAGCAAAATGAAGCAAAAGGTGGAATTTCAGCAACTTCAATCGATCTAAAGAAAAGTTTGATCAATCCAACTTTCATCGATTTCAGCACTTCAAGATAGATCCAGTCCATAATGTCATTTTCAAAAATCCCAAAAGTTCGATCGATCCAACATTATTCTTTGATCGATCGAACTTTCTTATCCTTATCCACATGCCAGATCTTATCCAACTATACCACCCTACCAACCACTTTTGTCCTTTTCCCAAAAAAATCTTTAAAATATCTCAGATTTGTTATTATCCAAAGAGGCGCCGCCATTGAGAATCGATCCAGCTTCAATTCGATAGATCTCAACCATGTACGATCGATCTCACCATAAGTTCGATCGATCGAACTTCCCAAATCTCAAGAAAATTCTAAATTCCAGCTCATTAAAGGTTGTCTCATATCCAATCATTAAAGGATTATTGGTGTACGAGCCCAGCTCATTTGAGGTGATTTTTGACCTACCTATATAAGGAATATGAACCACTTTTTAAGAGAAACTTGGAGACTTGATACTTTTATACCTAGTGAAGAAGCAAAGGAGAGGATGAGGCTAGAGACACCATTGGAGGTTCTTTATCAAACAAGGAGCAGATTTCTTCTATGGAGCTTGCCCTTGAGGGTTGGACGACATCATCCATGAGTGGCTAGACATCCTCTTTGGGCTAGATTTAGCCCTAAGCATGCTTTCTACATCTTGATTTATGTATTTTTGAGGGGATTTGTATTGTAATACATGTTTTGACACTTTTGTATATATAGATCTTGTTTATTCAATGATTTATATGGTTTAATGCTTTCAATTGATTATTTTATTCTATCCATATATCTATGTATGCTAGAATAGATGTTCATGTGTTTGTCTCTATTTCTTGTGTTGTTGATGCATGTCTATGTGTATTAATGCTATAGATCTAGAGATTGTCAAGACATAGTGCTTAACAGAATGTTCTTGTGGTTTATTTGAGAGTTCATACTCATTTCTTGATGGATTGTACCTCTCCCTTAAATTAATTAGTTTAATTTCATATCATTAGCTTAATTGTAGTGTACTTGTTAAATGGGAGAACAATCCATGCTTGTTGTTTGATATTCTATGCTTTTGAATGGAAATAGCATATTTTTCTAACCTTGTGATGTGTTTGGTTGTGACCTTAAAGAAGGGATTAATGGCTTAATTTGATATGTTGTGCTCTCCACCATGTTGTTTAGACAATATATACTTAATTTGCCATCTATGCTTGTTGGAACAACCACACACACACACTTTGTTGCAATACATGTTTTTCCCTCATTAATCATTCATTAAGGGTGTAGAAAAGTATGCTTACTGGTGATCTCTAAACCCCAAGATCTCTCCCTCTCTCTCTTATTCTCTTTATTGCATTATTGTTTACTTTAGTTTAAATTGCATCTTAGTGTAATTCAACCACCAACCACTATTTTGATCACTCGACCTACTAACCCTAATCTTGATTCCTCAACCTAGTACGACCCACCAATCCCTTGGGACGATCCCTACTTGTCCTAGCTATATTTTTAATAAAAAGTAGTAGTGGCAATTCTAAATGTAAAACTTGGCCACATTCATCATAGCCCTACACCGCTATATCTTTTGGCGGTGTGCACAAACCGTGTGGGTTCCGGAAGTGGCGACCCGGAACTTTCCACCAACATCAAAATAAAGACATATAAAGTATAAAAATAAACTTTAAACCTCTTCCAATATGTTCAAAAATCAAAGCATCATTTTAAACTAAATGCAAAAAGCCCAACAGAATCTCTAGTTCAATGACAAAAAAGAGCTAGATATAAGCTAGTCATGATATAGCTTCAGAATCTTCTGCTGCTGCTGAAGCATCTTCTCAATTCTTTCCATATATTTTCGCAAACTTTTTACTTCCTCCTTCAGTTGTGCATTATTTTCCTCAGTAATTTCTGCTCTTTTACAATGAGGATGCATGTTGACGGCTTGGAATCATGAAACCATGTTTGACCCATGCATCATTTCATCCTGCAATTGACATATAAGTCTTATAATTGAGAAATGCGATACAAATTAAGGAGAAAAAGACTTGTACCAGAAAATAGTAAAGGCTAAACTGATCACATTAAGAAAAAGATATTTTAATGAGTTTGAGGGGAAATATCTTAATAAAACAATGCTCAAACTTAGTTTTTTTATTGAATTTTTATCGCGATTTTGCAAATTTTCTCTATATCTCTTTCTCCCTCTTTGTTGCTGTTATTCTCAATCTCTCAGTCTCTTTAGCCTATCTTTTTCAATCTTACTTTTCACTCCCCTCATATGTCATATGACCTTCTAGCCTGACCTCATTTTCTCATTCTCATCCCCTTTTTCATTCTAGTTCTATATCAGTTTGGTATGACAACACTTTTTGTCCTACATCACAAACCCATTAGCATTTGTTTACCGCAATTTTTATTTCAAACAGTATATATGTTATTCCTATCACTATTTATTCTTTCAATTAATTTAAATCTTGTTTCTTGTTTAGAACTAGTTTTATGATAAAATTACAAGTTACTACAAGAGACTTATTTGAGACAAGTTAATCCCAGATGCGACGCAACTGCGTGCAATTCAAAAACAACATAATAAATAAAGGCCCACTAGAATAACAAGGCTATGAACATAGGTATCAAATTATACCATCTCTTGGAATAATTTTTTTGAAAATAAAGCCCAACTAAAATTGGGTAAAACTTCAGTTGAACCTGGTCCTGCTACATTTTGGTCCGGGAAAGTATCCATTAAATATATTTTTTATTTTTTATCCAGCTTTTCTTCCTCAGATAGGGGGAGAAAGAGGAAGAAACTCAAGAATATAAAGGAAGAATTATCAATTATCTAATCTTGATATTCAGTGGCTGTTTATGCTTCTAGATTATGGGTATAACTGAAAGTTAATTTGAGATTCTCATTGGGAAGTCCACACCTCCATTGATTATGTGGAGTAATGGATATTATGGATAAACATTAAACATGAAACTTGCACTATGTTGGCGTGCCTTCTTAATAAAATGAATTTGAAGGAATTATATATAGAAAAATGTTATTCTCAAGAGTTTTTCTAATCCATGTCCATATTCCTCCCACCACTTGTATAATAGTGACGAAACATAAATACAACATTTTAAACTATGGAAATAATGCCTATTTTGTGTACATTATCCAATTATTCATTTCTTGGATTTTCCCTTTTTTATTTACTATTTCTGGTTGATTGAAGATTTGGTAACCAATTATCTCTATAGTTAATACAATGTGCAAATATCTAAATGGAAAGAGTAGGGTTAAAGAATTCAATAATTACTGGTTTTCTAATAAAAAATATCTCTCGTATTACAAAGAATTAGGTCAACCATTACAGTTGATATTATTACTGCTACTAGTGTACGAATATTATGTACATTACACTGATTAATGTTTATTTCAGGGTATCAGTCATATATCACCTGACAATGAACTCCAAAATTTTTGCCGTACAAAAGGGTGAAAAAATATATATATATATATATATATGGAAAGTAAAAAACATGAAACATTATTCCTAAATGGTCCATTGATGCAAGTTTTGTCTAAAAAGGTAAAGCAAATCAATACTTTTAAAATAAAAAAACATAAAAAAAAATATCTCATATAGCACAACAATAAAAAAAATATAACAAGTTGGAGCAAAAAAAAAAAAAAAAAAAACCAGCACCACCCTACATCTGGAAGACAAGCAGCAGAAGATAGGGCGGATCAAAGAACCATGGCACATACCAAGAACAGATGCCGGTAGAAGCAAAACAACAGAACCAATCAGATACGAAGACACCCATTCCACATGAACCAAAATAATGACCCTGCAAGTGGAAAGAGCCAAATCCCTTGTTTCATCAGGAAAAAAATTAAATTAAACAAAATAAGGATGAAACCTGTAATTATATCACAAAAATACATAATGAGACTGAAGTGGTTAAGTATCATAATCTTTTAAATCCTTCTAACCATTAATTTCAGTAACAAAACATATAAGGATCTTTCAATCGTAAACTAGTTTTGTTATAAGATCCATAACTATTAACTAAAAATCAGTCTAGCTTCTTGGATTCTTGCCTTAAAACAGTATATTAGGCTTACTTTTGTAAAATTTAAGGGTTTTTTTTTTTTTTTTTTTTTTTCATATAATGTTACCAAGATGCAAGTACAACAGGCAATCTTTGTCTACATTCCCATATACAATATTAGACTCATATTTCTGGTACAAGAGGTGGACCATAATGAGAAGAAACGTTCCCTAAGACATGAGAAAAAATGAATGAAGAACAAAAGGGTAATGCTTTTAATCTTTCATTTGTAGGGGCAACATATACTTACTGGGGACCAAACAGAAGAAGGCCTCTTCCTGAAGAATGGCAACCTTTAAAAATGTCAGGACGTAATAAAGGCCATATAACCATCTCAGTCACACTTTTTTTAGCATGCTCCAAACCAGCTAGAGAATGGACAGGCAAAAAAATATGATTAAAACAAAATGTCCAAATACATAAACTTCCTACAAAGGAGGGGGACTTTGTAATCCTTTTATTTTTTATTTATTTAATTTTTTTTTTTTTTTTGTGTTGTTAAATACTCAAAGCCATCTTCCAGAAACATTAAACATAAAAATAAAAAATCACCTGTAATTGTCTAATTTGACTATTCTTGATTTGAGGTGAGGGAAAACATGTTTACAAAACTTTACAAACTTATTTCAAATCCAAATTATAAAACAAATCTAGTGAAGGTTCATGACAGCATTCTTTTGTAATATCAAGTTAAAAAACTAAAGATTATTTAGGCATCTAACTATTCCTGCAAGCAAAATACTTTTTCCAAAAAAAAAAAAAGAACAAAAAAAAAAGAGAGAGATATTTCATTCATCTCATTTTTTTTATTAGTCATGATAATTAGATCATACTGGAAATTTTATTAATGGTAATCAATCTCCACACAACACAATCCAATAACAGTGGAAGATTAGTATCCCTTGGGCATATTTCTGTGTTTGATGGTTATAGCGTAATGAAAAAAAAGGGGGGGGGGGGGGGGGGGGGGTTGGGGGGGTGTGTTTTGAGAAGTAGATAATATACCAATTTTGCTCGGGCAGTTTGTAATATGGTTTATACTTGCACATAATTGAGAGAATTCATGCCAGTAAGATTGCGAATAGGACCAGTCAGTTTATTATTGGACAAGTACCTGAAAGTGGATAATTAAAAGCCTCATTGGTAAACAAAAAAAGAAAATGCAGGATAATGAGGAATTCCTAAAAAACAAGTATAGAGGCTTAAGTTGATGAGTTTTTTCTTGTCTACAGCTCACTGAAATGCGAGAGGTTGTTAAAGACTCAAGTATGCAAAAATGTAGGTGCAGCAGCATCTTAAAGACTCAAATGTATAAGTCTTGTAACTAGACAATTCAATGAAACTTATAAATGCATTAGCTCCATGTTTGAGCTAAAAAGCTGGGATGGGATTTTACCAGAAAGCTGATTTATTCCAAAATGATTGTAAATAATAGATGGAAGCTTAAGTAAGCAAAACAAATTAAAGTAAGAGAAGAACTAATTTAGATAAGTTTCCTGTAAGCTTATTATTAACTAGATCCAACCAATAAAGTTTTGATAAGTTTCCAATGGAAGGTGGTATTGATCTGGTGAAGCTATTGGAATTTAGATACCTGCAGAATACAGAAGGACGATTAATTGGAATATAGAAAAGGGACTGCACTGGAAAAAGTTAATCAAAATCTTGTGTACTAGCATATTTCAACTGCAAAATGTGGAGCGTTCACATGTAAAAGCATATAAATCATATCAACCAAGATAATGAATATTTTGATGCAAGATTAATTACTGAATAGATCCTTCAATCAATTCTGACAATCTCTTGAATGACTACAGCTTTTGTTAATGGAGAAGCAATTGAATGAGGTCATATAGAAAAGATATTGCAGGAGCTAAATAATGCAAAGGAAACGAGTAGTATGCTGTGCTAGCTTCAATTGCTTCAAGCTCATTTTTTGTGGGAAATGGGTAGATGGGTGTGCAATCAGGTCGCAGTCTTATGTTAACAATTTCTTTTGAAGACATCCAAACTAGTAACCCATGAGATAACAAGATATATCTTCAAATCCATGCATAAAACTAACAGTAAATTCAAGATGCATCAATATATTAAACGACAAATAGATTTCAAAGGTTATTACATAATCCCTAGTCTCCTAGATATGTAATAACCTTTCCAAATCTTCAATTTCACTTGCAATTTTGAAAACCTAGAATATGTATTTGCATAAAAAAAAAAAAAAAAAAACTACAGAAAGACCCAAAAAAAAATTAAATAGAACTACTCTTAATAAAAAAATCAAAACTAATAGATACATATATAGAAAAAGATAGACGAACCTTAATTTTTTGCTCCAAATTGAGGTGTATAGCCATCTGAAATTCGAAGAAATTGTGGTTCCAAATGTTTGTTTGTCGTGTCCAAACCAGAGGGAAAACTCGAATAGAAAGGCGAACCAGAGAGAGAACTCGAATAGGGAGGTTATATCAAAACTACAGCATAATCTTGTCGGCATCTTCTTCATCTAGAGAGAGACAACATAGAGAGAAAGATAGGGCTTCGACGAGAGAGAGTGAGCAGAGAGAGAAAGTTAGGGCTCGAACGCGAGAGGAAGAGAGCAGAGTTGTGTAGAGGAACCTAGGGCTTCGCAGAGAGAGAGAGCAGAGTTATGTAGAGGGTTCTAGGTGGGCAATGATATATATACCTAAGGACAAAAACTACGTCATTTTTTAAGGTCACATTAGTCACAGTGCATTTACCGTCCCTAAAGAGTAAATTTTAATTATGTTTTCTATTAAAAAAATTCATTTATTTGGCGCTAAGTTTCCTGTTAAAGCCCGTGCCCAAAAATAGGGTCTTTAGGGACAGTTTTTTGTACTGTCCCTAAAAGTCTGTCACTAATAACCCTTTTTCCTTGTATATGAAGAGTGAAGAAGATATGTTTGTTGCTTTAAGCGAGAAAAACAAATGATGAAGATGAGTTTGAAGATTAGAGGGTTGCCATGCGTGAGTAATTGAACACCAATGGAAATGATGGATGGAGTTTTGTTCAAGGTGGAGTGATCTTCATTCGAGGTAGATCTATAAAGGAGCGCGTGAAGACTGATTTCGAGCTAAGGTGGAGATTGTTGGGTTTGTGGCTCAAAATTGTGTACAAAAATTAATTTCCTTTTATGTTTTGGAGTGTCAAAATTTGTGAAGGAAATTGTATTTCATTAAGTTTCTATTTTAGAGTTGGGATTAATATGGTAACTCCTTATAGACAGGTTGGGAATACTTGCCTAACAAGGAATTGAGTTTTGAAGAGTCTATAAATAAAGATAGGTATGAGAGGTTTAGTGAGAGAGTAGAGAGAAAGATGTAAGGGGTTTAAGGGTGAATGTTGTGAAGAGATGGAAGAACATATTTAATTCCCGAGTGGATACATGTAGCCCCAAAAGAGATGATGAGTGAGTAAATGGGGTTTTGACATGTGGTTGTATATTCTCTTTCTTGAAACATAATAGTGAGATCTCTCTCTCTCCCATAGACGTAACCCTAGAGTTGGGTGAACCATGTAAAATATTATGTTGTACGTGGATGCATGTGATTCTTATCTCCATATATGTTTGTGTTGATGTGATGTGATGATGCTTCCGCCGTGTGTGATGAAAGAGGGATATAACTCTCAACAACAACTGACCATTGAGTGAGTTAGAGATAGTTAATTGTTACCCAACACACATTTACAAAATTTAGTCAGACCCCTGTGAGACATCGTCAGTTAACAAAAACAAATAAATGAATATAATGACTAATTTACCCTTTTTGTCATTTTCCCAAATACGTTTATCCAAACAACTATTCTAGAACTCCCACCAATGGTTACCTTATTTATTCATATACACTTGTCTAAATACTTTAGTCAAAGGTTTTCATGTACCCAAACACTCCACTCCACTTCCTTAAAACAAAATAGTTAACTCTTTTCATTCATTTCGCAACTAACCTTAGAGAGACAGACTAAGAAAAAACCCTACTTCTTTTTGTTAACTCAACACATCAATTATGGCAGAACACTAGACCAAATACACTTGATCGAATTGTTTATTTGCACATAGTTGAAGGTTCAAAGATGAAGGATTTGTTAGATTGATTTGAAGTTATTGAGCAAGTCTAGTGATTCCAAGGAAAATGATTTCTCTATAAATCGATTTTTGTTGTATTTGATGGGGGTTTAGGGTTTCTATGAGTACGTTAGTGTATGAGTGTTATTTGTTCATTTCTTTTGGTTTGGGGGTTTAAGATTTTTTAAATTTATGTAAAATTTCAATTTATAATCGATTATTGTTTAATTTGTTCGATTTATTTAAGGAATATGCTCGTAATGATAATTTATCCGTAACTTAGGATCTTGATTTGTTCGATTAGTTGAATTTTTTCAAATTCGGTTTGACTTTTCTTTAATTTGTTCAATTGATTTAGGGTTTTATTTGAAAATGCATGGATTTGTTTAACTTTTGCAAAATTGTTGTTTTATTGGTTCAATTGAATTTGGGGGTTTAGGGTTTCTTTGTTTCAATTGGACAATGCATTCTTATGCCAGTTATTTTATGTTCTCATTTGAGTTCTCAATGTATATTGAAAATTTTCTTGTTTTTTGAATTATTTACAGTGATGGGAGATATTTATCATAATTTTCATGTTCACTACCAGTCAAAATGTAAAACTATTAATCATGTAGACCTTGATAAGTATGGTTTCTATTATTTCTTGGAAGACATAAGTAGAGTTGGTCATGGGAAAGGCTCGACACATGAGTTCATCCGGCATAAGATGTAGGTGCATAAGAGCTTGGAAGGTCTCTAGGTGGTTGAAGGGATCTTTGGTCCCATCGAAACTTTCAATCGAGGGCATCTTAAACTTGCTTGTTAGGGGGCATTTCATGACAACAGGACTGAATGGGAAAATAGTCCTCTACATCAAGTCATTTATGGCGGCTTGACCTTTTCCTTTCTTAGCTTGCATTACATTTTCCATTTTTGCCTTGAGATCTTGGATTTGTAGGTCGAAGTGGGTAACTTCTTCAATCTTTTCCTTGATACAGGCAGTCGTGTCTGCCTTGGGCTGGGAATTTCGGGAAGGAAAAAAAGGAGTTGGCTCTTTATGTCGGTTTCTAACTTGGCTTTACTCTACCTCGCCCTCATAAGGAGGATTATTATCTTAGTCAACCCCATTTTTCCCCCCATCATTTAGATTGAGAAGATCTAGATATCCACTAAGCAATTCTTGTTGGATTGGTGGTCCTGCTAGGGCAACCCGTTGCAAAATTGTCGTATTTTCAGTCCTTAGTTCAAGGTTTTAACCTATCGCTCCAATAATGCGACGCATTCCCGGTCATTTGAGGCATATGGATGTTTACTAGGCAATTGCCTTGACCAAGACCTTGCAACAATGTTCCCTCACCGGTGGCCAGGCCGAATCGCAACTGAACCATGATATTTTATGAAGAGAACTTTTTGTTCTCACAGATGGCACCAACTGTTGAAGAAAAATTCAACACAACCTAGGATGACACCGTTTCTCTGCAAACAATGTAGATGAACCTTGACTAACACCGTTGTGGTGTCTGCCAAGAGTTCTCCGATGATCAAGTCAGTCACCGGAGCTCTGAAATAATGGCAATAATTTAATGTATTAAAATGTCTCATACCCCTAGTCAGATTTTGTATTTATAGATGGCGTTTTGTTTCAGATCATTGTAATAACCTTAGAGATTTGTTAGCGAGCTTATCCGCTGCTTGAATTTTAATTTTTACTCACCTTAACTATATCTTATCAACTGATTATAATCTATTGTACTACTTTCTCTCAAATTCCTCCATCAGAATAAATACAACAAATTTGAATAACCACAACACCGACACATCTCAACCATAGGACATACCAGTATCAGACATTTGTCTGAGGCTCAAACACGTGTCCAGATTATTTTATTGTTTTTTTTTCCTATCGGACACAATGTGTCACTGGTGGGACCAAGACACTCCATTCATACTTTTTTCAACAGAGAGAAAAGAGATAAACAAAGAGACACACCTCTTGTGGAAGATATGATATGGGTATCGACTATATATGTATGTATACACATTTATCCAAATTATATATATTCATTTCAAGAGAGATAAAGATCTTCTAACAGTAACAAGAATGAGGAGATGACAGAGGATCGGCTGGAAAAAAGAGGAAGGAGGGGATGACATAGGATCGGCTGAAAAAAAAAAAAAAAAAAAAAAAAAAAAAAAAAAAAAAAAAAAAAAGGAGCCAAACGAGGAAAAGAGAGACAAGGGGGTAAAAAGATGAAAGGGATGGGGGATTAAAGAGATAAGGTTAATCTTATATTTTCTTATTACTTGTTTGGTTACAAGTAATTGTGCTTTTTATATATAAAGATATTAGAAATTTGGTGGATGGAATACGTTTACCAATAATAATCAACCCTTGTAATAGCACAAATCATTGTAAAATAAGGCTATCATAGGGGTAAGTCAAACCACAAGGACTGCAAGTTTATGGCAACTAAGGTCTTTAAAATCATTTTGTTTGACGAAAGAGGTGTAGGGTTTGGTTTTGTTTGTCACTTAGAAACTAGGAAATAAAATTTGCATAAAACAATAAATGGAATCAATTTAAGAGGAGATGAACTTATGTAGAGAGGGCTAGGGAAGTGAATCCACCTCTAACCATATAAACATGCTTGCTCATGATTAACTTGGGAAACTACTTATGTATATGACGATGATATGTAGTAATACAAGATTACTACATTATCTTCAAGAAATTCATGAAATCAAGAAACAAGTATAGTTCATCAAAGTTTTACATGCTTGAACTACCTAGACTAGGGTGTAACCTTGGACATGCTCAATAAGCTAGAGACTATCAAACTCCTCAATCAAATGATAATAGCATATGAAGTTAAAAACCAAGAATAATCCATCAAAAGGGAAGCCCTAAGCTATGGACTATCAAGCTTATCATACAACATGCCATTAAACACCATTTCATAATCTCATCTCTATTCTCACTATGAAGATGCAATCCACATAATCATAAGAAAATATAATCTAAGATAAGATAATAGATTTAACATAATCATTTATAGAAATTAAGATCTATTACAACATGTGTAGAGCTCTAGAATATGAAACTATCATATGCATGATTCATTACCCAAATTAAAAATAAAACTAGAGCATGCTTACAAAGAAGGGCTTCATCACCTCCCTAAAAAGGGAGTTAGTTACCCATGGAAGCAAGAGAGGAAGAGGTTGAGGAGATCTTCCCCTCCATTTTTGCAACTAACAGCCAAGAATAACACACAAGATCTCAAGAACAATATTTCTCTCTCTAGAAATCCTTACAATCTTTGATATCCCTTTTACATTGATTTAACCCTTCTCATATAGACAAGATGTCTACCAAACCTCCCCAAAACTGAGGTCCATGTCCCCTAAAAGTATTTTACCAATAACCCAATTAAGGAGGGAATCCAATTGAAAGGATCAAAAAGCCAGCTGGGTCTGCAGTGCTTGGACGAGCGCTCATAGGGCGCTGGACGAGCGCTCGTCCAAGCCTTAGAATTCTTCTCATGGTACAGAGCAGCAGGGATGAGTGCTCGTAATTGAAGGGACAAGCGCTCGTAAGTTCCCTTTTCTCTCTCTGCCTCAAATTAGAGCGCTCGTAAGAGGGACGAGTGCTCGTGTGACATGGTGCGTGCGCCGGTTGCTCATAAATGCTGGACGAGCGCTTGTAAGGCTATGGACAAGCGCTCGTCCATGCCATAGAATTTATTTTTCTTTTATCCTGCTTTGCACTTCTTTCACTTCTTTCAATTCTTCACGCTATTAATCCTCCTTCACCTTGATCTTGGTTTTAGGTCATTGAGTCCATCTTCTGCCCTTTGCTTTGTAGAGAATCTTTAAGAACAAAATTTGGCAATTTCTTCTTGGAAATGATAGGATGCAAAGGCCTGGAATGACTTGATCATCAAAAAGCCTTTAAAATTTCCATTTTATTTCTTTTTGGGAGACAAACCTGAAAATACACAGAAACACAGAACTGGAGATAATCTATGCAATAAAACCATCTAATGGACTTAACTAATTCAAATAAGGGCGCTTGAATATGTAATATTCGGCGCTTATCACACCCCCAAACTTACATTTTTCTAGTCCCATAGCAAAACCAAAATGAAGTATGTAATGAAATGATAATAATTGGAATGCCACCTAAAAATATCAAACATAGTGCAAGAAGATGCACAAAGCTCAAATGCAACTTAGAAATAGAGAATATTGGGGATGGAATCATTATGAAGACTACCTTGTGTATATGAAGCCTTGATATAACAAAATGGCTAAACATCTTTCAATTCTCATGCATCAACATCACAGTTGATTTAAATACTTTAATTGTTATATCTATAAAAGAAATCATCTCTAACTTCATTTAAAGTGAACCGAATTCCCAATATGTAGGTTTTACCTTCTTTTTCCCATTTTAAGAACACAAATCTTCAAATCATTGAATTTCCCTTTTAAATAAGGTCTCTAAGGCATGATTTTATTCAAAATACAACTTCTTTTTTTTTTTTATTTTATATTATGGTCGTGCAATGTCGAAGTCCCTTAAGCTTTCTAACTAACCTATATAGCAAGTGTTAGGCCAGCAACTCCCAAACCGAATGGTTTTAGGGTGCTAAGTGTAAGGACACTCCAAAGGCTTAATAACTCGAATTAACAAGCCTACGAACTCAAACTAACCATATTTATTTATTTTTATTTTTGTGAATAACCGTGCAATGCCTAAGTCCCTTAAACTTTCTAACTAACCCATGTAACAAGTGTTAGGCCAAAAACTCCCAAACCAGATGGCTTTAGGGTGCTAAGTGTAAGGATACTCTAAGGGCTTAACAACTTGAGTTAGCAAGACTACGAACTTAAACTAGTCATTTTCATTATTCAACTTTTTTTTTTTTTTTTTTTAAGTTCATGCCAAAGATATCCATTCATTAGGGTCATCAATTCAAATCAACTGAGTCTTAGTCAAGGTAAATGGGTTTGCATGCCTTACAATTAAGTTTTCAGTGTGCATTTGTGAAGTGTGAAGCATAGAAGATAATAAAATTCGACGAAAATCTAATTGAAGCATTTATACAAACCAGTTTGAATCCACATAATCATTTCAAATTTTCCTTAGTTCAAAATTATCATTTGCCTCTATACACAAAGTATTAAACACATGCTTCAATCTCCAACAAGTTCCAAGATTACAAGATCATTGCTTCCCAAAAAATTATTTTATCAATTTACATGAACAATTTAGCACATGCAAATAAAAATGTACACCAAAATATACCCCCAAACTTGAATGTCACATTGTTCTCAATGTGGGAAGACAAAGAATGAAAATGAAAAATAGAGAGGGCAAAAAGAGCAATAATACCAAGTATAAGAGGAAAATCAGTGGCGGCGTGACAACATGCCACCATGCGAATGCCAAAAGCAACGCCCCCAAACTTGGAATGAATAACCTGTAAAGAGAACACTTATAGAAACAAATGGGAAAAAACTCTAAGGACAGAAATAACAATGAAGAATGAAACACATGCATTCAACAAGCAATAAAAATAAAAGAGGGAATTTTTATTGAATATGAGGTTGACATTTTACAGGTGATAGTGTAGCTCCAAAATGTCTAACCTAACAAGCTAGATCAAAAACAGATTCCCAAAGTTCAACAAAAGGACAGCACAAAATATAAAAAGAACTTAGAAACGGAAATAACAATAGAATATGCAAAACACAAAACATAGACAAGAACAGGTCAAGCTAGCTAAGGACCAGGAGGGAAATGGGCAAGGAGTGCATTGAGGAGGGATCTAGTTTCAAGCCTTTCTTCTTGAGCCACCCGATGGTCTTCCGCAGTAATATGACGGTCTTTTGCTGCAGCAAGGTAGTCCTCCTGCACGGCCCTATTATAATCAGCTAGGGTGCTATCAAAGTTGTCCATCCGAGTATGGACACTAGCAATGCTAGCTCGAAGAAAGGCATGGTAATGCTGAGGTGCAATAGGCGGCTCCTCCCAATCAAAATCTTCTGCCATAGGATCATCCTCATGGATAGGAGGAGATGGTTCTCGTGGTGGCAGAGTAGCAGTGGGTTGATTGTGCCTAAGATGGCCAAGAGCATTGTTCCATCGCTGCATAGAAAATGGTCGAATCTTTTTGCCCTTCTTTTCATGAGGAGGAATGATAAAACCCTTGTGCTTAAGGAGCTTGGTAATGAAGAGTGGCAATGGCAAAGCCCAGGTTTGGGCTTTTTGATGCCTTAAATGAATACATTCATCCCAAAACTTCATGAACTGGTTCTGAATCAACTCCGAAATAGAAATCCAAAAGCCTTGGTCCAGGGTATACAAAACATCTAACACCAAACCGCAGCGCTCGGTGCTGTGTACTAAAGGGCACACATTATGCTTAAGAACCGAATCAAGGAACCAAACCCGCTCGGGGAGAGTGGATTTGAGAGTGAAACTACGCGGACAATGAGGATCAGCGACATTGCAAATTGCGACAACAATTTACTCTATGGTCAAATCATCAACTTTCTTATATAAAAACGACCCCTAACATCCAAAAGTTCATCAAGGCATTGAAGAGGACAGCCTGAAATAGCCACAATGTCATCGAGGTTGAATAAGTAGAGAGTGCCACCAATTGAGGTGGCGAGAGTGTTGGCCGGCTCTTCCGGGCAATGGAGGTTTTGGTAAAACAGTCGTACCACTCATGGGCAAGCAACCTTGGTAACCGGTTTGCATATGCCTTGGAGATACCGATTGGTCAATTCAGTGATAGCCCAAGAGGACGTTGGGTGCTCAGCAAAGACATCCATAAGCTGGAATAGGAGCTCATAGTTGAGCTTTTTGGCAAGCCAAGCAGCCTTTTGTTGTTCTCAGACTATAGCAGGGGCATCCTTAGATGTTCTAGGATGGCAAGATAATTCCCTACGAGCCATTTGGAGATGGAGAATTGGATGGGAAATTTCAGTGAACACCTGATGTGCACGGAGAAATAGGAAGGGAAAGAAGGTTACCAATGGAAGAGAAAACCCGAAAATTTTTGTCCTAGAAAGGACCCTAGCCAAACACCAACCTCAACAACCAAACAACATCCTCCAATATATCATTTCCCACACTTCTTAATATGAAGAAAAAGGAAAAGAAAGAGAGAAAATGGAGGAGAGCATCCCTGAGAAGGAAGGACCAAGAGGATGCTTAAACAATCTTGAAGGGAATGACAATGGAGGGTGAATGGGGTGGGTATTTAAAGGAAAGGAGTGTATAAATGAGGAAAAGGAAGATATGAAGGTTAATAAGATGGTGCATGCATAGGAGGGGGTCATAGGGGTAAGGGGAGAGACGTGGGAAGGTGAAAAGTGGGAGAGGGAAGGTCAGTTAAAAAGGGGGCCAAACAGGATGAGCGCTCATCTGCCTGGACGAGCACTCGAAAATAAACCAGTAAACATTTTTAGAACCACGAGGGCTCGTGGGGTAGGGACGAGCGCTCGCGTGGCTTTGGGTTGATGGTGAGGAGGCAGTGGCTTAGACAGAGGAGTGCTCGTTGGCCTGGATGACAGCTCAAAAACGAGGCAGTGCAATTTTTTTAAGTTACGAGCGCTCGTGGGGTAAAGGGATGAGCGCTTATCCTTGCCTTGGAAAAAATTAAAAGCTCTTGAATATATTGAATTTTCATTTTTGGCCTAACGTGGGCGATGCCGGGTCCAAAATTGGTCCAATTAGAAACTTAAGCTCTTATGGACCCTAGACACTTGGGATAACCCTTGGAACGGGAATCGAAACGCATCTGCAAAGGCACAAATTTTAAGGTCCAAAATTCCCGTGATTTTTGGATCTCGAGAAAATTGCTGAAACGACCTTGAAAAATTCCGAAAATGGTATCGAGACCTTAAAATAACCGAGTAAGCCTAAAGTGACTTTTGGAACGCAATTTGAAACAATTCCGAAAAAGTTCAAATTGTGGCTACACTTAGCTAATTCCCGAAAAATTTTGCTAAGGCAATCTTAGAAGATGGAAGCTTTGGAATTGAAAGAATTGCTTCTCATGAGTGCTAAATTTAGTGTCGATAGTTAGATGAACCATGATTTCGCATCAATCCTTGTAAATTGGGTCCGTTAATAGGACTTTTTCCACTTTTCGAAGCGGGACGATGCCATCAACATAAGGTTTAAGCCTTTGGCCATTAACCTTAAAGAGAGATCCATCGGTAGGATCATGAAGTTCAACAGCACCATGAGGAAAGACGGATGGGATAACATATGGACCATCCCACTGTGAATGGAGTTTACCGAGAAAAAGTCACAACTAAGAATTGAAAAGCCAAACTTTCTGTCCAGGGGCAAAATACTTGTTGACAATGTGCTTGTCATGGAATGCTTTAGTCTTTGCCTTAATGATTTTGGCGCTTTCAAACGCATCATTTCAAATTTCCTCAAGCTCATTGAGCTGCAATTTGCGAGTAGAGCCGACTTGCTTAAGATCAAAATTAAACCATTTTATGGCCCAAAAAGCGCGGTGCTCTAACTCCACTAGGAGATGACAAGCTTTGCCAAAGACAAGTCAATATGATGACATGCCAATGGGCGTCTTATACGCTATCCAGCAGGCCTAAAGCACATCATTTAGTCGTAATGACCAATCTTTGCGGTCCGGTCGAACCATTTTTTCCAGAATATGCTTAATCTCACGATTAGATACTTTCACTTGACCACTCGTTTGAGGGTGGTAAGGTGTGGCAACCTTGTGAGTGACAGAGTACTTAAGAAAGACGGATTTGAGATAATGATTACAAAAATGAGAACCTCCGTCACTGATGATGGCTCTAGGCATACCAAATCAACTAAAAATGTTCGATTGAACAAACTTGACCACAACTTTATAATCATTGGTTTTGGTAGCCTTAGCCTTAACCCATTTAGACACATAATCCACCGTTACAAGAATATACTCACATAGTAGGATGGAAACGGTCCCATGAACTCAATTCCCCACACATCAAAAATTCCTATGATTAAGATGGGGCTTAGGGGCATCATGTCTCTTCTAGACATGGCTCTGAGCTTTTGGCAACGCTCACACAACTTGCAGAAATTGTAAGCATCCCGAAACAAAGAGGCCCAATAAAATCCGCTTTGAAGGACTTTGTCAGTAGTTTTCCTAGCGCTGAAGTGTCCTCCACACGCAAGAGTGTGGCAGAAATTTAGGACACTTGAGAATTCAGTTTCGGGAATGCATCGCCAAATAATTTGGTCTGAGCAATACTTGAATAATTCTGGATCTTCCCAAAAGAAATTTTTGACTTGGGAGAAGAACCGATCCTTCTCTTGTTTGGACTATTTGGACAGAATTTTTCCAACCACAAGGTAGTTGACAATATCAGCAAACCAAGGAAGATTTGTATGAGAAATCAGAAACAGTTGCTCATCTGGGAAGGAATCACGAACTGCAGCAAATTCAGAAGACTTCTCAATGAGTAAACGAGAAAGATAGTTGACGACAACATTGTTTGTCCCTTTTTTATCTCGAATTTCAATATCAAACTCTTAGAGTAATAGTATCCATCGAATTAGTCGGGGTTTGGTCTCTTTCTTGGCGAGCAAATGCCTTAGAGTGGCATGGTCCAAAAAGACAATGACCTTGGATCCAAGAAGACACGAACGGAATTTATCCAAGACATACACCACAGCTAACAACTCTTTTTCAGTGGTAGTGTAATTCAATTGAGCATCAGAGAGAGTTTTTGTGATACCCCTCAACTCCGAAACATGGGTTGATCAGGCCCAAGCCTAAAACCCGAGGGAATACCAAATAATTAATATTTAAATGAACACAGAATACAAAAGAATTTAATGAATAAAAATAAAGCTAAAAGAATTCTAAATATAAAATTCTCATAAGTTATAGATTAATATAATCCAAACTTCCCAAAACCTTTAATAAATACAACTCGGGAATCTATCTAGTAGACCTCTAATAAAATCCTAATATAAAGTAAAGTACGGAAAAAATAAAATCCAAAACTAAAATATGAAAGGAAATCCTACGTCGTTGGAGGAGTGAATGACCGTCTCTGCTCAGCTCGAACAAGCTTTAAGACTGGAACCGTCCGATACCTGAAAAATGATAGTGGGTCAGGCCCACGAACAAGTTCTATTCTAACTATAATCCAAACAGAGACCCGATACGCAGATACACCCTAGATATCTCAACAATATCTATCTAGTCCATACACATATATATCCACACTAAGGGATTCTCACTGGAATACAAAGGGGGTCTCAACCTGAATAGAATGTAACATGCAAAACGCACCAAAGGTGGGCATAAATACCTAGACCAAACAGGGTACACCTCAACCATCATAGCCAGCTATGCATCCCAATGCATATATACTCCCTAACTATCGATTCTGAGACTCAAGCTCAAATCGTGGTACCATAATCATATATTTAAAATCCATCCAAAACCAAAGTATGTCATTCAATTATTCATTGATCTGACATAAATAACAACTAATCCAGTTAGTCACTCAACTTATTCAGTTGATCTGACTTAAACACAAATAACAAATAATCCAATTAGTCACTCAACTTACTCAATTGCTTTGACTTAAATATAAGTAGGATTTAATTTTATAATCCATTCCCTTATTCTAAAGTAGGTAGGACTTAGCGTTTTTAGCTAAACCATCCCTAGTATGCCACCGTTCTATACTAGTGCATACAATCCATAACTTTCATATAATTGATAAAACATAATTTAAAGGTTCATCAATTAACATCCAGAATAATATCCATGTAACTAACAATTTAAATAATTAGATTTAAACTTCAATTAATCCACAAGACAGTCCAATAATTGACAAAGTAGTAATCAATAGAGCTTCAATTAAAATCCAGGGAATGATATAATATAAATCAGATAACCAACTGAGCATATTATATTCAATTATACTTAGGTATAATCATACACAACCAATTAACTTGCTAGAGCAACAACAAGTAAATAAATAGTCCACATCCACTGACAGCATGCAAATAATTAATTAAATTTCATGATATCCAGTAATATTAGCATATTAGCATATACTAACTGTTTTAGGGTTTTAACAAGTTAATTTAAAACATTTAAAACCTCCCGTTAGTTTTCAAAATCCACAGTTAAACCCCTGGAATAAAAAAAATATCAAAAATACACCCCGTAGGGTGATCCAGCAAGGGAGCCAGTTCCCTCTTTCATGGGAGCCGGCTCTCCCACTCATGGAGCCGGCTCTCCCTCATGGAGAGCCAGCTCTCTCACTTAGGCAGCCGGTTCTCTCTCTCACAGAGAGCCGTATCCTATTTTCGGTCATCTTATTCGCCTCTGGTGGTGTTTAAACCCTCCGTAACTGTTTTATCACGACTCCTATGGTTCAATCTACGTCCCACAGATTTTATAACTTTATTATACGTCACCAACATGAATTAAAACAAATTTATATTCAGGAAAAAAAATAAGATTGAATCAAGAATATAAATTAACCGTAAAACAATTTTTAATTTGATTCAATCCAGTTCAATTCCATTCACTTCAAACATGATTAAAAGATCAATTTTAATGTCTGTTTAAATCCTAGAGACTACCTAGGCATGCACAGAACACAAGTTAAGGGGAGAAAGTAAGAATAAAACTTGCCTTGAAGATTTCAATATTAAAACCTTAACTTCGTCCTCCTAAGTTTTCTGACGACCCTGCACTGCTCTAACTCCTCTGTTTTCTCTCAGCCCTCTCTGTATCTCGTTGCCTCCACAATTACGTGATTAGGGTTCTAAAACCCTTGGAATACTTATACAAGTATATTTATAGGCCTCTATAAAACCTAAGTCCAATTATAATTACAGACGGAAAACCTAACTAAATACCAGTCGGCCAACACGTGATTGATTTCATAAAAGAATAAAAACCTAATTTAACATTATTAAAATTTATAATGTTTTAAATCTCATAACCTAACTAAACAATTAATGGAAGAAAATAATTAAATTAACTTTTCCTGCTAAGCAAAAAGGTAAATAAAAACAAATAAACCAAGTAATCAACTAAATAAAACAATTAACCAACTAATTCAATTAAAAAGCCAAGTAATCAATATTAAATAAATCGGCAAAAAAAAAAACAAATAATTAAATTAAATGAAATAAAGCAATTAATTAAATACTAAGACTATCCTTTTAAAATTAAGGGTATTACTGGTGTCTTCTAGGGCATGTGCATAAAAGGATGCACAAAACTTTGAATTTAGAAATTAGTGTCAAGTGGGCACCATAATTTAAATTTATAAACCGCTTAACACATATACTATGTAGTATGTGTGAGAAGAGATCGTCCCAAGGGATTGAGTTGTCGTACTAGCTTCAGGAATCACAATTAGGGTTAGTAGGTCGAGTGATCAAACAAATAGTGGGTTGGTTGATTAAACTAGAGAGAAAATTAAACTAAATAATTTAATGCAATAAAGAGTAAGTAAGAAAGAGAGATCTTGGGGTTTAGAGGTCACCACCAAAGAATACTTTTCTACACCCTTAACAAGTGACTAATGAGGAAAATGCGTGTTGCAATATTGATGTGTGTGTGTGTTTGGTTGATTCAATTAACAAGGATGACCAATTAAATATATATTGTCTAAACAACATGTGAAAAGCATAATATATCTAGCAATTAAGTATATATTGTCTAAGTAGCATGTGAAAAGCACAATATATCTAGCAAGTCACTAATCCTTTCCTTAAGCTCGCAAACCAAATACACCACAAGGTTAGAGACATATGCTACTTGCATTTAAAAGTATGGAACATCAAATAACAAGCATGGATTGTCATCCCATCTAACAACTATACTACCACTATACTACAATTAATCTAATGATATGAAATTAAACTAATTAAACTAAGGGAGAGGCACAATCCATCAAGCATGAACCATCAATAAAATTACAAGAGCATTCCATTAAGCACTATGTTTTGACAATCTCTAAATCTATGGCATTAATACACATAGATATGCATCAATAACACAAGAAATAGAGGTAAACACATGAACATCTATTCTAGCATACATAGACATATGGATAAAATGAAATGATCAATTGGAAGTATTAAACCACATAAATCATTGAATAAACAAGATCTATATATATGTAAGTGCCAAAACATGTATTACAACACTAATCCCTCAATAATATACAAAATCAAGATGTATAAAGCATGTTTGGGGCTAACTCTAGCTCCAAGAGGATGTCTAGCCACTCATGCTAATGTTTCTCCAACCCTCAAGGGCAAACTCCATGGAAGAAATCTACTCCTTGGTTGATGAAGAGCTCCTAAGCTTGTGTCTATAGCCTTCTCCTCATTTCTTCCTCCCTAAGAATAGCCTCTATTGTGATAGATGGATCCTCTTCAAAAAGTGTATCATATTATATATATAGGTTGGTCAAGTGACACACAAAATGAGCTGGGGTCGTGCACAAAATATTCCCCAATGATTGGATAAGGACAGCTTTCAATGATCTGAAAATTTAACTTTTTAGCACTGGAGGAAGTTAGATCGATCGAACCTTGGACTTGGATCGATCGAACTTGCTGAGATCTATTGAACTGAAGTTAGATTGATCCTTAATGGCAGCGCCTTTTTGGATAAAAACAAATCTGAGATATTTCGAAGATATTTTTGAGAAAAGGACAAAAGTGGTTGGTAAGGTGATACAACTGGATAAGATCAATAATTTGGATAAGGACAAGGTAGTTCGATCAATCAAAGAATGATGTTAGATCGATCAAACTTTTGAGATCTCTAAAAATGTCATCATGGCTCAGATCCATCTTGAAGTGCTAAGATCGATTATGTTGGATCGATCGAACTTTGATCTGAGATCAATCGAAGATGTTGAATTCCACCTTTTGCTTCCACTTGGCTCCTTTCTTTGATTCATCCCAGAATTGCTTCATTTCTGCTCTTATTTGGCTGAGTTAGCTTATTTTCGGGATAAGTGCCTGAAAATGGAAATAACACGAAATCAATCTAAAACGGTAAAGTAAGATAGATAAAGGTACTAGAATACCTAAGCTTAAGGGGTTTAAATACGCACTTTTTAGTGCTCATCACACCCCCAAACTTAAATATTGCTAGTCCCTAGCAATGAACTAGAAAGTAAAGGAATGAAATGAACAACTATACAACTATGTACTAGAAAGTAATAAATGGATAACGCCACTTTCGTAGGGAACACGATTACATTTAGCATATGCAACAAACCTTTTAAACCCCTAGATTACCCCTAGTAGACTAGTGAAGTCTCTTGAGGGTTTCCAGAAATGATACCCACAAACATTAAGCTCATTTTCACAAAAGAGACACCAATATTGCAAACAAGCATTGAGAGAAAACTACCTCAAGTATGCAATTTTTTCAAACATTTCCAAGCAATCTCCCAAAATTTCAACATCAAGCAAACAAGTATGGTCCTCCAAACATCAAGAAAATGATCATGCAAATCAAAACAACTCTAGAATCCTTTTTGAGTGGACCGGCATCAAATGTGTTGCTATCTAAGCCAACTAAAGAATTAATCACATCCTTACCCTCAAACTAGCACACAAATCTAGTACCGATTATCAAGACAAAAAGTGGACTTTTATTAAAGCTTTATTGTTCTAGGTGCGCTTATTCTTTTCACTCAATTTTTTTTTTATTTTTTATTTATTGAGGATCAAAGATGGAAGTATGGTGCAATGTGTTGATCTATTAAGCTTTCTAGCTATTCATGAGATCGAGCGTTAGGTCAATGACTCCCAAACCAGACGGCTTTAGGGCATTAGGCGTTCAAACACCCCTACGGACTTACAAGCTTAAATCAACTAGGCTACAAATTAAGACAACCTCCATCTAATCATTTCCCACTTCTCACTTTTTGGGATAAGTCCTCACTTTTTTATTGTTTTTGCAACTTTTTTTTTTTTCTTTTTTTTTGAATTATTAACCTAAAGTTTGGGCCCTCCACCTTTCGGCGCGGGAAGTTTAGTGCTTGATGAGGCTAGAATCCCGGTTACTTAGTGAAAAGGGTTTGTTATGCACCTTTATCAAGAATGAAAGTTTTCAATGCACTACTAGCCCAATTGGGATAGAACCAATTCAATAATCAACAAAGCATGTACCCCACAAATGAATGTTAGTGTGCGTCTGTGCTAGTGTAGAATCCTAGAGTGGAGTTCAAAACAAACACAAAATCAAGGTGATGTGGACCACAAGTGCAAGCAAAATATCAATCTTTCGAAAAATTTACTCATAAATGGCATCCACAAGGCATACAAGGAGTATTGGACTATCAAGTCATGCAATTTTTAAATTTAAAGCAATATAGTCCTCAAAAGATCAAAATCATCGCTAATATGGACTAATCATAGAAAATCTCTCAAATACACAAGTCATGCTCAAAATTTTGAATTTAAAACACTGTAACATACACCATTACCCCCAAACTTAAACGGCATAGTGTCCGTAATGTGCAAAGAGAATAAAGGGAAAGAGTATACCAGTGCAAGTAAGGCAAAAAATGATTGGGACTGAAGTATCCAAAGTGGGTGGCATGGCCCCCCCAAACTTGGGATTAACTATGGTCCTGAAATTTGGCACTCAAATAAACTCATCAGATAACAAAAGGGATAATCAGTGCACAGTGGACATGCAAGTGTAAATGAAATAAAGCAGTGAGAGAGGTATAAAGATGGTCCTAAAAATTATGTAGCATTCTCTCTCACTGTAGCCATTCGATGCACCTGATGGAGTCAAACAAATAGATATAAGAACATAATAGATGACATCCACAGCAAAAATATATATAAAGAAAATAAAGTATAGAGTATATCAAAAGATCAAAGCCGACATATCCGGCTGTAAATAATATACAGTGATGAAAGTAATAGATATGAATCAGAGAGATGGAGTATAAAGAGATAGAAGAAGTTATAATCTCAGGTAGGTGGGGCAGGACTGGCAGGGTGAGCTCCGCGGATATCGTGAGATAAGTCTTGGAGTGCAGTCATGACATCCGTGCAGAATGTAGCAAAATCAGCTCTATAGGCCACAGCATCGGTTCGAATGGCAGCAATATCAGCTCTGATAGCAACCACTGCATCCTTCAGAGCTTGAAGACGCTTTCCAAAGCCGGGGGTCTGACTAGGAGCCTCAGGTATTGATGAATCAAAAGAAAGATCCTAAGTCTGCTCCTCTGCATGAATAGGTGATCCAGCTGGAAAGTGCTGCTCTGCGTCATCTGCAGGTCGCTCTAAATCAATGTCCATACGCTTGATAGCCGGATCAACTAGTGTGTCGTCCACTGCCGGGTCTACTGCTGCTGCTGGGGCTTCAGCCTCTAAATCGTCTAAATCTAAGTCCTCTGCCGCCTGAGCTGCATCCTCCTGTAATCAGGCAATAATAGCATTATAGCTCTTGTCCCAGTCATTCTTCAAGAAGTGACAGGAACCTCTCTCAGGGTGCTCCCGAGGATGGAAAGGATATCGCTGGTCTAGTAGGATCTGGGTGATGAGGTGGCCTGGGAGAGACTTAGCCCTTTTGGGCCTCTCCTTACTGATATACTCATCGTAAAGCTTCCTTATCACACTCCAGATGAGCGCGGGGATAGACACCCAGTGCCCTGTATAGAATGCGTATAGGGCTGTCAGATAATCTCTTCGCCTCTAAATCTTGTGCCCGGCCATGTATATGTTCCGAAAAAGAACGGAATCAAAGAACCATAGGTCATCTGGAAGATAAGTGTGGGTGGCGAAAGTCTCACCATTGGCATAGTGACCTGTCAAGAAAACTGCCATGTCGGCATAAAAAGGCTTGTAGAGCCTGGGATAAAGCTCCTGTAGCTCCGGAGGGCATCGGTATGGATAATGGCATGATCGGGATAGTGTGTCCACAGTAATAGAGATCTGGTGGCCATCAATGGTAGTAACCAGCTCTATTGTGGTACGCAGGGATGGTCGGAGGTTCTGGAAGAACACCCGTACAAGCCTCGGATACACAGGGCTAGTAACTGGCGCAAGAATAGTTGCAAGGCCCCTCCGGATAATATCATCATAAGTTGATCGGGTCAGCACCGATCTGGAAAATAAGTTAACATCAAAAACTGACTCATGAGCCACTGTTATCTGTGTATATCTAGGCAATGGTCTGTCAAGCTCCTGGGCTGGCTAAGCTGGTGAAGGAGATGGAAATGGTGTAAACTCAGCCTGAGCCTGATGAGAAGGTGACTGAGGTGGAGTAGGCTCTAATGGCTCCTCCTGTGCAGGGTCCTGTGCATGAGAAGGACCAACCTCGTCATTGAAAGTGTGCCTGCCCCGGCGGTGATAATGTCCGCGGGCTGCAGTCTTGCGCTTAGTCATGGCCTGAAAATAATTTAAAACTTGCAAGGGGAGTCAGTGCCAGAATAAAGAATTTAAAGCACAAAATAGAAACATGCATGTCAAATAAGATAGACAAAACATATATGATATGAATCTATACAAGTGACAGGATGTGAACATGCTAAGCAGTATAAGCGTAAAATGCATCCAATGTGAAAAATCACAGGCATTGGGCATGAATGAGATAGCATGGACACAAGATAAGATGCATGGAATGTGTGTATGAAATCTGTGAAGTTCAATCGATCACAAAAAATGTGAGATCGATCTCAAAACTTCTATCAATCTGAGAAACCGAAAAACTGAGTTCAATCGATCGCTCAAGATCGATCTGAGAAATAAGTTCGATCGATCGAACTATGCGATGTGAAAATCGAAAAGTCACAGATCTGTGACGTGGATGGCACGGGGCCTTCACGAATAGTGTCGTGGGCCCATTAACACAACAAACAATCAATATTACTCACTTGATTCAGCCCATACTCCCATAAATCAAAACTCAAATATATACAAAACATATAAACATATATATACACATATATACATAGTGCCTCAAGCTTCATTAATGGAGGAAATCATCATCAATATATCATGGAGTCAACATTTAAAACATGTATGCATCAATCCGAAGCTTGAAATCAAAGATGGAGTTCAGATCTTACCCAAAATCGAGGAGAGGAGATGCGAAGAGGTGATACAAACTCAGATCTGAGTGAAGAGAGAAGTCAACGCTCACTGGATCTCGCCGGAGATCTTGCCGGAGACGAAGAAGATAGATGGATGCATAGTGGCGAAGATGAGGAACAAGGGTTTTGAGAATGAGAGGGTTGGATCGATCTTTGAAATCGATCTTGAAACCCTCGGCTTCTATTTTTTTTAAAACTATCCCCGACCAGTTCGATCGATCTAACTGAATTTTTAGATCGATCGAACTGTGATGATCTTTCTTCAAAGTATTTTTGGATTTTTTTTTTTTTAATTTTTGCAAAATTAAAACTAAAATTGAAAACAGAAAATATTTTTGGATTTTTTAAAAATAAGAATAAAAATAAAATAAAATCTTTTTGGATTTTTGAAATAAATAAAGTAAAATCTCTTCTCTCTTTTTTTTTTTAAAATTCAAAACTGAAAATTAAAAATGAAAATAAAAGTATTTTTTTTTCATTGAATAAACAAGTAAAATAAAATAAAATAAAATCTTTTTGGTATTTTAAAAATTAAAAGTTAAAAATAAAGTCAAGCAAAAGTCAAAATAATGAATTGAAGAACAGAGATCGATCTGAACAAATTGTTCGATCGATCTGACATAGAGGAAAAATATGTAGGTTTTTGGGTTCAGAAATTTGTCTAAGTGTTGGAACTCAAGATCGATCGAACTTGAAGTTTGGATCAATTGAAAAAGTTATGATCGATCTGAGAACAAGTTCGAACGATAGGACAGAGAGGTGATTTGGATGCAGGTGGATGCAGGTCGAAAATTTTTCTAAGTGTCGGATGCAGGTAGAAGTTCGATCGATTGAACTCTCATTTGAGATCGATCGAACTTATACAAAATACTCAACTCCAATATGAAAGCTCATGCAATCCTAACCACAGTTCCTTCTAATGCATATGGATCAAAAACAAGTATCTAGACTTCGCAAGAAATGAAATTAAAGATAGAAATGAGGAAGGAATAGGGTTTTGACACCCTACGAATACTTTTGCTAGTTTTTAATGTCTCTAGCAAGACATTGGGGTCTTTTAGCCTGGATCAAAGATCTTATAATGCATCCCCTCCTTGTTAGGGTGATAGATGCTTTGAACTCCACCCAACAAATGGTTTTTTGAAGAACTTGTTGAATTTAGCTCAAAAGAAACTTTTGATCCCTTGTCAATGCAATCACAATCTTTGGCCTTCCATGCCCTTTCAAAGCAAGAATTTGAAACAACACTTTGAGAATGCAAGGTTGAAGATGATCCCTTTGAAGTTTTGGTCTTACACAAAAGCTCACTTCCTTGACATTGAAGATCATAGCATTTATCTATAACATTAACCTCTCCTTTATATTTGTCAAATGAGCTGGGTGTGGGATTGAAGATATTCAACTCACCTTCATGTGGCCAAATGAGATCTTCATTATCCCCATCCTACAATTGATATTGACATTAGTGGTTGCCAAGAAAGGATGGCCAAGGATAACGGGAATTTGGCTTTTAGGGTTTGGGACCGGTTCCGTGTCAATGACAACGAAATCAACGGGAAAGAAGAATTTATCAATTTTAATCAATACATCCTCGATTATACCCCTAGACTTCTTAATGGATCGGTCAGCAAGTTGTAAAACTACCGACGTCGGTTTCAATTCACCTAGGCCCAATTTGACATAAACCGAGTATGGAAGAAGGTTAACACTTGCTCCTAAGTTAAAAAGCGTTCGATTAATGATATGATCACTAATGATGCATGATGTGGTAGGTGAACCGGGGTCCTTAAACTTTGGTAAAGTGTTATGTTACAAAATTGAGCTCACTTGCTCAGTTAAAACCACTTTTCTTGGTGCTTGGCTCTTGTTTTTCCGTTTTTGGGTGCACAAGTCTTTCAAGAATTTGGCATAAGCCGGAATTTGTTTGATTGCATCCAAAAGTGAAAGATTGACTTTCACTTGCCTAAACATTTCCATGATTTCATTGGTTTTTGCCTTTTGCTTGTCTTTTGAAATGGTTCCCTTTAAGACATCCGGAAATAGAGCTTTTGGCTCAAACACTTTTTCAGCATTTTCTTTTGAAAACTCTTCAATACAAGAATTTTTCAAATCACTTTGTTTC
This sequence comes from Cornus florida, assembly GCF_030987335.1. Classification (NCBI taxonomy): domain Eukaryota; kingdom Viridiplantae; phylum Streptophyta; class Magnoliopsida; order Cornales; family Cornaceae; genus Cornus; species Cornus florida. The sequence goes on along the minus strand of NW_026775575.1, from coordinate 52,548,361 downwards.
AAATCATTTTTAAACAAAACCTTTTCAAATTCATTTTTCGGTAAATCTTTCTTCAAATCATTTTCAAAATCATTCTTCAAATCACATTTTGAAGCTTTCTCATTCACAAGATCATGTATATGCAATGAATGAGGAATAGGATATGAAACGGGACGGGTGACAACTTGAGGTTGTACCGGTTCACTCTCTTAATTGAACATTTCAACTTGATTGTCCACAATCCTACCACTCCGCAAGGTAGTCACCACATTAACATGCTCAATGGTGTGGCCTTCCGATGAAGAATGGGTTTCCACAACACATTGTTGCTTAGGTGGGGCATTCATAGGCATCTTTTCCTTCTCTCTTGTATTAAGAGTGCTTGTTATTTGCCCTACTTGGGTTTTTAGCTTTGCAATAGATTGAGAGTGGAAATGAAGTAATTGTGTGTTTGCCTCAAGAGTGCCCAAAGCATTCAAAACTTTTTCTTCAAAGGCAGGACTTCTAGCATTTCCTTGGGAATAAGATTGGTTGGGAAAATGAGAGTTAGCAAATTGATTCCCTTGTGATTGATAAGGTCTATAACCTTGGGATCCTTGGCTTGGAAGTAAAGGTGGAATGTATTTCCCTTGAAAACCGTCTTGGGAAGGGTTTGAGCCCTTTCCTTGGTTTTTTCAAGAGAAGTTCGGATGATTTCTCCAACTTGGATTATAATGAGTACCATAATGATTGTTCCCTCGGTTCACAAAAGCTGCATTGACTTGTTCATTAGGTTTATTTTGCACTTGTCCGTGAGGACAATGAGAAGTAGAATGAAGAACACTAGAACAAGTCATACATGATTCATTTGATGCACGATGAGAATGGTTAGGGAAGGAAGATACTTGGTTCGCTAAGTTTTGGTTAATCAAAAATTGATTAAACCTTTGAGATAAAGACTTTATTTCGGCGGCTATTTCATTTGAATGGTCGACTTGATGTAAGCCAACACTCTTCCTACCTTGTGAATTTCTACCATTCTTAGATGATAATGTTCTATACAAAGAATTTTCACTCATGCTATCATAAAGACACCACACGTTATCCTCATGCCTATCAATGTAAGAGCCACCCATGGAAGTATCAACCATGCCCTTATAATTATCCGATAAGCTCTTAAAGAAATATTGAACTAATTGCCATTTGGGCATATCATGATATGGACACTTCCTAAGCAATTCATTAAAGTGTTCCCATACCTCATGAAATGTTTCTCCATCCCCATGTGTGAATTCTCTAATGGAAGTTCTCATGGCATTGGTCTTAGAAACCGGATAGTACTTCTTCAAGAACTCTTGCTGCATTTCTACCCAAGAAGTGATTGAAAAAGGCCTAAGATTGTTAAACCAATACTTTGCCTTGTCCTTTAAGGTGAATGGAAAAAGTTTGAGTCTTAAGACCTCTTCCAGCATGTCCGTATATTTTACGGTGGAACATACTTCAAGAAACTCATCCAAATGCTTGTAGGGTTCTTCACTTGGAAGTCAATGATAGTTAGGAAGCATTTGAATAGTTTGTGGCTAAATTTATAGTGATATGCTCTAAATGGTGGCAATTGAATGCATGTGGGTGCATTATATTCATTAGGCACATAATGATCTCTTAAAGCAAGTTGAGGATTAGCAATTTAAGGTGCAACATGGATACCTTGGTTGCCTTGAATGATGGGAGGTGGTGGAGCATAGATTGGCCTTGGCATTCCAAATGGAACTTGGCCTTGTTGTTTTTGTGGTTGGTGAATGAATGGCCTAGGTATGTCTAATGGTACTTGAATGTTCTCATGATGCACATTTGGATAGAGGATACCTTGTTGGTCTATGTGACCAAGGTCCTCTACATGCTTTTCATTATGGCCTTCCATTAATGTAATGGATTGGGTAAAACTAGAACTTCCTCTTCCCCTAGGATTTCTAACTACGGATTCAAGATACAAATCAAGAAGGACAAGAGTTGGTCTTAGTGATCTACGACCATGCATGCACAATGTAAAACACACAAACACAATGAATGAACAAATACTTCGACTTCACAACAATTCAATGAAACTTCCTCCACAAACACTTAACCCATACTCCTATGCTTTAACAACAATGATGCAAAGATCAATTAAGAATGCCTCCACGTGGGCTCGCAATTTATCTAACAATTTAAAAACAAGCCTCCATGCGGCCCGATGATTTAACTAAGGGATTGAGTAAAGAAAGTCTCACAAAGGTCCTTTAGCACTTCAACTCCAAATTTATAACTTACTTAGCAAATTTTTTTTAATTTTTAGCCCTTTTTCCTTGATTGCTTAGCTCCTTTGCTTGATAGCTCCTTTGCTTGCCTCCTAGCTCAATGCTCCTTGTCAATCAAGAACAAACATAATAAGTAACAAAAATTGAAACCAAAGTAAAGACACGATCAAAAGAGTACTAATTCCTAATTGATTCCACAAATACGACGTTACCTAATCCCCGGCAACGGCGCCAAAAACTATGGTGTCTTCTCGGGCGTGTGCACAAAAGGATGCACAACACTTTGAATTTGGAAATTAGTGTCAAGTGGGCACCATAATTTAAATTTATAAACTGCTTAACACCTATACTATGTAGTATGAGTGAGAAGGGATCGTCCCAAGGGATTGAGTTATCGTACTAGCTTGAGGAATCACAATTAGGGTTAGTAGGTCGAGTGATCAAACAAATAGTGGGTTGGTTGATTAAACTAGAGAGCAAATTAAACTAAATAATTGAATGCAATAAAGAGTAAGTAAGAGAGAGAGATGTTGGGGTTTAGAGGTCACCACCAAAGAATACTTTTCTACACCCTTAACAAGTGACTAATGAGGGAAATGTGTGTTGCAATATTGATGTGTGTGTGTGTTTAGATGATTCAATCAGTAAGGATGACCAATTAAGTATATATTATCTAAGCAACATGTGAAAAGCACAATATATCTAGCAATTAAGTATATATTTTCTAAGTAGCATGTAAAAAGCACAATATATCTAACAAGTCATTAATCCTTTCATTAAGCTCACAAGCCAAATACCCCACAAGGTTAAAGACATATGCTACTTGCATTCAAAAGTATGGAACATCAAACAACAAGCATAGATTGTCCTCCCATCTAACAACTATACTACTACTACACTACAATTAATCTAATGACATGAAATTAAACTAATTAAACTAAGGGAGAGGCACAATCCATCAAGCAACGAGCATGAACCATCAAGAAAATTACAAGAGCATTCCATTAAGCACTATGTTTTGATGGCATTAATACACATAGACATGCATCAATAACACAAGAAATGGAGGCAAACACATGAACATCTATTCTAGCATACATAGACATATGGATAGAATGAAATGATCAATTGGAAGTATTAAACCATATAAATCATTGAATAAACAAGATATATATATATATAAGTGCCAAAACATGTATTACAACACTAATCCCTCAATAATACACAAAATCAATATGTAGAAAGCATGCGTGGGGCTAACTCTAGCCCCAAGAGTATGTCTAGCCACTCATGGTAATGCTTCTCCAACCCTCAAGGGCAAACTCCATGGAAGAAATCTATTCCTTGGTTGGTGAAGAGCTCCCAAGCTTGTGTCTCTAGCCTTCTCCTCCTTTCTTCCTCCCTAAGAATAGCCACTATTGTGATAGAAGGATCCTCCTCAAAAAGTGTATCATATTCTATATATAGGTAGGTCAAGTGACACACAAAATGAGCTGGGGTCATGCATAAAATATTCCCCAATGATTGGATAAGGACAGCTTTCAATGAGCTGGAAATTTAACTTTTTCGCACTGGAGGAAGTTCGATCGATCGAACTTTAGACTTGGAACGATCGAACTTGATGAGATCTATCGAACTGAAGTTGGATTGATCCTTAATGTCGGCGCCTTTTTGGATAAAAACAAATCTGAGATATTTCGAAGATATTTTTGGGAAAAGGACAAAAGTGGTTGGTAAGGTGGTACAACTGGATAAGATCAATCATTTGGATAAGGACAAGGCAGTCCGATCGATCGAAGAATGATGTTGGATCGATCGAACTTTTGAGATCTCTAAAAATTTCATCATGGCTCAGATCCATCTTGAAGTGCTGAGATCGATCATATTGGATCAATCGAACTTTGATCTGAGATCAATCGATGATGTTGAATTCCACCTTTTGCTTCCTTTTCACTTGGCTCCTTTCTTTGATTCATCCCAGAATTGCTTCATTTCTGCTCTTATTTGGCTGAGTGAGCTTATTTTCAGGATAAGTGCCTGAAAATGATAATAACACGAAATCAATCTAAAACAGTAAAGTAAGATAGATAAAGGTACTAGAATACCTAAGCTTAAGGGGTTTAAATACGTACTTTTCAGCGCTCATCAATTACATTCTTCCCCCCTAACAAAAGAAATTTCGTCCTCGTAATTTGCTCTTACCGTCTTCCAATATTTCAGGAAACTGTGAGCGAATGACATCCTCCCATTCCCAAGTAGACTCAGCCTCATTATGGTGACTCCACTGAGCATGTACTATAGGAATAACCTTGTTACAAAGGATTTGATCCCAACGGTCGACAATACGACACAGTGGCTCCAAATATGTTGCATCCGGCTGCAACTCAATCACCCCAACATCAATATGCTGATACCGATCTTCATCGTGCAGAAATTTCCGCAACATGGAAATATGAAACACATTGTGGACGCGATCCAAATGATCTGGAAGTGCCAACCGATAAGCTACAACTCTAACGTGATACGTAATCATGAATGAACTGACAAACCGCGATGACAACTTCCCTTTCTTCCCAAAGCGCATTACACCCTTCATAGGAGACACTTTGAGTAGAACCTGATCCCCAACCTGAAACTCTAATGCACGAGTACGATGATCTGCATAACTCTTTTGCCTACTCTGGGCAGTGTGCATTCGATCCCTAATAAGAGCAATTTTTTCAGAAGTATCCTTAATAACCTCAGGACCCAAGAATCTACGCTCGCCAACCTCCATCCAACAAACAGGAGATTGACATGGTCGGCCATACAATGCCTCTAACGGTGACATTCCAATAGTCTTTTGGAAACTATTGTTATATGCAAACTTTACAAGTGGCAAATAATCCTCCCAATGGCCCTTGAAATCAAGAACACACGAATGAAACATATCATCCATGATCTGATTAACCCTCTAAGTCTATCCATTAGTATGAGGATGATAAGCAGTATTAAGATGCAACCCTGTACCCAAAGCCTACTGAAAACTCTTCCAAAACCATGAAACAAAGCTCGAATCCTTATCCGATATAATAGACAATAGAATGACGTGTAACTTCACCACCTCTGTTATATAAAGTCTCGCCAACTGCTCCGATGTGAAGTCAGTGCGAATAGGTAAGAAATGAATTAATTTAGTCAATCTATCAACGATGACCCAAATGGAATTGTAATCCTTAAGAGAATTAGGTAATCCCTCCACAAAATCCATAGAAATGCTCTTCCACTTCCACTCTGGTATAGGTAGTGTCTGTAGAGCTCTTGGTGGCCTCTGATGATCAATCTTGACCATCTGACAAGTATTACACTGAGAGACAAAAATAACAATGTCTTTTTCATACCTGCCCACCAAAACTGCCGTTTCATATCCTGATACATCTTGTCTCCTCTTGGATGAACAAAAAACTCAGAATGATGAGTCTCAGTCATTACATCCTTCCTTAAATCATAAGCAGAAGGTACTACCAAACGCCCTTTGTACCTCAAACCTTCATCAGTCCCAATATAGTAAAATGGAACCTCCCCAGAAGCTATCTCTGCAACTTTGTCAATACACTGCTGATTTGTGAGTTGTGCCTTCAAAACTTTATGAACGATAGAAGGTGTAACTACCATGCAAGCCATAAAAGCATCAGACAACTCATCAACTGTCCTCAAAGCATTCCACTCAGTAGTGAATAAAGCAGAAAGACTCGCATAGGGTCGGCAACTGAGTGCATCTGCCACCACATTTGCTTTCCCTGGATGATACTGTATAGAGAAATGATAGTCTTTTACAAACTCTAACCATCTGCGCTGTCTCATATTCAGCTCCCGCTGAGTGAACAAATACTGCAGACTCTTATGATCACTAAATAACCTGAAGGATTCTCCTAATAGGTAATACCTCCAAATACGTAAAGTAAAGACCACAGCTGCCAACTCTAAATCATATGTTGGATAATTAAGCTCGTGAGGCTTAAGCTTTCAAGATCCATATGAAATTGGCCGTTCCTCCTGCATCAAAACACACCCAAGACCTTGTAAAGAAGCATCGTGTAGACATGATACTCTATCCTACTCTGTGGAGTAGACAGAACCAGTGCAGAAGTTAATTTGCTTTTTAGCTCATCAAAAGCTTTTTGACAGTGTTTATCCCATACGAACCGTACACCCTTTTTAGTCAGATGAGTGAGTGGTCCCGCTATCTTTGAGAACCCCTGAATGAACCTACGATAATATCCTGCCAATCCGAGGAAACTCTTAATCTCGGTAGGTGAAGTAGGCTGTCCCTCCTCTACCACTGCTGAAACCTTGGTTGAATCTACCGCTATTCCCTTTTCTGACACTACGTGACCCAGAAGCTTCACTTCCCGTTGCTAAAATTCACATTTCTCGAACTTAGCATATAACTAGTACTCACGAAGCGTCTGCAACACTGTGCGAAGATGCCTTGCATAATTGTCCTCCGACCTAGAATAGATCAAGTTATCATCAATGAAGATAATGACAAACTGATCTAAATAAGCCCTGAAGACTCGATTTATTAAATCAATGAAGACTGCTGGTGCATTAGTCAATCCAAACGGCATGACACGAAACTCATAAGAACCATATCTAATGAGAAATGTTGTCCTAGGAACATCTTGCTCCCTAACCCGAAGTTGATAATATCCAGAAAGTAGATCAATCTTAGGGAAATATGTAGCTCCATTCAATTGATCAAAAAGATCATTAATCCTGAGCAAAGGGTACTTATTATGAATAGTAACCTTGTTCAACTCCCTATAATCTATACGCAGGCGAAGCAAACCATACTGCTTCTTCACAAACAAAACTGGTGCTCCCTAGAGTGAAGTCCTCCTACGAATAAAACCCCGGCTGAGTAATTGCTGAATCTGATCCCTCAGCTCTCATATCTCCACTGGTGCCATCCTGTATGGTGCCCTGGCAATAGGCATAGTGCCTAGAGCCAAGTCAATCACAAAGTCTATCTTGCGATTAGGTGGCAACCTTGGAATCTCCTGAAAAACGTCTGGAAAGTCTTGTACAATTGGTATGCTATCCAATGACACAGTAATCTCCTATTCCATTTCCTCCTCCACATAAAACAAATAAGTACTAATAACCCCGTTAGAATGTGGCATAGCAATGATGTACATATCTTGACCAGGTATGGTAAAAACAACATACCTATCATAACAATTAACTTGGGCATGGTAGTGAGATAACCAATCCATCCCAAATATCACATCATAAGTGTGTATGTCCAGGACCAATAGATTGGCTAGAAATCTGAGTCTACCAACATCTAGTGTCATAGGCCTATCACTCTTATGTAAAATGGCAGCATTGCTTAAAGGTGTAGAAATACCCTGAGGTCTATTGCATACTCGTGTCATTATTCCAGATAAAGTAACAAAAGATTTAGATACAAATGAGTGTGTAGCACCCGTATCAAATAAAACACGACCATTTAAACTATGAATAAGAAACATACCCTCAACAGTCTGAGGTTCCTGAATATCCTATGGCATGGGGTTGTACACCCTACCATAATACAACTACTACGGTACCTATCCCTGAGGCTATGGTAGTGCTGGTAAAGCTGGATATGTATGTCCCTGAATCCGTGGAACCTATGAAGCGGGTAAAGGTATCAATGCCCTCTGTCCCTGCTACACATGTTGTCCATGTCCCTGTCCTGCTTTAGGACACTGTCTGAAAGTGTGACTTTTTTATAATCAAACTTACAGAATTGATTCCACAAGTTTTTTTTATAAACTCATTAGCAATCATCCCATCTCAACCCAACGTCCCTATAAGAAAAGATTTGATTGCTTGTCCAAATTATCACTACACTGAGATAACCCTTTACTATTGGAACAATCCCATTCCAAAATAGTTTAATAAAACCATTTATGGCAAAACTCAAAAATACTTTTATGAAACACAGTTGAGATGCCAAAACCACCAGTTTACTTTAGTAAGAACTTCTTTAAATCATAAACCTCCAAAAGAATAATTGTCAAAGATTCCTTATAATACTACTAGTGTACGTGATTAAATCCGTGCTGCACTTTTCTAAAACCTCCACTACTACTAGTAATTAAAATTACTCTTAAAAGAGCATTCATCCTTGAACTCTGGTATCCTCCATCTTGGATGCTCCGGTATCTCCTTCATCATGATCTTCTTCGGGGTCTTCATCTCCTCTTGGCTCAGCTTCGAGCACCACCAAAGTTGTGTTAAGTCCATAGTATGGTGGCCAATCCCGCACACAAGAAACCTTCATTGGCTTAAACTCCAAGACAACACTGATTGGAAATAAGTCCTTAGTTTCCAAGTCTGCCTCCTTGGTTTGCCTTCGCAAAGGAATTATTAGAGTAGTCTTTTTCTTCTTTGGGTCCTTCTTTGCTTAGATCGCGGACCACATCCTTTTCCTAGTGCCAAATATTCTGAAATTACAGAATAATCAGTACTTTCTAAACGAACCATATAGGAATACAGCGAATCCTAAACCTAAGCTCTAAACAAAAGAATACGCTACACAGAAGTCTTAATACGAAATACCCTAGTGACACTTGAACCTGGACTGCTCTGATACCAACTGTGATCACCCTCGACTCCAAGACATAGGTTGATCAGGCCCAAGCCCAAACCCGAGGGAATACCAAACAATTAATATTTAAATGAACACAGAATACAAAAGAATTTAATGAATAAAAATAAACCTGAAAGAATTCTAAATATAAAATCCTCATCAGTTATAGATCAATATAATCCGAACTTCCCAAAACCTTCAATACGTACAACTCGGGAATCCATCTAGTGGACCCCTAATAAAATCCCAATATAAAGTAAAGTACAAGAAAAATAAAATCAAAAACTAAAACATAAAAAGAAATCATATGTCGTCGGAAGAGTGAATGACAATCTCTGCTCAGCCCGAACAAGCTCTAATATTGGAACCGTCCGATACCTGAAAAATGATAGTGGGTCAGACCCACGAATAAGTTCTATTCTAACTACAATCCAAACAGAGATCCGATACGCAGATACACCCTAAATATCTCAACAATATCTATCTAGTCCATACACATATATATCCATACTAAGGGACTTTCACTGGACAACAAAGTGGGTCTCAACCTGACTAGAAGGCAACATGCAAAACGCACCAGAGGTGGGCATGAGTACCTAGACCTAACAGGGTACACCTCAACCATCATAGCCAGCTATGCATCCCAATGCATATACGCTCCCTAACTATCGATTCTGAGACTCAAGCTCAAATTATGGTACCATAATCATGTATTTAAAATCCATCCAAAACTAGAGTATGTCATTCAATTGTTCATTGATCTGACATAAGTAACAACTAATCCAGTTAGTCACTCAACTTATTCAGTTGATCTGACTTAAACACAAATAACAAATAATCCAGTTAGTCACTCAACTTACTCAGTTGCTCTGATTTAAGTATAAGTAGGATTTAATTTTATAATCTATTCCCTTATTCCAAAGTAGGTAGGACTTAGCGTTTTTAGCTAAACCATCCCTAGTATGCCACCGTCCCATACCGGTGCATACAATCCATAACATTCATATAATTGATAGAACATAATTTAACGGGTCATCAATTAACATCCAGAATAATATCCATGTAACTGATAATTTAAATAATTAGATTTAAACTTCAATTAATCCACAAGACAGTCCAATAATTGACAAAGTAGTAACCAATAGAGCGTCAATTAAAATCCAGGGAATGATATAATATAAATCAGATAACCAACTAAGCATATTATATTCAATTATACTTAGGTAAAATCATACACAACTAATTAACTTGCTAGAACAACAAGAAGTAAATAAATAGTCCACATCCACTGATAGCATGCAAATAATTAATTAAATTTCACGATGTCCGGTAATATTAGCATATTAGCTTACACTAACTATTTTAGGGTTTTAACAAGTTAATTTAAAACATTTAAAACCTCCCGTTAATTTTCAGAATTCACAGTTAAGCCCCTGGAATCAAAAAAATATCAAAATACACCCCATAGGGTGTTCCAGCAAGGGAGCCAGTTCCCCCTTCATGGGAGCCGGCTCTCCCACTCATGGAGCCGACTCTCCCTCATGGAGAGCCGGCTCACTCACTTAGGGAGCCGGCTCCCTCTTTTAGGGAGTCGGCTCTCTCTCTCACAGAGAGCTGTATCCTATTTCCGGTCCTCTTCTTCGCCTCCAGTGGTGTTTAAACCCTCTGTAACTGTTTTATCATGACTCCTAGGGTTTAATCTACATCCCACATATTATATTACTTTACTATATGTCACCAACATGAATTAAAATAATTTATATTCAGGAAAAAAAATAAGATTGAATCAAGAACATAAATTAACTGTAAAACAGTTTTTAATTCGATTCAATCCAATTCAATTCCATTCACTTCAAACATGATTTAAAGATCATTTTAATGTCTGTTTAAATCCTAGAGACTACCTAGGTATGCACAGAACACAAGTCAAGGGGAGATAGTAAGAATAAAACTTGCCTTAAAGATTTCAGTATTGAAACCTTAACTTCGTCCTCCTAAGTTTTTTGATGACCCTGCACTGCTCTAACTCCTCTGTTTTCTCTCAGCCCTCTCTGTATCTCATCGCCTTCACAGTTACGTGATTAGGGTTCTAAAACCCTTGGCAGACTTATACAAGTATATTTATAAGCCTCTATAAAACCTAAGTCCAATTATAATCAGAGACGAAAAACCTAACTAAATACTAGTTGGCAAACACGTGATTGATTTCATAAAAGAATTGAAACCTAATTTAACATTATTAAAATTTATAATGTTTTAAATCTCATAACCTAACTAAACAATTAATGGAAACAAATAATTAAATTAACTTTTTCAACTAAGCAAAAAGGTAAATAAAACAAATAAACCAAGTAATCAACTAAATAAAACAATTAACCAATTAATTCAATTAAAAAAGCCAAGTAATCAATTAATTCAATTAAATAAACAAATAAACAATTAATTCAAATAAAATAAAACAAGTATTAAACAAATCAGTAAAAAAATAAGTAATTAAATAAAGCAATTAATTAAATACCGAGACTATTCTTTTAAAATTAGGGGTATTACAGTTTTGCTAGCATAATAGATAGCATGCGGTAGCTTGTCCACATGCTGATCCAAAACCGCACCCAATGCATAATCGAATGCATCACACATGATCTCACATGGAAGAGACTAGTTAGGCAGATTCATGATTGGGGCTAAAGAGAGAAGAGTACGAAGCTTCTTAAAAGCTTCCTAACATGCTTCATCAAAATTGAAGGGAATATCCTTGGCAAGAAGATTACACAAGGGCCGGGATAAAAGCTAGCATAACCAAGAAAGGAACGGGTTTGTCAGATAGAATTTAGAGGAGGAAGGTTAAAGATCAATTCAACTTTTGCTTTGTCAACCTCAATTCCCCTTTTAGAAATAACGTGCCCCAAGACAATGCCTTCTTGGACCATGAAATGACTCTTTTCCCAACTTTGAATCAGATTTGTCTCCTTACATCTTTGAAGCACAAGGGATAGATTGTGGAGGCATAAGTCAAATAAAGATCCAAAGATGGAAAAATCATCCATGAATACTTCCAAAAACTTTTCAACCATATCAGAAAATATGGACATAATACATCTTTAGAAAGTTGCTGGTACATTGCATAACCCAAAGGGCATGCGTCTATAGGCAAAAGTTCCAAAGGAACATGTGAATGTGGTCTTCTTTTGATCTTGAGGATCAATTGCCACTTAGTTATAGCCGGAATAACCATCAAGGAAACAGTAGTAGCTTTAACCGGTAAGCCTTTCTAGGATTTGATCAATAAATGGGAGTGGGAAATGATCCTTCCTAGTGGTAGAATTGAGTTTCTAGTAGTCAATGCACACACGCCACCCGGTGGTGGTGCATTATGGCACGAGCTCTCCCGCTGTATTTTCAACAATAGTGAGGCCGGATTTCTTGGGAACAACTTGAGTGGGGCTTACCCACTTGCTATTTGAGATGGGGTAGATGATTCCCGCATCTAGTAGCTTGATCACTTCTTTCATGACTATTTCCTTCATGTTTGGATTCAACCGGCGCTACACCTCTCTAGAAGGTTTGGCGTCGTCCTTCATATGAATGCGATACATACAAATAAAAGGGTCAATTCCTTTCAAATCAGCTACTGCCTAGCCAATAGCTTATTTGTGCTCTTGTTGCACCGCTAAAAGGCTGTTTTCTTGGTCCTTTAAAAGGTCCGATACAATGATGGCTGGAAAAGTTTTATTTGTACCAAGAAACACATACTTGAGGTGGATCGGGAACGGCTTTAACTCCAATTGTGGTGGAGATTTCAATTAAGGGACCGGAGGAGTAGTGGAAAGTTAAGGAAGTGGTTCTCTTGGCACTTTCCAAGGAGAAAAGTCCATGATAGCACCAATGTCGAGCAAAGAATTTACTTCTTGGATGGACTGATCGATATCAAAGTTTGCAAAATCAAAGTGAGACATACAAGTTTCAAGAGGATCCTTGCTTAAAATGAAGGGAAGAGATTCTTCGACCACTTCATCTACCACATCAATGAGAAAACAATCATCCTCTTCGGAAGGATGTTGAGTTGCATGGAAAATGTGGAGTTTGACTTGCATATTTCCAAAGGAAATATCCATCACCCCGGTTCGGTAATTTATTGAAGCATTAACCGTAGATAAGAAAGGCCTACCGAGGATCACGGGATATGTTTCTTTAGATCATGGACCGGTTTTGTGTCAAGAACCACAAAGTCTACCGGGAAGTAGAATTTGTCCACTTTGATGATGACATCTTCAAGAATGCCCTATGGGTGCTTGACTGATTTGTCGGCAAGCTGCAAAACCACGGTGGTTGGCTTAAGATCTCCCAAACCAAGTTGTAAGTAAACTGAATAAGGAATCAAGTTCACAATTGCCCCTAAGTCAATGAGGGTTCTTTTTATCCTGTTGTCGCCAATGACACACGAGATTGTTGGGGCACCCAAATCTTTATACTTTGGAGGAGTGTTATGCTGAATTATCGCACTCACTTGTTCAATTAGTCTTACCTTCTTTGGTAAATAACTTTTGGAAGTGCGTTTTTAAATACACAAATCCTTGAGAAATTTGGCATAGGGAGGAATTTGCTTGATAGTATCTAAGAGAGGTAGGTTAATTTTTACTTGCTTAAAGACCTCCCACATGTCCTGAATTGTACAGCTTTTGTTCCCAAAATGTGTCGACTCTTGGAGACGTTGAGGAAACGGAGCCTTAGGCTTATAAGAAGTCTCCACATTTGGGGTGACAAGCTTGGAATTTTCAGTGCTAGACTTTGGATTTTCAGGAGTGAAATTTGAATTAGAAGAGATGGGATTTGGATTTTTGGGAGGAAGAACTGTTTCATCTTTTCCTCTATCAACCTTGTTGTCCACAATTCGACCACTCCGAAGGGTGGTGATTGCTTAGACATGTTCATGAGTAGGCCCACTCGGAGGAGGGGCTTCATCAATCACATGAATCCCTCTATGGTTCTCAAATGGTTAAGCGGGAAGTTTTCCCTTATCACTTTGAAGAAGTTGATTCATTGAATTAGCTATTTATCTCACTTGATTTTCAAGTTTAGTTATTGACTGAGTATGTGAATGAACCATTTGGAGAGTGGGTTGCAATGATGTCAAGAATTGCTTGTTAGATTCTAACATTTGCTTGTTAAGGGAGTCCATCATTTGCTTATTTACAGCGAGAATCTCATCAGTTGGAAGCACAAAAGGTGGAGTTGAGACATTTAGATTATAGGGTGAACGGTAACTTGAAAAGGCCTGAAATTGCCTAATTGGAAATTGAGAAGATGACTGATTTTAATGCCCTTGATTTTGAAATGTCGAATTTTGTGGAGCTGGTAGCCTCCATGAAAAATTTGGATGATCTCTCAATCCCGGATTGCAGATATTGGAGTAAGGATTGTTTCCGGGCCTAGAAAACATGGCATTTGCTTGCTCTTGATTGTTACTAGGAAATTGCTCCGGTGTGTGGCAATCTTCTGAGAGACGGAATGGGCTAGTGCATGATGCACACATCGCACTTGCTGAATTTTGAGACAAAGAAGGAGAGTGATGTGGTACCATTAATTGATAGAATTTGTAAGCTATGGCATCCACTTGAGAAGATTCTTCCCTCATTGTCTTTGGTTGACATAGATTAGTGTTCTTTGCAGTGGTTGATGCTGGAGCCCTACGAGAATTATGTTGCAATGAGTTTTCACTCAAATTCTCGAGTAAGGTCCAAGCTTTATCCGCATTTTTAGATATAAACATCCCTCCATATGATCAATCAACCATGAGTCTGTGTGGTTCGGTTAAACCATCATAGAAAGCTTGCACCAATTGCTATTTTGGAATTAGTTGGTGCGGACATTTCCTAAGGAGGTCTTGAAGTCTTTCCCAAGTCTCATGGAGTTGTTCCTCATCGATTAGTGAAAAACTAAGAATAGAACGCCTCATTTGATTGGTCTTACTCACCGGAAAGTATTTTTTTAGAAATTCTTGTTGCAATTGAGCCCATGTAGTGATGGAATTTGCAACAAGGGAGTTCAACCAATACTTTGCCTTATTTTTTAAGGCGAATAGGAAGAGATACATATGGAGTGTATTTTCAGAGAAGCCCCTCAGCTTGATGGTAGAACAAATTTCAAGGAACTCATCAAAGTGCTTATAGGGGCCTTCATTTTCAAAGCCATGAAAGGATGGAAGCATTTGAATTGTGCTAGATTTGATCTCATATTGGGCTGCATCGATGTTTGGTATC
Organism: Cornus florida; assembly: GCF_030987335.1. Lineage (NCBI taxonomy): Eukaryota > Viridiplantae > Streptophyta > Magnoliopsida > Cornales > Cornaceae > Cornus > Cornus florida. The sequence continues at coordinate 52,533,224 of NW_026775575.1, read as the reverse complement.
ACTATGCGAGAAGGAGACGCATAAGTGGTAGGGATAAAATGGTCCCTAAGAGTCATAGGTACCACATTTGGAATTTCAGCCCTTTCATTATTGATTTCCTCATTCCCCACATTTTCTTCATTTCCTGTCATTGTATTATATTGAAGTTCAATTCCTCTTATATTTTTAGATTCCCTAAGGTTTCTTCTAAGAGTCATTTCAAGTGAATTTATGTCAATTGGTGCTTCAAGAGTTGGCAAAGATAATGACATACGGCGTAACATCAACAACAGAATTCACAACAAGCACAACACCCCTTCACCACCACATCCACATACAATGTTCCCTTTTTCCTTAATTATCAACAAGACAGAAAGTAAATGGCCATGACAAGGACCTATGTTTTGCAATACAGTAAAACAGGAATAGCCTCGACAAGGGCTTCACAATCAAAAATCACTAATTTAAACATATAAAAGATATTCACAATTTTGAGACTAGAACTTTGAAAAACTTATCAGGAGTCCTCTAGAGTTACGATTTTTCAGTTTTCCCTCGGAAAGCCTTGAGTCCCTAGAATCTCACAAGAGTACTTAAAACACAATATCACTAAAACCAAACTGAAAATATCCACAAAAACAATATTCACAATCAAACCAAAGTTAGTCTTTAAACCTCGATTACAAAACCGTTTGTAATCCCCAGCAACGGCGCCAAAAATTTGGTGGATAGAATACGTTTACCAATAATAATCAACATTTGCAATAACACAAATCATTGTAAAATAGGGCTATCATAGGGGTAAGTTGAACCACAAGGACTGCAAGTTTATGGCAACCAAGGTCTTTAAAATCACTTTGTTTGATGAAAGAGGTGTAGGGTTTGGTTTTGTTTGTCACTTAGAAACTAGGAAATGAAATTTGCAAAAAACAATAAATTGAAGGAATTTAAGAGGAGAGGAATATGTAGAGAGGGTTAGGGAAATGAATCCACCACCAACCATATAAACATGCTTGCTCGTAATTAACTTGAGAAACTACTTATGTATATGACGATGATATATAGTAATACAAGATTGCTACATTATCTTCAAGAAATTTATGAAATCAAGAATCAAGTATAGTCCATCAAAGTTTTACATGCTTGAACTACCTAAACTAGGGTGTAGCCTTGGACATGCTCACTAAGTTAGAGACTATCAAACTCCTCAATCAAATGATAATAGCACATGAAGTCAGAAACCAAGAATAATCCATCAAAGGGAAGCCCTAAGCTATGGACTATCAAGCTTCTCATACAACATGCCATTAAACACCATTTCATAATCTCATCTCCATTCTCACTATGAAGATGCAAGCCATTTAATCATAAGAAAATATAATCTAAAACAAGATAATAGATTTAACATAATCTTTATAGAAATTAAGATCCATTACAACATGTGTAGAGCTCTAGAATATGAAACTACCATATACATGATTCATTACCCAAATTAAAAATAAAACTAGAGCATGCTTACAAAGAAGGGCTTCATCACCTCCCTAGAAAGGGAGTTAGTTACCCATGGAAGCAAGGGAGGAAGAGGTTGAGGAGATCTTCCCCTCCATTTTCGCACCTAGCAGCCAAGAATAACACACAAGCTCTCAAGAACAATATTTCTCTCTCTAGAAATCCTTACAATCTTGGATATCCTTTTTACAATGATTCAACCCTTCTCATATAGACAAGATGTCTACCAAACCTCCCCAAAACCGAGGTCCATGTCCCCCAAAAGTATTTTACCAATAACCCAATTAAGGAGAGAATTCAATTGAAAGGATCAAAAAGCCAGCTAGGTCTATAGTGCCTGGACGAGCGCTCGTAGGGTGTTGGATGAGCACTCGTCCAAGCCTTAGAATTCTTCTCACTAGTTCGGAGCTGCAGGGACGAGCGCTCGTAAGTACCCTTTTTCTCTCTGCCTCGAATTGGAGCGCTCGTAAGAGGGACGAGTGCTCGTGTGACATGGTGTGTGAGCCGGTTGTTCATGAATTCTAAACAAGCGCTCGTAAGGCTATGGACGAGCGCTCGTCTATGCCTTAGAATTTATTTTCGTTTTATCCTGCTTTGCACTTCTTTCAATTCTTCACACTATTGATCCTCCTTCACCTTGATCTTGGTTTTGGGTTATTAAGTCCATCTTCTGCCCTTTGCTTTGTAGAGAGTCTTTAAGAACAAAATTCGGAAATTTCTTTTTGGAAATTATAGGACGCAAAGGCCTGGAATGACTTGATCATCAAAAAGCCTTTAAAACTTCCATTTTATTTCTTTTTGGGAGACAAACCTGAAAATACACAGAAACACAGAACTGGAGATAATCTATACAATAAAACCAACTAATGGACTTAACTAATGCAAATAAGGGCGCTTAAATATGCAATATTCGGCGCTTATAAAAAATGATCACGTGCATTGCACGTAAATAAAAATCTATATTGAATAAATAATTGGTATTTTATATCTACTTAGAAATTAGATTTATTAAATCTTAAATGCATGACTTTACTTATTAAAAGTAAAATAACCAAGATGTATAAATGAAATTTTGAGGAGAAAAAATGAATAAAAATTACAAACCCGCAAACAAGAAGAAAGATATAGAGAGAGAGAGCAAAAGAAATTCTCGAGGTTGTAAGGTTACAAACACAAAAGACCCAAATCATTGACTTGGGTTATACCCAAATGAACATTCAAAGGTATATTAGCACAACTAAGGAATGAAAACACCACGATGAATAATTTTGAATTACGGTCAACAAACTTCCAATAATTAAGAAACAGAATAGGAAAAAAAATTCAAACATTGTATCCTCAAAAACAAAAATAGAAATAATATAAAATATAGATTAAACATACCTTAAGCCAAAATAGGCCTTGAGTTATTCGCTTCAACCAAATACTGACTTTTGAAGTAAAGTTAGATAATAAATGTCGAAAGAAGAGATGGGTAGAAGAAGCAATACAAGTAGAATGAGAGAGGCAAGATCCAATTCGCCGATTATATATAACATTCTTCAGACACCTAAAGCTGAGTAGACATGAAAGAAGAAGGCATGTCGGTTTGATTGCTATTGTTTCGTAACAATGGAAAAAAAGGAATATTTATTTATTTTTTTAAAGAAGAAGGGGATCAAAAAGATAAAAAGCCGAGTAGACATGAAAGAAGAAGACGTGACGGTTTAAACAATTGAAAAAAAGAAACATTTATTTATTATTTTTTTTAAAGAAGAAGGGGAACATAAAGAAAAACTATTTTGTTTTTTAAAATTTCGTAAAATAAAACTAAGGAAGCTGTGAAAACCAAAAACAACATATACGTTTTTAAAAATGGAAACAAGGCTTATAAAATATTCAAATCAAGTAGATATTATTATTATTATCAAAAAGTGTAAAGGAAAATTGTTTTGTTTTTAAAAATTCTAAAAAAAAAAACTAATGGTATAATATAAATATATTTATCTTTAATTTTTTTTTTCTAAATAATTGTATTACCATTTACAGTTTTTTTAAGAACACAAACTTCTTCGCGACCAGCAAATGAGCACATCGTCTTTCCAAACGGCACATTGTTGGGTACAAGTTGCAATAGTTAGGAACATTCTTTTTTAATTTAAAATTAAATAATTAGTATAGGATAAGTATTTTACAAAAATAACTAAAAAAAAAAATTCACGATTTTCCATTAGAAGATAAATTTTAAAGATTTATTAGTTCAGAGTTAAGGAAAGAGGAAACAAATAATACCGCTGGAGTGGAGAGACACGTTATAAAAAGAAAACGTCAATTAAATATTTAAAGAGTATTTTGACTAAGAGTCTAACTCTTTGAATAAATCTTACATGAGTTATCAGAATAAATATCAGTATTCAAGTAAAATCAAGTCCAAGAAGAATTTTCGTTAATTAAAGTCTTGCAAAATAGAGATTGACTCAATGTCTACTCTACGTGTAGTGTGGACAAAGATGGAATGAGGAGCGCATTTTTTTGTTTTTTAAAAATTCTTAAAATAAAACTGATTGCGTCTTAAGAAACTTACGTAATGAGAAAAGGTGTAACCAAAAATTGCGTATACAGCACTTATAAAAAATTGAAAAAAGTGTAAATAAAAATGAAAAATAGAGACTCAAAAACTAAGTATACGTGTTTGGAAATCGAGACGACGCTTATAAAATTTTGAAAAAAGTGTGAAAATTGAGATGACGCTTTAAAAATTAAAAATAGAAAGTGTGAAAATCGAGATGAGGCTTTAAAAATAAAAAAATAATAATAATAATAATAAAAAAACAAAGTGTGAAAATTGAGACGACGCTTATAAAATATTGAAAAAAGTTTATATAAAAATTTAAACTAGAACACACTTTCATAAGGTAAATAGATAATAATATACATTATTTTATTTTAATTAATTTGGGAGTTAATGTTTTCCAAATATATATATATATATATATTAGGAGGCAATATTCGCACTCCATGTTTCTCTGATTATCTTTTTCTTCAAAGGATGTTAGAATATATTATTACTATATTGTAGAATATATTATAGAATATATTTTAACCATGTATAGGTTTATCATGTAGGGTTTAGGTTTCTTACTTTCCACACATCTCGTCACCTATATAAACCTCTATGTATCTTCATATCTTATACATCAATACAATATAGAGTTCTATACTCTCTCTTTTATATTTCTAACAACCCCACTTTTGATCTCTGGTAAACAATCTACTGTTTATCGTAGTCACCGTCGGGGATGGCATCATTAGCCATATCCTCGACAGCAACGGTTAACCAGCAAACTTATGCTTCCGCGCCATCATCCCCATCCTCAGCGGTGATTAACCTTCAAACTTAAGCTTCCGCATCCTAACCTTCAATCTTAAGTCCTTCATAATCAGCAAAAGCCTTATTTGGCCGCCCAATCAGCCTCCAAGACACATCAACAACGGTGACAACAGTAGTGCGTCACCTATCATGACAGTTGTCATGTCAAACATAGCCAACAGTGATGCCAGCAATAGTGCCACGTTACTTGCCACGTCAGTTGCCATGTTAGATACAGTCAGCAGCGGTGGCAACAACAATGCCACATCACCTGTTAATCATGTCTCTATCTTCATCATGGGTGAAAACCCATTTTCACCTTCAAGATCTTAATTATTTCCAAAATCAAGATGGTTTTATTCAATCCACCTTGATTTTGAGGGGCTATTAGAATTTATTGTAGAATATATTATTACTATATTGTTGAATATATTCTAACCATATATAGGTTTACCATATGGGGTTTAGGTTTTTTACTTTCCACACATTTCGTCATCTATATAAACCCCTATGTATCTTCATATCTTATACATCAATACAATACAGAGTTCTATATTCTCTTTTTTATATTTCTAACAAAGGAAATGACAAGAAGAGATCTCTGAATTCATTAATGGATCATCCCTTATTTTATAATGCTATAATCCTTTATTCCTTTACTATTGTTTTTTTCTTGTGGCATATATATGTATTTTTCCAGAGGTCCTCTTAAAGAAAATAATTTATTTAATAGAGATAATTTTATTTTTAGCAATAACAAAAAATAATAATTTATTCAACAGTGACTTTTTTTTTGGTCCAATCAAAGCAGATAATTTATTTGGCAAAGTTAACTTTTTTTTCAAAAAAAAGGGTAATTTTTTTTTTTTGGTAATATTTTTATAGGTTTCAAGAAGATCATTTATTCAGTATAGATAATCATTTTTTTTTTTTTTTTGTGTTATCAAAAGAGATAATTTATTCAATAGAGATAATTTTTTTTGAATCTCTCTCTCTCTCTTTTGTCTGTATCTTGACAAAAAAGAGATAATTTTTTCAATAAAAATATTTTTTTGTTTTTTTATGTCAAAAGAAATAAATTTTTTTTTTTTTTGTTGGTCCGGTCAAAAGTGGCAATTTATTCAAGAGAAATAAATTTTATTTTTAATACTTTTTTTGGTCCTGTAAAAAAATATAATTCAACAAAGATATATTTTTTTCTTGTCAAAAGAGATGTAAATTATTAAAGATTAGTGACAAAGACAGGAAATCTAAAAGTACATTAGTGTCATTTGAAAAATAATAACCATTTATTTATAAAGTTAGAGTTAGAATTGCTACTCTTTTTAAGATTAGAGTATAAATATAAAATAATAAAGTGCAAATATTATATATTGAGTATTTAGTGGGTCTAATATAAATGAGTTAATTTTATGCACATACATGAACTATTCCAGCATCATCGTTGCAGAGCCCGTTTTCGTATCTTATGTTTTTTAAAATTTTACACATCATCATATTTGTATTATGTCATACTCGTATCCGCATCCATTTCTGTGCTGCCTAGATAATCATTAATACTAAACTCAAATGGCCTTAACATAAAAACTTAAGACTCAACTACTCAACTCATAGTCAATATCCTATATTTCAAACCTGTATGACTACATTCGTGATATAGATACTCCATTGACTAAATAGAAAAAGAGATCAGAGATGATGACTTTTTCGGCATAATTTAAGGACGACGCCTATCTCAGGAACTCAAAGATGCAATTGGCGTGGATTCTTAAAATGCTGTTTAAACTTTGGCACCTTCCCCTCTACATTGCCAACAAGTTGAATATGTGGCCTACGTCGCTCATTTTCATCAAAGAATAATAACCGAGACACTCTATTTGTAGTGCATTAATTATAGTCCAAAAATATGACAACAAAAATAGATTCCGAATTCAAAGAAATGCTGCTATTAAATTAAGAGTGGATTAGAAATTTAAACAACCTAATCATATTTTCTTTTATTGATCTTTTAAAAGATACTGCTGATTAAACTAAGAGTACATTGTCGTCTAATAATATTTCATCTGCCCACCACAATAAAAGGTCGAGAGTTCAAATTTGTCAAAATTGAACAAGTTAATTACTTACCAAGGTTAAAAAAATGTGACTCTTAATTCCTAAACGAAGACTCGTGTTATGTGCACGGGTGGGAGTGTGAGAAGTGAAAAAATAATGGGGGCAGGTATAGAAGTTATGGAGAGGTATGAGTGAGATTACTCAAGATTTTATAGGTAAAAATCATTTAAAAATAATGTGCTACGTGTTGGGCTAACTAACTATATACTATATCCTTTGTACAACTAGAGTCATTAACTAACTCATGGATAATGTTGGCAATTGAAAATTGTTCTAACCATCTCAAAAAATTTTAAATTTTCACTCACCAAATTTCTTTTCATGACTGAAATACTTTTGATAAAATTATTTTAAGAAAGACATTTCAAACAAAGGACTTTTAGTGTTAATGACATTCTAAAGTCTTACAAATATTTATTATTAATTTTGTTTACGAGTATAACTTTTTGTGCACCTATACATCACTTTTGTGTATTTAGATATCATTTTGCCCAAAAACAAGTGATTAAAAAAAAAAAATCATTAACCAAAAAAAAAAAATGTGATAAAAAAATAATAATAAAAGAACAAATTGGGTACTTGAAAAAATGCAAATGTTTTTTCATATATACGTTAGTATTTTTAAATAATTCATGTTACTTTTGAGCCAGTATTCATAATTTGTTTTTTAAATCTTTAACTTTTAAAAGGAAGATGAGATTACATCCACACCCCCAAGGGTGGATTTGTCGTTTTCGCAGATGGATTTTGCCTCAATTGGCGAGCGGTGGTGGTGCTTCTAATGAGAGAGACAAAGGGGGTTATGGTGGTGGGTGGTGTTAGGGAAGAGAGAAATAGGGAAGGTATGGTGTGATGGGTGGTGTTAGGAAGAGAAAAATAGAGAGGGTGTGGTGTGGTGTGGTGGGTTAGAGAGAGAGAGAGAGAGAGAGTGAGGGAGTATGCTGGGTTTGAGAGAGCGTTATTTTTGTCTTTAAATGTCTTTAAAATTTAGTTTACAACGTTATATTTGAAATTTACAAAAAAAATTTTGTATTTATTTTCTAAGTCAAGGATTAAAATGTTCATAATGTCAACATTTTGTTACAAGTGTTCTCTGTAATCATGAAATTACCTGAATGCCCGTTCTAACTTATACGAGTATACAACTATATATTATATTTGTGTCTATATATATGTGTGTGTATCTATATATATACATGTACTGGCATGGTGGTTCGCGGCGGTGATGAATCTGGTTCATGGCGTCTTTCTCTCTCCCCAAATTGAACAAGTTAGTTGGATTATGCATAATCTAATCAAATACATGTGCAGATGGTGGCGGTAGAATTGGTCGCGGGTGGCGGTGTGTGTGTGTATATATATATATATATATGTATATGGGGTTTCAGATTGGGGGTTTCTCGCGGCGGGTGGTAGCAGCGGACTGAATCTTGGCCTCGCGAGGTGGCGGAGTAGTAGCTCAACGGCGGCGATGCTTATTGCTGGGGTTGTTTCTCCTTATGGTTGCGAGAAGGAGCCTTCACTCTTGACGAGAAGGAATTGGCTTGCCCATCATTCCTTTTTTCATCTGTAATTTAATCGAGAAAAAATCTTTCTATTGAATTGTTGTGTGCCTCTACGTCTGGACGATCTGGCACCGGCAAGGCTCATTGAGATCTCTTATGCTGTGCAACAGGTGTTGAATAACGGCATAAAAGGACATCATCTTGGTCGATTGATTCTCTTTTGTTTAATTAAGAAAGAGTATGAAAATGAATTGTTTTGTTCCTCTCTCCAAAAGACTACCAGTACGGCAGTTCCCACCAAGAAAGCAATTTAGTCAATCCAATTGGAGGAATAGAAGCAGCAATTGGGAAGTAGGGGGGATGGTGAAGGCATCCTAGAAATTGATTCCACAAAAGTAGCCAAATAAAAGGAGATCAGGGGTTATTTTTGTCATTTAACATGCTTGAGTTTATTTATTTACTTTTTAATTTTTTAAATTGAATTAAAAATTCAAGAGCATTTTTAACTTTTAAAATTTTAAAAAGTGTCAATGTAAATAAAATTATCGATCAATCGGGCTGAGTGATATTGACGAAATTTAAGAGATGTGCAATTTACCCATTAATTTAAGAAGACCCTTAGATATTTCTCTCTCCCCTCTGAGTTCAGATCAGACTAGATCACTCACACGTCAATCATATGGCTACATCATATTTGTCCTCCTTTAACCCCTAAAAAACAAAACCATATATATCCTCCATCATATATATATATTTATATTCAACATAAATAAGATCTAGAAGCAGAAAAACTAGTAAATTAGTACCACTTGTGACGCATTGACAAACTGCATCTGGACAAAAGAATGAATAGAAACATAAAAATACAAAAAATAAATAAAAGCAAAAGCAAAAACAAAATAAAGTTGTCAGGGTTCTATTATAATTTATAAAGGATGAAAGAAAACATTTGGAGTTCAGAAATTATCTATAAAAGAAAACTTTGCAAGCCCTTTCTCTACATTACACAATTGATTGGGCCTCATTTGTTCTTTGTGAGGGCTTATGACAATTCGCTGTTAAATGGAACTAAAAAATCTAAGAAATCAATCCTACAATTAATATAATTATTAGTCGTGAAAAATCGAAACAATAATTTTATAGTTGTCCTATACAGATGCAAAAACAAAATCTTAGGTAATTAAAAAGACATAGTAAGAATTATTTTTAGATGAAATATGTAACTCGGATTGCCTCTAAAGACATCATAGTTGCGTTTGCAGGATTCAAGAGATAAGTTTTTAAGGTTTCGTTTTTAAATCGCACTTTTAATTTAAATGATCAATATTATGAGACCGATACAAGTACTTTAAAAAATAAAATTAAAAAAAAAAAACTACTCAGATCAAAAAGTACCAAGGGGTAAGGTTTCACACCTTAATGTCACGCCCCGCTTATGGAGGTTGTACCACGCAGGCGACACGCAGACGCTGAGGAGGACGCTGCATGGCGAGTGGAGTTTCTAGAGTCTTTCCGAATTGTTTAGAGTTGTGTGGAAGATTCGAAATATGTGTAATATATTCTAGAATTCTCCAGAATTGTGTGGAGTAGTATGGAGAGTTCTAGAATATTGTAGACACTTGTGGATCAGTATGGAAGTGTGAAGAAGGTGGGAGAAGATTCTAGAGAATCGATTAGATACTTAGGGATGGGGATGCCTATAAATAGGAGTATGACTTCATTTTGTAGCCAACAAGTCCTAGAGTGAGTCTTGAGAGCCTTGTAGAGAGCTTCAGTGCTAGCCTTGTACAAAGCATTCTTTGAAGTAATAGAAGTGTTCTTTCCTTGCCAACTTAAATGCCTTAGTGTGTGTGAGTGTGCAAGCCAAGTGAGAAGAGGGCGAGGGCAACTACAACACTAGTAAGCACACGAGGGGAGTGTGTTGGCTAAGGTGTGCACGAGAGTTAGGCTGACCAAGTACTTGCGAGAGTGGAAGCAACGTCTTGGTATCGCACGGAAGCAGCTAGAGTGGTGCTGAAACTCTAAGCCCGTGACAGTTGTTATCAGAATAGGTTCGTCAAGAGAGCTTTGTTGGAGTAGACATGGCTAGCAGAGAAGACCACCAAGTCCACGTCTTGGAGCAGAGCTTGGAGGAGAAGCTTGCCACACACTTGGTCTACACAGAGACCAAGTTTAACAGGCTCGAGAGAAGGATGGCAGAGCTCTACGAGCTGATTGATGGCATCGCCAACAAGGCACAAGAGAAGGAAAAGGACTTGTATGATTGGGTAGACGACTTGCGCGTGGAGATTACCGAGTGCAAGAAGGAGTTCTCCAAGGCGCGCGAGGTCGTGGTGAAGCCAAGGAAGAAGAAGGCGCCGGAGCCCAAGGAGTATGATGGAACAAGGAATGCGCGCCAGATTGACAACTTCTTCTGGCACATGGAGCGGTACTTCGAGTGCATGAAAATCGAGGATGATGAAGAGAAGGTGCAGACAGGCACTATGTACCTCCCGGACACTGTCGCTCTATGGTGGATGCAGCGCTTCACCGGTAGAGGCGCAAGAGCGGTTGACACATGGGAGGAGTTCAAGAGGCAGTTCTACCCTGAGTGCGTTGAGGACCTGGCCATAATCAACCTAAGGCGCCTAAAACAGAAGGGCAGCATAAGGGAGTATGTGAAGGAGTACTCCAACTTGATGTTGGAGATCCCAGAGATGCCGGAGTGGCAACGCGTGTGCTTATTCATTGATGGGTTGCAGTCTTGGGTAGCCACAGAGCTGAGAAGGAGGGAGCCTAGAGACTTAGCATCAGCAATGGCTATAGCGGAGCGCCTTGAAGACTTTAGGCGCGATGACAAGAGGGCCATGTCTCCCAAGAGGGACCACGACAAAGGTAGGGGAGACCAGCGCTTCAAAAAAGGGGGCTCGCTCAAGTCAAGTGATGATGAGCACAGCGATGAGAAGAGACGCCCACGGCCCATGATAAAGGCAATGACCATGGAGAAAGGTCCAAGGCTAGTGGCAAAGGGGAGCGCCGCGATAAGGGCAAGTGGGAGCCGAAGTGCTATTTGTGCAAAGGGCCCCACATATTGCGACACTGCCCCAACAAGAAGACCATGAACGCTCTTGTGAAGGATAAGGGCAAGGGCAAGGTGGACAATGCGGGGCAGCGACGAAGACAGGTGCATGGGGGCTATGCAGATACTGTGCAGCATGGCGCAGGACACCAAGAAGAAAGGCAAGGCGAAGAAGGTAGTCGTGGTGCGCTATGTGGATGCGCAGGTTGGTGGCAAAGCCGTGCAAGCATTGGTGGACACGGGCGCCACACATAACTTCATTACCCCGAAAGAGGCACAACGACTTGGCTTGGAGATGTGCAAGACGGAGGGTTGGATCAAGGCCGTCAACTCCGAGGAGGCACGCATGAGTAGAGTGTGCAAGGAGGTAGAGCTATGCATGCAAGGATGGAAGGGCAAGGCCGACTTCCAGGTTGCGGAGATGGACGACCACGACATGGTGTTGGGGCTGGAGTTCATGGACAGGAACAACGCCGCACCACTACCATGCATTGGTGCGTTGATGATACTTGGAGGTGAGGAAGGCAAGGCCGCATGCATGGTGCCGCTCGTGGGCAGGAAGGAGGGTCCAAAGGTGGCAGTTAACACGATGGAGCTTGTGAGGACATCACATCTCCCGAAGGGCGCTCGTACGTTTGGGCCAAGGACATATGCGCAAGTGATGATGACCTGCGAGGGGCTGGGTCAGCTGAAGAAACCGTAACGAGGGCATCACAGAAATGGGTGGGGGAGAATGTCACGCCCCGCCTATGGAGATTGTGCCACGCAGGCGACACGCAAACGCTGAGGAGGACGCTGCATGGCGAGTGGAGTTTCTAGAGTCTTTCGGAATTGTCTAGAGTTATGTGGAAGATTCGAGATATGTGTAATATATTCTAGAGTTCTCCAGAATTGTGTGGAGTAGTATGGAGAGTTTTAGAATATTATAGACACTTGTGGATAAGTATGGAAGTGTGAAGAAGGTGGGAGAAGATTGTAGAAAATCGATTAAATACTTAGGGATGGGGATGCCTATAAATAGGAGTATGACTTCATTTTGTAGCCAACAAGTCCTAGAGTGAGTCTTGAGAGCCTTGTAGAGAATTTCAGTGCTAGCCTTGTACAAAGCATTTTTTGAAGTAATAGAAGTGTTCTTTCCTTGCCAACTTAAGTGCCTTAGTGTGTGTGAGTGTGCAAACCAAGTGAGAAGAGGGCGAGGGCAACTACAACACTAGTAAACGCACGAGGGGAGTGTGTTGGCTAAGGTGTGCACGAGAATTAGGCTGACTAAGTACTTGCGAGAGTGAAAGCAACGTCTTGGTGTTGCACGGGAACCACTAGAGTGGTGCTGAAACTCTAAACCCGTGACATTAAGATAAGCAAATACCCCAATCTCTCTAGGACCTACACAAAACAGTAAGAATCCTAATGAAGTTTCATCTATTGGGTAGGTTGGATGAACTAAAGACTACTTCAAAGCCAGCGCTACTAGTGAGGAGTCAGCAAGTATAGGCCATTCCTCACCACCACCTCTACCGACAATAATAATCGCATGAATTTCAAACGTACCGCACACGTGTTCTCACGTTATGGATCGTGGTGTATTCGTATTCGTAAAGCAATTTCATTAACTTCAAATGCCAATAAATTAATTTAAGAGTACCCTTTCATCTCTCACTTGGTTGTCAATTGTCAATAATTTTTACACTCTCCTTCAACTCATCGCTCTGAGCTTTACCCAAAAAAAAAAAAAAAACAAACAAAAAAAAAAAAAAACTCATAGCTCTGAGTTCAGATCAGATATCTCACAAGTCAATCCTATGGCTGAAAAGGTTTGTACATCTTATTCTCCCTCTATCTCAATATACCCATTTCATAGTTTGCTAGCTAGCTTCTCCATCCACACACACACACACACACACACATATATATATGTATATATATTTTCTTTTTCTTTTTCTGGTTGTCTTATTTTTTGGGTTTTCTTTGTATGTTCTTGATTATCTGTATCTACCGAATTTTTCATTAATCTCAGAACCTGGCTCAGATTTCTCTCTTTTTTTTCTCCACAAAAACCACAAAAGTTGATTTCTCTCTTTTCAAAGTTTCAAACAGTGATATGTTATAGATTATTCTCCTTTACTATCTTTTTATATATATAAATATATTTCTGTATAACTTTTGTACCATGTAATAGGTTGTGATAATGGTGTTGAAGGTAGATCTTCAGTGCCCTAAATGCTTCAAGAAGGTCAAGAAAGTACTCGGAAAATTTCCACGTGAGTGAGCTTCTTTCTCTCTTCTCATCTCTGTACTGAAGTTGACTTCTTGTTGCAAGAGTTATACAAATAATCAAATATTGATGATCTTATCATGATATAAATCATTTCACACTTATATAAAGACTTTCCCACCAAGACATGTTAAAAAAAAATAATTTGTTTGATTTGTTTGGATATAAAATATTTTTTAAAAAATAATTTTTTTATTTTTTGATGTTTAGTTATGATCAAATATTTACGAAAAAAATATATATTAAAATTTAATAAAAATAATTTTCGATAAGTTATTTTACATATTGATAGATTAGACCCTAATTTCATATTCCACCTCAATCTCAATATAAATATTTACAAAATATTGACAAATTAAAAATAAAATAATATTTTATTTAAAAAAAAAAATTACAAGTCATATTTTACGTCAAAACAAACACACTTGCAAACTTTCTAAAATTAGGGAACTTAGGGTCTTGCATGTTAACTCGTGATTAATCTTAAATTAATATTCCTTCTGTACCATAAAATAAAAGATGCCTTGTTTGAGAAATCATGACTCACAAGGGTTCTCCAAACATAACATCTGATTTAGAGCGAAGATAGTAGTTTTGGAAGCATGTTCTAATTTCTCGAATGACATGGATTGTTTTGTGATTTTTTATTTTCATTTTCGATACAAACTTAACTTATTTCTTATGTCATGTGTTTAATTTTTGAGGACAGGAGAAATACGAGACCAGAAATATGATGAAAAGCAAAATACGGTGACTATCGAGGTCATGTACTGCTGCAGTCCGGAGAGGTTTCGTGACAAGTTGTGTTGGAAGGGTGGCAGAACAATCAAGAGTATTGAGATCAAAGAGCCCCCAAAGCCCAAACCAGCTGCTCCGAAAGCTGACCCACCTAAACCAGTTGACAATAAAAAGGTGGTCACCTTCAAAGAGCCACCCAAACCAGTGGAACCGGTTCCCAAGTTAGTTGGACCGGTTCACGTGCCTGTACCGGTAACAGCCTACCCTTGGTATGATGATCCGTGCGGATGGCCGCCACCACCTCCTCCACCAGGTTTTGATTATTATGGAAACGCATACTACAATGATGGTTCTGGACCTGGTTATGGAAGACCATGTCAAGTGGTGGTTATGGAGGATCCACCAGCATGCACAATCATGTAAAGGGTAGTATAGTCAATCCCATTGGTTTTGAGATCCTAGTCAACATTAGACGGCTTGACCTTGTTTGTCATAATTACCAAATTATTTACTTTTTTTTTTTCTTTTTTTTTTTTTTCTGTGTGCGTGTGTGTGTATTGTATAAATTTTGGCTGAGCATAATTATATTCTATGGCCTGCTGTCTTAATAAGCTGCCAACTATATCCTTCACAAACTCCAAATATTTGGTATTTGGCTTCAATGTATCCCAAGTCCATAAACGTGTTCTAACTCAATTGGCACCGAAATTTGCTCTCATTCTTAGTTTCAAATTGAATAATTTTAGCCAAGAAACAAAATGAGCAGTTGATATGTGGTGGTTTATATATTAAAAAGTAAATTTCTTTCTTCGAGTGTGTTAACTTCAAAAATAAGATGAAAGAAAAAGGAAATTAATGGAAAAAAGGAAAGGGTGACAAAGAACAAACCAACCAATCCACCTAGAATATTGGACTTTGTATGACAATAAATAAATAAATGATTCAATGGCTAAAAGACTTACCTAATCGTTGAATTTGGTAGTGAAACTTAGTTACCAAATTCACCTAAAATATTGGACTTTGTACTGTAGTTAGGAGTTTCCAAATCGTTGAATTTGATAGTGAAACTTAACTAATGAATGATTCAATGCTTAAAAGACTCCGAAGATATTTTACAATTTCTAAAATAAAGGGAAAGACCTGATGCCAAGAGTCGGAAAACATTTTCTTCTAACATATGTTTCTCCCAATATTATTGAAGAAAATGCTTTCCAATGCTTGGGAGAAACATAGCGGACATCAGAAGGAAAATGTTGATATGTTAAAAATGGATTTTATTTTGTATGGTTGACTCAACTTTTTATTCAAAAATATACTCCCAATTGAAAGATTTTTTCACGTGAATTATAAATCTTTCAATTGCATTTAATTATGTAAATTACAATCACATTACAGTCTAAAATAAATCTCTTAGAGAATTTCTTGCCATCTCCATTAATAGTCTGGACTCTGCACACACACAGCAAACTTGATTAATGGATGTGGCATTGCAAAATGTCTTCAATGAAAGCATCAATGTTGGTGTCTGCAGATCCACCTTTTGCAACAGCTCGTCGACACGTCTCTTTGAGTTCTCTAGCCCTTCCCCTTATTTCTTTCCCTCCATCACTTTCTGAATCCATAAACCTCTGCAAAAGTACGGCAATTTCTTCTATCGTCACCAGATTGTCCACTGTCACCTTTCCCTTCACCCTCCACCCTCCACCCAATCTTCCAGTCGTCCACAATTTGCTTACTGTTCGGAATTCGGTCCCAAATTATCCGAAAATTCAGCATTAATTGGGACACCAGCAAATACACTTTCTTTGGTCACACCAATGCACTACCAGCCCCTTATCAACACATCCCTCTACTAGTCCCCAACTAGCCTCCTCTCCACGCGACACGCACAAGTACCGGACACCACTATCACGCACCCTGCAACAACTTTGCACGATTAAATTATTGGGTAAAATAAAAACTAATAGGAGTTCCTTTCAAGTGAAAATAAAAATTTTTTTGGTGAAATTTTTTGAGGTAAAATACTTAATATGAGAAACTAAATTTTAAAATTTTCTCTTTCTTTTTGTAAATATTTTCACCTAACCAAACAAAGCCTAAGGTTTGGCATTTGTGTAATGGTTGGCTTCTTCAAAGTCTATTTACACATGGTATTTTGATAATTCTATTTTCAAATGTAAGAAGAAATCAGATGAATATTAAACGTGTTAAGACAAATATATATAAATTAATTAAAATTTCATTATTTTAGCATGATGTTCATTAATTCACTAAAACTTAAAAAGATTACAAAATGAATTTTCATAATTTAAAAGAAAAAAAATACGGATTAGCTAACCACCAAACATTTAAAAAAGAATCATAATCCCAAGTCATAAACTACAGGGTTAAATGCAAAAAAAAAAATCTCTGAATTATTGGCCAATCAGCAACAATCCCCCTTGAACTTCAAAATTTTCAAAAAACCCCCTGAATTATAAAATTTGTTGCGGATAGCTCCATCCGGCAACCGGCCGGTTGAATTTCGCTGTTAAAACCATCACATGCAGTCACGTGATCACACAATATATACTTAATGGCCATAATACCCTTATGAGCATAAAAAGACTGTATTACCCCTTATTATGAACATTACACTCAAACACACCCTTAGTTTACTGTTACACCTAATTACCCAAACACACCCTCATCACTTTATATATATTATACACACACAGAGAGAGAGAGAGAGAGTTACAAACACTGTTTATCTTCTTCATCAAACCCAACCGCAAGATGGTAGTAAGTTTATTTCCTTGTGATGCCTGCACTACGAATTTAAGGAGGAAACAAGAGAGCATATAGTTTTCAAACCCTCAATTTGAGAACTGGGTTTACAAGGATTCATCAACATTGTGTTTTTACACTACATGATTTGAGTCAAAGTGACCTCCATATCATCTAAAGGATCAAAGTCCCAATTAGCTGTTGGGTTACAGTTCATTGATATTATTCATCCTGGGTGTTTATGAAAATAAAAGGTATTGTACCAGGTATCCTGATAGTCCCAGTAATTGAAAGTTTGAGGGTTGCGAGGCTGAGAAAATTGCCTCGGAGCATTGATGTTTTTACCCCAGGCTGCTGGAGTAAGGACTTTTTGAATGGTACATGTGGTGTGAGAAATGAAAGACTCATCACCTGGTTTTGAATGAGTTCGAATTTTGATGAAATCAGTGTCTACTAAAACAAACTGATAAAAATTTTGTGTTTTCCGAAAATCTGTTGTTGGATAATGAAAACATTTGACAAAATGATTTTGAGAAAGTAAAACTGGGTTTTGGTTAAAAAGCTCTTTTTCAACCACACAAATGGTTGATGAATTTGGTTTTTGAAAATAACGAGATTTTTTGAGAGTGGGGTTGTTGACCACCACTTGCTGTGAAACAGATCTTGAGAAAATTTGTTTATCTGATGCTGAAGAAATTGCAGCATAAGTTTTTTGAAGGGGAGGAAAAACTGGTTGTTGGGATTGTAAGTATGCTTGGATGGGTCATACTGGATTGGGGACATGTCTATGACATATTGGGGAATTGTGGTTAGGGCTGAAAACCGGTTTGTAATTAATGGAGGTGGACTAGCACACATAACTTCTTCATCTTCCTCGACTTTATCATACCAGGTTTTTTTGGAAGGGTTCTGAGAAGAGGATGATTGAGCATATGCATCTTTTGTTTTGTGGGGTTTTGTGCTAGCAACTGAGGCTCCTCTACTTGTCTTGGGAGGCATAGTAACCACCCCTAAGCTCCTGCTTTTCCCTGCAAAAATTCCCTGGTGAGAAAATCAGGAAGAGAATTGTTTTCGCCTTTTATATATTCAATATCAAAGTCAAATATAGAAAGAATAGCTTGCCATCTGGCGAAAATTTGTTTTGAGGCTATGTTATGAATATCTTTCTTTAAAACAGTTTTTGCAGATTGGCAATTAACACGAACCAAAAATTTTTGATTTAGTAAGTCACCTGTTTTTTGCTTTAGGATACCTCCATATCCTAATTCAGATGCATCAGTTTCCACAATTTTGAAGGCTTCTGGATCAACAATAGATAGGCAAGGAAGGTTTTTTGCTTTGCTTTTAAGGATTCTGACTGTTTTTGTATGCTCATAGGACCATGGGGGAGGGGACTTTTTTAATCTTTGGCGTAGTGGAGCACAAAGAAGGGAAAGATCCTTAAAAAACTCAGAGAGATAATTTAGGCACCCTAAAAATCTTTGAAGCTGGGTTTTGTCTTTAATTTCATCAGGGAATTTATCAGCAAATTGGATGGATCTGTTGATTGGGATGACAGTTCCTTGGTGGATCTGGAAACCTAAAAACCTAATCTTGGTCTGAAACAAAGTTAACTTTGATAAAGAAAGGACTAATCCATTATGCTTGATGGTTTGAGCAAAGACATTGAGATGTTTCCAATGAGCATCTATAGAAGAAGAAAATATTAGTATATCATCAATATAAACAATTGAAAAATTCGTAAGATGAATAAAAATATCATTCATAATTTTTTGGAATTCTGAACGGGCATTTTTTAATCTGAAAGGCATCACATTCCATTCGTAATGGCCAAAAGGAACCGTGAAAGCTGTTTTGTGTCTATCCTTTTCAGCAATTTGGATTTGCCAAAATCCTGACTTGAGATCAAACTTTGAAAAAACGGTTGCATGAACGAGACGTTGGATTAGGTCCTTTTTATTGGGCAGGGGATACCTGATCCATTGAAGAACTTCATTGAGGGGCTTGTAATTGATAACGAACCTGGGAACACCTCTTTCTATTTCAGCATTCTTTTGGACATAGAAAGCGGCACAACTCCATGGGGAACGGCTTTTTCGGATGAGGGATTTATTTAATAATTCCTGTACTTCCTTCATACAGTAATTAAGAAGTTCTTAACTCATTTGGCTAGGACAGGCTTTGGTAGGTATATCCTTTTCATTGAAAGATTTTTCATAAGGTAATTCAATAATGTGTTGTCGTCAATGCCAAAAGGCGTTTGGGAGATCAGAGCAAACCTGACTTTCAAGTCTTAATCTGAACCTTTGAATAGAGTCTTGGAGACTTTTTTGACTGAGTCGTTCATCAATCTGTTTGGAGATTAGTTCTTGTTTGAGAAAGTCTAAATGCTTTGTTTTGCTTTCAATTCTGTTGACAGCAGGGACTTGAGTAACATAGGAATCCTTAATGGTATTGAGATCCTTGGTGTCTATAGGATGAGCAAAAGGAAAGCAAATTACTTGTCCAACTAGACTTGTTGAAATGCCTTGGCTATCAACTTTGAACGGGTAAAGAAGAGAAATGAATGGAGTTCCCAAAATAACAGGGGTATTGAGGTCTTTGACAAGGATGAAAGGTGTTTTAATACAAAGACCCTGATTACAAACATGGGCTTTGATTAACTTGTACTGAATAGTGAGTCGTGAACCATTAGCACCTTGAAGCCGTTCTTTGGTTTTCTCAAAGTATTTCGTAGGGACATGTCCTTCATTGATACAATTGAGATCAGTACCGGAGTCAATGAGAGCCACTGTATGAATGGTATAGTCTTTGTTGATGACAATTTTTAGATTAACATGCCATTTCTGGAATGTTATCTGGGTTAGAAGGTTGATGTAAGTTTCATTGTCCTTGGTGGGATTTTCAGAAACTTGTTGTTCAAGTTTTGCAGAGGACTTAGGTAGTAAGGTATCTATCTGGGATTGTTGAAGAAGGATTTGGCTTCTGAGGGTAAGAATATCATGAGCAGTAGAATCTTTCAAAACCTTGCCCTCTTGCTTTAGGAGTGAAATCTCTTACTTGGTTTGTTTGATTTCTTTATGGAGATCTTGAATCGTAATCGGCATCTGGGGTTGTGTACCAAATCTTTCAAAGATATCAGTAAAGTTGTAAGTATTTGGTATAACAACGGGAGCTTTGTCATTTCTTTGGCCAATACTGTTGGTGAATTTAATCAAACATTCCTTGCGTTGATCAAGATCTTCTATTTTGTCAATGAGTTCTAACATGAACTCTTGATCTTTAGTAATCATACAGATGCATTTGGTTTTGATAGGTTGGTCATCCAAAGATGGGTTGGAAGAATCAGAAACATAATCTGTATCAGCATGATAGTCATCTTCTTGAATACCATTGATATCATGTTCGGATTTGTCATCAGAAGAGTTTAAAAGAATTTGCATCAGTTGGCTCCTGACGGTTTCAGGGAGATCGAGCTCATTGATCTTCTGTTTGGCTCTACAATCACGTTTGTAGTGACCTATCTTGCCACACTTGAAGCATTTTATATCTGCTTTTGAGGTGGCAGGTTTCTTTTGAAAATGTTTTGGAGGAGGGGCATTTTTCTGTCTATTTTTCTCAGAGGAGATATATATATATATATATATATATATATATATATATATATATATATATACCATAAACACCTGATGAATAACTGATAATGAATTATGAGAGAAACAGGATATTGAAA
This sequence comes from Cornus florida, assembly GCF_030987335.1. Taxonomy (NCBI): domain Eukaryota; kingdom Viridiplantae; phylum Streptophyta; class Magnoliopsida; order Cornales; family Cornaceae; genus Cornus; species Cornus florida. The sequence continues at coordinate 52,512,200 of NW_026775575.1, read as the reverse complement.
AGGTTAAATAATCAATAAAATAATACAATGAAATTATATATATATATATATGGGAATATGCAAGTTAACAACAGAACATGAATAACTTTGAAGAACTTTGATTAAAATATGGAACTTACAACTTTGATCTTTGAATACAACACTTTTGTTCTGAGCCGAGCTCCTTGGATGAAGTAAAACTAAAAACTTAAACTTAAAAATTACAATTTGAACTGAGAACTTTTGAAACGGAAACTAAAATCTAAACTTGAAAAATGAGCCTGCCTCCAATGTCTAGAGGAGCTGTTATTTATAGGGCCTCGAAGGAGCCTTGGAGAGCTTTGGATTCCTTGGAGATAAGGATGCAACAGGAGGCCATGTGCTGAGTCTGAAAGGCTGACTTGAGATGATGTCTTCTGAATGATGCTGGAAGCCATGTGCAAAGCCTGAAAGGCTGAATTGAGGTGATGACCACTGACTTGCTTTGGATTCCTTTTTTGAAAAGCTTGTCTGTCATGAACACCGAAAGGTGCTAAAAGCCTAAAAATGGAGAACTGTTGAATAAAATTTTAAACTGTAGTTTTTGCCTTTTTTTTTTTTTTTTTTTTTGTTTTTGTTTTTGTCGCTATACAACGGCATTGAATGACTGAGGTCAGAAGCTTTCAACTTCTCCATTAAAGCTTATAAATTTTTTTCTATTGTGATGAATCTGCTGATCGATTAAATGGGCTATACCAGTCCAATCAATCAAATACTTAAAAAGTTAATTTTTTTGAAATCTTTCTAACAATATGTACTGGGTTTGTTGATGCGACCCGAGCGTGTGCACGAAATAATGCACAACACTTTAAGTTTAGAAATAATGTCAAGTGGGCATCATATTTTAAAATTTATAAAACCACTAAACACTTATACTATGTAGTATGAAGCGAATAGGGATCGAACCCAAGGGATTGAACACGTGTTGGGATTAAACTTGATTTTAGTGCTAATGAGATTGCACAAGAGAGAAAGAGAAAGAGAGAAAGAGAAAAAAATTTTTGGTGAAGTGATTAAACTAGAGTTAAATCGAAAGCATGGAAATAGAAATGACAATGCAAGTAAATTAAATTAAATTAAACTAAGAATTAAAGAGATATGAAGAGAGTCTTAGGGTTAGGATTCACCACTAAGCTCATGCAATTAACCATATGCTTTCAATTAATGGGGAATTCATTAGTGTAATTATAGATGTGGTCACGTTATCATCACAAATCACAATTGTAAGCATAGATTATCAACATCAAGAATGAATTGTTTACCTAATGACAATTAAACTAAAGTGTAGAACCCATTCAAGACTACGTCATAACCCACCATACACATTCACAAATGTATTCGATAAAAGCACACATCAATCAAGAGGATAATACTAATTGTAATTAGAAGTATGGATTAACATAATCAAGCACAAATTGCCTACTTTACTACAATTACCTAATGACAATAAGCTAATTTGTAGAACAACCCATCAAGATTAAGCCTTTATCCATCAAATTAATTTACAATTGTATAACTAAGTCTCATGCTATGGCCATCACTAAACACAACTAAAAGAAGTATCTAGTGTAGAGTATAATTCTAAATCAATCACACATAGACATGCAATTTTTATATAGAATCAATGGAATAATTAATTTTCAAACATCTAATGAAGAATAAAATCCCTAATTAATCATATATAGACATACAATCAACTTGGAGATTTCAATGGAAGAATTAATTAATACAAGCCCTAATTTGTCAAATCAAGCATGTATATATAAATAAATCACAAGGCCAAATATTTAATTACAACTTAATAATTCCCCAAGAAAAGAAAAACAAAGGTTCAGGTTACATGAACTTAGGGCTCATCCAAGCCCTAAGTGAAGAACTAGCTCATGTAGAAGATGATCATGGTGTCAACAAGCTCCATCTCCATCTTTTGGCTCCTTCTTCTTCTTCTTCTTCCTTCAATTGTAGACAAAGCCTCTGTAAAAATATTCTTCAAACCCTCGCTTTTTTTCTTCCTTTCATTTTCTTCCAGAGAGAACGATATCACGATACAGATTAAAAAATAAAATCAATACTAACCCTAAAAGCAATGGGCCTCACTGGACTTAAGTAATAAACCTATTAAAGCCCACTAGGTTACAAAATAAGCCCAAACATTAAAATAAAAATATGCAATGTTGCCAAGTCCTGGGGGATCGATCCCCCAGAGTTGGAAAATTCCTTTAAGCTTTATTCAGCTCCATTTTTGCCCCGGGCTATTTGGTTTGCTTCTCCATCTTTGGGAACATCATCAAAGGCCCGAGATTGACCGCTTTGTGCCATTTTCTAAAAATCTTTGCTTAACTCCAAAAAGGCTTAATTGGACCGTTCTTAGCTCATTTTAACTTTATTACCCTGAAATACACATAAACATAAATTAGGACTAAAACATAAACTTAAGATAGATGCAAAGACTGAAATACCCTAACTTAGGTGCTGAAATGTGCAACATTTAAGCACTTATCATTTGTTTGAAACAACAAAGTTGCAAAGGTTTTTTTTTTTTACTGGGTTTGTTTTGTTCCTACACCCACAATCATACCCATATCAGATTGCAACAGCTCCAAGCCTCCAATAAACAGACCACTGCCAGATATTGATTTTTCAATACCCGGCTTCAAACTCTATGGCCATCGGTGGGAAGCTCTGAGTATCACCGGCCCAACCGAAGATGAAGTCATGTGCAGAGATACAACGACCTATCCATTCCGGCGAGCTCCGAGCAGCAGCGTCCATTGAAGCCGGCGAGCTCCGAAATTGAAGCTGTATGAACTGAACTAGAGTTCCATTGAAGACCCAACTGATACCTCCATATAGACGACGATCAAACCTGAAGAGCATCAACATTCAATCAATCAGAAAAGCTTTAGCGACCTTTATCAGAAAAGCTTCAACGACCTTTATCAAAAAAGCTTCAGGGAACCTCAAGATTGCGTTTGAGACAGACCCAGAACCTTCAGCGATTAACTCCGGCTGCCCCAAGTTTTAGATGACTTGCATCGGAGAGCTGAAGCGACCCACCAGTTCATGAATGAAGAGATGAACCAGCCGAGCTCACCGCCGTTCCTTCGGCCGATCCTCATCGTCGTCCCCGTGGCTGCAGTACTTTCCCCTTCTGGGTTTGCAGAGACATATATGATATACCATATATATGTATAATATATCTTTTATATATATATATATATATATATATATATATATATATATATATATATTATATTAAGGCCCAGTACCTCTGTTTGGCTACAAGTGTAGCACTGTCCTAGTTCATAGTAATGGCGGAATTGTCTTTTGCCTTTTCCGGTGACCTGATAGGGTGAATTGTAACAAAATAATAGTTTAGGGGGTTTCTTGTAGTTCAGGGGGGTTTTGCAAGAAACCTCAATAGTTCAGGGAGATTTTTTGCATTTAACCCTAAACTATATATATGGTAAAACTAAATATTTGAAAAATATAAAATTAATTTGCAAATGCTTATTCAAAATGGGATTTTGTGGTCTAAAAGCGTTTGAATACCTTGGCCAGCTATGTGCATCATCTTGCAAAAGCCATCGTTGCCACTTAGAGCCTTTCCTGATTCTTCTTCTTTGATCCCCTTGAAAGGAGCCCCTTCTTGCTTGTAAGTTAGTTTGAGGTTGGACCTGAAGACTGTGTTGTATGGGCTTTAGCGTTTTTATCTTTGACTTTGGGCTTGTGGGCATTTTGATGTAGGCCCATGGGATTTGCCCCTCGTATGTTGTACAGTGTATATATATATATATAATGTGCAATTATCTCCTGTGATTTGTAAAACACGAGAAAGTCTACAATTCCGGCACCTCTCAGCTTTTAGATCATCCTTGCTATATATACATGCAAGCTTGCAATCACAACATTTGCAGATTTTCTGTAAGACTGCAATCCATTTAGATTGCATGATAGAGAACTGAGAAGTGGATTCCGAAGTAGCAATGCTCTGGATCCTTTTTTATAGTGAATTTTGCTTTTCCACATTATTTTCTTGTCAATTATTCTTACAAATATGAAAGTCAAAAAAAAAAAAAAAAAAAAAAAAATCGAAGATATTCACTTATAAATATTTTTTTGAAAAATCAAAGTTCAGACGCTTGCTCCTTTTAATGAATTGTGATAAATTAAAAATTCTGAAGTCAAATTAGCCGGCCAATTGACCATGATAAATTGTTAAGTCAAGGAAGGGGCTCCGGTTACAAAAAAAAAAATAATAAATAATAATAAATAAAATAAATAAATAAATAAAAAAGAAGAAGAAGAAGAAGAAGAAGAAGAAGAAGAGGCGTTTGTTTGTAACCTGTAAAAGCGCGTTCAATTTGAAAAATAGCGTTGGACAAAAATGCCTTTTAATAAAGTTGAAGATCGGAGCGTTTACAACAACAACGCCAAATGGGCACAAAATCATCAAAGAAGAGACAAGAAGGAATAAGAAGAGAAGAGAGGAATTAAAAATAGATAGATCTTCTGTCATTTCAATGAAACTGCTTCATAGTTCTAAAAGATCAGTTTTACAAATATTGCTGGTAACTATTTATCACTCACTGTTTCCAAACCCCATCGTATACAGAACCAGTCCAGAGAGAAAGAAAGAGAGAGATTACAAGTGACATGATAATTAATTAAACAAGGAGAAAAGCAAGAAATTAAAATAAGAGGGAGAGAGAGACTGAACAAATAGCAAATGTAGGTACTTGTTCAAATAGCAAATATAAAATACAAACTATTATGGATAATTGAGAAAGTAACAAAGAACAACTAAATCGTGACACATTTATAACAACTTAGATCTGCTGGTACAATTTGACTATTTGCCTTCATCGATTTCCTTTCCCACCATGTCCTCAATTATTCTTCCTTGATCTTTTCCTCTTTCTATGTTGATCTCCTTCCACGATGTTTACGAACCATGTTGGTTTTTCAGTCAAGAAGGCCAGACAACCCATAATCAACCCAAATAATAATCCACACCCATATCCTATTACGACAACTTTCCAAGTAAATCCACTTGCAAAAATTGAATCACCTTCTTCATGCAGCAGTGTTGGTGGTGTCTCATCATTTGTACACTTCTTTGTCAATGGTGCTCCACACAATGCCTGGTTACCATAATATGAATTATTTTCAAATGTATCAAATTGTCGGCCTTGAGGTATCAATCCGACAAGATGATTCTGAGAAAGGTTCAAGCCGGAAAGAAATGTTAGGCTTGACAGTTGCCAAGGTATTTCCCCCACTAGTTGGTTCGAAGAGAGGTCTAATGACTCCAGAACAACCAACTTTGACAACAATGATGGAATACGACCGGTAAAGCTATTGTGGGATAAGTTGAGCAGCCGGAGAGAAATAAGCTTTCCAATGGAATTTGGAATCTCTCCCTGGAACTTGTTGTTCGATAAATCAATGGTTGTGAAGACTTGTAAGATTCTCACTAGTTCAATCTGATTTCCTTTCACCACCAACGTCACAGAAGCTCCATAATATAAGTCCCCCAAGTATTTCAAACCAGTTTGACCATCATCCTCATTCATCATTGCTTCGAATTTTTCAAAATATTTTGTTGGTAATGAGCCGTCGAACTCATTGTGCGAGAAGTCAATGATTCGCAACTTAGGGAAGGGTTGATCACTCTTGGAAGTAGTGCTTATTGTGCCTCGAAATCTATTAGATCTCAAGACAAGAACGTGCAGCTCTGGAAGATTTTCCATCCAATGGGGGAATGCGTCGCTTAACTTGTTGTTTCCAAGATCTACAACTTCCAACTTTCTACAGTTTGCCAAAGTTCGTGGAACGAACCCTTCCAATTGATTACCATTCAACCCGAGATTCCTCAAATTGTTGCACTTTGTGTAATTTGCTGGAATGGGTCCATGAAAGTGATTCATTCGCAGATCTAGGACTATGAGTTCACTGCTGAAGTTCCCCAAACATTGTGGAATCACATTGCTCAAACTGTTATTGGATAGATCAAGAAGCTCAAGATAACTCAAGTTGCAAATGGAAGATGGTATTTCTCCATTCAATTCATTCGAGGCTAGGTTTAGAGCTCGCAGTTTAGTCAGGCTTCCGAGTTGAGCCGGGATTTCACCCGAAATTTTATTTCCACCCAGTAGTAAATACATCAGGTTTTTACATACTGCCCACTTGTGTGAAAGTTGACCAGAGATTTGGTTGCCGTCAATATTGAACAATTGAAGATTACTATAATTATAAATGGTGTCAGGTAGCTCTCCATTCAACAGGTTAGATCTGAGATCAAGACGAAAAAGCAGTGTCAAATTCCCAATTGTTGGAGGAATTGGGCCTTGGAGCTTATTTTGTGACAGATCTAGCATCCACAAGAGTTTCAAGTTTCCAATCTCAAACGGGATGAAGCCAGAAAGTTGATTATTATATAGATAAAGGAAATTGAGCTGTGACAATAAGCCAATTTCTGGTGGGATTTTTCCGGTGAAGGAATTGTTTCCAAGACGCAATGAAGTCAAATTAGTCCAGTTAGTGAAGAAAAAAGAAAGATCTCACCGGAAAGAAAATTGTTGGACACATCAAAGCGAAATATGTTGGTCAGATTGGAAAAGGACAAAGGCAAGGGCCCAACAAATGAATTGATGCCCAGAGCCATGACAGTGAGATCAGTACAGAGGCCAAGCTCAGAAGGAATTGCGCCTGTGAAACTATTGTTCTCCAGATAAATTTCTTTGAGCTTGCAAACGTTAGAAAATTTCATTGATAATGGCCCCTGAAAAGAATTTCGGGCAAGAATAAGATATTCAAGGTTGGTTAAATTGGTGAACACCCATTCAGGTATTATGCCGGTGAAATTGTTTTCTTCCAAATTGAGATTTGTCAGATTCCTACAATTGGACAAGAAAACTGGGAATTCCAAGGTAAGTCGATTATATGATAAGCTAAGGTCTCTCAATGATGGCATGGCCGAGAACTTTGACCAGTCTGGAGTTTCTAATAAGTTCATTGCAAGGAATAAGAACTCTACCTTTAGAAGATTGCTAACTTGGTATGGAATGGCACCGCTTAGATTGTTGTCCCCAAGAACAAGGGATTCAAGCCTGGTTAACAATCCGATCTCCGATGGTATGGTGTGATAGAAGAAGTTGCTGCTCAGGTCCAAATAAGTGAGCTTGGAGAGATTGCCAATGGCAGGTGGAATTGACCCACTGAGGCTGTTGACTGAGAGGCTCAGATGCTTGAGATTTGGAAAAGAAGTGAAGCTGAATTGGTTAAGTGTTCCATTGAGACTTGCGTTGTAGAGACTTATCTCGGAGACAAATCTAGTAGTGTCACAGACAATGCCGGTCCAGTTGCAATGATTTTTGAGATTAGCAACTGACCATGAATCGAGGGAAGAAGAAGAAGACAAGCTGTTCTTCCATTTGAGAAGAGCTTCTGCTTCTGTTCTTTCCAAAGATGGTGTGATGTTCAGTGGAAATAAAGAAAGAAAGAGGATATGAATAAGAAAAATATTACACCTTCCGAAAGTCATCCTGCCTAGTTTTGTTTAAAGTTTCATTTTACACAGATGTATACTTGTTTCATCTTTTACAGGGGGAGTGAGTAGAAAGATGGTGTAATATAAGAAGTGACAGACAAATAGAAGAGCCACAAATACTTGTTATAGGACTAAATTTTCTTGAGTATAGACCAAGTCAAAGAACACTGAATTTTCTTGAGTATAGACCTAGTCATTAGAAATTGGGAATAACACTGAATTTTCTTGAGTATGGACTAAGTCATTAGAAATTGTGAAGTCAAGCAAGAAGCCGCGCCCCCCCCCACCCCCCAACACACGTAAAAACAGAAACTGTCGTCAAGTCCTTTTTAAATTTCTGAAAAATTTCGAAGAAATTTCCATGTCTCTAAGAGACAATACTGTTTGTGAAAAGTTTATGATATCATTACCTTGCAATTGCGCGAGTAGAAAGAGTTCGGGCCCCCCCCCCCAACACACGTAAAAACAGAAACTGTCGTCAAGTCCTTTTTAAATTTCTGAAAAATTTCGAAGAAATTTCCATGTCTCTAAGAGACAATACTGTTTGTGAAAAGTTTATGATATCATTACCTTGCAATTGCGCGAGTAGAAAGAGTTCGGGGCCACCTTTTCCATACGTGAATGCAAGTTTATTTTTTAATATGTGATTCTTATTTTTCATGGAACTGGACTTTTTTTTTTGAGTTTGTCCAAAAATACTTTTTTACATTCACAAGTGCCAAAGTCAAGCCTTGTACGTGCGTGTCACACTAACTTTCTTACCACGCATGAAACAATTTCTTCAATGCAAAAATTCGACACACAATCGGCCTCTTGACAAAGCTCAATTACCAATATCGGACAAAGCTCAATTTCTTTGGGTCTTGCACCTTTTTCAAAATCATTATGGACGAGCTAAACAATAATGTAAAGGAGTGTAAAATTTAGATTATTTTGAGTAGGTATACAATTAAAAGATACAGAAACACAAAACATATAATACTGGAATAAAAAAATGTAATTAAATGCCTATTTGCAGGCGGGAGAGTTGAATATATTGAACAAAAAAACACAAATTCTATGAGAAAGAATTAAAGAATATATTATCACTCAGCACCATTGATGCACAAGAACTCTCTTTCTTAAAGAGGAAAACAGTTCCCTGGGGCAACATCTCTGCCGTCTATTGTAATGGCATTCAAGAAACATCTCATCGATCAAACAAATCGCAAACCTCGGAATCAAATGAAATTCAGTCCATTCCACATCCATTTTCATCACCACAAAATCTTCAAACAAATAGGTTGTTATCACTGACCTTAGATATATCATGTGATGCTCTCTCTACGTGCTTCCTCAGCAAACATCCAGAATGTAGTCGAATGAACCCTAACCTTCTCTTTATGTGTAGTTTACTATCTCCATTTTTGTTCAGACGAAATTTCATTGTATATTGATAAATGTAGTGTCAAAAACTTAAAATTGCAAAATAAAATGATTTAAAAAAAATAAAAGTTCTCAATTTTCAAAACATGTCTTATTGTGATATAAATGTTCTTAAATCATGGCAAATCAGTATGTAAAAAAACAGGGATAAGGATTTCAAGCAGCTCTTGCACTTATTACTCTACATACTACCATGTATCCAAAGGGCCGGAAGTACAACTCTTAAGTCTCTCATGCCGTGTTCCTTCTTCTTCTCGACATTGGCTCTTTATCTTCCACCATGGAAGCTCATCCTCTCAATGCAGCGAAGCTACCGAGTGCCAAGGACAGAGCCACAGGTCAGAATATACTTGATGGGTTGGAAGCCATTAAAACAGGCAGCGGTCCAAGCACCGGAGCAAAGGGACATGGGTTCACCAATGCTCAAACTCTAGGGGTCAGGCCCAACTCTGGTCCCAGCCCTGGTGAGGGACATTAGCTAATTGTCAATGCTACTGTACGTTATGCAACATAGATGGATAGTTCTTCTTCCTAGGCTTCATCAACAATTTTTTTATTCTTATAAATTTCAGATTCATTTTGAGGTTATCACGTACTAGTTATTCTTAATTTTAAAGATGTGTAGAGCAAAAAGTTCATTATGTCTCGAATAATGTCATTTACGGTGTTTTATTTCAACATTTTATGTAATAAAGCCTTTTGTAGAATATACAAGTACTGTGTTTGTTGTTCAAATTAATAGCATTACTCCTAGTAAGTTATTCCTTCAAAACAATTTTAGTGCCTATGCTCAACACCATATTATATGAAAACACAACTCTAGCCAAATCTGACAGGGGTGCACACACTTGACACATACCGGAGTATCCTGACCTAAGTTGATAATATGTTTGAATTTGAACTAGGTAGTTGTTACAAGTGGTCCCACATCGAATTCGGTTGGAAAGTGAATAGGTATGGGTGTTAGCCTTATCTAATAGCTTAAATTTTTAGGTCGAATCGCAAAACACCCGGTTCATGACATTTAGTATCAGAGCCAGACCCATTACTTGATCCTATGTCACGCTAAGCGCTCAACCCGGAGGGATCCCAATTAGCAAACCCGATCTCAACAACGGCGTTGCGAGTTCCTCATCGAATTAGGAAAGAAAAATCCTTCCGTCGATGATTTTAGAGTAAAATTTCACAGCCTGATTTAAGTGAAGCTTGGTGCTTGGGCACATTAATTATTCAATATTTGGTGAAGACTTTGCATTACTATTACATACCCTTTTCCATATAAAGGATGATACTCATCAACCGTGATAACAGTTGAAACATAACATCCAAAATAAAGCTAAGGACCATTTTTTTGTCTTTTTCTATTCCACTTGTTAAAATTAATCTGAATATGCTGAAAAAAATTAATCTGAATAATAAGCTGATTGAAGCCCTTATATGGAATAAACATCATTCCACTGTGTTTTATGCATAGATATGCAAATTAAATCAATTTGCATTTTATAAGTCTTAATAATGGGTAGAATCTTTTATTATGGTTTCTATTATCCCAATTTTGTTTATCTTCCGGGAAAAATGGAGTCAACTTTTCGTCAGTGAACAGAAAGGAACATCGGCGGGGAAGATATCGATGGAGTCAACGACGTCTTGGCCGGTTAGGGTTTCAAGGAAGAGAAGAGAGCCTTGGAGTCCGGCGAGAGAAATGCTTTGGCGATCAGATCGGAGCGTTGAGAAGAAGCTAAGCGGAGGAATATTCTAAGTCAAGCTTGTCCCACATCGACTAGAAGGGTAGGGAAATATTTTTATATAACTAATAACACAATACCCCACGCATCTCACGCTACTGGGTATGATGGCAAGCGCCGGCCTTAACTTATTGAGAAGAGATGGATAGTCGTTAAGCAATAACGTGTGGACGGTAAAAGCTTTTTGGGCCGGCCCAATTTTCATTTATAACTTAACGACCCAGATTCCGTGCAAGTCAATTTCTTATTTTATTTGTAAATTGGACCTTTCATTTAAGAAAAATGGTCGAACAACCCCAACCCAGATTATTTATTTTATAAGGGTAAAATGCATTTTGTCCAATCCGGCGACCAGTGGATGGATTTTAAACACATGGCCCTCACGTGACAAACCTAAATTTACTTAAATGACCATAGAACCCTTATAAAAGGTAAAATACCATAGTCTCCTCTTCGTCTCCATCCTCACTGCTTCTCGCGCCGCCACCATCACCTCTGGCAAATGACTAAACTCACGTCTTCTAATCTGCGCCTCTGTCGCCGTGGAAACTATGCTCCGGTGGGTCAATCACAGCAAGTTTTGAGGCCAATTTATTGGGTTTTGGGGATCAACAATAGGATGCAAAACATGGTCGGCTTGATGGTGAAATAAAAGCGGTGGGAGAGTGTTGGCGTTTCATTCCAATTTTTGAGGACCATTTTTGTTAATCAAATTCCGAATGGAATCCTGAATCAAACCCCTCACTAGGTTACATATATATAACAGACAGACCCATCACACACCAAATAGTATTTTTTTTTTTGGGATATTATTTACGAATCAGATCCATCACATACCAAATCATCCTTTTTTTTCTTCCCTGCGCCAGCGTTAAGGTGGATTGAGGAAAAACAAAAAAAAGAAATAAAGAAGAAGGTTTATTGAGAAAATGATGAAAGAATGTTTGAGATATTGGTGTTGTTCGTTCATGGTGGACATGGTAGCCGTAGAAGAAAAAACAACAACCAACCAGAGGAAGCCGTCGCCGGAGAAGAAAAAACCACGGGAGCATGATATGAAACATTATGATGTGGCACACTTCTAGTAAAGGGGTAAAGTTTTGACAAGGTTGCCTATGTGTCGACCGTTTAGTGGCTCTTCTAATTACGGTGGGTCCCACATCATTTATCTCAGTCATTGTTCTACTACTCATGCTAATGCTGCACTTTCATTGAAGGGGTAAAATAATCTTTACATATTTTCATAGTTTAGGAGAATTATTTGTAATTAAGGAGGTTTGTTGCATTTGAGATATAATTGAGGAGGGTTTATAGCACTTTACCCTATTTTATATTTTGTTTATAAATTGGTCCTATCCTATTTTATTTAAGAAATGGACCAACGACCCGGATTCCATGTCAATTTTTTATATTTTTTTGGTAAATTGGACCTTCCCAACTTCATTTAAGAACAAAACCCGCCCTCGGCGATCCAGAATTTTTTTTTTTTTTTTTTTTTTATTATTTGTAAATTGGACGTATCTGATTTTATTTAAGAAATGGTCCTATCACTCCCGACCCAGATCCCAAGCAGGTCAATTTTTTTTATTTTATTTGTAAATTAGACCTCCCTGACTTCATTTAAGAAATTGTCCTACGACCCTCAACCTAGATCCCGTGCAGGTCAAATTGAGTCAAAAACGCGCCCATTTTTACAGTGTGAATCAAATGGTTATTTGTAAATTTTTTCATCCGATCTTTCATTATGCCCCACTCATTCACCTTCAAGAATAGCAAATATCATTTTTTTTATTTTTTTTATTTATCTTGCTCATTACAAAAAAATAAAATAAAAAGTTTGACCAGTTCTAGTTTTTCCTTGAAATTAGTAAAGCGTCCAAATCAGCAAGACATTTCATAAGCTTGTTTGAGCACTTATGCAAACTAAAAAAAACCTAGTTCACTTCAAAGAAAATTTTATCTTAACTAATAACTAAATATAATTAAATATGCTGTTGCCTTTTTCATAAAAAAATAAATAAATTAAATATGTTTTGGTGAGAGTTTCATGCACTGAGTTTGCCAATAAATTTTTTAAAAGGGTCTCTAAGTTTGAAATGTCTAAGAAAATCTAAAATTATTTTCACAATGAAGAATAACCAACTTAAGACCATCTCTAATGCAAAATGCTATTTTTGTATGTCAAAGCTATATTTTGAGAGATGCTAAGTGTCAAACTGTTATATTTTAACAATTCTACTCCAATGGTGCATTTCATCCAAAATGCTATTTTTTGATATAACCATCATTCTTTTTTAACTACCATTTCCAATTATCATTTTCGACTAAAATTAAGTCTAATTAAAACAACCATACACATAGACTAAGGAAAAACCACAAAACACAAATATAGTCCTGTGTGTTATACAAGAAAAGCTAAAGAAAACAAGAAGAAGATGGATATGACCATCCATGCAACAGTATTTAAATTGATGAAGAGTTGAATAGTTTTGATAAGAGTTGAAAGAAGCATCACACAAACAACCTGATAAAAATAAGTGAAGGAGCCAGATACTATCAAAGAAAATAAAAGGCATGGATGCCTATAAGGTGGACCTTGATAGTGCAAGATGCAACTCATTACAGATCAACCAAAATGAAATATTAACCATATTCTTCCAGTATGGTGAAAGTAAAACATAAGAGTAAGAAAACAATGAAAATTTCATGTCAGCTTGAACTGCAGAACTTATAGGTTGCAAATTCTATGATTTTGCAGAAATCTTCATCCCCCTACTGAAAATTCAGGCTATATTTGCATTGAATTATACTATGAAGTGAACATTTTCGAGTGTCTAACCAAAATAACTTGAGGGATTTATGTATTTGAGCTTCTCTGCTATCTATTGTAATGGCATTCAACAAACATCTCATTGATTAAACAAATAGCTCAAGTTTCCCACAACCTCGGAATCAAATTCAATTCAGTCCCTTCAACCAGTTTGCAAAATCAAATCCAAACAATCCTATTTCCTCATTTTTTCGACTTGGTTCACCATTAATTTCAAAAAACAAAGTCCCATTTCTCACCCATGCAGCATAAGTCAAAAGATTGTCAGCCTCAATTGCATAAATTTCAAAGGTTTTCTTCTGTTTTGGGTGCTGCCTTTTAAACCAACTCCCAATGCTCGAACCAGAATTCCTATAGTTGAAACATTCATGATATAAGGAATTTCATATCCGTTTGGCTTACCACAATTTCACAACATACTTCCGAAGCCGGATGAACCCATCCACACTGCAGGAAAACTAGAAATCAGAAAGCTGCGACGTCATGGCTGGTTATGGTTTTGATGCAGACTGTGGTGGAGTCCGGCGATGAGAATGAGATGGGAGAAGAAGCGGATGTTTTTTTTTTTTTTACAGAGGTGATATAAGCTTGTCCCACATCGACTAGAATGTGGAGAATTAGTTTGTATATAATTGTTCGTACAAAAACTTTTAGCATGAGTAACGAATTTGAAAGCCTAAAAAATTCTTGAACTCTGATTTAAGCTTTTAGAGCTGGCCCTCTACTATTACAGTACACTTTTCAGGAATAAATAAATTTAGACAATTCTATTCTTAATTTTATAAGTAAATAAATTTTCATTTTTTCAAATACTACCCTTTTAGTTAAGGAAATATATATTCGTTTAGTTATCTCTTCCCAATTAACGTATTGGGTCACTTCCAGCCTCTTCTTTTCCCTACTTTGTAAGAAAAAATAATTTTCAACAAAAAAGATATTATATAGAGGAATAACTGATAAAAAAAGAAAAAGAAAAGATGGGAATGAAATGGTAGTTTTGTATAGACAGTTGGTTAATTGACACATTAAACTATCATTTTTTGAAAAAGTACATAAGGTTAAGAAAGAAAGTTTATAGTACAAAGGGTAGTTATGGTATAATAAAATAAGAGATGATGCATTAATTATTTTAGGGATTTTTTGTCATTCATTTTAAAGAAAAAAGAAAAATGGAGTAAAAATATGACTTCCCTTAATTTTTTTAAATTTGATCATAAGGATGTTTGCAAATTTTTTTCATTATTTGCTAAAAAATAAAAATAAAAATAAAAACAAAAACAAACAAACCTAATTGAGGAAAGCGTCCAAATCAGCAAGACATTCAAATGAGTTTGCCATAATGCCAAACTTAAAATTATTCATTTTTTATTTTTTACTTTAATTTTTAACTTGCTTTTTTGATATAATATATTCTCCAACTTCACTGTTCTATCAAGGACTCCTTTCATGAAGGAGCACAAATAGTCAAATTGAGAAATTTATCAAACCATTGCTTTATTTATTTATTATTATTATTATTTTTTTTTACTCTGGCAATAAGAGAACAGCCATACGGCATCTACACAACACTTCCATAAAGAACAAGGCAATCCATAAAAAGGCAAACAAATTCTGAAGCAAAAATAAGAAAAATGAACACCAGGCTTTGAGAAAAACAACGAAAACCACCAAGTGAGACGAGCAGCAACGAGAGTGACACAAATGTCAAACCATCCTCAAGACAACAGCTCTAAAGTAACATCCACAAGGCGCCTCCGACAGGTGAAAAAACCACCCAAACCCCGCACAAGTCGGGGAGCACAAAAACCGACATACATCTAAGATCTAGCCGGGGACAACAAAAACCGACATAGATCTGAGATCTATCAAGAGAAAGAATAACAGATCCACCCTGTCTAGCCGGAAACAAGCCAAACAAAAGCGGATCTAGCAAAACAAAAGCAAAATCAGCATGAAAACCACCCACAGAGCGTACTTATTATTACATGTCTAATTTTATTTAACCCGTGGGAGGCAAGAAACATCACCCTCCCCACTCCCATAAAAGGGAACAAGGAGAAAATCAGATGGGGAAGACGAGGAGAAAATCAGATGGGGAAGACGAAGTGGAAGACGGGTTTTTTCTAATGGAGGTATTTTGAAATACTTCCATTAGAAAGAACTCATAACTATTCACATATGTATGTTGTGATGTGCCTGACTCGGCACACTCTATTCATGTTTTAGAATTTTTCTTCTATATAAACCTTTCTTTGAATCATGAAGAGGTAGGTCACTTTCAAGCACCAATGTTTAATAAGGATGCCCAATTTAAAAAATGAAAGAAAAAAGAGGAAGTATAAGTGTAATCTCAATAAAATGTTTGTCAAATTTTAGAATTTTGCAAATATAACAATAAGAACTCTACAAAACAATCTCAAATTTTCTATTGGATATTTGGAAGAAAAAAATCATTTTGTGGGAAAAAAAGAGCAATATTTTAATTAAAATTTTTATTTTTACACAAGAAATTCATACTCACTAACTTTCAAATGACTTAAATCCTTGACCTTATTTCAATATACAAATACTTAAAAGTAAGTACTCCCGAACTCACCGCCATTGCTATTTTCTATTCAATTACAAAATTTGAATATTAGAATGGAACAACCCTTCAACCTTATCTAAAATTAAAAAAACAAGGGGACCTTTTAGATAGTCAACTAGTTTCAAAGCAAAGATATTACCAAAAAAAAGAAAAAAAGAAAAACTAGTTCAAAGAAAAGTTCATCTTAACTAGTAAATATATATAATTAAATATACTTTGAGAACTTGTAAAAAAATTCAAATCCCATAATGACAAAAGCCTCCGACATTGATTGGCTAATACATAAAAAGAAATCAAAAAATATTTAAAAAGAGCTCAAGGTCTTATTAAATTTAAACTTTCAACTCATATAACGTTGCTTAGAGAAAAAGGTGTCAAAATCAGTTTGAGCAAATTTCTAAAAATGGAATAGGCATAGTTGACTACAAAACCCAAAAAAGACACTTACGGAGTGTTGTTGATCTACCAGCAATCATTCTACAAGATTTGAGGCATAAGTTTGAAGTCGAGAGCTGTTAGACGGGAAGTTGCAAAGTCAGGGACGTTTAGTGGATTAAGTCTTGGTAGAGCGAAAAGGCTTAAGTTTACTTTGCTTCATATATAGTGGATCTTTTTACGCTTGTGATAGCGCACAAAATCTCGAGATTTTTCAATTAGTTTCCCCGCTAAAATCCGGCGTCACTCTAAACTTTACTTGCCTTTAATTTGTGTGATTGTTTAAATAACCGACAATTTAAGTAGAGTAAATTGGATAAAGAAATGTATAAAGTCGAGAGCTGTTAGACGGGAAATCGCAAAGTCAGGGACGTTTAGCGGATTGAGTCTTAGTAGAGCGAAAGGGTTTAAGTCTACTTTGCTTCATACATAGCAGATCTTTTTATGTTTGTGATTGCACACAAAATCTCGAGATTTTTCAATTAGTTTTCTCGCTAAAATCCGGCGTCATTCTAAACTTTACTTGCTTTTAATTTGTGTGATTGTTTAAATAACCGATAATTTAAATAGAGTAAATTGGATAAAGAAATGTGTGATTGATCTTCTCTAAAATAATTTTTAAAACTTAAACTTTCCGCACCCTATTCCCGCATCACAACTAAACCAAAAAAAAACAAAAAAATGGCATTTTCTAACCCAATTTACTCTTACTCCACATCTAACATGCTAGGGTTGACTAAAGTGACACAGCCGAAGAATTATGACAACCAGCCTACAAAGCACATCATTACAGCATTATATATATATATATATCATATTGGGCTTCAGACTTTTTCAAATTGCCAAATTGGCATATAAATCTTTTGATGCATGTAAACTCTTTCAAATTTCTAATTTAAATTTAAATATAAATTTTGCTCATGGAAAAAATGGTTTCAGATCTCATTCAAGTGTCCAACAACCAAATTTTCAGGTGGATGTATTATAACCCTGAAAATAGTTCCCACATCGAATACGACCGTGGAGAATTATTTGTATATAAGTATTCCCACCACTGCGAAGCAGTTCCACTACCCTTTGTCTAAGCCTATTGGGCCGGCCCAATTACAATTATTGCAAATTAATTAAAAAAAACATCGGGATACAACTAAAAAAAACTCCTTCGAACAATGGCACAAGGCTCGTGTTTTGATGGGGTCTTGCTTTCTATCATTCTTTCATTGTAGATAATATATACTATTGTATAAGTTAAGACTCTTTTGTACATTAAGACTATTATATTTGTAAAGCTTTAAAATGCTATGTATCGAAACTCATATATGAGTTTAGTGTGAATTAATTAAATATAATGCTTTACAAAAACCCTTGGTTTAAGCTTTTTGGGCCGGCCCAATTACAATTATTGCAAATTGATAAAAAAAATATCGGGATACATAATTAAAAAATATATATATATATATTGAATAGAAAACTTTTTCTTTGTAATTGAGTAAAGGCATTTGAGTGGGTTTGCCATAATGCCAAATCTGCCATCAAATTGAGAAATTTATCATAACATTGCTTTGATTTTATTTTTTTATTCAATATAACAACTTTTTTTTTTTTTTAATAAAAAGAACTCATAATTATTCACATATATATGTTGTGAACCCCACCATTTATGTGCCTTACTCGGTGCTCTATCCGTATTTTAGAGTTTTTCTGCCATATAAATCTTTCTTTGAATCATGAAGAGATAGGTAATTTTCCGTACCACAATGATTAAATAGGATGCCCAATTTTAAAAATGAAAGAAAAAAGAAGAAAAATAAGTGTAAACTCAATAAAATGTCTGTCACATTATAAAATTTTGCAAATATAACCATAAGAACTTTACGAAAGAGCCCCCATTCCCACTCCAATTTATATAATCGGTTCCTCATAGTTGCCCCAAAAAAGACATGGCTCCACTGCGTTGGGGATATTTGCCATTTCTACTTGTGGCTCTTTTTTTTTCACAAGACTTAAGACATAAAATGAAATGAGGGTTAGGGTTTCTTCCCGTATGTATATATATAATTAACATATTTTAGTAATATATTATAGTATGTAAAGGTAATTTAATAAATTTATAGTATATTCGGGGTGGGGCAACCCTCTACCGAAACCATCCAAAACCCGTCGGCTTTCTCAAAATCTCCCATCTTCGTCTCTATTTACATAATCGGTTCCCCAAAATCACCCCCATCTTTTTCAAAGCAGATTTAATCTTTATGCATGAATTTGTGGGTAATCCCACTATTGGCATGTGATGAATTTATTAGGAATAATTTTAAAAAATTAAATATTATAGGAAGGATGAATTTGTGACTAAAAATAAATAAATAAATAAAATATTTGGAGATTTTTATGATCAAACACTTATGCTATGCTCTTTTAAAATAAATCAATCAAATACCCAATTTATTGGTTTAACTTTTATCGATTACCACCACTGATGCACAACAATCGCCCTCTTTCTTAAAAGAAGACAAATGTTCCAAGCATTGGGCGTATGTTTTTTTTATACTCCAGTTTCCAACAAACATCTCATCGATCAAACAAATAATTCCAGTTTCCAATAACCTGGGAATCAAATTCAATTGGACAATACTTGCATCCAACCTGGGTGCGTGGCCCAATAAGGACATGACAAGTGTCCTTTAACCCCTATTCATCTTAAGTTAGATATTACTCAACTGAAATGGGTTCACCAGGCAAAATAGTTATTTTATTTTATTTTGTTTTGCTTCCAGAAGAAACACAGTACTTTCTTTCTTTCCTTTTTTTATTTTTATTTTTTTTATTGCTTAGCCTTTCAATGGATGATGGACCACCAGAAAAAAAATAAAAATAAAAAATAAAAAATAAAATTAGGGCAAATCATTTCAGCCTCCATCTCTATTCTCATTCTCAACTCTGAACTTGCCCTCCCTCTCTCTCTGCAATCGCAAACTACAAAATCTACAAGAATCAGAAGCTCAAAACCTATATATAACAACATTTTTTTAGACAATTGCTTCAGCCGCTGTCTCTCAACTCTCAAGCTTGTCCTCCTCTCTCTGCAACTGCTAACTAGTATGTATAGGTTTTGTTTTTTTTTTTTTTTTTTTTTTTTTTTCTAAATCATCTAATCAAGCTTGTAATTCTTGTTTTGCACTATTTGGTGAAATTTTTTTTGGGGAAAAAAAAATCTGATGTCGAATACAGAAATTGAACGGAATGGGAGTGAGACCAAAGGCTTCGATTTGATATCGAATACAAAAATTGAACCGAATGAGAGTGAAATCAGAGGCTTCGATCTGATGTCGAATACAAAATTGACTTCGATCTGATGTCGAATACAATAATAGAAATACTAGGGCATCATCATCTCTTGAGAGAAATAGGACAAAAGGAGAAAGCTATGCATCATCTTCGCCTTGAGAGAAAGAGGGCAAAACGAGAAAACTAGGGTTGCTAGAGAAAGAGCAAAAGGAGCGATCATCCTGAAGCAAAGCAAAATAAAATAAAAAAATAAAAACAATTTTGCCGGGTGAAACCCATTTCAGTTGGGTAATATCTAACTTAAGATGAATAGGGGCTGAAGTACATTTGCCATGCCTTTATTGGGCCACGTGCCCAAGTTGGATAAACTTCATCCAACCTGGATTGGATGCAAGTATTGTCCAATTCAATTCAATCCCTTCCACATCCATTTTCATCATCACGAAATCTCTCTTTAACACTCTTCTTCAACCAGTTTGAAAAATTAAATCCAACAATCCTATTTCCTCATTTTTTCGACTTGGTTCACAATTAATTTCAAAAAACAAAGTCCCATTTCTAACCCATGCAGCATAAGTCAAAAGATTGTCGGCCTCAATTGCATAAATTTCAAAGGTTTCCTTTTCGCAGCAATGATTGATAAATCGATTATCCCAATAGGGTCCACTTTCGTTCCATCGAACCCCATCAAAGGATTGGACGCGGCTCGAATTGATGACGATAGGATCTCTAACTGCTCAAAGACTGCCTTAGTTATAATATTGGCACTACTGCCAGGGTCCACCAGGACTCTTTTAATCATACAGTTTGCTACCAGAAGACTAATAACAAGTGGATCTTCATGGGGAAGTTACACTCTGGATAAATCTCCATCTCTGAATCCGATACTGATATTACCCGAAGTGATAGTATTTTCTAAAGATAACTTCCTTAGCTTGTGGACAACCCTCAATTTGGAGCGGTACACCTCTTCTGACTCTTGGTCTTCCTTCAATTCTCCATGTATTGCATAAATGACCTTCACTTGATTACCTTTCACTTTCCGAGGATTAACTTCCCTCGGCCTTGTATGCTCCTTTGGCCAGAGATAATCTATTAGGTCTCCTCTGGCTATCACGCTTTCCACCTATCACCGAAGGGATCTGCAATCATTGGTTGTATGCCTATAATCCCTATGGTAGGCTTAGTGTTTGCTTTTGTCCCTCTGCTCCAGGGGTTGTCACATTGGTTGAGGGACTGTGAATCTTACTTTGTTCTCCTGGAATAATCGAGCCAATGTGAAACGGAGAGGTGTTACCCTCTCATGGGTCTTCTGTCTTTTCTCAGGTATTTGGGTGACTGGTGCTGAAGCATACTGGTTTCTTTGACTTTTTGAACTCGAAGCTTTTCCCGAGGCTTATTTTCTACCGTGACGAGGGTGGCATGTTGTGCTCGGTGGGCCACATTCTCCTCAAGTCGAATGTAAATTTGTTCCCAGGAATTAAGAGTCTGCATGTCCGGAGGGGAGTATTTGACTAAAGGGGTATGGAACTTAGTCCTTTGGATCATACCGATCTTGAATGCTTCTACAGCAGTCTGAGGGTGACAATCTATTATCTCCAAAGCCTCTATGTTGTATCTGGACAGGAAATCCTGTAACGTTTCTCCTATCTTCTGTCTTATAGTGAAGAGACTAGCGATAGTCTTTTTCTACTTCTTATTACCGTAGTATTGTGCTAGGAACATGGCGCACAGAGTTTCATAGTTCGGGATGGACTTGTGTGGCCTATTCTTGAACCATTTCAGTGCAGCTCTTGTTAGACTAGTTAAGAAAACTTTGCACATGAATGCGTCGTTGTGGTTATCCAGAGCCATCTTCTGAGAATAGTGATCGATGTGATAGGAAGGATCTCCCGTGCCATCGAACTGAGTGAAGGTCAGCATGGTGAATTTTTTGGGTTTGTTGATATAGTAGATCTGATCAATGAATGGAGTCTTCACCAGAGAGCCCTTATGCTCCCTGGCCATCTCGGCGGGTGTCTGAATCCTCAGGAGCTTCTTTTCATCAAAGACTTCCTGTACACCATCTTGAACGCCATTTATCCATACTGTGAGTTTGCAGCTGGATTCGGATTATTCGTCTTGTGTGCGATGAGGGTGGTTATCCGAAGCTACTGCCACGGTTCTCGTCCTTTGCTCCTGTCTACTCTCGTTGGCTTGAGCGTCGTTAATAGGAGGAATATTGTGGTTGGGGGAAGCTCCCACTACATTGCTTGGTGGTGGTTGTGGTGCTATTTGTGCCATAACTATCTGGAGAGCATCGTTCCCTTGCTGAAACAACGTAATCTGAGCTGTACTGGCCTCGTTTGCTTGATGGGGGGTCTCAAACTGTTGCAAGAACTCTTTTCGCATCTTTTGCATTAGTTCCATCTGTTGATCGGCTGCGGTTGCGGCTCCTCCGATTGACATCCGGGATCATACTAGCATAAAAGATTTCAAATCACTCGTGGGGGTATATTTTTATACGTTTCCCACAGACGGCGCCAAAGTGTATATGCAAATAATTTGTTTAACTAAAAAACCAAAAGAATTCATACAACTCACTCAAATAAAGAATAATTAATAACAAGAACAATTCAGAGGAAAGCTTGTAATGCTCGATGATCTTTATTGGAGGTCTAAGCCTTTATTTATATACAAAAAGATGGTGGAATTATGGTAGGATTCGCTATACTTGTCCTCCAATTCATTCTATATATAATTCTTTACCTATAAGGTTCTTCCTTTCTATAATTCTTTCCATGCAAGACTTTTCCCATGCAAAACTTCTTTCCATATAGGATTCTTTACTATGCAGGACTTGATTAGTCTGAACTGGACTTGGATTATAATTTAAATGGGCTGGTTGGATTTTTTAGCAAGCCGAGAGGTTAACATTAATAACCTTGGATCGATATTGACTTTACTTGGGCTTGATCAAGATTGGGCTTTGATGGGCTATTGAGGTTATACCTTATTTTAATGACGTGGGTGATTCTTATTGGAGGGGGATTTTTCCCTCTACACTTTGCCCCCAATTCCCTCCTAAATTGAACTACAGCTCCTAATTAGAAGAGAATTGAATTTGCACGATTGCCAATTTTACAAGAGGCGGTTTGAGACGTGACCATCGACATTCTGACCAAAAAAATTCTTTAAGGTTTGCTTTTATCTTCACTGAGTTCATTGCTTCGTCGTGATATTATATGGAGGAATAACTAATAAAAAAAATAAATAAAAAAATAGATGGGAATGAAATGGTAGTTTTGTCTAGACAGTTGGTTTATTAACACATTAAACTATCATTTTTCGAATAAGTACTTAAGGTTAAAAAAGAAAGTTTATAGTATAAAGGATACTTAAGGTATAATAAAATAAGGGATGATACATTAATTAGTTTAGGGATTTTTTTTCATTCATTTTTTTTGTATTTTTTTAAAAAAAGAAAAGAGTGAAAAATTGAAAATATGGCCTCCCTTAATTTTTTTATTTTCTTACTTCTTTTCTTAAAAAAAAAAAATTACAGTGTGGATCATATGTGTAAGTGCAAATAATTTGTTTAACTAAAAAGCCAAAAGAATTAATACTACTCACTCAAATAAAGAATAATTAATAACAAGAACAATTCAGAGAAAAACTTGTAATGCTTGATGATCTTTATTGGATGTCTAAGCCTCTATTTATATACAAAAAGATTTTAAAATTATGGTAGGATTCGCTATACTTGTCCTCCAATTCAGTACATATATAATTCTTTACCTACAAGGTTATTCCCTTCTATAATTCTTTCCATGCAAGACTTTTCCCATGCAACACTTCTTTTTATATAGGATTCTTTACTATGCAGGACTTGATTAGTCTGAACTGGACTTGGATTATAATGTAAATAGGCCAGATGGATTTTTTAACAAGCCGAGAGGTTAACATTAATAACATTAGATCAATATTGACTTTACTTGGGTTTGATCAAGATTGGGCTTTGATGGGCTATTAGAGAACCAATGAGGTTATACCTTATTTTAATGACGTGGATGATTCTTATTAGAGGAGGATTTTTCCCTCCACACTTTGCCCCTAATTCCCTCATAAATTGAACTTCGGCTCCTAATGGGAATTGAATTTGCACGGTTGCTAATTTTACAAGAGGCGGTTTGAGACGTAACCATTGACATTTTGACCAAAAAAACTTTTTCAAGGTTTGCTTTTGTCTTCACTGAGTTCATTGCTTCATCGTGATATCAGGTTAGTTCTTCTATTTTAATGATTTTATATTATGAGCACTTCATCCACCCACGACCTCATAGAGATTATGGATTCTAAAACCACACCTTCGTCGTTTCTTGTCCTTTTTAGAGTCCCTCCTCTTAGGGTTTCTAATTCCCTTAAAGCTACGAACGATTCTATTATGCGAATAGATGATTTTCTGCCTCAAGCGGAGGTATCCACTTCTAGATCGGACGGTATTTTTAAAAAAAAGGAGAGAGAGATAATTTTGTCAGTCCAGCGTATTAAGTTCACCATTGATTCCATAATGGAAAAGTTTGAGATCCCCAAGGGGGTAAAGATTGCTGAATACCCTAATAACGCTGATTTCAGTTCTGGTGAAGGTGTGGGTGAGAATGAATTGCTCTTATCTGTTGGCCATCTAAATGCCCTTCGTTTTTCCCTTCATCCTTTTTATCATTTAATCTTCAATAAGTTAGGCATTGCCCCCTTCAAGTAAACCCTAACTTTCTTAGAATAGTGTCGACTCTTCTTGTACGTCGAAGGTTAGAGAGTCTTGATTTGACTCTCACTGACTTATTGATCACCTATACTATTTCTAGACATCAGACCGAGTTTGGCCGTTATTATTTCACTTCTTCTCTTCAACAGAGGATATGCACAGACCTCCCCATTTTCGAAAAGAGATAGAAAGAGAGGATGATTATTGTTAGGGGGAATTGATATGTGTCTCAATTAAACAAAATTCCTGTTCCCCACAAATTTGGGATATTAGGTATAGAAGATTTATCTTCCTTTCATAAAAAATGCTCTGGTTGCTTCCCATATCAGGTTTTACTTTTTCGTCATATTTACGAATTTCTTGGTGTTTTTCAGTAACGTTCCCTTCTTCTGTAGCAAGGAAAAGTCTTGATTTCCTCGAGGAACAAGTTTAGAACAATCCTCCTTCTACAGAGGACATCCTTTCTTCATTCAATCTAAAGGAGCTTGCGTCTAGTGCTTTAGCAGCTGATCTCATAAATTTGTCACTTCCTTCTTTCGACAATTTTCCTCTAACTGATGAGGAAAAGAAAAGGGTTGAAGCTCTCAAAAGGAAAGCTACAAAAAACGAACCTCTTATAGTTGTGCGCTCTACTAAGCAAGAGAAGGAGGTTGAGGAATTTCCTTTAAAGAAAAAAGCTAAGAAGAATCCTCCTCTTTCTGCCAAAGGTAAAGGTATTGACCTTGGCAAGAACAAAGGAAAGAAAGACGAGGAAGTGGAGCCTGAAGAAGAAGTTCGGGCTTTTGTCTTGGCAGATAAAGGGGAGGCTTGGAAACCAACTTTCTCTAGGGTCGACAAATCAGTTCTTCATTCTGGAGATTCTATAGTCACCAATCCTTCTGCTGCACTGGAATTCATTCGTAGGATGTGGCTACCCAAATGAAAAATTGATGAACAATATGGGCTTGGATCAACTCCTTCCGTCTGTCCCTATTCGTGCTATAGAGGTTCGTCTTACCACTTTGCACCATTCTTCCTTGTTTTTGTAATTATGCTCTACTTATATCTTGATTGTCCTGTAGAGTCTGTACCATACCATGGCTTTATGTGCGACTGCTGAGGCTCAATCTTTCTCTATTCGGAAAATGGAGAAGGATCTTGTGTAATAATCAAAGTTTTTCATTTTATAGATTTGTGAATTCCGAGGACAGAATTCCTTTTGTTAGGGGGGAAGAATGTAATACCCCGATATTTTAAATGATTTATTAATTGTGATTAATTATTTTTATTTTATTTTTAAATGATTTATTTGATTTAATTTTAATTAATTGCGTTTATTTTAATTTTTAATTGATTTGTTTTATTGAGTGCTTAGATTAATTGTTTTATTTTTTTATATTTTGTGAATTATTGATATGATGATTGTTGTGTGTGTACTAAATTATTGATTAAATTGTTGGCGTGTTGATTTTATTAGTATGGTATAACTTAGTTGTGAATTTTTGTTTGTTTATGTTTTTTATGTAATTAGTTATTTTAATTTAAGTATTTATTTAATTATTTTATTTATTTAAATTAATTGAATTGGGCTTAAGGAAGGTTGGACCAAAGGATATGGTCTTGGACTTGGATGAAGCCTTGTTGGGTTAATTAATAAAGGCCCATGGTTAAGTGATTATATATTTAACAAGTGTTATGGAATGACACACACACACACACACACACACACATATATATATATTGATATATATATAGGTATATATGATTTAATTAACTAATGGGTTAATTATGGAAGGTGTATACATATATATATAATATAATATATGTTTAGAGATATATATTATTTAAACATTATTTTTTTTATTTGAGAATCCTAGTTGGAATAAGATTTGAATTTTTAATGTGTATAAATATACACATAAGGCTTCAGGGTTAAAAGTTTACATGTTAGAAAATAAGAGAGACAGAGAGGAAGAAGAAGGGCTGACAAGGAGGAGGTTGGATCTGAGAATGAGGATTTCGGAGTTGGAAGAGACAATCAAAGATTGAAGTGTCGGTTTCTTTTTAAAATCTTTAGGCAAGTTCTTTTCTAACTCTCCTCTTAGGACCCATAAGTTTATCACCTTGAGTATCAGAATTTTAGACTAAATTTATTAATTAAATTATGGTTAGATAGGAATAATTAAATACATAAATTATTATATTTGATTTGTGGATTATTTGATTTTAATTGATATATATAGGTGTTGTTTATATATTTTAAAATTAATCTATAGGTGGATCTATGATCCAGAAGGGTTTATTTCGGTTTCTTTATTTTTTGGAATGTTCCTGTAATTTTTTAGAATTTTTATGATATTTTTAGGAATTTATTAGAATTTATTTTCCAATTATTTGTTTGGTAAATTATATATATATATATATGTATGTATGTATTTTGTATTTATATATACTGGGAGGGTGTGTTTTGGCGAATCAAAAGGGGCTTCTGATTCAGTGTAGCGCGGCATAGCATAAGTTGGTGTGCATGTGAATCAAAGCCATTAACAACAATAGATTGATTCAATGTGGTACGGCGCATGGAGTTTTGGTGCGCCTCAGGTCAGAGACCATTGGATGAGGTTTGATTAATGGAAGGGATCTAGTGTGGCGCGGATCACAGGGATATGGTGTGCGCAAAAATTGAATGGCTGAGATGTGTTGATGGGGAGCGGCTGATCCGGTGCAGGTGAGCTTATGCGGCAGAGAGGAGGGTAGCCAACCAGAGTGCGCCACATCAGCAAGAAGGAGAAGCTGGCGCGTGGCAGCGCATGTGCAGCGCGCGTGAGCGCGTGAAGCCACCTGCCAGTATAGGGAAACGCGTAGAAGCATGTGCAGATAAATTGGGTGCGTGTGAAGGCGCGTGAAGCATGTGGGGAAGCGTGCAGGGTCTTGGAAAGTTCCTGTGTAGTCCGGTGAGGTCCCATAATCGATTTTAAACTTGTTAGGGTTGAAATTAACCATTAGAGGGTGTGTTATGGGTGTTCAGAGAGCCTTAGAGTGTTACTAAGATATTTAGTAGCGTTTAATTGGCAAAAATATAATTAATTAAATATTTTGCCATGGAACGAGGTGTGTATATATATATATGTATGTATATATATGATTTTAAATAATCAAATATTATTAAGAAAAGTGTTATACATATATATATATATATTAAATAATATATGTGTATATGTATATATTAGGTAAGATGATTAGTATTACCGTTATTATTTTGGTGTATCTTGATAGGCTCGTTATTAAATTAACGATATGCGTATAATATGCATGAGATGACTATGTATGAATTATCTTGTTGTTAAGTTGAAAGTTAGTACATGGTTAAATTGTAGGCATGGATGAGTTGCCATAGGCGTAAATATATTGCCTAAGTATTTGTATAAATAAAATACATACATAAGGAGGCATGGTTGAGTTGTCAATATATAAATAAATATATTTATAATGGCATGGTTGATTTGCCAAAAGTATAAATAAATATACTTAAGGAGGTATGGTTGAGTTGCCAATATATAAATAAATATATTCATAATGGCATGGTTGAATTGCTAAAGCATAATTAAATTGTTAGGTGTATTAGATGATTAAAATTTATCTATGGATACTGTATGTATAAGTTGGATTAGGATTAGATATTCTTAAATTAGAATAATCTAGTAGTGACATGTTAGTGTATTATTTTATATATATTAATAAAATAATATTGGTAGAGACATGGATGATTTGTCAAAGCCTAGGTATTGGTTATATGGTTTAAATAACTAAATTCATTATTGGCTTTTGGATTAAATATAATTTTCCTTGAATTATATTTTATTATTTAAATGATTAAATAATTATTTAAAATGGAGGTAAGATTAAAGGGGTTTCTCTTTAAAAGAGAAGGAGATTTGAATTGGTTTAGATATGGTTATGTTTTAGTCATGGTTTAATGGTTTTGAAAATTAATGAAACTATTAAGGGATGTGAAGGTTATACTATAAATAACTATTTTTACATATGCTTATCATTGTTTATTAAACCATAAAACATTATTAGGTTTGGTTTTGATCAGAGATGATCTACTTATTGGTTTTCAGATGTTTGGTAGAAAGAACTTGCTCGTAGGGTTTAACCCACGATTTATTTTTCAGGTTATTAGAGCTTTCAGTCTCGAGGTTGAGGATCCACAGTTGGGAGATTATCATTCATCTATTCATCTTGTGTACTTTTAAGTAGTATTGAATTATTAGATAATGTATTAAGGGGTCCTTAAGTTACGGGATTCCTGAGTTGTAACTGTTGAATAATTATTAATTAATATTTATTTATTAATTTTTTTCAGTGGTTTAGTTATTCTTTATTATTCATCTTTGTAATCTGTGCTTGTTTAAATTCTTTAATTGTTTTGATATTTCCCTGATTTTGTGCACGGATTTGATCAACCCGTGTTCCAAAATTAGGGGGTATCACATCTTGTTTCTATTGAAAAGAAACTTTCTAATGCGTTTATAGATATTAAGATGGCCTAGGGTCATCTTGCAGCTTCTGAAGCCAAGGTGAAGGAACTAGAAGCTGAGAACCTACGCTGGAGGGATGCAATTAATACCTGTACAACTGCTGGGAAACAGATGCAGGAGCGTTACTCCTCTTTGGTGCAATTGTCTAGTGCAAAAGGCCTTCCGGTTCGGCTTTGCTCAAGGCTCAGGTGGCAAGCTAAAGGATCCAGATGCTTTTGACAGAGACATAGAAGTGACTTTTCCTTATGCTGAGGGTCTAAAGGCCCAAAAGGCTGAGGTTCTATTTGCTGAGATGGTGAAGTCTCACCAAGGGGATCTTCCAGCTTCAAGTTCCTCAATTGCTCCAGCTACGGCTTCTGGGCAGAATGTGGTTGATGCCTTTGCTTCAGCTCCTTTTGATCCTAAAAGGAAATAAATTTAACTTTGTAATATTTGTCTGAACCAATGGATATTTGTTTTTGAACAATATTTTTGAATTGTATGATTGCCTTAACTTGCTCATTCTCTGTGTTTATATTTTCTTGGAGAATTTTTATGCCTATAAAACCTTCGGACTCTTTTTAGGGCTTGAAGTTATTTGTTTTTTCCTCGGCACTTTCTTATGCCTTAAAGAAACTTTGGTCTCCTTGTGAACTTCGGACCCCTTATGGTCCGAAGATAAAGGGAAAGGCAGCAAGAAGGGAGTTCCCATGATAGTTCGATCACTAACTGGAAATTGTTATACCATTTGGTGATCTAACTGTCAAGGGAACCCTTCTTATTATTGGCTTACGTGGTGCGAGTATATCAGTATTCGTTTTTTCTTGTATTTTTTTGATGTGGGACAGATTACTTGATGGACTTAGTATTGTCTTGGCCAAATATATTGGGCTTGAGAGTAGGACGCCGAGTGAAGGATATTTGCCTCCACTCGGGCTTATACCTAATTTTGTAAGACTACAAGCCATTAGATTATTGAGGTCCGAAGATTACTGCCTATTGACAGTTGCTTATTCTTAGGGACTTCAAACCTTTTATGGTCCGAAAGGAATTTATGTATTGTTTTGGACTCTTAAAGTCTGAAGATTATTATTCATCGGCAATTGTTTTATGCCTTAGAGGAATTTATCTTTCTCTTTCTCTTATGTCTCCGGACTCTTTGTGGTTCGAGAATTCGTGTTACTCCTCGGCACTTGTTTGTGCATTGGGGAAAATTTTGTTCTTGAAACCTTCGGACTCTCTATGATCCGAAGATATATTAAAAAATAGGCTTAAGAAAGAGTTTCCCCTGATATATAGGTCTTCGATTGAACAATTTCGCTTAAAGATCTATTTATCAGGGGGCATCTTTCTTGGCGGTCAACAATTATGGGATGAAACCATATATTGCACTCCCTTTTCTTGTTTATTTTCGATGTAGGACAATTTCTTTAATGGGCCTAGCGCTATTGGGCTAAGAGTTAGGGCCTGAGAGTGGGACATCTATAAAGAATATTTGCCCCCATTTGGGTTTAGACCCATTTGTATATATTCAAACTCTTGATGTCTGATATTTAAGTTCCTCGGCAGTCACTTATGCCCTAGAGGAATATTTCGTTACTTTCAGACTCTTGAGGTTAGAGGTTTTGAGTTCCTCGGCAATAGTATATGCCTTAGAGGAATTGATAACTTCGGACTCTTGGGGTCTGAAGCTTGAGGTTCCTTGGCAAAGGGATATGCCTTAGAGGAAATTATTGATAACTTCAGACTCTTAGGGTCTAAAGCTTGAGGTTCCTTAGCAATGGGACATGCCTTAGAGGAAATTATTGATAACTTCGGACTCTTGGGGTCCGAAGCTTCAGGTTCTTCGGCAATGGGATATGCCTTAAAGGAAATTATTGATAAATTCGGACTCTTGGGGTCCGAAACCTGATGTTCCTCGGCAATGAGATATACCTTAGAGGAATTTATTGATAACTTCGGACTCTTGGGGTCCGAAGCCTGATGTTCCTCGGCAATAAGATATGCCTTAAAGGAAATTATTGATAACTTCAGACTCTTGGGGTCTGAAGCCTGAGGTTGAGAAGAGGCCATGTTTGTAGAGTAATTCTCTGGACTCTGGAGGCCAAAGATTTAAAAATGATAGGAGGCCATGAAAAAGAGTAACCGTGACTGGGAAGTCTCATATTCGTTTGTTTGGGAGACTCTATTCCACGGAGACTCTCTTCATGGCGTTTAGCTGTGGTGAGGAATGGTTATATTAACCATTTTTTCTCTTATTTTTTAGCAATATGGGACAAAAATAGAGACATTTTTTATTTATTTTTTTAAAAAAGGTCCTACTAGTATAAAGGAAAATATATTAAAATTATTTTCTTTTTCGTAATATCTATATTAGGGTATTAGTCTTGCCCCCTATTATGAAAAGAAAATAGTAATGAATTTGAGAGAAACAATATCTCACATTGAATAAAAAGTAGCAATAAATATCAATATATTTGTGGGGGTTAAATGTTCGTTTATATATCGTAATGAAGACCGTTGGATACACGAGACCATTGATCGTTCGTGTATCTGACATTCTCGATCTTTTGGAGTATCACTACATCACACATTTACAAAAGAGGATGTAAAAAGATGTAGTAAATAAGAACTTTTATTATATGGGCCATAAACAGCCTTATTCGTATAAAATAAAAAAATAAAAAAATTGACGAAATTTTCTAATGGTAGTACCTTTTGAGATGTATTGCATTCCATGGATATGCAATTAATCGTCCATCGGCTTCAACTAGCCTGTAAACTCCTTTCCCCACTACTTCTGTAACTCTGTAGGGTGCAGTCCAATTGGGCTATAATTTCTTTACATGTGTTGTCTCCTACTTCAGCACCCAATCTCCTACTACAAAGCTTCTAAACTTGACCCGCTTATTGTAATAGTTTTGCAACTGCTGTTGATATGAACCGAGCCTTATTACCACAGCAGCCTTCTTTTCTTCCAAGAGTTCAAGGCCATGTTCGAGCTGTTGATCGTTGTCCCCCTCGAGTAGTAAGTGCATTCGAAAAGTTGGAACAATTGACTCTGTTGGGATGACAACCTCGAAACCGTAAGCCATAACAAATAGACTTTCACCTGTTGGCCTTTGCGGAGTGGTTCAATAAGCCCAGAGCACATTGGGAAGATTTTCGTACCATTTAGACTTGAGTTTTTCCAATTTCTTCTTCAGACAGTCAAAAATAGTTCGATTAGTTATCTCAGCCTGTCCATTCCCATGTGGATGGCTTACTGCGGCTAACTTCTATCTGATTCCATACTCGGCAAAGAACTTCCTTATACTCCTGTTGTCCAGGTTCTTTCCATTGTCCATTATGATGACCTTCGGTACTCCAAAACGGCAGATTATATTGTTCCATAGAAAGTTTTCACTTGCTCATGAGTCACACTTGAATAGGCCTCTGCTTCTATCCATTTTGTGAAATAATCCATAGCCAATAGTTTTTCACTTGCTCCAGAGTTTTGGGTAGAGGACCTAACATGTCGATTCCCCATTAAGTAAAAGGCCATGGATTTGCCATTGTATGTAAATATTCAGCCGGTTGGTGCTTCATTGGGCCATAGCGCTGGCATTTGTCGCACCTCCTGGCATATTCCTCGGCGTTTCTGTAATACCCCTAGTTTTCAAAAGGATATAATTGGAATTTTTATTGTGTTTTAAGTGCGTATGTGGCTATGTGTTTGTATGGTTTCATGTTTTATTTAAATTGATTTAATTGTTAATTGATTTGTTGATTAATTGTTTATGTGTTTTAATTTATGTAAATAGTTCTTGATATTTTGATTTTTATGTTTTTAAAAGAATGGAATTGGATGGTAGTAATGGACCAGCCAAAGGGTCACATAGAACTACTTGGACAGGAGGTTTGAAGGGTACGAGTTTTTACCCATGTATGGATGGTGGTATATATCTAATTGAGTATATACGTATGTAAGGATAGAGTAGTATTATTAGTCATAGTTATTTATTATTTATGTTAATAATAAGAATTTAGCAGGTAGTATATATATATATATATATATATATATATATATATATATAATTATAAATTATGTATATATTTAATCGTTATATTTTATGTAATTAGGTTTTAGTTTCTTTCCGTCGATTTTGGATTTCAATAAGGATTAGGGTTGGAGTAGGTTTAACCTATAAATACATAGGATGTCTGCATTAGGGTTGGAAAAACCCTTATAGCAGCAGAGAGGGACGTGAGAACAGAAAGAGAAATAGAGAGAAACTGAGAGGAAGAAAAGTTAGGTTTCAGGCTAGAGGGCTGAACCAAAGAGGAGGAGGAACAGGGGCTGGCTCGTGGGTTAAACCAAGAGCGGCAGAGGAGGTTCAATGGCAACTAAGGTCGCCGGAAAACCTAGGAAGAAGACGGTTAAAGGTTTCAAACCGAAACCTTAAGAGGCAAGTTCTATTCTGTCTCTCTCCCTCTATGCATACATAGATGATCTTTAGGATTTTAATCGGATATTAATTGAATCTTGCATGTTTTATATATATTGAATTGTTTATCTGTGTGTGTTTAAATTTACTCTGGAATTGTTCTTACAAATTTGGGTTTCAGTTTTGAACTTAAAACATGTTGAATCGGTAATTGATTTTAGAGTTCTTTTTACTGCAAACTGATTTAAATAAAGGACTGGGATGATTTTGGATATTTTTTAGACTCTTAAGATCAGTATTTATGAAGAACAGAATGGCTGGAAACAGCCGGAGACGAAGCAGATAAAGCGTAGAGGTGCAGTGCTCTCAGAGAGGGAGAAAGAGCAGGCTTCAGGAGGTTGGGAGCCGGCTCCCCTCTTCACAGAGCCAGCTCCAAGGTCTAGGGAGCCGGCTCTGAGGTGGTTAGAGCCTACTGCATTGTCTTGTGAGCAGGCTCTGTTGTTTTAAGGCGTGTGGAAGCTATTTTTGCGCACTGTTTGGTTAAAATTGGTTATTTTGAACTGTGTTGGGTTATTGAGATGATTTTAAATATTAATTCATGGAGTATTAAAGCCCTAGGATGCAACAATTTACTTATATGCTAATGTTTTTTAAACAGTATGAAAATTTAAAACAAGTCGTATGTTGTTCACGGATGTAACGGATAGAGAGGATGTAATTACTTAAACTGTGTCTAGCAATTTAATGGACTGTAGCATGGACTCCAAACATAAAATTATGCTATAATAGAACCCACATTGCATAATTAGTGTCTTTGTGCTCATGGATTTAACAGTAGGAAAGTTTAACTGATCTTGCATACTGTTAACGGATATACAGGATTAAATCATTTAGTTTTGTTTTAACAATTTAATGGACTGTCGTATGGTTTGCAAATCATGTTTTGGGTGCATAATAGGGTCATTTAATTATCAGACTTGTTTTATGCATACTCTGGTTTTAATTGCTGAAATATTAAATTCTTTTCTGCAATTCCATGGATTACTGTTATGGATTTTAAATTGCTGAACTACTATATTATGTTCTGTAATTACATGGATGTTATGGACTGTATGCACCGGTATGGGACGGTGGCATACTAGGGATGGTTTAGCTCAAAACGCTAATTCATACCTTTTATGGATTTTAATTGGTGAACTGATTTACCGGTTCTTTCAATTATATGGATTTTGTGGATTATATACACCGGTATGGAACGGTGGCATATTAGGTTTGAATTAGATCAAAATGCTAACTCCTATCTATTCTGGATTTAGGAAATGGATTTAATATTAATATTTAAATCCTGATTAAATGTCGTGTCTTGGCAACGAACAGTTGAGCGGCACTTCATTGGTTTTGGATGGAATTTATGTATATATCTATGGTACCACGATATGAGCTTGAGTCTCATGATCATTGGTTAGGGAGCGTATATGCATTGGGATGCATAGCTGGTTATGATGGTTAAGGTATACCCTGTTAGGTCTAGGTACTCATGCTCACCTTTGGATGCGTTTTTGCATGTTGCCTTCTATTCAGGTTGAGACCCCCATTGTAGTCCAGTGAGAGCCCTTTAGTGTGGATATATATATGTATGGACTAGATAGCTATTGTTGAGATATCTAAGGTGTATCTGCGTATCAGGTCTCTGTTTGGATTGTAATTAATAGAACTTGTTCGTGGGCCTGACCCACTATTATTTTTTTAGGTATCGGACTGTTCCAGTTTTAGAGCTTGTTCGTGCTGAGCAGAAACGGTCACTCATTCTTCCGACTGCGCAAGACTGGTATTTATATTTAGTTTTGGTTTTCCTTGTTTGGTTTAGTTTAACTTTAGTTGGGTTTTGAATAGGGGTCCACTAGATGGATTCCCGAGTTGTATTCGTGGAGAATTAATTGTATCAGAATGTTTTATTATTAATAAGAATTTATTCTGAGGAGTTATTGGATTTTCATTTTAGTTTTTTTCAGCAAATTTATTTATTCATGTTTATCTTAATTGTATTATGTGTTCGTTTATTGCTAATTGGTTTGATATCCTCTGGTAATTGGGCGTGGGCCTAGCCAACCCGCATCCGGAAATCCGGGGGTATCACAGTTTCTAGCCAAGTACGGTCAAAAATAGCCTTGAGTTAAAATTTTGCGGGCGAGGGACCTTTCGCCTGAGTGGTTGCCACAATCCCAATCATGGACCTGTTTCAATACCTCAAGGGACTCCGTAGGAGTTAAGCACTTCAAATATGGGCTTGAGAATGACTTTTGGCATATTAAGTTATTAATGATGGAGTATTTGGCTGCTGCAAACCTTACTTTTCTGGCCTCATCCTTTTGATTTGGAAAGATTCCGTTTTTGAGATAGCCTTCCAGTGGATTCGGCTCCCTTAGAACCTCTGGGATTACCATTACTGGCAGCTGATGACTCAAGCTAGGTTCTTCCAAGGTGTCAATAGGCACAATCCGGATCAAATCACCATCTGAGGATGAGGCCGTTATGGCTAGTTTGTCTGCTTCAGAATTCTCTTCTCTTGGTACTTGGTGAAATTCTATGTGATCGAATCCACGCGTTGCACATTCGACAGCCTCCTTATATGCCCTCGTTCTTTCTTCTTTTGGTTGATACTTTCCTGTTACTTGATTCACAATGAGTTGTGAGTCACTAAAAACTTTTAAACACTTTACCTGGAGTTGATTTGCCAGTCGAAGCCTAACTAGCAAGGTTTCATATTCGGCCTCATTGTTGGTGGTTGAAAAATCCAAACGGATTAGTTGTTGCAATTTTGTTCCTTCTGGAGTTGTGATTATAATCCCTGCCCTTGCACTAGTCAAGTTCGAGGAACCATCTACATAGAGCTCCCAATGTGGTTCTAGAAGTTCTAGCTCTTTGGGTTTGTCTTCATACTCTGAGAGGAAATCGGCCATGGCTTGTCCTTTGTGTGACACCTTTGGCTCATAGGTTATGTCAAAAGAACTAAGCTCGATTGCCCATTTTGTAGTTCTTCATGACAGATCTGGCTTAGAGGGGATGGCTCGCATAAGATAATTTGTGAGGACCATTATGCGATGAGATTTGAAGTAGTGCCGAAGCTTTCTCTTTGCATATACTAAGGCTAGTATGATCTTCTCTGCCTTGTTATATCTTGTTTCAACATCTGTCATTGTCTTACTTGTGTAGAAGACTGGATACTGATTCCCTCTTTCCCCTCGAATCAATACGACACTTGTGGCTATGTCGGAGATTGTTAAATACATGATGAGGGTTTTATCAGGCTTCGAGGCAGACAAAATTGGGGGTTTAGTCATGTAATACTTTAGTCTAGTAAGAGCTTCTTGCTGCTAAGGTCCCCATATGTCTCTGTTCTTCGACCGTATGGCATCAAAGAAAGGTTTGCACTTATTGGACAACCGAGATATGAAGCGGCTAAGAGCTGCTATTTTGCTGGTTAGTGAGATACCCCTCGATTCTAGAGCCACGGGTGATAAGTCTAAGCACAGATCTGAGGGATACCAGACAATTAATATTTAACAAGCATGAGTACAAAAGATTAATAATAAATAAATAAATAGTTGAAAAGAATTCTAATTAATAATCCTTAAAAAAATGTTAATTAAAATAATCCTCCAATAATGGAACAACTTGGGAATCCATCGAATGGACCCCTAATAAAAATCTCAACTGAAGAAAAACTGAACTAAAGAAGAAATCCAAAACTAAACATAAATAGCAAGCCAACGTAGTTGGAATAATGAGTGACTGTCTCTGCTTAGCATGAACAAGCTCTAAGACTGGAACCGTTCGATACTTGAAAAATAATAGTGGGTCAGGCCCACGAATAAGTTCTATTCTAACTACAATCCAAATAGAGACCCGATATGCAGATACATCCTAGATAACTCAACAATATATATCTAGTCCATACATATATATATCCACACTAAGAGACTCTCACTGGACTACAAAGGGGGTCTCAACCTGAATAGAAGGCAATATGCAAAATGCACCTGAAGTGGGCATAAGTTCCTAGACCTAATATGGTACACCTCTACCATTATAGTCAGCTATGCATCCCAATGCATATACGTTCCCTACCCATCGATCCTGAGATTCAAGCTCATATCGTGGTACCATAAATATATATTTAAAATCCATCCACTTCTAAAGTAGTGCTGCTCAACTGTTCGTTGCCCTGACACGATATATAGTAGGATGTAACATTATTGTTAATTCATTCCCTTATTCCAAAGTAGGTAGGACTTAGTATTTTGAACTAATCCGTCCCTAGTATACCACCATCCCATACCGGTGCATACAAACCACAATATCCATATAATTGACAGAACATAATTTAATGGTTCATCAATTAAAATCCAGAATAAGCATAATAAAGATCTGATAAGTATATAATCATATTATGTATCCAAAACAAGATTTAAAAATCATGTCACAGTCATTTAAATTGCTAAAATCAGATTAAGCAATTAAATCCTCTCTATCCGTTAACAGCATACAAACTTATTTAAAATTTCATACTGTTCAAATCATTAGCATATAAATAAAAATTATGCATTATAGGATTTTAATACACCATGAAATAATATTTAGAACCCTCATTAATATCCCAAAACAATTCGGGAAACCCAAATCATCCAAACAGTGCCCAAACTAACTCCAGTGCGCCTCAAAACTTGAGAGCAGGCTCAACCACACATGGAGCCAGCTCCCTACACCTTGGAGCCATCTATATACATGAGGGAGCCGGCTTTTCACTTGAGGAAGCCGGCTCCCTCTTCCATGAAGCTGGCTCTTTCCCCCTCTAAGAGCCCTAAACCCGTTTTACCCTTCTGCCTCGTCTCCGGCAAGTTCCAACCCTTCTGAACTTCTCTGTTACAGTTACTAGGATCTAATCCATGTCCAAAACCAACCCAGAAACTCATTAAAACCACAGTATACATCAACACAACAATTAACACACATACTGAAACAATTGATACAATAAATAATTTCAATTTAACAACATACAATCTAGTTTAATCATTGAATAAACATGCATACAAGATTAATTTTAACGTCCAATTAAGTCCTAGAGGTTCTCTAGGCATGCACAGAATACAAGTCAAAGGGAAGGAGCAAGAAATAGAACTTGCCTTTGAGATTTCAGAATAAAATCTCGGCGTCGTCTTCCTAGCTTTTTTCAGCAATTCTTCACTGCTCTAACTCCTCTGTTGCCCCTTGGTTCAACCTACGAGCAACACTCCTTCCTTCTCTCTTTGATTCAACCTTAATCTTAGACAAACCCTAGTCCTCCTCTCTCTGTTTTCTCTCAGACCTCTCTGTATCTCTCCGCTATTATGTTTCGTGAATAGGGTTCTGAAACCCTTGGCAGACTTATACAAGTATATTTATAGGCCAATAAAATTTACCCTAATTCTAATCATAATAAGAGACGGAAAAAATAAAATAAAAAATATAACTAGTCGGCCATAGCCCACAATGTGATTACCTAAAATAATATAAAATCCAATTTAACATTATTAAAATTTAAAATTAAACTAACCTCATAACCTAATTAAACAATTAATGAAAACAAATAAAACAATTTTAAACCTATAATTCAATTAAACAAATAAACCAATTTAAACAATTAATGCAATACCACATAAGCATACAATTCAATTAAAACAATTAATTCAAGTAAATAATTCAATAATTAAACAATTAGACAAATAATCAAATAAAAATGCAATAAAATAATTATTTAAAATACTGAGACTATCCTTTTAAAATTAGGGGTATTACATTCTTCCCCCCTAACAAAAGGAATTCCGTCCTCGATGGGTTATCGATGATAACTTCGACAGCTTCAAGAGATTCCTCGATGGGTTTTGCTGTTTCTTCCTTTACTTTTGCTTCCAAATACTTGGGCTGAGGATTCTGTAATTGCTATTTAGCAACACCTTCAAGGGCTGTATTTGATTTGGATATCTTAACTCCTTTCTTTGCTTCTTTTAATGTCAACATGTAGTATTCTTTTGCAGCAACTTGATCGCCCCAAAGGTTAATAACTTCTTTTCCATCTGCAGATAAATATTGCATCATCTGATGTAGAGTAGATGGCACCCCATCTATTCGGTAAATCCAACCTCTCCCCATAATGAGATTGTAAGAAGGATGAATTTCTGTCAGAATAAAGTTTTCTTTAAGTGTCCTTTTCACAGCAGTGACTGATAAATCGATTATCCTAATAGGGTCCACTTTCATTCCATCGAACCCCCTCAAAGGATTGGACATGGCTCGAACCCCATCAAAGGACTGGACATGGTTCAAATTAATGACGATGAGATCTCTAACTGCTACAAGACTGCCTTAGTTATAGTATTGGCACTACTGCCAGGGTCTACCAGGACTCTTTTAATCAAACAGTTTGCTACTAGAAGACTAATAACGAGTGGATCTTCATGGGGAAACTACACTCTAGATAAATCTCCATCTCCGAATCCGATACTGATATTACCCGAAGTGATGGTATTTACTGAGGATAACTTCCTTAGCTTGTGGACAACCTTCAATCTAGAGCAGTACACCTCTTTTGACTCTTGGTCTTCCTTCGATTTTCAATGTATTGCATAAATGACCTTCACTTGATTACCTTTCACTTTCCGAGGATTAACTTCCCTCGGCCTTGTATGCTCCTTTGGCCCGAGATAATCTGCTAGGTCTCCTCTGGCTATTATGTTTTCCATCTGTCGCTGAACGGATCTGCAATCATTAGTTGTATGCTCATAATCCCTATGGTAAGCGCAGTGTTTGCTTTTGTCCCTCTGCTCCAGGGGTTGCCGTATTGGTTGAGGGAATGTGAATCTTACTTTGTTCTCCTAGAATAATCGAGTCAATGTGATACGGAGAGGTGTTACCCTCTCTTGGGTCTTCAGGTATTTGGGCAACTAGTGCTGAAGCATACTGGTTTCTTTGACTTTTTGAACTTGAAGCTTTTCTCGAGGCTTATTTTCTACCGTGACGGGCGTAGAATGTTGTGCTCGGTGGGCCACACTCTCCTCAAGTTGAATGTAAATTTGTGCCTTGGCATTGAGAGCCTGCATGTCCGGAGGGGAGTATTTGACTAAAGAGGTATGAAACTTAGTCCCTTGGATTATACCGATCTTGAATGCTTCTACAGTAGTCTCAGGGTGACAATTTGCTATCTCCGAAGCCTCTATGTTGTATCTGGACAGGAAATCCTGTAACATTTTTCCTCTCTTCTGTCTTATAGTGAAGAGACTAGTGATAGTCTTTTTCTGCTTCTTATTACCGCAGTATTGTGCTAGGAACATGGAGCACAAAGTTTTGTAGTTCGGGATTGACTTGTGTGGCCTATTCTTGAACCATTTCAGTGTAACTCTTGTTAGACTACTTGGGAAAACTTTGCACATGAACGCGTCATTGTGGTTATCCAGAGCCATCTTCTAAGAATAGTGATCGATGTGACGGGAAGGATCTCCCGTGCCATGGAACTGAGTGAAGGTCAACATGGTGAATTTTTTGGGTCTGTCGATATAGTATATCTGATCAATGAATGGAGTTTTCACCAGAGAACCCTTATGCTCCCTAGCCATCTCGGTGGGTGTCTGAATCTTCAGGAGCTTCTTTTCATCAAAGACCTCGTGTACACCATTTTGAACGCCATTTGTCCATACTGTGAGTTTGCGGCTGGATTTGGCCTGTTCGTCTTGTGTACGATGAGGGTGGTTGTCTGAAGTTATTGCCTCGGTTCTCGTCCTTTGCTTCTACCGACTCTCGTTGGCTTAAGCGTCGTCAACAGGAGGAATATTGTGGTTGGGGGGAGCTCCCGCTACATTACCTGGTGGTAGTTGTAGTGCTATTTGTGCCATAACTATCTAGAGAGCATCGTTCCTTTGCTGAAGCAATGCAATCTGAGCCGTACTTGCCTCGTTTGCTTGACAGAGGGTCTCAAACTGCTGTAAAAACTCTTCTTGTATCTTTTACATTAGTTCTATCTGTTGATCGGTTGCGGTTGCGGCTCTTCCGATTGACATCCCGGATCGTAGTAGTATAAAAGATTTCAAATCACTCGTGGGGGTATATTTCTATACCTTTTGTTGTGATACCACCTTTATCATGCCCCAAAACCGAAGTCCAGATTGTAAACATACAATTGACAATGAAAGGCTCGGGCTTAGAAATGTCTGATCGAGCTCTGGTACATTCCCCAAACATTCAATTAAAATAGTAATAACCATGGTTTGTAATTAAAATAACCCATTGGTTCTAAATCATTTTTTTTTTCTTATTTTTTTTAACGTTACCCTGTCCTAACATGCATACTCAAAGTTCATTTTTCTTTGTCCACGCATTATATGAAAATGTAAAGCAAGTTTCATAATTAAATTCCCATAATCCTTTAATTACAATATTTGAATATAATTTGTTTGTAAAATACTTCATAATATACATGCTAGTCTCAAAATATACATTTTTCCATTTATAAAAAGGATGTGATACAAAATAAACACCAACATCCATCTTGGCTGTGGAGGAACTTCCTTTACGACCTCCTGTCCATAACCTAAAAAGAAATGTATATATAATAGGAATAAGCAAACCACAGCTCAACATGAAATGCCTAAACCACATTCCTTATGAATCCACACAAAGAATTGGAATTAGAAAGGGAATCATACTAATCAGGGGAAGATAATCATCACATAATCATGTTGTCTCACAAAACAGTCAACATTGAACCAGGACAAAAGGATAGCCACTCATGGCTAAATACTAATACAAATGAAGAATTACCATTTCTATTACCCCTCAACACAACAACCTTTCCAAACATTTACCGAGCTGGTCCTCATCTTTTGTACCCTTTCCCTCTCTTTCTAATAATAGGATTTTACCCCACCTCCTTAAGATTCCACACATAAGGAGTGTACATATCACATATGTATGAAAGAGAACAGGAAACATGATAATCTGGATAATAAACATATGTGCTGAAATGAAATATCATGAAATGTAATGACAATGCCAATGACACTTCCGTTTTTCCTGAATTTCCAACAAATGACTCACTTTCACTGTTAATGTAACCCGATTCGAGTCATCCCCCCGGCATCACGAGAAGAGAATTGGTCAACT
Organism: Cornus florida; assembly: GCF_030987335.1. Lineage (NCBI taxonomy): Eukaryota > Viridiplantae > Streptophyta > Magnoliopsida > Cornales > Cornaceae > Cornus > Cornus florida. Next base: position 52,469,458 of record NW_026775575.1, on the reverse strand, counting down.
ATCCTTGGCCTAGGTCATCCCCCTAGCGCCATTCGGGGCCTAGTGACTCAACCACGCGTAGGGTGTTTTCCTACGTCCCTCTAGGTTCTATTAACTATACGGACACAAGTCATCCCCTTGCCGTCTGGTTCTTTGACATACTCAAAGTTCTTTCTTTTCTTTTTAACCTTTACCCTTTCTTATCCCAACACCATGCAATGCAAACTCATGCTAAATGAATTTCATAATAGCATACCATGTCAACCGTGCAATGACAACTCTCATAACAACACTGGGATAAGATGCCATGTACAATGAATACAATACAATTTCGTCATTTGCTACCTTAGCATTTGCAAACCACCTACACACAACATTACCTTCAAAAAACCCTACCATCCTAGGTATCAATCCTTCCGTTCTAGGATTATAAAATCCACTCCCACATTCTCACAATACCATGCATAATGAATGCATGCAACCCACCATGAGGTGCTACGACATTGCTATGGCTATTATGTACTCACATAATATACTCAACTAGAAGAAGAACTCTAGAACAACCCCTACCTCAATTAGAATGAAAATCCCAATTACCACCGAAATGAAATCGCCCTAGATTTTTCGTCCGCAAAATAGAATTTTCAGCTTGTTACCTTCAACTTTGAAAATTCATAAAAATTTTAATTCTTTATCAAATTTAATAATTCCAAAGCCCAATGAAAGCTTAAACACTATAATTTTAAAATATCAATTTAGTTTCACAAATTCCTTTCCCCATTGAAATAGTTTTAACACACAACTTCGAACTAGATTCTGCCAAGAAATAAACTTCCAACCTAAAGCTTCCAACTTTGAAAAATCATGAAAAATTCAATTCCTATCCAAATTGAATGAATCTAAAGACCATTGGAATTTTAAAGACCATATTTTTTTAATGTAATTTTACTTTACCAAAATACCTCACCATTTAAAGCAGTTTTAATGAGAAATCTCGAAGAAATTCTGTCTTCAAACTAGAATTTTCAACAAGATGACCCTAACTTCAGAAATTCATAGTAAATTTATTTCTCAACCAAATTGTGTGAAACCAATTCTTAATGAAAGATAATTAACTATATTATCCTAATATAAGTTTATCTCTAAAAGATAAATCTTGAATTTACATGAATTTGGGCAGAAAATCAACATGTAATTTTGATCGGTGTATGCCGCACCACCGTCAAGCTTGAGAGTGTGTGTTTTAAGGCGAGGGCCAAGAGTTTTACATTTATAGAAGCCACTACTACTTTCACTATGAATATAGCTAGGGCGAGTAGGGATCGTCCCAAGGGATTGTGAGGATTGAACAATGTCGTGGAATCGTTATTAGGGCTAGTAGGTCGATTAATCAAACAATTGGTTGGGTGGTTGATTAGAGAACAACTAAATTAAACTAAGTGATAACAAAGAATGCAATTAAGAGTAAGTAAGAAAGAGAGAGATCTTGGGGTTTAGAGATCACCACCAAGCAATGCATTTCTATAACGTTGACAAGTGACTAATGAGGGCAAATGGTGTGTTGCAATATTGGTGTGTGTGTGTTTGGTTGATTCAACAAGCAAGGATGACTAGTTAAGCATGTATTGTCTAAACATCATGTGAAAGGCACAATATATCTAAGTAATGAAGCATATATTGTCTAAACAACATGTGAAAGGCATAATAGATCAAAACAAGTCATTAATCCTTTCATTAAGCTCACAATCGAAATACAACACAAGGATAGAGACATATGCTACTTGCATTCAAAAGCTTGGATCATCAAACAACAAGCATAGATTGTCCTCCCATTTACACTACACTACAACTACATTACATCTACACTACTAGTATGAAAATAAACTAGGGGAGAGGCACAATCCATCAAGGAATAAGTATGAACCATCAAGAGAATCACAAGAGCATTCCTTTAAGCACTATGTTTTGACAATCTCCAAATCTATAGCATCAATACACATAGACATGCATCAATAACACAAAATCTAGAGACAAGCACATGGACATCTATTCTAGCATACATAGACATATGGATAGAATGAAATGATCAATTAGAAGCATTAAACCACATAAATCATTGAGTAAACAAGATCTATATATATCAAAGTGTCAAAACATCAATTACAACACTAATCCCTCAATAATACACAAGATTAAGATAGAGAAAGTATGCTTGGGGCTAACTCTAGCCCCAAGAGGATGTTTAGCCACTCATGGTGATGTTGCTCCAACCCTCAAGGGCTAACTCCATGGTTGAAATCTGCTCCTTGTTGATGAAGAATTCCTCCCTTTGTGTCTCTAGCCTCCTCATCCTTTAAACTTCCCTTCCAAGAGAATAAACCCTAAAATTGTGTATATCTCAAAAAGTGCATCATATTCCTTTTATAGGTAGGTCAAGTGGCACATAAAATGAGCTGGGGTCGTGCAAAGAATATTCTCTAATGATTGGATAGAGGACAGATTGCACAAGCTGGAAATTTAACTTTTTCGCACTAGAGGAAGTTCAATCGATCGAACCTTGGACTTGGATCGATCGAACTGGCTGAGATCCATCGAACTTAGGCTGGATCGATCCAACTGGTTGAGCTTTTTGGGAAAAGACAAATCTGAGATATTTTGAGAGATATTTTTGGGAAAAGGACAAAAGTGGTTAGTAGGTGGTACAGCTGTAGATAGGATCAATCATTTGAATAAGGACAAAAGTGTTCGATCGATCGAAGGGTGGTGTTTGATCGATCGAACTTTTGGACTTTATGCTTTTGGGCCAAGGCTTGGATCTATCTTGAAATACTGAGATCGATCATTGTTCGATCGATCGAACCTTGAAGTTGGATCGATCGAACTTTGCTACTTCCCACCTTTGGCTTCATTTGCTTCTTTCTTTCTCTACTTTGCTCCTTTCTTTGTTTAATCCCATAATTGCTTCAATTAAGCTCTTATTTGGCTGAGTTAGCTTATTTTCGGGATAAGTGCCTGAAAATGGAAATAATACGAAATTAATCTAAAACGGTAAAGTAAAATAGATAAAGATACTAGAATGCTTAAGCTTAAGGTGTTTAAATACGCACTTTTCAGCGCTCATCACACCCCCAATGTATCAATGGATGACAATAATAATGATCATGTTGAGGACCTTAGTCACATAGACCAACAAGGTATCCTTTATCCCAATGTACATAAAGAGAACATACAAGTACCATTAGGCATGCCTAGGCCATTCATTCACTAACCACCACAACAACAAGGCCAAGTTCTATATGGAATGCCAAGGCCAATGTATGCTCCACAACCTCACATCATCAATCAAGGAATTCAAAACCAAGGTGTTCATGTTGCACCTCAAGTAGCTAATCCACCTCTTGCTTTAAGAGACCATTATGTGCCTAACGAGTATAATGCACCTACATGCATCCAATTGCCTCCATTTAGAGCGCATCATTATGAAATTAAGCCACAAACTATTTAAATGCTTCCTAATTATCATGGACTTCCAAGTGAAGAACCTTACAACCATTTGGATGAGTTTCTTGAAGTATGTTTCACCGTAAAATATACGGACATGCCAGAGGAGATTTTAAGACTCAAACTTTTTTTATTCACCTTAAAAGACAAGGCAAAGTATTGGTTTAACAATCTTAGGCCTTTTTCAATCACTTCTTGGGCAGAAATGCAACAAGAGTTCTTGAAGAAGTACTATCCAGTTTCTAAGACCAATGCCATGAGAACCTCAATTCGAGAATTTTCATATGGGGATGGAGAAACGTTTCATGAGGCATGGGAACGCTTCAATGAATTGCTTAGGAAGTGTCCACATCATGACATGCCCAAATGGCAATTAGTTCAATACTTCTTTGAGAGCTTATCGGACAATTATAAGGGTATGGTTGATGCTTCCATGGGTGGCTCATACATTGACAAGTATGAGGATGACGTGTGGCGTCTTTATGAGAGCATGAGTGAAAATTCTTTGTATAGAACATTATCATCCAAGAATGGTAGAAATTCACAAGGTAGAAAGAGTGTTGGCTTACATCAAGTAGACCATTCAAATGAAATAGCCGCCGAAATGAAGTCTTTATCTCAAAGGTTTGATCAATTTTTGATTAACCAAAACTCGGCAAACCAAGTATTTTCCTTCCCTAACCATTCTCATCATGCATCAAATGAAACATGTATGACTTGTTCTAGTGTTCTTCATTCTACTTCTCATTGTCCTCACGAACAAGTGCAAAATGAACCTAATGAACAAGTCAATGCAGCTTTTGTAAACCAAGGGAACAATCCTTATGGTACTTATTATAATCCAAGTTGTAGGAATCATCCGAATTTCTCTTGGAAAAACCAAGGAGATGGCTCAAATCCTTCCCAAGGCGGTTTTCAAGGGAAGTACATTCCACCTCCACTTCAAAACCAAGGATCCCAAGGTTATAGACCTTATCAATCATAAGGGAATCAATTTTCTAATTCTCATTTTCCCAACCAATCTTATTCCCAAGGTAATACTAGAAGTCCTGCCTTTGAAGAAAAAGTTTTAAATGCTTTGGGCACTTTAGAGGCTAACACTCAATTGCTTCATTGTCACTCTCAATCTATTGCAAAGCTAGAAACCCAAGTAGGGCAAATAGCAAGCACTCTCAATGCAAGAGAGAAGGGAAAGATGCCCATTAATGCCCTACCTAAGCAACAATGTGTTGTGGAAACCCATTCCTCATTGAAAGGCCACACCATTGAACATGTTAATGCGGTGACTACCTTGCGGAGTGGCAGGATTGTGGACAATCAAGTAGAAATGTCCGATGAAGAGAGTGAACCGGTGCAACCTCAAGTTGTCACCCGTCCCGTTTCACATCCCATTCCTCCTTCATTGCATATACATGACATTGCAAATGAGAAAGTTTTGAAAAATGTGTTTGAAAAAGAAATTTTAAAAAATGATGTTGAAAAGGTTTTGTTGAAAAATGATTTGGAACACAATGATTTGAAAACTTCTTATGTTGAAGAAAGTTCAAAAGAAAATTCTGAAAAAGTGTTTGAACCAAAAGTTCCATTTCCAGATGCCTTAAAAGGATCCATTTCAAAAGACAAGCAAAAGGCAAAAACCAACAAAATTATTGAAATGTTTAGGTAAGTGAAAGTTAATCTTCCACTATTGGATGCAATCAAGCAAATTCTGGCTTATGCCAAATTCTTGAAAGACTTGTGCACCCAAAAGTGGAAGAACAAGAGCCAAGCACAAAGAAAAGTGGTTTTGACCGAGCAAGTAAGCTCAATTTTGCAACATAACACTCTTCCAAAGTTTAAGGACCCCGGTTCACCCACTACATCATGCATTATTGGTGATCATATCATTAATCGGGCGCTTCTTGACTTAGGAGCATGTGTTAACCTTCTTTCATACTCGGTTTATGTCAAATTAGGCATAGGTAAATTGAAACCGACGTCGGTAGTTTTGCAACTTGCCGACCGATCCATTAAGAAGCCTAGGGGTACAATTGAGGATGTTTTGATTAAAATTGATAAATTCTTCTTCCCGGTTGATTTCGTTGTCATAGACACGGAACCGGTCCCCAATCCTAAGAGCCAAATTCCCGTTATCCTTAGCCGTCCTTTCTTGGCAACCGCTAATGCCAACATCAATTGTAGGACGGGGATAATGAAGATCTCATTTGGCCACATGAAGGTGAAGTTGAATATCTTTAGTCCCACACCCAATTCATTTGACAAATATGAAGGAGAGGTTAATGTTGTAGATAAATGTCATGATCTTCAATGTCAAGGGAATGGGCTTTTGTGTAAGACCAAAACTTCCAAAGGATCATCTTCAACCTTGCATTCTCAAAATCTTGTTTCGAATTCTTGCTTTGAAAGGGCATGGAAGCCCAAAGGTCGTGATTGCATAGACAAGGGACCAAAAGTTTCTTTTGAGCTTAATCCAACAAGTTCTTCAAAGAACCATTTGTTGGGTGGAGTTCAATGCATCTATCACCCCAACAAGGAGGGGATGCATTAAAGATCTTTGATCCGGGCTAAAAGAGCCCAATGTCTTGCTAGAGACGTTAAAGACTAGCAAAAGCATTCGTAAGGTGTCAAAACCCTATTCCTCCCTCATTTCTATCTTTCATTTCATTTCTTACGAAGTCTAGATACTTGTTTTTGGTTCTCATATGCATTGAAAGGAACTTTGGTGAGGATTGCATGAGCTTTCATGTCATTATTGAGCATTCTGCATAGTTTGATTGATCTTAAACCTGAGTTCGATCGATCGAACTCCATTCTGCATCCAACACTTAGAAAATTTTTTGACCTGTAGAAACCTGCATCCAAATCACCTCTTTGTCTTATCGTTCTAACTAACTCTTAAATCGATCAGGAGACCTTCGATCGATCCAACTTCCAAGTTCGATCGATCTCATGATTCAACACTTAGAAAAATTTTGTGCCTACATAAACCTGCATATGATCGATCGAACTCTTGTTTCGATCGATCTCAGTTCTTCATTTCATTATTTTGACTTTGTTTTGACTTTTCAAATTTTCAAAAATCCAAAAATATTTTCACTTTTATTTTATTTTAATTTCATTTTATTTCATTTTATAATTCAAAAAGTTTTCAAAAATTCAAAAATATTTTAATTAGTTTTTAATTATTATTGTTTATTCAATTAAATTTAATTATAAAAAAAAACCAAAAATATTTTATTCTATTTTATTTTACTTTATTTTCCAATTTTTAATTTTAATTCTAATTCCTAATTTTTAATTTTGCATTTTTTCAAAATTTCAAAAATCCAAAAATACTTTGAAGAGAGTTCATCAAAGTTCGATCGATCTCAGTTGAAGTTTGATCGACCGAACTCTATCGGGAATGTTTTTAAAAATAGAACCGAGGGTTTTCTAGATCGATACCTTAGATCGATCTCACCCTCTCTGCAAACCCTAACCCCATTCTCCGTCGCCATTGTGCCATCACCTCTCCCACCTCCGGTGAACTTTCCGGCGAGCATCTAAGCATCAATCTCTCTCTCCCTTCTCGGATTCATCTTCACTCTTCCACATCTCCACTTCTCTCATCGTTTGAGGTAAGATCCGAGAATGTCCCTCATGATTTGAGCTTCAATCTTGTGCATACATGTTTTATATGTTGAATACATGCTATATACATAACAAAATCCTCCATTGTTGAAGATTGAAGCATTTGTGTCTATATATATATATGTGTGTGTGTATATATGTGTATATATTTTTGATGATTTGATTCGATTTGGGAGTATGGGCTTTGAACAGTGGCTAGGATTGATTGATTTATTGTATTGATGGGCCCACGAATACGTTCGTGTGGGCCCCGTGCTTCCAAAGTCACAGATCTGTGACCTTTGAGTTTTCATCGTCGCACAGTTTGATCGATCGAACTTGTGTCTCAGATCGATCTTGAGAGATCGATCGAGCTCATGTCCTCGATCGATCGAAGTTGTGAGATCGATCTCACTTATTTTCGATCGATCCAACTTTTGTGATCGATCTCACTCCTTTTTATGATCGATCGAACTTCACAGATCACACACACACACTTCATTCATCATATCTTATATTCATGCTATCTCATATATGCCCAATGCCTGTGATATTCCACATTGGATGCATTTCATACTTACACTATTTAGCATGTTTCATATCCTGCCACTTGCATAGATTCATGTCATATTTGTTTTGTCTATTTTACCTGACATACATGTTTCTATATTGTGCTTGAAATTTCTTACTCTGGTACTAACTCCCATTGTAAGTTTTTTTCTTTTTCTTTTTGCAGGCCATAGTTAAGAGGAAGACCGTTGTCAATAGGCAACACGAGCCCCACCGACACATTAGAACACGTTAGAACACGAGCCCCACCAACACATTAGAAGACCGTTGTCATCCTGCATTTACACCATCACCATCTCCACCGCATACTGGAGCTGAGCATTCACCTCAGCCTGCTCATTTACCTCAGCCAACTCAGCCTACTCAGCCAGCTCATCTGGAGCGTGATAGGCCCGCGCCTCGATATACGTATATGACGGTCGACCATGAGTCAATGTTCGACACGGCCTTTTTCTCCCGATCGGTGCTGACCCGATCCGCTTACCATGACATCATTTAGAGGGGCCTGACAGCTATTCTTGCCCCAGTCACAGAGCCGGTCTACCCGCGGCTGGTACGGTTGTTCTACCAGAACCTCCGACCATCCCCGCGTACCACAGCCGAGCTGGTCACTTCTGTAGATGGACATCCGATCACCATCACAGTGGGCTCACTAGCCCGCTCTTGCCACTGTCTACACAGATGTCCTCCGGAGCTTCAGGATACATATCCGAAGCTATACAGGCCTTCTTACGCCGACATGGTGGTCTTTCTTACAGGTCACCATGCCAGTGGCGAGACCTTCGCCACTCGGACATTCCTTCCAGATGACCTGTGGTTCACCGATTTTGTGCTTTTCTGGAATATTTACATAGCCGGGCACAAGATTCAGAGGAGGGGCGATTATTTGATAGTTCTCTACGCCTTCTACACCAGGCACTGGGTGTCCATCCCCGCGCTCATCTGGAGCGTGATAAGGAAGCTTTATGACGGGTACATCAACAACGAGATGCCCGAACAGGCTAAGTCTCTCCCATTCGGCCACTTATCACCCAGATTCTCATAGACCAGCGCTACCCTATTCATCCTCGGGAGCACCCTGAGAGAAGTTCCTGTCACTTCCTAAAGAAGGACTGGGACAAGAGCTATCGAGCCATCATTACTCGCCTGCAGGACCATACAGTAGTGGCTGCAGCAAAGCTAGAGGAGGCACAGGCAGATACCCAAGCAGAGGCACAGGCAGCAGCAGATCCAGCAGCGGACGACGCACCAGTCGATCCAGCTGCCAAGCATATAGATATCGATTTAGAGCGCCCTGTAGATGATACAGAGCAGTACTCTCCAGCCAGGTCGCCCATTCATGACCAGGAGCAGACTCAGGAGTTTTCTTCTGACTCATCTATGCCTGAGGCTCCAGATCTGACCCCCAGCTTTAGAGTACGCCTGCAGACACTTGAGGATGCTGTTGTTGCCATACGAGCTGATCTTACAACCCACAGAGCTGATTTTACTGCCTTCCGCACGGATGTCGCGACAATGTTCTGAGATCTATCCAGAGATATCCGCGGAGCCCGACCTGCCCGTCCTACCTCATCCTCCTGAGTTCCTAGTTCCTTCTATCTCATGATCCCTCTCTCCTATTGATACTTTACTTTTGTCACTGTACATTATTATTTTTACAGCCGGTCTGTCGGCTTTGATATTTTTGTAATATCTACACTTTATCTGTTTTATATATATCTATTTTTGCTATGGATGTCATATGATTATATTCTCATATCTGTATGTTTGAATCCATCAGGTGCATCACAGTGACTTCAGTGAGAGAGTGCTACCCAATTTTTAGGACCACCCTTATACCTCTCTCATCTCTTTATCTGTTTATCCCATTTACACTTGCATGTCCACTATGCATTGATTATCCTATTTTGTTATCTGATGAGTTTATCCAAGTGCCAATTTTCAGGACCACACTTCATCCCAAGTTTGGGGGGGCCATGCCACCCACTTCGGATACTTTAGTCCCGATTATTCTTATTTGGTTGCACTAGTATACTCTTTCCTTTATTCTCTTGCACATTGAGGACATTGTGCCATTTAAGTTTCGGGGGAATAATGTTTTGTAGTGTTAGTTTTAAAATTCAAAAATTTTGAGCATGACTTGTGTATTTGAGGGATATTTCTATGATTGGTCCATATTTAGCTATGATTTTGATCTTTTGAGGACTATATTACTTAAAATTTAAAAATTGCTTGACTTGAGAGTCCAATACTCCTTGTATGCCTTAGGGATGCCATTTAGGAGTAAATTTTTTGAAAGATTGATATCTTGCTTGCACTTGTGGTCTACATCATCTTGACTTTGTGATTGTTTTGAGATTCATTCTAGGATTCTACACTAGCACCGGCGCACACTAGCATTCATTTGTGGGGTACATGCTTTGTTGATTATTGAATTGGTTATATCCCAATTGGACTAGTAGTGTATTGAAAGCTTTCATTCTTGATAAAGGTGGATAACAACCCCTTTTCACTAAGTAGCCAGGATTCTAGCCTCATCAAGCACTGAACTTCTCACGCCGAAAGGTGGAGGGCCCAAACTCTAGGTTAATAATTGATTATTCAAAAAAAAAAAAAAAAAGAAGAAGAAGAAGAAGTTGCAAAAACAATAAAAGGTGAGGACTTCTCCCAAAAGGGGAGAAGTGGGAAATGATTAGATGGTTGTTGTCTTGATTTGTAGCCTAGTTGATTTGAGCTTGTAAGTTCATAGGGTGTTTGAACACCTAGTGCCCTAAAGCCATCTAGTTTGGGAGTCATTGACCTAATGCTCGACTTCATAAATCGCTAGAAAGCTTAATAGATTAACACATTGCACCATACTTCCATCTTTGATCCTATATAAAAAATAAATAAAAAATCGAGTGAAAAGAATAAGCGTACCTAGAACAATGAAGCTTTAATAAAAGGTCCACCTTTTGTCTTGATGATCGGTACTAGATTTGTGTGCTAGTTTAAAGGTAAGGATGTGATTTGTGTGCTAGTTTAAGGGTAATGATGTGATTTGTGTGCTAGTTTAAAGGTAATGATGTGATTTGTGTGCTACTTTTTGTCTTAGATAGCAACACATTTGATACCGGTCCACTCAAAAAGAATTCTAGAGTTGTTTTGATTTGCATGATCATTTTCTTGTTGTGTGGAGGACCATACTTGCTTGTTTGATGTTGAGATTTTGGGAGATTGCTTGGAAATGTTTGAAAAATTGCATACTTGAGGTAGTTTTCTCCCAATGCTTGTTTGCAATATTGGTGCCTCTTTTGAAAGAATGAGCTTAATGTTTATGGGTACCATTTCTGGAAACCCTCACGAGACTTCACTCGTCCACTAGGGGTAACCTAGGGGTTTAAAAAGCTTGTTGCATATGCTAAGTGCAATCGTGTTCCCTACGAAAATGGCGTTATCCATTTATTGTTTTTAAGTTCATACTTGTATAGTTGTTCATTTCATTCCTTTACTTTCTAGTTCATTGCTAGGGACTAGCAATAGTTAAGTTTGGGGGTGTGATGAGCGCTGAAAAGTGCGTATTTAAACTCCTTAAGCTTAAGCATTCTAGTACCTTTATCTATCTTACTTTACCGTTTTAGATTGATTTCGTATTATTTCCATTTTCAGGCGCTTATCCCGAAAATAAGCTAACTCAGCCAAATAAGAGCTTAATTGAAGCAATTCTGGGATTAAACAAAGAAAGGAGCACAGTGGAGAAAGAAAGAAGCAAATGAAGCCAAATGTGGGAAGCAGCAAAGTTCGATCGATCCAACTTCAACGTTCGATCGATCAAACAATGATCGATCTCAGCATTTCAAGATAGATCTAAGCCTTGGCCCAAAAGCATAAGGCCCAAAAGTTTGATTGATCTAACACCACCCTTCGATCGATCGAACACTTTTGTCCTTATTCAAATGATTGATCATATCCACAGCTGTACCACCCACTAACCACTTTTGTCCTTTTCCCAAAAATATCTCTCAAAATATCTCGGATTTGTCTTTTCCCAAAAAGCTCAACCAGTTGGATCGATCCAGCCTAAGTTCGATGGATCTCAGCCAGTTCGATCGATCCAAGTCCAAGGTTCGATCGATCGAACTTCCTCCAGTGCGAAAAAGTTAAATTTCCAGCTTGTGCAATCCGTCCTCTATCCAATCATTAGAGAATATTCTTTGCACGACCCCAGCTCATTTTGTGTGCCACTTGACATACCTATAAAAGGAATATGATGCACTTTTTGAAAAATAGATTATTCTAGGGTTTAATCTCTTGGAGAGCAAGCTTAGAGGAGGAGGAGGCTAGAGACACCATTGGAATTCTTCATCAACAAGGAGCAAATCTCTTCCATGGAGTTAGCCCTTGAGGGTTGGAGCAACATCACCATGAGTGGCTAGACATCCTCTAATTAATGTTGTAATTAATGTTTTGACACTTTGATATATATAGATCTTGTTTATTCAATGATTTATGTAGTTTAATGCTTCCAATTGATCATTTCATTCTATCCATGTGTCTATGTATGTTAGAATAGATGTTTATTTCTTTGTCTTTAGATTTTGTGTTATTGATGCATGTCTATGTGTATTGGAGATTGTCAAGACATAGTGCTTAAAAGAATGCTCTTGTGATTCTCTTGATGGTTCATACTTATTCCTTGATGGATTGTTCCTCTCTCCTAGTTTATTTTCATGCTAGTAGTGTAGATGTAGTATAGTTGTAGTGTAGTGTTAAATGGGATGACAATCTATACTTATTGTTTGATGATCCAAGCTTTTGAATGCAAGTAGCATATGTCTCTAACCTTGTGTTGTATTTGGATTGTGAGCTTAATGAAAGGATTAATGACTTGTTTTGATCTATTGTGCCTTTCACATATTGTTTAGACAATATATGCTTCATTGCTTAGATATATTGTGCTTTTCACGTGATGTTTAGACAATACATGCTTAATTGGTCATCCTTACTTGTTGAACCAACCAAACACACACACACACCAATATTGCAACACACCATTTGCCCTCATTAGTCACTTGTCAACGGTATAGAAATGCATTGCTTGGTGGTGATCTCTAAACCCCAAGATCTCTCTCTCTATTACTTACTCTTAATTGTATTCTTTTGTTATCACTTAGTTTAATTTAGTTGCTCTCTAATCAACCAACCATCCAACCAACCAATTGTTTGATCACTCGACCTACTAGCCCTAATAACGATTCCACGACCTTGTTCGATCCTCACAATCCCTTAGGACGATCCCTACTCGCCCTAGCTATATTTATAATAAAAGGTAGTAGTGGCTTCTATAAATGTAAAACTCTTGGCCCTCGCCTAAATGCACACTCTTAAGCTTATGCCCCATCACCAGTTTTCTATGTAAGCAAAACGTTGACCGAGCCAGAGATAAGGTATTCAAAGGCCGAACGAGTAATCTTATCCTTGGTAAACGCAAAGAGGAAGCTCAGGCATTACTTCGAGTCACATCCTATAGTCATTCTGACCACATTTCCTAGAAGGGTGATCCTACATAAGCCCAATTTGTCCGGACGAATGACAAAGTGGGCAATAGAGTTCAGTTCTTTTGACATAATGTATGAACCCCGAACAGTCATCAAAGGGCAAGCTGTGGCTAATTTCTTACTGGAGTGTGATGTGGATGAGTCAGATGAATGTCTTAAAGAATCTTCATGGAAGCTATTCGCTGATGGCTCCTCAAATCAGATGGGGGCAGGAATCAGAGTCAAGTTATAAACACCAGAAGGCACTACGCTGAGCCAAGCGATTAGGCTTGAGTTCAGAGCAACCAATAATGAAGTAGAGTATGAAGCACTGTTGGCTGGGTTAAGGTTGGCCAAGGAGCTAAAAGTTAAAAGCTTAGTCGCCTTCAGTGATTCATAGTTGATCATTCAGCAAGTGACTGGGGAATATGGAACAAAGGATGAAACAATGGAGGTATACTATTCAGCCGTTATGCATGAGGTCAGAAGTTTTGATCAGATTAAGTTCATTAAATTGCCGAGAGAGTATAATGAAGATGCCGATCGGTTGGCCTGCAGTGCGTCAAGTTCAGGTGAAACATTGGCAAGGGTGATTCTGATTGGTGTGATGTGCCAACCATCTATCCTTGAGGAACTGTCAAGCTCGGATCTCTGGCAGGTGGATGTCATACCATATGAGCCGAGCTAGATAGATCCAATTATTGCATATATACGAGATGGTGTTTTGCCTGAACAGAGGGATGAAGCAAGAAGGATTAGATCGAATGCTACAAAATATGCCATAGTACACTACCAACTATACAGGAGGTCTTATTTAGGACCTTACTTAAAGTGTGTAACCCCTGCAGAGGCTTAGCAGATACTGCGGACTATCTATGAAAGGGTTTGTGGTAATCATTTAGGGGGAAGGTCTCTAGCACACAAAGTGATGACACAAGGGTATTTTTGGCCGAATATGTCATGAGACATGAAGGAATTTTCAAGAAGGTGCGAGAAGTGTCAAAGGTTCAGACCACTGATCCACCAACCACCAGAAGATTTGCACGTAATGGCCAAACCATGACCTTTTACGCAATAGGGGATGGATGTGGTTGGCCCGTTATCGACCGCCAGATCATAAAATAAGTACGTTCTTCTTGCAACAGACTACTTTACCAAATGGGTGGAAGCAGAACCGTATCTTACTGTGACTCAGACCCACGTGAGACGCTTCATTTGGAGTAATATCATCTGTCAATTTGGTGTGCCGAGGTCGATCGTCATGGACAATTGGACTAACCTTGATAGCAAACAGCTGAGGGAGTTACTGGAAGAATATGGAATCAATCAAAAGTTAGCAGCGATCAGCCATCCACAGGCGAATGGTTAGGCTGAAATCACAAACAAAATGATATTTGCTTACATAAAGAAGAAGCTTGAAGAAGAAAAAGGGAAATGGTTAGATGAACTACCGAACGTCCTGTGGGCGTATAGAACGACTCCAAGGCGACCGACCGGAGAGAGCCCATTCGCCATGGCATATGGTACTGAGGCAGTAATACCAGTAGAGCACCAAGTTCCCACCGTTCGGAGCTTAGCGTGGAATCATGAGTAGAATGATCATATGTTGAAATTCAACCTTAACTTGCTTGAAAAGAAGAGGAATGTTGCAGCAATAAGGCTTGCGTCATATCAGCAGATGCTCATGAACAGTCACAACAGAAAGGTGAGGCATAAGGACTTTGCACTTGGTGATTTGGTTCTGAAAAGAAAAGTTGGTATTATCAAGAAAATGGTGTCACCTTGGGAAGGACCATATAGAATTGTAGAGGTTATAGGAAAGAGGGCATACGTCTTGGAAACTATAGCTGGGAGGCTGGTAAATAAACCTTGGAATGCCACCTTTTTAAAAAGGTATTATCAATGAAAATTGAGTTTCAGTTCAACCAGTGTTTATCTTCATTTGTGTACTTGCAAGTGAGCAAAGCTTTGAAATATTTATAAAGAGTATCGTTTTCTTCTAATAAGGTGACTGAGTATAAGCAAAGCAAAGCAAATGGCATTCTAGCCGAGCGCCAGGCACTTAAGCAAAGTAAGTGGCAACTAGCACTACGAGCCAAACGCCAAACACTTGCTAAAAATAATGAAAAGCCAAGTGGCAAGTGGCATTATAACCCAGCGCCAGGCACTTAAGTAAAGTAAATGGCAACTGGCACTATGAGCTGAACGTCAAACACTTGCTAAAAAATAAAAAAGCCAAGTGGCAAGGGGTAAGTGGCATTCTAGCCGAGCGCCAGGCACTTAAGCAAAGTAAGTGGCAATTGGCACTACGAGCCGAACGCCAAACACTTGCTAAAAATAATGAAAAGCCAAGTGGCAAGTGGAATTTTAGCCGAGCGCCAAGAACTTAAGCAAAGTAAGTGGCAACTGGCACTACGAGCCGAACGCTAAACACTTTCTAAAAATAATGAAAAGCCAAGTGGCAAGTGGCATTCTAGCCGAGCACCAGACACTTAAGCAAAGTAAATGGCAACTGGCACTACGAGCTGAACGCCAAACACTTGCTAAAAAATAAAAAGCCAAGTGGCAAGTGGTATTCTAGCCTAGCACCAGACACTTAAGCAAAGTAAGTGACAACTGACACTACGAGCCGAACGCTAAACACTTGCTAAAAATAATGAAAAGCCAAGTGGCAAGTGACATTCTAGCCGAGCGCCAAACACTTAAGCAAAGTAAGTGACAACTGGCACTGCGAGAGCCGAATGCCAAACACTTTTTAAAAATAATGAAAAGTCAAATGGCAAATGGCATTCTAGCCGAGCACCAGACACCTTAGCAGAGTAAGCAGTGGCTGGTGCTATTAATCGAAGGCCACTCACTTGTTTTTTTTAAAAAAAAAAACAACAACAATTACTACCAAGTGATGCAAAGATTGAGATCAGATATAGTCAAAAATCATCTTTTTCATTAATGATAAATTAAAGATTACAAAGAATATCATAAGGAGATGGGTACAATCAAGTTTTGTTTGTCTCCTCGTTCACCTGCTCACCCTCGGTAGCCTCCTCATGATTGTTAGCATTCTCTTCCCCATCATTGTTCACGGCATCTCTGTGAGGGGGGGAGTCAAGCTGGATCACCATCTCATTCTGCTGGGTTCCGCCCTCAGTAGTAGACACAAGGGGAACCACAGTGGAGAGAGAAGGAACGTCTAAAGGTTGAGCAGGAGGAGGGACAGGAATAACTCCGGATAAGGCGATTCCCTCACACTCTTCAAAGATGTGTTTGGTAGGAGTGGGGTCTGGATCAGCATAGTCTCCTGGGGGGTTAATTTCAAGCTCCTTGTCAACATCATCTGGGCCTGTGCCAGAAATGGTCTGACCCTCAGCAGGAAGACGATCGTTAAAACCCTCTCGGTATCCCTCAGTATACCTGAGGGCCCCGATGCAAGAGAAATGACCGTGCAGAGACATCGTCCCTCCATTGACCTTGCCGATGACGCTGAGCAAGGCATTACACTCATCCAAAGCCCTCTTCTCAAAGGCCATGCGCTCTGCTTGTTCGTTATGAAGCAGGCGCTGAAGATTGTCTCTTTCGGCCTTAAGCACATCGCGCTCGATCTGCCAGACGCTCTTCTCAATCTGAACGGCGTCCTTCTCATTTTGAAGGGAGTTTGCTTCCTTCGTCAGACTATCCCTTTCTTTCTCAGCCTTGTTCAGCTGCACCATCAATTCAGCATTTTTGGCTCCAATAATATTATTCTCCTTGGTGGCTGCGTCAAGGTTGTTGGCGAACTTGCGCACTTTAGCATTGGCAGCCTCAACATACTTTTGCATAGCCATCATACCAAACAGAGTCTACAAAATAATACATGAGTACTAATTAAGCCGAACGTATGTCCAGAGGAAATGTAATATGAGGACATTTTTAAATACAATAAGGGGGAGGGTAGGGAATTACCTCCATAGCAGCAAGGAAAGCGGCTAAAGACTTCCTTTTGAGACAAAGATTTGGTGACCTCAATGTCTTTGGGAGACCACATGTTCTTGTAATAGGCTATGGCTGTTTGGCCTTCTCTTAACATGGTTTCGCTCGGCCTCAGTACCGAGCCATCAGGTCGGACGAATCTGGGGGTCCACGGAGCCTCTCCAGAGGGGGAACTGGCGGCAATGCCGGACCAGGAAGGATCAGTTGGTCTGACCTGAGGAGGGATAGGCAAGCCCAGCCCGAAAGTTCGAATCCTCCTTGCTAGAGGAACTTCATCGGGGCTGCCTTCGCTCTCAGGCTGAGGCCTTTTCCCTCGCTCTTTATCCTAAACAGATGCAGTGGGGGCAAAGGTACTCCGAACTTGAGGGACAGTGTTCGGGTTAACAGGTGGAGCGGTGATAATCGGACGGATAATCACCAAGTTCGGAGCTGGAAGTGGTGGCAGATGAAGATGCCGAGGCTGGGGAAGAAGAAACTGCGGAAGCAGCGATGACCCTGGTAGGATCCTTGTTCCTGCTGAAGGATGGAATCCGACGCTAACTCATGGTGGTGCCAAGGAGTGAGATATCACTTAAATTCTCGAACGTGAGGAGTTTCGAACAGGAAGGGATGTCGTTCAGAACGTAGTCCATCAGATAATTGAACCTATCCCTGCAAACGTTGTAACTAAGTTCGTTATCCTGCGGGATATCCCAAGAATTGCAAAGAAATGAACAGAAGCGAGGAATGCAAGTTTCACAAGGGCAGTCTGTCTTATGGGTTTTGAATTTCTTATAAAAAAACACAGAGCATTCGCCGAAGGCGGTTGGGATAGGGTAGTCCTTGGTAGCCGAAGCAAACCAAGCCCCCCGAACGCCAACAATGCCATACTTCCACCCCTTCTCAGACTTAAGTTTGTTCGTACAGATGGATCTTTTCTCAATAGGGTAAAAATAGTAGTATACGTCCTCCAACCTGATCTTGCTGACCTTGTAACAGAGGAGAAGATCAACTAAGTCAAGATCTAGGCCTCTATCACGGTTCAGAAGCAGTAGAACGGACAGAACCCTAAAAAAATTGGGGTTAACTTGGAGAGGAGAAAGGTTTAATCTATTGAACACGTAGCAAAAGAAAGGGTGCAGAGGGAATCTAATAATGTTGAGACGATGAAGGGAAAACAAGGTTTCGCCGGGAAGAAGGTCGACACCAGTTTTGATATTTATGTCTTTGTAGCATTCTCTAAGGTGAATGTCGGAAGGGAGATGGAGTTTTATGCGCAGAATATCCAAATCCATAAGCATGATGTCAACGACTATGATCCTTGGGGGAAATATACAAATATTTTAAGAAGAAGAAAAAGCAGAACTAACCTTGAAAGGACTGAGAGCAGCAAAGGATGTTGCAAAGGAATTGAGAATGAAGAACCTTCCACTAGATTGGCCGGAGGAGATTTGGTTTGACCAGAGAAGATCCGAGTTGCCCTGAGAGAATGGACTGAATTGATTGACAGCAAGATATGAGGGGTACGACAAAGGAAGCTGTGGATGTGAAAGAGCAATATATAAAGGGGAAGTGGTCCCGCTAACCGAGACATCAGGAAGTAAAAGAGATTTAAATTTCAAAGACATTTATTCCGAGGCCGACCGCTCAATGCCCCACGTGATCGTCTCGAGCTATCAAGTCATTATTAGCCATCAAGTCATCATTAGCTCAATTGATAATCACACCTTAATTAATGAGGGAGTGATTATGGGGGCAGTTGAGGATACCGAAGGCAGCATGGGTCGGATCCAACCCATATGATAAAGAATAGGCCTGATAAATGACCTGGGCCCGAATCAAGCTGTCATCAGGCAAGCCCAATGCTGAAGAGTAAAGCTGGAGGCCCTTAAAGGCGATCAGGGCCATGGTTATAAAAGCCTCGAGGACGAGCCCAATGGAGGAAGTTAGTTAGGAATCTTCTAGAACACTATAAACAATCTATAAATAGACAAAAAATAAATGAAAGGGGGGATCGAAATGTTGGAAGTGTAATGAAACTCTGTCAATTTAGAGAGAGAAAATTATTGCATCTTCAATAGCATTTTTGTTGAAAATTCTTCTTTTTGTAAAATACTTTTTTTAAACTTCTCTGTTGCAGTGAATATATTAATACTTGCAAAATAGAGAAAGAAGAGGCTGGAAATGACCCAATACATTAATTGGGAAAAGAGAGCTAGACGAATATATATTTCCTTAACTAAAAGATTAGTATTTGAGAAAAAAAAAATTATTTATTGTTAAAATTAAGGATAGAATTGTCTAAAATTATTTATGATTTCTCCTTACATTGAAACCAAGTTTGCGACCATAGTTGAGGTAAAACTTATATGCTTCATCACATGAACTAAACTCCATTCCAAGTTCTGGTTCATCTCTTTCTTCTTGATTTTCTTTTTTTGAGGAAAATTCATTAGTAGAAGAAGAATAATCATCATCAATTTCACAACTATTTGATGGTTCATTACTTGCGCTTACATAATCTATCTCCTCCATAAGTCTGCATATAAATGATTGTGACTATTAAAAGTTGCCAACATAAACATTCTATATACAACACTTTTGTATCAAAGATAGAACAACCATAAACATTCTATATATATATATATATATATATATATATATATATATTTTATTACAATTGCACCAAATCAAATCTATCATCAAATCAGCTCCACCTTCATACATAGTTCTTAAATATTTCATGTGGACTCATTCATTACATTGTTTTCCTTATTTATAGCACCAGATAAAATGAAAATATGAATTCTGTAATTTTTCTTTTATCTGGTTCAAGAAAACCCAAAAAGAAAAACAAATTAACTAAGCTAAGTTTTTGTCTAATTTCGGCTAAATTTATCCATTTTTCAAGAACCAAAAGCCTTCTCCCACAAAGTACTATTTGACTGCCTACTGAATTGCATAACCAGAAAAGAAATCTGAAATATGTCATTTTCTTTCATCCATTTCAAGAAAACCAAAAAAGGAAAACAAATTAACGAAGCAAAGTGGTATAAAGTTTTACGCAATTTATACATTTTATTCATCTTCCAAGAGCCCAAACAACACGAATCCAATCAAGTCCTTCAACTATTATCTTATTTTCTTGATAATATATGGATTTTATTGAACTGAGAGCTTTAATCATCAGCACAAAAAAAAAAGAAAAAAAAAAAAAGAAAAAGAAAACTAACTAATAGAGGAAATAGAAAGCAGCAAACACTAACTTGAAATCACAACAATATTTCCTTAATCTCCATTCAGAATTATTTTATTCTTCAAAATAATTATGAAAGTAAAACAATTTTTATATATCTTAAAAAAAAATATTTACCTGAAGGACTTAGTTCCAATTTTGTGTGTTGTGGGATTAAAACTTTTAAATCTCTCTTTGAAACGCAAGCAGATTAAAGATTAATATGGAGAGAGAGAGAGAGAGAAGGAGAGAGAGAGATGGGAAGATTAAACCTTGCAGCAAATCGAAGGACTAAGTTTCCAATTAAGTTGTATCGTTGAGAGATAGAGAGAGAGAAGAGTGATTACGAGAAACGGGTTTAAATCGGACAAAAGGGCATTTCACATGTTTTATTATTATTTTTTTTTATTTTGGAAAAGAGTCAACAAGAGAGAAGAACACATCAGCAAGGAGGATGAAGTCCATCCTCTCTGCGCAAGATGCAAGCATTGTTCTAAACGAAATGTGGGTTAGGGTTTCTTCCTCGGTATATATATTGACGTAAGCGGAAGCGATAAATTTGTTCACAAGGAACAGATTACCTTGAATCTACAAGGTGTGTGTTTTGAATTCACAAAACGAAAGAGAAATCTGATATATTATTTGATAATTGAATGAGTGGTATTATAAAAACCCTAACAACATAAAGGAAATCCTAAAAACGTAAAGAAATTAGCAGCGCAAGGAAACTGTATAAAGGAAATCCTAAAAACATAAGGAAACTAGCCGTATAAGGAAACTGCTCAAAAACAAACTTGCACTGAAGAAAGAAACATAATTACTAAAACTACTAAATACCAAAAAAGAAAGCAAATCGAATCGGTTTAGTCTTCTAACGAAAATCCCGAAATATTCAAAAATGAGAAAATGTCATTCCCGTGCCTTAAACATTGAATTCGGCCAATAGACTCCCTACGTCGACAGCGAAGCTGCCGTTATCTACGAGTTGGGCCATTTCTGATAAAACTGGACTCTTTCTAGGTTCACTTTGGGATTAGCCAAAAAATCTGTCAATATGTCCGTTGTCATCCCAACTTATTGTATCCCTCTAATTCTTTCATTTTCCTTCCAACATTTCATACCAAACATAATTTTTTATCTCCCTCTATTACCGGTCTATTCTTTTCCATCCTTTTCCTTTGTACCAAATTGGCAGCAGATTGAATCTAAATACATTAATTCATGGGTAATCCTACTAGGCATCGGATGAATTTATTAAGAATAATTTTAAAAATTATAGGAAGGATGAACTGTGACTAAAAAAGAAAAAAAAAATTAAATATTTGGGTCGAGTCGGGTCTTTATGCTCAATCACTTATGGAATGCTCTTTTAAAATCAATCAATCAATCAAATACCCAATTTATTGATTTTACTTTTTCCAATTACCACCACTGATGCACAACAAACCCTCTTTCTTAAAGAAGACAAATGTTCCAAGCGCTGGGCGTATGTTTTTTTTTTATACTTCGAGCTTCTCCGCCATCTATTGTAATGGCATTCAACAAACATCTCATCCATCAAACAAATAGCTCCAGTTTCCAACAGCCTCGGAATCAAATTCAATTCAGTCCCTTCCGCATCCATTTTCATCACCATGAAATCTCTCTCTAACACTGTTCTTCAACCAGTTTGCAAAATCAAATCCAACAATCATATTTCCTCATTTTTTCGACTTGGTTCACCATTAATTTCAAAAAACAAAGTCTCATTTCTCACCCATGCAGCATAAGTCAAAAGATTGTCGGCCTCAATTGCATAAATTTCAAAGGTTTTCTTCTGTTTTGGGTACTGCCCCTTTTAAACCAACTCCCAATGCTCGAACCAGAATTCCTATACTTCAAACATTCATGATATAAGGAATTTCATATCCGTTTGGCTTACCACTATTTCACAACATACTTTCGAAGCCGGATGAACCCACCCACACCGCCGGAAAACTAGAAATCAGAAAGCTGCGACGTCATGGCTGGTTATGGTTTCGATGCAGAGTGTTGTGGAGTCCGGCAATGAGAAGGAGATGGGAGAAGAAGCAGATGTATTTTTTTTTCTTTTTTACGAAACAGAGGTGATATAAGCTTGTCCCACATCGACTAGAATGTGGAGAATTATTTTGTATATAAAAGTTCGTACATAACCCGTTGGGTCACTTTCGGCCTCTTCTCTCTTTATTTTGTATCTTTAAGAAAAGTATTTTATCGAACAAAAAAAATATTCAACAAAAGAGATATTATATAGAGGAATAATTGATACAGATTAAAAAAAAATAGGAATGAAATGGTAGTTTTACCTAGGATGATCATTTTTTGAATAAGTAAGGTTAAAAAAGAAAGTTTATGGTACAAAAGGTAATTATGGTATAATAAAATAAGAGATGATACATTAATTAGTTTAGGAATTTTTTGTCATTCATTTTAAATAAAAAAGAAAAGTGGAGTGAAAATATGGCCTCTTTTAATTTTTTACTTTCTTTCTTTTTTAAAAAAAAAATAAAAAAAATTACAGTGTGGATCATATGGTTGTTTGCAATTTTTTATAATTATTTGCAAAAAAATTAAAATAAAAATAAAAACAAACAAACATAGGGATACATAATAAAAAATAAAATAAAAAATAAAAAAAATTGAGCAGTCAAGTTTTTCTTCGTAATTAAGTAAATTGTCCAAATCAGCAAGACATTTGAGTGAGTTTGTCATAATGCCAAACTTAAAATTATTCATTTTTTATTTTTGTACTTTCATTTTTAACTTGTTTTTTTGCTAAAACATTCTCCAACAAACTTCTTTTGGCAACTTCGTTGCCACGGAGAAAATTCTATCCTTTCACGAAGGATGATTTTATTTTTTTTATTCAAATCTCAAACTTTTTAAATAATAAAGGACTCATAATTATTCTCATATATATGTTGTGATAGTAGTAGTGATAGTAGTGACTAACCACATATGTGCCTGACTCAGCACACTCTATCGGTATTTTATAATTTTTTTTTTTTTCTATATAACTCTTTCTTTGAATCATGAAACGATAGGTCACACTATCATGCACCAATGTTTAATAAGGATCTCCAATTTAAAAAATAAAAAGAAAAAAAAAATATAAGTGTAAACTCAATAAAATATTTATCAAATTATAGAATTTTGGCAAATATAACAATAACAGCTCTACAAACAAATTCAAATTTTCTATTCGATATTTGGAAGAAAAAAATCATTTACTGGGAAAAAAAAAAAAGAGCAATATTTTAATTAATTTTTTTATTTTTAGGCAAGAAATTCTTACTCACTAACTTTTAGGCATGTTAGTGAGTATGAATTTCAACATCAATTGTTAGAATGCCTCATCATTATTTTATATATATATATATATATATCAACATCAATTGTTAGAATTGTTGATTGGATTGAGCCACAGGGAGAGTTATATATATATATATATATATATATATATATATATATATATATTAGAGATGACAATTTTTACTGCCCGTTAATAACGATGGATATGAGAGTCATTTTTATATTGCATGGATGGGTATGGATACAAAATTTTGACCGTCACGAGTCACGGGTTAGAATTGTTGATTGGACTAAGCCACGGAGAGAGAGAGAGAGAGAGAGAGTGATACTATATATATATATATTAGGGATGACAATTTTTTACCGCCCGTTAATAACGATGGATATGAGAGCCATTTTTATATTGCATGGATGGGTATGGATACAAAATTTTGACCGTCACGGGGCGGGGATGGATTTTGATATACACCCGCCCCACCCCACCCCGTATACTTTTATTTATTTAAAAAAGGATATATATATATATATATATATATATATATATATATATATGTTATAACCTAATAACTAAAGCATGGTATCCTTTCCTTCTGATCAAGGCGGCACATCTCTCCAATAATCAAATCCTCACCAAAGATTGATCGTCGCCAATATAAAATTTTTAATAGAAAACTTACATTTTTTTTTTCTAGCTCTTTTCTCTCTACTCATAATTACTAAGTCCTTCCATATTTAAAAAATAATTAAAAAAAATACCTTCTTTAGCGCAATTGAGAGGAGAATATATTTTTTTTTTGCTAAGTCCTGTTTAGTGGCTCCCTGGTGTGCAGGGAGCAATATACGCGACTTCTATTTCAGTCGTTGGATTTCATCCGATCGATGACTGAAGTTGAAAACAACTATTTTAATTGTTTCTCGTTTTTTAAGATTCTAAAACCACTCAATTTGAGTATTTTAAATAAAATAAAACATCTTATAACAAGGAGGTATTAATAACGAAAAAAAATAAATAAAGACTTCCACTAAAATCATGGAGTCCTTCTATTATGGAAAAAATAAAAAAAATCTATTCATACAATTTTTTTTTTTCTTTTTTCTTTCTAGCTCTTTTCTTTATATTCATGTTCTGGTGAAAAAGTTTCTCTTCAAACAGTGCAAGTTTTGTTACTGCATACTCGGGTAGATTTCTCGCAGAGGTTAATATCTCACTCAACATACTCCTTCCTCGATGCATGACTATGAATAGTTTCACATAGGAGACATTTTTTGTAGTTCATATCCTTATGTAATTAATTTGTTTCTCCAATTGTTGAGATTTTTTTCCTAGCTAATATTAAAATGAAATAAAGAAGACAAAAAAATTTTGGGAGTTATCATCACAACTGATGGTATAAAATAATTCATAGGTTTTCTTCAAATATTGCTAAGAAGGGTTAGTAGATAAAATGAAGAAGAAAAGGAAACACTGTCAAAAGAATTCATTTCTATTATATAAAACCATCATAAAAGCATCATTTTAATATACAAATATAATCCATATGATTAAATAGAATAATATCAAATTTATTATAGCAAAATAAAAAAAATTTGGCAAGACACTCAAAAAGAAAGAAATGAGGTTATTGCATATCATTCTCTCTAACAATAATAATAAATAAATAAAATAAACTAATGTAAAAAGTTAGAATAAAAATTGCAATGAAAAAAAGAAGAAAAGAAATCGATAACTCTTCTGAATCAGTAAAGATAGAAAATGGTCCTTGATTGTAGTACCTTAATTGTCTATTCTGAGTGTTTTATTTTATTTAAAACGCTCAAATTTAGTGTTGTTTTATTTTATTTAAAGGGTAAAGTACAGGCACACCCCCTGAGGTTTGGCAAAAGGACATTCAGATGAAACTTACCTCTTTTTTGGACAAAGACACCCCCTAAAGGTTCAAAAATGGACAAAGACACCCCTTTACATAAAAAATTGACCAAATTACCCTTTAACTATTTAGGAGACTTTTTTAACTTTACAATTTAATAAATTAGACCAATCTACCCTCATGAACAATTTATGCATAAAAAAAGTAACCAAAAAAAAAAAAAAACTTTATATTGTTCACTTCATTTTTTTTTTTTGTTATTTACTTTATAAATGTCCTAACTTCTTAAAAATGTAGAAGTCTAAAATGATTTTTTGATCCAATACATATATTTCAAATAAATTATATTTTGTTATTACTTCTTTTCTTTTTCTTTTTTATTTTTAAATTAAGATGCTTAATTCTTTAATCTACAAAAATTAAACCAATCTTTTTTCCCTAAAAATAAGAAATATAGTACCAGTATAACTTTATGCATCTTAAATTATATATTAAATATTATGCATTTCCCAACATAAAAGGGAAAAATAATAATAATAAAACAAAGGAAAAAAAATTAATAAAACCAAGGGGGAAAAAAAAAAAAAAAAGGCATGCATAAAGTTAAGATGCATAAAGTTATACTGGTACCTATTTTATTTTATATTGGGAAATGCATAATATTTAATATATAATTTAAGATGCATACCATATTTTTAATTTTGAAGGAAAAGAGATTGGTTTAATTTTTTTAGATGAAAGAATTAAGTATCTTAATTTAAAAATAAAAAAGAAAAAGAAAAGAAGAAAAAATAAAATATAATTTATTTGAAATATATGTATTGAATCAAAAAATCATTTTAGACGTCTACATTTTTAAGAAGTTGGGACATTTATAAAGTAAATAACCAAAAAAAAAAAAAAGTGAACAATATAAAGTTTTTTTTATTATTTTTTTTTATACGTAAATTATTAATGAGGGTAGATTGGTCCAATATATTAAATTGTAAAGTTAAAAAGTCTCCTAAACGGTCATGTAAAGGGGTGTCTTTGTCCATTTTTGAACCTTCAGGGGGTATCTTTGTCCAAAAAAGAGGTAAGTTTCTTCTGAGTATCCTTTTGCCAAATCTCAGGGGGTGTGACTGTACTTTACCCTTATTTAAAACACTCAAATTTAGTGTTTTGTTTTATTTAAAACATTCAAATTTAGTAGTTTTAGAGTTTTAAAAAATCAGAAACAACTAAAATAGTTTTTTTCAATTTCATTGGATGAAATCAAACGACTGAAATAGAAGTCGTGTATATTGCTCCCTACAAAAACTATTGCTAATATGTCACTATTAAAAAGAATAATATTTTTGAATTGGTATTTATGAATTGGTATTTACAAAATTATTTATGAATTGGTATTTTCTCCATCACAATTATTGTGAAGAGACATCTACAATAATTAGTCTTCGACAGTTTATTTGCGAAAATGTATGTATAGCCAAAAATGGACCACATCTAAAATGGGGTCAAGTTCTAATTGTTCAAATTGACTCTTTAGTAATACGATCAACTAAGCCTTATTTGGCTACCCCAAGAGCAATTGTTCATGGCCATTATGGTGAAACCATTTACGAAGGAGATACACTAGTTACATTTATATATGAAAAATTGAGATCTGGTGATTTAACGCAGGGTCTTCCAAAAGTAGAACAGGTGTTAGAAGTACGTTCGATTGATTCAATATCGATGAATCTAGAAAAGAGGGTTGATGGTTGAAACGAATGTATAACAAGAATTCTTGGAATTCCTTAGGGATTCTTGATTGGTGCTGAGCTAACTATAGCGCAAAGTCGTATCTCTTTGGTTAATAAGATCCAAAGGGTTTATCAATCCCAGGGAGTGCAGATCCATAATAGGCATATAGAAATTATTGTACGTCAAATAACATCAAAAGTCTTGGTTTCAAAAGATAGAATGTCTAATGTTTTTTCACCCGGAGAACTAATTGGATTGATGCAAGCGGAACGTATGGGGCATGCTTTGGAAGAAGCGATCTGTTACCGAGCCATCTTGTTGGTTATAATAAGAGCATCTCTGAATACTCAAAGTTTCATATCTGAAGCAAGTTTTCAAGAAACTACTCGAGTTTTAGCAAAAGCCGCTCTACGGGGTCGTATCGATTGGTTGAAAGGCCTGAAAGAAAACGTTGTTCTGAGGGGGAGGATACCCGTAGGTACCGAATTCAAAGGATTAGCGCACCCCTCAAGGAAACATAACAACATTCCCTTGGAAACAAAAAAGAAGAGTCTATTCGAGGGGAAAATGAGAGATATTTTGTTCCACCACTAAAAATTATTTGATTCTTGCCTTTCAAAGAATTTCCATGATACATCAGAACAATCATTTATAGGATTTAATGATTCCTACTAAGAACAAACGCATTCTTTGAACCTTAACTATCTGTATTTGGTCCGGTCATTTGATTTGGTAATAGTAATAAAGCTAACAACGAATAGAAAAGAATAACGGCTTGAATCGTGTATCTATGGACAATCTATGGTAGAAGAGAAGGTTCCATCGGAACAATTATTTATTTCAGGATACCTCATCTCTTTTTTTTGAAAAAAAAAGGAAGGAAGTGTGAGGAAAAATGACAAGAAGATATTGGAACATCAATTTGGAAGAGATGATGGAGTCGGGAGTTCATTTTGGCCATGGTACTAGAAAATGGAATCCTAGAATGGCACCTTATATCTCTGCCAATCGTAAAGGTATTCATATTACAAATCTTACTAGAACTGCTCATTTTTTATCAGAAGCTTGTGATTTGGTTTTTGATGCAGCAAGTAAGGGAAAACAATTCTTAAGTGTTGGTACCAAAACTAAAGTTGCTGATTCAGTAGCACGGGCTGCGCTAAAGGCTCGGTGTCATTATGTTAGTAAAAAATGGCTCGGTGGTATGTTAACAAATTGGGCCACTACAGAAACGAGACTTCACAAGTTTAGGGACTTGAGAAAGGAACAGAAAAGGGGGAAACTCAACCGTATTCCGAAAAGGGATGCCGCTATGTTGAAAAGACAATTATCTCACTTGCAAATGTATCTAGGCGGGATTAAATATATGATGGGGGTACCCAATATTGTAATAATTGTTGATCAGCACGAAGAATATATGGCCCTTCGAGAATGTATCACTTTGGGAATTCCAACAATTTGTTTAATCGATACAAATTGTGACCCGGATCTCGCGGATATTTCGATTCCAGCTAACGACGATGCTATAGCTTCAATCCGATTAATTCTTAAGAAATTAGTATTCGCAATTTGTGAGGGGCGTTCTAGCTATATAAGTAATTCTTGATTAATAATAAGATAAATAAATTACTTTGGAAACTCCATGGATTTAGGAAATTGGTTACTATTTATGAATCTAAAAAAAGAGATAAACATAACTGGGGATATTATGTGATTAATTGGTATTCAAAATATATGATTCAAGTAGACAAGTTGAGAAAGAGATGGTTGAATCAAAATAATTTCGTTTAAAGTTCGATTTCTGTCAGAGGGTAATATGAATGTTCTATTATGTTCTATCAACACACTAAAAGGTTTATACGATATATCCGGTGTGGAAGTAGGCCAACATTTTTATTGGAAAATAAGGGGTTTCCAAGTTCATGGCCAAGTACTTATTACTTCTTGGGTTGTAATGGCTATCTTATTAGGTTCAGCCACTATAGCTGTTCGGAACCCACAAACGATTCCGACTGGTGGTCAGAATTTCTTCGAATATGTCCTTGAATTCATTCGAGATGTGAGCAAAACTCAAATTGGAGAAGAATATGGTCATTGGGTTCCCTTTATTGGAACTATGTATCTATTTATTTTTGTTTCTAATTGGTCGGGGGCTCTTTTACCTTGGAAAATAATACAATTACCCCATGGAGAGTTAGCCGCACCCACGAATGATATAAATACTACTATTGTTTTGGCTTTACTCACATCAGTGGCATATTTCTATGTAGGTCTTACCAAAAAAGGATTAAGTTATTTCGGGAAATATATTCAATCAACTCCAATCCTTTTACCCATTAACATCTTAGAAGATTTCACAAAACCGTTATCACTTAGTTTTCGACTTTTCGGGAATATATTAGCTGATGAATTAGTAGTTGTTGTTCTTGTTTCTTTAGTACCTTCAGTGGTTTCTATACCTGTCATGTTCCTTGGATTATTTACAAGTGGTATTCAAGCCCTTATTTTTGCAACTTTAGCCACGGCTTATATAGGTGAATCCATGGAGGGTCATCATTGACTAGTTTTCAAATAGCCCAAGCGCAATGCATGCGCTGCTCAAGATAATCTACTTAGGGAATATAAATATACAAATGCGTTGTATACGATCGAGAGTAATAGCAAAAAAGATTACGATATTAGAGAATTGTAAAAAAAAGGAAAGAGATCTAAAATCTAAAAGATCTTTTTCCTAAAATTCCTATTTGGTTCACTTATATCATACCTCCCCTCAATGAATATTGAATTTATATTGTTCAGTTAATCCAAATATTAACTATTAGGAGTCATAATATGAATAAGAATTCTTGTGGTATCTATTTACGACGTGTAATTAAATAAAAAGGGGATGTTCTTATAGAACAATTCCCGTTTCAGTTGATTTTATTCAATTCAATGATTGACCAAAGGAAAATGAAATTTTCATAAATAAAAAGTTACATGAACTTAGATCAATCAAATAATGATTTTAGAATACGATTGAATCTAAGAGTTGGTTTACGTTATGGAAGAAGGACGTGTATATGTGATATTAGATATTGACTCGTTATATATGAACTAAAGTGATATCTAATTTGCCCGACTACTGTGAATTTAGATGGGGATTCCAATATCCAATAGAAGTTCTTTCGTCTTGTCTGTGACTGTGAAATGACTGAATAAACGGCTGAAATCAAGAAAAAGATCGAAGAAGTCAAAGAACGATTCGGACCAAAGAAATAAAAGAACAAAAGTCGTATGGATTCACAACGAATTTGTGGATAGAAACTAAAAAAGAGATGTCGAAGTAGTTCTGATGATTCAATAATATTATTACTTTAATTCGGAGTTCTTAGTTACTTCGATTGGATAAATCTTAGCGATGGACTAATTAAGTCATAATTCATTGGTTGATTGTATCATTAACCATTTCTTTATTTTGGTGCGAGGAACTTATCATGAATCCACTGATTTCTGCCGCTTCCGTTATTGCTGTTGGATTGGCTGTAGGGTTTGCTTCTATTGGACCTGGAGTTGGTCAAGGTACTGCTACAGGCCAAGCTGTAGAAGGTATCACGAGACAGCCCGAGGCGGAGGGAAAAATAAGAGGTACTCTATTGCTTTGTCTGGCTTTTATGGAAGCTTTAACAATTTATGGACTAGTTGTAGCATTAGCACTTTTATTTGCAAATCTTTTTGTTTAATTCTAGAAATATGAAAAATATGTATTTTTCATACTTTATTGCCTTGAATGTCGCCTGTTTTGTCGAATTATATCAAGATTTGACTCCTACAATTACTTATTCGTTGAGAAAATAATCCATGGGAAGGGCTGATTTGAGGATGAGGAATTAGCATACCGATTCGCTTTTGTCCTTCCCATTCTTAGTGCAAGGGAAACCTTTTTTTAGGCAGTGTTGCAACAAACGATGTAATTTGTAATTTCTAAATTGAATATATCTTTGACTTTATTTAGAAATAGGAAAATATAAAACAAAAAGAAAATAAGAAATATAAATAAAAAGGGGTGCGAAGTGCTACAAAAAGAACTCTATTCAATTTTTTAGTCTATCTATAATAGGAGATCATATGAAAAATGTAACCGATTCTTTCGTTTCCTTGGACTATACATTTCCCTCCCAACCATTTATGCATTGGAGTGACCATTTCTTATTTTTTGCAGAAGCACTTTATAAAGCACAGGTTGAAACAGGCGAAATCAAAGGGCATTACTTGAATGCTACTGCAGGTACATGCGAAGAAATGATGAAAAGGGCTGTATTTGCCAGAGAGTTGGGGGTTCCTATCGTAATGCATGACTACTTAATAGGGCAATTCACTGCAAATACTAGTTTGGCTCATTATTGCCGGGATAATGGTCTACTTCTTCACATCCACCGTGCAATGCATGCAGTTATTGATAGACAGAAGAATCATGGTATCCATTTTCGTGTACTAGCTAAAGCGTTACGTATGTCTGGTGGAGACCATATTCACTCTGGTACCGTAGTAGGTAAACTTGAAGGGGAAAGAGAGATCACTTTGGGCTTTGTTGATTTATTGGGGGATGATTTTGTTGAAAAAGACCGAAGTCGTGATATTTATTTCACTCAAGATTGGGTCTCCCTGCCGGGTGTTCTGCCCGTGGCTTCGGGGGGTATTCACGTTTGGCATATACCTGCTATGACCGAGATCTTTGGGGATGATTCTGTACTACAGTTCGGTGGAGGAACTTTAGGACACCCTTGGGGAAATGCACCGGGTGCCATAGCTAATCGAGTAGCTCTAGAAGCATGTGTACAAGCTCGTAATGAGGGGCGTGCTCGTGAGGGTAATGAAATTATTCGTGAGGCTAGTAAATGGAGTCCTAAACTAACTGCTGCTTGTGAGGTATGGAAGGAGATTAAATTTGAATTCGAAGCAATGGATACTTTGTAATCCAGTATTTATCGTTCGTTCTCTTAATTGAATTACAATTAAACTCGGCCCAATCTTTTACTAAAAGGATTGAGCCGGATACAAAGATCCTAATTGCATATATTTTGGATAGATACATACTTATCTAGATATATAAGATTTGAAATAAAAAATCTAAGACTAAACAATTCTATTATTGTGTTGGATCCACAATGAATCCCAAGGATCCATAGGATTGGTGTATTCTTTTACATCCTATAGTAGTTTTCACGGATCGAGCCAAGTGTCACATCCTGTATTGTCTTTCTACACATCCTGTATATTGTCCTTTTCGTTTTGTGTTGAAATAGAAACTGTTGAGGGTGAAATCTGCACGGTCCGATACAACACCGTTTACCTCAAGGGAAAGAGGAGAAAATCGATGAACCTTGACAGCACCGGTGTGGTGCCTGCCAAGAGCTCTCCGACGATCAAGTTAGTCACCAAAGGTCTAAAAAGTAAGGCATGGATTTAATAATAGTTTTTTCGTCGTACGTTATTCCCGAGTCGTCGTCCTATTTATCGTCGCTTCCCTTATTCTTGATAAGGGAACTTCATCATCCTTATCCCATGGAACTTATTCTATGGAGATCTTATCCTTGATAAGATTTGTCATCATTTTTATCCATGGAAATACAAATCTTATCCTTGATAAGATTTGTCATCATTTTTAACCATGGAAATCGTTACCTCTAATAATAAAATATTATCATTGATCACCGAAGAGGTCTGGCGGCTGGTCAAAGTAGGTTAGGTTTATTTTTTCCCTATCAGTTGCCCCCCATTCCCAAGTTTGCTCGTCTAGCTTTGGGAATATAATAATAATAATAATAATAATAATTTTTTTTTAAACCCTGGAACAGTACCCGCGGGTACTATTCACATGAACAGTACAGTTTTTTTTTGCCCCTGGCACTATTCCCGGGAACAATGCCGCAGGTACCCTTCCCTTGGGTATTCTGCCCCTGGATACTATTTTTGGTACCCTTGGGTACTCTGCCACTGGGTACTATTTTTGGTACCTTTGGGTACTCTGCCCCGGGGTACTATTTTTAATACCCCTGAGTAATCTTCTCCTGAATTGTACGAGCTTCACTCAGGTCGTCACTCCTTTAATAAGGGAATTAAACTTTTCGAGTTTTACTTATCCCTTTAATAAGGGATTTTTATTTATTATCCCTTATAGTACGGGGATATAGATTACGGGATTCATTCAGCCTGGGTCCTGGTAATACAGGACACTCATTTACTATCTCTTATAGTACGAGGATATGGATTACGGGATTCATTCAGCCCGGATCATTTTACTATCCCTTATAGTACGGGGAGATTGATTACGGGATTCATTCAGCCCAGGTCCTGGTAATACAAGACACTCATTTATTATCCCTTATAGTACGGGGATATGGATTACGGGATTCATTCAGCCCAGATCCTTTTAATACAGGACTTTATTTACTATCCATTATAATACGGGAAGTAGTCGTCTCGTTCCTCTAGTAAATGAAGGAAGCTTATCTCACCCTTCTGTATATAAGGAGTAGTCGGCTTCTTGTCCCTTTAATAAGGGAAGAATGTGTAGTTGGCCCTTTAAGGAGATAAATAGATTATTATGGGCTTAATATTACCACATAGGTAGTTGGGAACTGAAAATATAATATTTTATTGCGTAGAAATTAAGGGTCATCCACCTCATTGGTGATCGTGATTTTATTGGAAAATAAAATAACATGTGAAATAATGAACTGAGATGCCCCCAGTCTTTATTTTGAATGACTTGATAAGGCTAATTCTAGCTGTGAGGCAATTGTTAATCGGTATACTTATCTGAGTCCTCCTCACTATATGTCCTATCGCTTTGGCTGAAGAATAATCTTTTAAGAACTGGTATCCTTCTCATCCCTGGTGAGAGGGGCTGACCTCTTCTTGTCCTCTCCTTCCTTTCCCTTCCGTGCATTCATAGCATCTTCAGCGTTCATGTGTTTCTGCGCTCTGATCAACAACTCTGCCACGCTGGTGGGAGGTTCTTTGGATAGGGCAAACAAGAATCTGGAGGTTTGGAGTCCTCCTATGAAAGCGGTCAAGGCCACCTTATCGTCCACCTCTTCTGCCTGCAACATCTCTGTGTTGAATCGGGTGATGTATTCTCGGATCAACTCGCCTTCCTGTTGCTTCACGGCAAGCAGGTAGGTGGCTGGCCTCCTATGCCTCTGACCTGTAATAAAGTGGCTCACAAATTGCTTACTTAGTTCTTCGAAGGTGTTGATGATTCCTAGTTTCAGCTTGTTGAACCAAACTCTTGCTGATCCCTTAAGTTTAGTGGGAAAAACTCGGCACATAATTTCGTCTGGTACGACGTATAAATGCATAAGAGCTTGAAAGATTTCCAGGTGATCGAGGGGATCTTTGGTCCCATCGAAGCTTTCGAATGAGGGCATCCTGAACTTGCTAGGCAATGGACATTTCATAACGGCAGGGCTGAACGGCAAGTGGGTCCTTTGTACTAGGTCATTTACGGCTGTAGAACCTTTCCCTTTCATAGCATGCATTACACCCTCCATTTTCCCCTTGAGATCCTCGTCCTGCAGGTCGAAATAGGTAACTTTCTTTGTCTTTTCCTTAAGACAGAAAGTTGTGCCTTCCTGAGGTCGGGAATTCCGTGGTAGAGATGGGTGTACTACCTCTCTATGTCGGTTTCCCACCTGGCTTTGTTCCACTTTGGTCTCACTTTGGGAGGGATGATTATCCTGCTTTGCAAGATTCCCATTCCCTCCGTTTGGATTTGAGAGATCTTGTCGTGGCAAGTTTTGTTGAACCGATAGAACAAGATGTTGCAGGAGCATTGCATTTTGCTAGATCAACTGGTCCATTCTCTGACTTAGAGTTTGGACCTGCAGTTCCAACGCTACAAGCCGTGTCTGGTTGTTTGGGACGTCTAGGTTTTCACCCGATTTTACCCTTTGACCAGATCTCTGCGACGGTGTTCCTTCAATAACCATACCGAACCGCAAACGTATATACCCAACCGAGTAATTAATTGATTCAAGGGAATCGTCGTTCCCACAGACGGTGCCAACTGTTGAGGGTGAAATCCGCACGGTCCGATACGATACCGTTTACTTACAAGGGAAAGAGGAGAAAATTGATGAACCTTGACAGCACCGGTGTGGTGCCTGCTAAGAGCTCTCCGACGATCAAGTTAGTCACCAGAGGTCTAAAAAGGAAGGCAGGGATTTAATAATAGTTTTTTCGTCATACCTTATTTCCGAGTCGTCGTCCTATTTATCGTCGCTTCCCTTATTCTTGATAAGGGAACTTCATCATCCTTATCCCATGGAACTTATCCCATGGAGATCTTATCCTTGATAAGATTTGTCATCATTTTTATCCATGAAAATACAAATCTTATCCTTGATAAGATTTGTCATCATTTTTATCCATGGAAATCGTTACCTCTAATAATAAAATATCATCATTGATCACCAAAGAGGTCTGACGGCTGGTTAAAGTAGGTTAGGTTTATTTTTCCCTATCAGAAACTAAACTTTTTAGTTATTGGACGAGATTTTACAAAAAAAATCATAGGAGAGAACAAATATTTCTTTTTTTTTTTTTTTTTTTATGTGAATTTGACACAACATAGGAGAAAGCGCCCTTTAATATTTATAATTGAAAAGGGAGTTCCATCATATTCCTATATAGTTAAGTGCTACTCCGGATTGACATAAACGAGAATCGGTTCTTTCAATACTCACACTTCTTATTCATTAATAATCCTAGTGAGTGGATCTCTATGTTTATTCTGGTTGGAAATGAAATATTCAAATAAATTCTTTTTTTTCATCAAATGACTATTCATCTATTGTATTTTCATGCAATTAGGGGGCAAGAAAACTCTATGAAAAGTGGTGGTTCAATTCGATGCTGTTTAAGGAGTTAGAACACAGGTGTGGGCTGAGTAAATCAACAGGTAGTCTTGGTCCTATTGAAAATACCAGCGAAACTGAAGATCCAGATAGAAATAAAAACATTCATAGTTGGATTGATAGCGACGGTTCTAGTTACAGTAATAGTAATGTTGATCAAACCAAGATGAAGAAGATCGGTGGTTCAAACCGAGGTGAAGAAGATTGAAGTTGATCCAGACTAAACATCTCATCCATCAAACAAATAGCTCCAGTTCCCAACAACCTCGGAATCAAATTCAATTCAGTCCCTTCAACCAGTTTGCAAAATCAAATCCAACAATCCTATTTCCTCATTTTATCGACTTGGTTCACCATTAATTTCAAAAAACAAAGTCTCATTTCTCACCCATGCAGCATAAGTCAAAAGATTGTAGGCCTCAATTGCATAAATTTCAAAGGTTTTCTTCTGTTCTGGGGACTTTCCCCTTTTAAACCAACTCCCAATGCTCGAACCAGAATTCCTATACTTCAAACATTCATGATTTAAGGAATTTCATATCCGTTTGGCTTACCACAATTTTACAACATATTTCCCAAGCCAGATGAACCGACCCACACTGCCGGAAAACTAGAAATCAGAAAGCTGCCACGTCATGGCCGGTTATGGTTTCGATGCAGAGTGTTGGGGAGTCCGTCAATGAGAATGAGATGGGAGAAGAAGCAGATGTATTTTTTTTCCTATTTTACTAAACACAGGTGATATAAGCTTGTCCCACATCGACTAGAATGTGGATAATTATTTGTATATAACTGTTAGTACACGCACGGCGTAAACTTAAATCAATGATTTGAAAACAAAAATTGGATACCATCCAACTCTGATTTAAGCATTTTGAGCTGGCACTACACTTTTCAGGAATAAATAAATTTAGACAATTATATTCTTAATTTTATCAATAAATAATTTATTTTTTATTTTTTATTTTTTCTCAAATACTAACCTCTTCTTTCTCTATTTTGCAAGTATTAATATTCACAGGAGTTCAAGAAAAGTATTTTACAGAAATAAGAATTTTCAACAAAAACGTTATTATATAGAGGAATAACTGATAAAAAAATATATATAAAAAAAAACGTTAAGCAGATGGGAATGAAATGATAGTTTTGCCTAGGATAACAATTGGTTTATTGACACATTATACTATCATTTTTCGAATAAGTACATAATATTAAAAAAAAAAAAAAGTTTATAATACAAAGGGTAGTTATGGTATAATAAAATATGGGATGATGCATTAATTAATTTAGAGATTTTTTTGTCATTCATTTTAAAGAAAAAAGAGAAGTGGAATGAAAATATGACTTCTCTTAATTTTTTACTTTCTTTCTTCTTCTTTTTTTTTAAAAAAACATTACATTATGGTTGTTTGCAATTTTTTTAATTATTTGCAAAAAAAATAAAAATAAAAACAAACTAATAAAGATACATAATAAAAACAAAAATTTTGAACAGTCAAGTTTTTCTTTATGATTGAGTAAATCATCCAAATCAGCAAGACATTTGAGTTAGTTTGCCATAATGTCAAACCTAAAATTATTTATTTTTTATTTTACAAGATTCGAGGCATAAATCTGAAGTCAAGAGCTGTTGGACGGAAAGTTGTAAAGTCAAAGACGTTCAGCGGATTAAGTCTTAATAGAGAGAAGGGGTTTGAGTTTACTTTGTAAATCTTTTTATTGTTGTGGTAGTATACAAAATCTCGAGATTTTCTAATTGGTTATTTCACTAAAATTCAGTGTCACTCCAAATTTTACTTGTTTTTAATTTGTGTGATTGTTTAAATAACCGACAATTTTAATAAAGTAAATTGAATAAAGAAATACGTAATTAATAATTCTCTAAAACAATTTTTAAAACTTAAACTATCCAAGACCTATTCTGCTCACAACTCACAAAAAGAGCATTTTCTAACCCAATTTACTCCTACTCCATATCTCACGTGTTAGGGTTGACTAAAGTGAAACAACTCACTCCTAGCGGAAGAATTATGACAACTGGTCTACAAAGCACATATATACAACATTTTCTTTACCAAACATGCTTTAGCCAAATTTCTGCTAAGTACCTCGCCCAAAGCAAAAACTATGTAGTAAAAGTATCCACCAAACAGGCCCTAAATATACTTTGGAAACTTGTAAAAAAATTTAGATCCCATAATGATAAGAGCCTGGTGCATTGGTGGGCTAACACATAAAAAGAAATCAAAAACTCATTGAAAAGATGACATCATTGGAATGGTATATGAAGGTCTTATTAAACTTTCAACTCATATTTGCTCAGAGAAAAAGGTGTCAAAATCAGTTTGAGCAAATTTCCAAAAGTGAAGGGGGCATAGTTGACTACAAAACTCAAAAATGGCGCTTGTGGAGTGTTGTTAATTTAGCAGCAATCATTCTACAAAGTTCGAGGTGTAAGTCTGAAGTTGAGAGCTATTGGATGGGAAATTCCAAAGTCAGGGACGTTCAACGGATTCAATCTTGGTAGAGCGAAAGGATTTTAGTTTACTTTGCTTCATATATAATAGATCTTTTTACGCTTGTGATAGCATACAAAATCTCAAACTTTTCAATTAGTTTCCTTGCTAAAAAATTTGGTATCACTCTAAATTTTACTTGCTTTTAATTTGTGTGATGGTTTAAATAATCTATAATTTTAATAAAATAAATAAAATAAAAAAATTCGTAATAAATAATTTTTAAAACTCAAACTTTCTACGAGCTATTCCACTTCACAACTCACAAAAAGAAGTATTTTTAAACCCAATTTACTCTTTCTCCACGTCTCACATGCTAATTGACTATAGTGACACAACTCACTCCTAGCAGAAGAATTATGACAACCAGCCTACAAAGCGCACCATTACAGCATTTTTTAGTTGTATTATATATATATATAGATCATATTGGGCTTCAGACTTTTTCAAAGTGCCAAATTGGCATATAAATCTTTGATGTAAACTATTTCAAATTTATAATTTAAATTTAAATTTAAATTTTGCTCATGGAAAAAAAGTTTCAGATCTCATTCAAGTGTACCACATCCAATTTTCAGATCTCATTCAAGTCTGTTATTTTTATATAAGTGTTCGCACACAACGCATCTAGCAGTTTAAGCAACTGGGTTAGAAAGCAAATGTTGGGCTTAATTTATAGAGAAGAGAGAGAGCCCAGTAAGCAGTATCACCCTTGGTTTAATCTTTTTGGGCCGGCCCAATTACAATTATTGGAAATTAATTAAAAGTTTTTTTACCTTGTGGATCATATGGTTCTTTGCAAATTTTTTCTGGACAAATATGGATCTTTCATTAGGCCCAACCCGTTCACCAAGAATAGCAAAAATTGTCTTTTTCCAGCTTGCTCAAAGAAAAAAAAAAAAAAATCGGGATACATAATTAAAAATAAATAAATAAATTGGACAGTAAAGTTTTTCTTTGTAATTGAGTAAAGGCATTTGAGTGAGTTTGCCATAATGCCACATCTGCTGTGAATGCATCTTTCTTGTTTGAACACTTAACAATGGAGAAATTTTCAAGGACTCCCTTTCATGGAGTCACAAATAGTCAAATTGAGAAATTTATCATAACATTGCTTTGATTTTATTTTTTTGTTCAATATATCAAACCATTTTTTAATAAAAAGAACTCATAATTATTCACATATATATGTTGTCATCCCCACCATATATGTGCCTCACTCGGCAATCTATCGGTAGTTAGAGTTTTTCCTTGGTATAAATCTTTCTTTGAATCATGAAAAGATATGTAACTTTCATGTACCAATGATTAATAAGAATGCCCAATTTATAGAATTTTGCAAATATAACCATAAGAACTTTACAAAACAATCTAAAATTTGTTATTCGATATTTGAAAAAAGAAATATTATTTAGAGAGAAAAAGTGCAATAAATTAATTAAATTTTTTATTTTGAGACAAGAAATTCATACTCACTCACTTTTAGAAAGACTTGAATCCTTGACCTTTTATTTTAAAAAACAAGTACTTAAAAAAGAAAGAAAAAAAAAAAAGACCAGTTCAAAGAAAAGTTCATCTTTACTACTCCGTAATAAATATATATAATTAAATATACTTTGGGTACTTGTAAAAAAAAATTCAAATCCCGTAATGGCAAGAGCCTCGTTGGTAGAATAATATCAAAAAATATTTGAAAAGATGATATCATTGAATCCCGTATGAATGTCTTATTAAACTTTCGGCTTAAATAACATTGCTCAAAGAAAAAGGTGTCAAAATTAGTTTGTGCAAATTTCCAAAAATGGAGGAGGCCTAGTCAAGCACAACCTGGTTAAGGAGTAGTGGGGCGGAATTTTTTTTATTTGAATTATTACCTATACTTTTTGTTAATATTTTGAAAATGCCCCCTCTCAATTTGTAAAAATTTTAAATATGCCCCCTCAATTTGTATAAATACTACACTTCACAATATTGCCCCCACTGATTTTTTGGATACAAAAGATAATCATCTTTTTTTCACTCTCTACCGCCCGCCACATTCATGATTCTTTCTCACACACATTGATATTTTCACTTAATTTTTAAAAATACCCACTATATATATTCTTACATTTTAGAATTAAAATAAAGTAAAGTAAATCGACTTTCTTGTTTCTTCACATCCCACATCCATGGTAATCTAAAAACCACGAACACGGTTAAAAAATTAAGGAATTCGAGTTAGACAAGCTACAAAAAATTAAATTCTTATATTTATTATTTTATTTAAAAAAATTATCTTTAAGTTTTTTTTATTGTTCAATAGCATCCCCTTCAAAAAAAATTATGGGTCCTTTGGGCCTAGTTGACTTCAAAACCCAAAATTAGCCACCTTTCTTGGCTGACCATCTAAATGTTCTCAAATTATGCTTTCCAAAAAAATATGGAATGTATTGAATGAACTCTAACCTTCTCTTTATGCGAATTTTACTAACTTCGTATTTATAAACACAAGATGTCATCGTATGTTTGACAAATTTATTAGTGTCAAAAACTTAAATTTGCAATATTTTTCTATTTTACTTGTCTTGAGAGTAGCGAACAGATGGGTTTTCAATCATTAGAAACAAATGGCAATTTTCAACGATGATCTGTAAACTATAATTAATTCGTGTTAAACCATTCATCACAAATAAACATGAATCCCATAATCTTATAACTTCATTACTCTTACATATTTATAATGAATAAATGAATATAGTTAGATATAAATATCTCGATCTGTGATTGCAAATATCGTAGAGATCAAGTCCAACGTCGAAATCCTTTCTGCGGAACGAACAACGTGCTAAACTGTAATAGTCAAAACGTGTAAACCGATTTCTCTCTCTTAGCCTTTTGCACATATAAAACTTTTATGTGTTGTATCATTAATTGTACATAATTAATGGAGTATATGTACTTTTACAAAGGCAGAGAGCGGACCAGTTTTCCTTTTAGTAACCTAATTCCACTTTCCCTCAAAATAAGGAACAAGAAAGGAAAACACTTCTCCAATAAGTAATT
Organism: Cornus florida; assembly: GCF_030987335.1. Lineage (NCBI taxonomy): Eukaryota > Viridiplantae > Streptophyta > Magnoliopsida > Cornales > Cornaceae > Cornus > Cornus florida. The sequence goes on along the minus strand of NW_026775575.1, from coordinate 52,427,716 downwards.
ACCAAAAAGGTAATTTATAAGTTGACCAAATAATATAATATTAATCTGATATCTATTTTATTTAACCACCAAATAATATGTCACATGTCCAAATCATGTGGGCCACAATTAAATAAATAATCTTACATTCTCCCACGTGGCACATATGATAACTTCTGTAGTAGTTTAGTAAAATAGTTATTAGTGTGCACCATAAATCAGATTGACTCATTAAGTTGGTCATCATAAATACCATGGTAAATAAACTACCAATACGAGTCATGGCGGTTATATGTCCCTAAATGACACAATCCCTTCCATATACCACAACACTAGTAACATATTCAACATAGTCTATAAATGAGAAATATCAATAATGATCTAACAATAATGTCTTTTCCAAGACTATTCTCATTACCATTTATTAAAGTAATACGTACATGTACATTAATTAATAAAAAATATCATAAACACACTTAATCAGCACAAAATGTCAAATATATATAAGCACTGTTAAGCAATTCACAATTAAAAATAATCATCATTGACTACATTCAAGACCTATTCTTTTTAATATGTTCCATAAATGTCTTGGGTGGTAGTTTATTCGTTAATGGATTGCAATCATAAATTGTATGCATATATATTCAATAGACATTCGTTGTTTCTAAACATCTTATTTAATGATAAAGTATTTCAACTTTAGAATACCTATCATTTTTCATACAAGAAGATCAACAATTGCAGCATAAATTTTCAGCAATCTGAAAATGGTACCCATAACTCCAAATCCTGAAATAAATTCTGCAATAATAAATTGTAGCTTCAAACCATGCTACAAATTAAAAATTCATAATAGACAAAGTAATAAAAAATTACTTTATACTTTTTCATAATATTGTTCTTCCAGCCAAAAGAAACAAATAACCAATTAAAAAATGTATTTCTCAGTGTGAGCATATAATCATTTATCACATACCAACTTGTATATACATCAAACTCCACAATATATGCATAAGGAATATTTTTCGTTTCTTTACCTTCTAGCTAACTCATTCTTTGGGATTGCATTAGGTTGAATTTATCCCTTTTTATGTATGAAACAATACTGGTTGAATAATGTTACATACCAAATCTTTCTAGAACTCTTTCAATATATGTTTCATGAAATATTTTTATTCCTGTCACGTAAGATGCCTCATCCATATCTTTCATTTCAAAGTTCTTAGAGATAACTTTTAGTTTCATATAATAAACTAAGATCACTACTAACAAATAAAATATCATCAATATATAGAATAAGAAATATAAACTTACTTCCACTAACTTTCTAGTATATACACTGATCAACAGTATTTTTCTTAAAACCAAAAGAAATAGTGGTATTATTGAACTTAAAATACCATTGTCAGGAAGCTTATTTAAGTTCGTATATTGACATCTTAAATTTATAAATCATATATTCCTTACCCTCTAATGTGAAGCCTTCAGGTTGTTTCATATTAACTTCCTCTTCTAAACTCTCATTCATAAAAGTTGTATTCACATCCATTTGATGTAACTCTAAATCATAATAAGCTACTAATACCATGATATTTTAAAAAATTCCTTCTTAGATACTGGAGAGAAGGTTTCCTTATAATCTCTTCATTAATGACACTAATCCATTTAGTAAAATTATTACTGTTAATGGCTTGTGCATATGTAACCAGATTCGTATATATCTCACTATCTATCAAAATCAGATTCTTGCAGATATATCACATAGTCATCCGGAATAGCAGACCTCCTTTCTCTTTGAGATCATCTTAATGTTATTCCTTATGATTTTTCTATAATTTATTCATTGGTGACAATATTATTATGGAGTTGTTGATCATTTAATTGTTCTTCGTTGTTATACGGTTCAACAATCGAAGGAACAATTATGGGTAAATGAATTTATACTCTAAGGCCTAGTTTGGTGTGGTGGAATGGAATGCAAAGAAAGTGGAATGGAATGGTTTTTATTCCATTCTTGTGTTTGGTGTCCAATTTTAAACTTGGAATCGTCATTCTCCACCATTCTTGGAGAATGGTCATTCCATCAAAATCATTCCACCTTTTCACAAAAGGAATGACCATTACATTCCAACTTTAGAAAAATACAAACTAAAAAAATATTAAAAAATAAAACCTAACAAATTACAAACCCACGCATCACCATCTCTTCCATCAAACAAACCGTCGGCATCATCACATCCTTTATCAAACCCACTGCCGGTATCATCACCTCTATCAAACCCACCGCCGGCATCATCATCTCCTCTATCAAACCCATCGCTGGCATCATCACCTCCTCCATCAAACCGCCGGCGTCATCATCTCCTCCATTAAACCCACCACCGGCATCATCATCTCCTCCATCAAACCCACCGCCTGATCTTGAACTTCAAAGTGATGGACCAAGACACAATAAAAAATTAAAAGTAGATCTGAAGCTTTTTTGTTTTTTGGTAAGTTAAAAAAAATAAATAAAAAAAATAAAAAAAAAGAAGATCTGAAGCTTTTTCGTGATACTTTCCAAATCTGTTTACATAAGCTTTTTCATTGATTTTGTGAAAGAATTGCTGAAACCATTCTTTCCAAATCAGATCCGTCCTCACCCGATCGCACTGAAATTTGTAAATCGGATCACCATTCTTTCCAAATTGGATCACCATTCTTTCCATCGCCTTTTCTCGCCCCAATCTCCAACACCTCACTTGCCCAGTTTATACTTTATCTCTCTATCTATTGCCCCAATTTCATTCTTACATACCTATTTCTCTCTCTATTTGATGTTAATTTTTTTTTTTTATTAATGATAAAGATAATTTGGAAAAAACAATATAAATGATGAATAACGTAAAACATTATAAATTTAATCCATTTTTATTTTTAGTCCAACCAAACAAATAAATGGAAATTATTATTTTACTTTTATACATTCCATTCTATGTTTGCAATCAAACAAGAGAATGGGAATCATAATTCCCACTCTATTCCATTCTTATTCCATTCCCAACTCTATTCCCATTCCATTCCAATTCATTCCATCACACCAAACTAGCCTTAACTTCTTGAATGATCACATTCTTATTTTTATCACTCCCACTGACTTCACCATTCTCAATAAATTTGACATTTCTGGTTTCAATAAGTATCGTACTATGTTTAGGATAGTAAAACTTGTACCCTTTAGATTACTTAACATCCATAACATTATGGGCAACGAGGAATTACTTAACATACTCCTAACCAATCCATAAGAGTACGATTACAGCTTACAGCTACACGTTTCTGCTGTGGCATGTATAGCAAAGTGTATTGAGTACAAATGTAATACCCCTAATTTCAAAAGGATAGTTCTGATATTTAATTTATTGTTTTAATTGAATTTTAAATTTGTTTAAATTGTTGATTGGCGTGTTTATTTGCAATAGTTGATGGCTTGTTATTTAATGGTGATTTTAATTAATTATTAAATTGTATTTTATTTCTGTATTAATTATACACTTGTTTTTATTTTCTGTATTACGTTAAATTGGAATTTATTGGTTGCCTTTAATTGAATTGATTATTAAATGTTTTAATTTAAGAAGTATTTTAATTAATTATTCGTTATGAAATTATAATTAGGGTTTTTGTTTTTAGAAATCACGGTTGTAGCCGACGTAGGTTTTGATTAAGTTGTTATGGGCCGACTAGGATTTAGTTCGGGCTTGAATTAATTTAGGGTTTGGTATAACTCTATAAATATGTAGAATACGTCTGTTTAGGGTTTAAAAAATAAAAAATAAAAATAAAACCTATTCACGTCTGGGGAGGCAGAGTAGAGAGAGAGAACAGAGGAGGAATTTTGTAGTCGGAATTGCCGGAACCTTAGAAGATGACGTAGAGATTTTGAACAAAAGTCTCAAAGGCAAGTTCTGTCTTAACTCTCTCCCATAGGCTCGTGTTCTTTGCACGTTTAATACAACTCCAGGATTTAATAAGGATTAAAAATTAAACTAGGTTCCATGGTTAGATGCTTACAAACTGGATGTGTTTATATACTTATATTGTTTTGTATTAAATTCTTTCTGGTGTAGATTCTGTTTTAATTTATGTAAATTGATGAATAATGAATTTTAGTAGACCTGTAACATGTTGGAGAAACACTGGAAGCAATTTAGTTGCAAGGTTGATTTGCTAAAACAGTTGGTGTTCATGAATGAAAATTATCCCGGTTTAAATTCCTTGTGGCATAATTGATGTATAATTAATGTTGTTGAGTGAGTAAGGAATTTAGTTATTTCTTGAGCACACTGGAATCTAATTAAAACACTTAGGAACCCTATGGATGAAGAACAGTTCATCGGAAAATCGCCGGACGCAAAAGGGATGAAAAACAGAGAAGAGACGGCTCAAAGTTTGAAAGAACAGGCTCTTTGGAAACAAAGAGCAGGCTCTAGGGGACTTAGAGCCGACTCCAAGTCTAGGAGGGCCGGTTCCAAGCAAGAAAAAGCAGGCTCTTTCTTTTGAAGCTTCCAATTTTATGTTTTCTGCGACCTGTTTGGCTACGGAACTCGAATTTTAGGATTTTCAAATTCTGTAGGAAGCTATACTTGGGTGTTTTGAGATGTTCTAAGTCTAATTAACACTTGTTAGAGTGGATTAATGCTTAATAAACCAGTAGGTGTTTATAGCTTGAACATTGGTAAGTCTCGGCGGAAGTTGTTTTATTTCAGTACAGAGGAATTTTAAATTACTGAACCTTAATTTATTTATTCTCTGTGAGTGGAAATTTTATTAATATGATATTATTAATAATGGACAAGCATGATAATAAATATGATTTTTTTTATTAGACTTGTCATGGTTTTATGGACGAGAGGAATAAATTATCTGCATACTCAAGTAAGATAATTTGTAACGGAGTTATGGGATGAACATGATGCTTATCTATTTAATTTGTGTTCATCATGGAATTAATTGATATGTCTTATTATTTTGATCTATCAGTTACTGGAGTAAGCATGTTAGTCTATATCTCTATTTATGCTTATTATGGTTTAGTAGCTATATACATTGATTATGTATTCTATCAACTGTTGGATGGATTGGATTGTATGTATTGGTATGGGACGGTGACATACTAAGTTTGGATTAGCTCAAATTGCTAAGTCCTACCTACTTTGGAATAAGGGTATGGATCACAAAAATAGAATCCTCCTTATGTATAAGTCTGTGCGGTTGAATAAGTTGAACGACTTAAGTCTGTGCGGTTGAATAAGCTGAACGACTTACTGGATTTCTTATGGATGAATGTGAACGGATTTTAAATATATTATTATGGTAACGTGACTTGAGCTTGAATTTCAAAGTCAACGGTTAGGGAGCGTATATGCAATAGGACGCGTAACTGGCTATGCTGGTTGAGGTGTACCCTGTTAGGCTTAGGTAGTCATGCTCACTTAGGTGCGTTTTGCATGTTACCTTCTACTCAGGTTGAGACCCGTATCATAGTCCAGTAAGAGTCCATAGTGTGGATATATATATATATATATAGACATGGATTATATAGTTATTGGTGAGTTAGTTAAAGTGTATATGCGTATCGAGTCTCTACTTGGATTGCAATAGGATAAAACTTGTTCGTGGGCCTGACCCACTCCTATTTTTCAGGTGTACGTCAGTTCCAGGCTTGAGCTTGTTCGTGCTGAGCAGAGGCGACCACTTATTCTTCCGACAACGTAAGAGCTCCATTTATATGGTTTTCTTTTAGTTTTCAGTTCAGTTTGGTTTTCTTATTAGGGGTCCACAGGATGGATTCCCGAGTTGTACCCTTGGAGGTTTTGTAGTTGGATTATTGTTATCTGGGATTTTAAGTATTTAATTTTAAAGGATTTTATATTTTAGATATCTTGAAGCTCATTATATTATTTTTTTTATCACTTTGTATTCCGTGTTCGTTTTACATATTAATTGTTTGATATTTCCCTCGGGTTTAGGCCTGGGCCTGATCAACCTGTGTCTCGGATCCGAGGGGTATCACAGTTGGTATCAAAGCACTCCAGGTTCAAGTGTCTCTAGGGTGTTTTGTATTAAGTCTTTCGCGTAGCGTTTTCTCTTGATTAGAGCTTAAGTGTAGGATTTGTTGAATTCTTTTACGGTTCGCTTAGAATGTACTGATGTCTGTCTTTCTGTGTTAACAGATGGTTAATGGTAGGAGAAGAGGACAGAACATGCAAGGAAATAAGAGGCAGAGGAGAGCGGCACGTAGGCAGTAAGAACGCCTACAACGTCAGCTAATGGAAGAGGAGCAGCAATTGCCTGGATTTGAGGGTGACAATGGTCAGTTTCGTAATGAGCAGGAGGAAGTTCAGCAGACTTCGGGTCAGGTTAGAGATCTAGAGTTTCGTAATGGCAACGGGGCGGAGTTGAGGTGGAGTTGGCTAAACCCTACTCCACCCCGTTAAAAAATTAGTCATACCAACTCCACTCCAACTTCGGAACAGGTTTATAATTGGTATACCATCCCCGCCCCAACTCCGGTAGACAAAATACCGACTCCGTCCCGCATACTTCGTTTAATTGTGGTAAAGTTGAAACTGTTGAATTAATTCCTGGACTTGGAATAGAATACTAAGATCTTGAATCCTTGATTGATTCTTGAAGATTAAATCACGTGCACAATTATAGAATTTTAGTAAGTAGTGATTATAGTGAATATTTAGTCAAAATATATTAATGGACACTTAATTTATATATATATAATCGGGGTCGGGTCGGGTGGGTTGAGGGCATCACTAAATCCGCCACCGGCCCAAACCCGCTTCAGGTTTTCAATTCTTTTTACCATATCCGCCCCAAACCTATTTATGGAGCTACCAAATTCATCTCATTAGGAGCAAAGCGGGGCGAAAACCCAGCCGGTTGGAGGAAATTACCATCTCTACAAATGTCTGTATGAATAATTTTAAGAAGCCCTATACTTATTGTGGCTCATTTCTTTGTGTGTTTGGTTTGTTTACCCTTAATACAATCTACACACACACCAAAATCAGAAAAAGTTTAGATTCAGAAGAATCACATCCTTTACTAATTTTCCTAACATTTCACTAGATATTGACCTAGTCTTTTATGCCACAAGAAAGACAAATTTTCTATTAATTGAACTACGCTTAATTTTAACATTATGATGCAACATCAAAAGGTTTTTAATAAATAAACTATCAATTTTGAATTTACAGAAATCATCAACAATAATACCATAACTCACAAATTAGAATTTCTTGAATAAACATCATAATCAAATTTAAATAAAAAATCATTAACATAAAGTTTTGAAATAAAATCAAATTATGGGAAATTAAATAAATATAAAAAGTTTAAAATAATTTAAATAAAATCTATTGTCTAACATTAAATATAATGTCACAATGGTTTTAACAAAATTTTTCCCAATTATCATAAATAAGAAATTCTTATTTGAATTTGTGATTTAGGTCATAAGAAATTCTTGCATCTATTATAAATATAAACATAAGTCAACCTATCATGTATTAGAAAGAATTTCAATAAGTAATTCGAAATATACAAAAGCCAAAAGCTTACCATTCTTTTTCGAATCATTCTTTATATTTCATGTACTCTTCTTAAAAGTGTTCAATACATTAATGATACTTTTTCATTATTACATTCATTTCTTTTAGTAGATTGACCTAAATCTTTTAATTTTGGGTATTACTCACTTAATGCCTTTTCATGCTTATTCCCAAAATTTATTTATAACTTCTTGAGTAATTAGATGACCATAATGATTACCAGCTGCTTAAGCCTTGTCTTTTCCTAAATTAACATATGGTTAATTCATTCACTTTCACTTGTCTTAATTCAAAATGATCCATACTGAGTGGACAAGAAATTAAGAATAAATTTAATGAGAAATTTCTCACCCATAATCATCCATAAGGTTCTCAATTTTGTAACAATATTAATCATTTTAAGAACATACCCATACATGGTAAGAGTACTAACAAAATTGCATAGTAGTAATATAAATTAATAATTTTCGTTTTAGATATTTATCTACAATACGAAAACATTCTTCTAGTCAAAATATTTCTTAGCACTATCACTATGGGAAACAATTATTCACATAACTATAATGCTTAATTTGTTCGATCTCTCCCAAACTTATGGAGAATCTTTTCTCTTTCACTGTCTTTATCAGTAATAACAGTAGGTTTCTCAATTTAAAATGTTAAATCAAGATTTAACACATCTAAATTTTGAACTCAACTTACTCATTCCATTATGAGAAGTTAGTCCTATTGAGAATCAGAGCAGATGTAGCATGCACATTAAGAGATATAATAAAACAAATATAATAAGATAAAATACTCACAACAATAATGCTTTGAATTAACAACACATTTATATAACTTAAAAAATATAAATACAATGTATAACTATAGTACCCCTTCGGGTGACAACTATAAAATATTAATAATGATGCTTATTTGGATTTATATGTATACTTTCATTGGTGATGCATTATTTAATTAAATAGATAAATTACCTTTGGATATCCTATATCTACCTAATTAAAAAATACATGCAATCCCTTAATTTTCATTTAATCACTTGAAAACCCATTTCCTTTGGAGAATTATTTCTCATAATTAAATAAACTCAATATTCATAAATATCACAAAAAATAATAAGTAATTCATGAAATATTGCAATTATGTTTACTACTAAAATTAAAATTCATCAACCGTTATGGTTAGGCCACTTTGGTAGCTACCAACCTTTACATAATATGAATATTAAGTTAGATAGTAACTAATTTATGATTAATTATGTCTACTACAAAAATTAATATTCATCAATCATTATGATTGGGCCACTTTGGTAGTTACCAATCTTCACATAATATGAATATTAAATTAGACAGTGATTAATTCATCATTAAATTATATTTACTACTAAAATTAATATTCATCGACCATTATGGTTAGGCCACTTTAGTAGCTACTAACCCTCACATAATATGAATATTAAATTAGCTAGTGACTAATTAATCATTAATTTACCCATTTAATATTATACACATGTACTTATACTGATCGATCCCAGAAACTTAATAGTCCAAAAATTCAATAAAAAATATTCTTTTACTTTATATACATAATAAAATATGTTATTTTTATTTTCGGACTTGAAGATCATAATTGAATCAATTTAAAATTGATTCTCCAATATGTATGTATGTTTGGATACAAAATAATAATTTATTTATATATCTAACAAAATTAAATTAAATTTCTAAACTCACACATTATTCCAGAAATTTAATTTTCTAAAATAAAATAAATCATTCTCCATTAATTTATCATATATGTAATTAATGATATATGATAACAAGTATATATATAAGTTTGTACAAAAACCAATAGTTAGCATTAAAATTCATCACCTCGATTTACGCAAAAAGCAAAACCAACTATTTCAATTCCAATTGTTATTCTAGTCATGCACGGAATAAATAAATAAAAAACAAACTCATACATATACTTCAACTATCAAACAATTCAATAAGGATAAGAAATTAATTTATAAAAATCAATTTACAGGCTCAAAAATCGATCACGCAAACCAAAATAAACTAATCAACTGATCCATCATACTAATCCATTATGCACCCACGATTCCAAAATAAATTTAATTATTTAATTTTAATTTTAATTTATATATATGTTATTTATGCAAACTTTAGTGGAAAATAACGAATTCCTAAACCATAAACTCTGATACCATATGTAAACTATAATTAATTTGTGTTAAGTCATTCATCACAAATAAGCATGAATCTCATAATCTTAGAACTTTATTATTTTCACATATCTATAATGCATAAATAAATATAGTTAGATATAAATACCTCGTGATTGCAGATCAAGTCTAATGTCAAGATCCTTTCTGCGAAACGAACAACGTGCTAAACTGCAATAGTCAAAATGTGGAAACTGATTTCTCTCTCTTGGCCTTTTGCACACATAAAACTTTTACGTGTTGTATCATTAATTGTACATAATTGATGGAGTGTATACACTTTTACAAAGGCAGAGAGAGGACCAGTTTTCCTTTTAGTAACCTAATTCCACTTTCCATCAAAGTAAGGAACAAGAAAGGAAAACACTTCTCCAATAAGTAATTATCAAAAAGGTAATTTATAAGTTGACCAAATAATATAATATTAATCTGATATCTATTTTATTTAACCACCAAATAATATGTTACATGTCTAAATCATGTGGGTCACAATTAAATAAATAATCTTACATGATCATGGTATAATTTTCATCTAGGTACCTAATTTCTTTGTTAATTTTTGTTCACAATGTGTGAAAATTGTGTTTTGAGATTGTTTCGAAAAATTTTCAAAAGTGTTTTGAATTGGTGAGCTTGTCAAAACCCTTTTGTATATAAACATTAATATTAAACTCAAATGGTCCTAATATAAACTCTTAAGACTCTGAATTCATTGTCAAAACCCTATACTTCAAACCTGTATGACTACATAGAGAGAGATCAGATACTATGGCTTTTCCAAAAGACCAAGGACATTAATATTAAATTCATTATCAAAAGACCAAATGATTCAAGCCTGGTTAACAATCCAATCTCCCATGGTATGGTGTGGTAGAAGAAGTTGCTGCTCAGCTCCAAAAAAGTGAGCTTGGAGAGATTGCCAATGGCGGGTGGAATTGGCCCACTAAGGCTATTGACATAGAGGTTCAGATGCTTGAGATTTGGAAAAGAAGTGAAGCTGAATTGGTTTAGTGTTCCATTGAGACTTGCTTTGTAGAGACTTATCTCGGAGACAAATCTAGTAGCTTTGTAGAGACTTATCTCGGAGACAAATCTAGTAGTGTCACAGCCGATGCCGGTCCAGTTGCAATGATTTTTGAGATTGGTAACTGACCATGAATTGAGGGAAGAAGAAGACAAGCTGTTCTTCCATTTGAGAAGAGCTTCTGCTTCTGTTCTTTCTGAAGATGGTGTGATGTTCAGTGGAAATAAAGAAAGAAAGAGGATATGGATAAGAAAAATATTATACCTTCCAAAACTCATCCTGCATAGTTTTGTTTAATGTTTCATTTTACATATATGTATACTTTTTTCATCTTTTATAAGGGGGAGTGACTAGAAAGGTGATGTAATATAAAAAGGCACAGAACAAATAAAAGAGCCACCAATACTTGTTATAGGACCAAGTCATTAGAAATTGTGAATAACACTGAATTTTCTTGAGTATTGACTAAGTCATTAGAAATTGTGAAGTCAAGCAAGAATAATTGTAGTCATTAAAAACACCCCCAAACACGTAAAAACAGAAACTGTCATCAAGTCATTTTTTAATTCGTGAAAAATTTCGAAGAAATTTCCATGCCTCTAGAAGACAATATTGTTTGTGAAAAGTCTGTGATATCATTGCCTTGCAATTGTGCGAGTAGGAAGAGTTTAGGGTCACCTTTTCCATACGTGAATGCAAGCTCATTTTCCAATACGTGATTCTTATTTTTCATGGGGCTAGACTTTATTTTTTAAGTCTGTCCAAAAATACTTTTTTACATTCACACATGCCAAAGTCAAGCCTCGTACCCGCTTGTCACACTAACTTTCTCACCACACATAAAACAATTTCTTCAATGCAAAAATCCAACACACAATTAGCCTCTTGACAAAGCTCAATTACCACTATCGGACAAAGCTCAATTTCTTTGGGTCTTGAACCATTTTCAAAATCATTATGGACGAGCTAAACAATAATGTAAAGGAGTGTAAAATTTAGATTATTTTGACTAGGTATACAATTAAAAGTTACAGAAACACAAAACATATAATACTGGAAAAAAAAAAATGTAATCAAATGCCTATTTGCAGGCGGGAGAGTTGAATATATTGAACAAAAACACACAAATTCTGTGAGAAAGAATTGAAGAATATATTATCAGTTAGCACCATTGATGCACAAGTAACTCATTTCTTTCTTAAAGAAGAAAACAATTCCAAGCATTGGATATATGTCTTTTGATACTTTAAGCACCTCTCCCTGCGGCAACATCTCTGCTGTCTATTGTAATGGCATTCAAGAAACATCTCATCGATCAAACAAATCGCAAACCTCGAAATCAAATGAAATTCAGTCCATTCCACATCCATTTTCATCAGCACAAAATCTTTAAACAAATAGGTTGTTATCACTGACCTGTAATCATACGATGCTCTCTTTACGTGCTTCTATTGGGATTTATATGCCTTGACATAGCAAATTCCTGTTTGGATTAAAGTGACATATGTTCCTAACGTTTCTGAAATATTTATGTTCGTACAATTGGTCAATTCAATGTATTATGTTTCGATTCATTATAGAATTGATAGTATCCTCTTGATTACAAGAGATATTTATATATGTATGTGATGGCGATCAATACATGAATATAAATAGTAATCATAAATTGTTCATAGTCGGTAATTATGGATGGAATCATAATTAATTAAGACTTGAACTAGATCCATGTTAGGTTGAGATATATTGCGAGAGCCGTCGTATGTAATTGCTCCCTATCACCGTCATGGCATTTGACTCTTAAGCATGAGAAAAGTATAGACTCTTTTATTAATTAATAATTACTTTGATTTGTTCGGCGGATTCTTCGGGATCCTTAGACCGATACTTTGGGTAGTTATGTAATTAATAGTTAGAGGGTTATATTTTTAATACTTGCATCATTGCTACTTGTATTTATTTTGTATTAATTATGGTTGATCACAAAGTAAATTCGAAGGCCTTCGTATGTTTTTAGACAAAATGATTTATTATATATTTATTTATTTAAATTATTATTTTTGTTAAACAAATGTTTTATTGTGATCGAGGCAGAAATAATCAAAGGTACCAAAATAAATATATTAATTAAATAGTCAGATTGATGGCTTTATTTATCCGATAACTAATTATGCATAGAGGGGTCAAAGTGCAATATTGACTTAGAGGTTATTTATTATTTAATTGGAGTTCAATTAATTTCTTTTAGTGGAGTAGAAATTAGTTTATGAATTAATTGAATTGGGTCCATAGACCGGGCCAATTATTAATTCATTGTAGCCAATAAAATAATAGGCCCAATAGATTCTCACTCATAGCCCAACTTGATATTGGAATCATATTAGATTTGAGATATTAGAGATTGAGAAGGATTTGTTATTTCCTTTTCTTTATCTTTATATTGCCTATAAATATACATGGCTTATGTATATTTTTGGTGTGATTTTTATGAGAATGAAAAAGGAATATATTTTCTCTCTCTAGAAAATTAGGGTTTATGTTCTCATCTAATGGAGGCTCCCACAAGCTTAGTTTTCCAAGGTCATTCATAGAGGCCTATGAGTGATTCCTAAAGGCAAAACAATTACCAAGAAGATGAAGATCCAAGGAGAAGACATCTTGCTAAGGGATCTACAATAAGTGAGAACATTCACTTTAGAGGAAAGAATTAAAGGTTTACTCAGACCTTTGATGTAAGTATTCAATCTATTAATTGAATAATACATCATATTTTATTTTTACATAAAACTTGTCTCTATGTGATGAATCAAGATCTATGAATCAAAATCCTTCAAAAAGTTTTAAAACTTGCACGTTTCCCTACGGCTTCCTCAGCAAAACATCCAGAATGTAGTTGAATGAACCCTAACCTTCTCTTTATGTGTAGTTTACTATCTCCATTTTTGTTCAGACAAAATTTCATTGTATATTGACAAATTTAGTGTCAAAAACTTAAAAATGCAAAATAAAATAATTTTAAAAAAATAAGAGTTCTCAATTTTCAAAACATGTCTTATTGTGATATAATTGTTCTTAAATCATAGCAAATCAGTATGTAAAAAAATAGGGATAAGGATTTCAAGCAGCTCTTGCACACTTATTAGTCTACATACTACCATGTATCCAAAGGGTCGAAAGTACAACTCTTAAGTCTCTCATGCCGTGTTCCTTCTTCTTCTAGACATCGGTTCTTTATTTTCCACCATGGAAGCTCGTCCTCTCAATGTAGGGAAGCTACCGAGTGCTAATGTAATACCCCTAATTTTAAAAAGGATATTCCTGGTATTTAATGGTATATAATTTATTATTTAAGTGCATTTTATTTGATTATGTGTCATTATTTTTTTTTATTAGGTGCTTAATTGTTTTCTTTTGTGGTGATTTAATTTATTTAAATGATATTTATTTTTAGTTATTTGATTGGAATTACTTGTTAGTGTTTTAATTATTTAATTGGCATTAATGGTTTAAGTATAATTGGTTTAGTTATTTGATTGGAATTACTTGTTAGTGTTTTAATTATTTAATTGGCATTAATGGTTTAAGTGTAATTGGTTTAGTTATTTGATTGGAATTACTTGTTAGTGTTTTAATTATTTAATTGGCATTAATGGTTTAAGTGTAATTGGTTTAATTATTCTATGTGTGTCTTATTTTATATGTGTCTTATTTGGTTTAATTAGGTTTACTAATTATTATTTTGTTCAATTAGGTTATTTGTTAAGTATTTAATGATGAATAGGGTAATTAGGTAAATACATCTAACTAGGGTTTTAATTACAGTATAAATTAGGGTTTTATATTATAGCCGTCGTAGGTTTCTACGTTAATTGGATGGGCCGGTTAGGATTGTGAGTTGGACTTAAATGAACCTAAGGTTTAGGAAAACTCTATAAATATAAGGTAGACGTCTGTGTAGGGTTTTTTTAAACAAAGCACACGTTTTGTGGAAGTGGAGAAGGAAAAACGCAGTTTTTCACATTCTGCCAAGGTTTGATCAAAGCTCCGATCCCGCTTCGTCCGTGGTCCGATCGAGCTTTTGGAGGAGAGGTTCATGACTCAGTAACGCACAATCTGAACGGTGGAGATCAGAGTTTGACCTCGGGAACAGTGATTCGTACTCGTGAACAGTAACTGGGTCGCACAGGTTTTTTTCCATTCTGCCCAGATTTCATCAAACATCCGATCCTGCTTCGTCCGTGGTCCGATCGAGCTGAAATTTGGAGGATAGGTTCACGACTCAGTGACGTACAATCTGAACGGTGGAGATCAAAGTTTGACCTCGGGAACAGTGATTCGTACTCATGAACAGTAACTGGGTCGCACAGGTTTTTTTCTATTCTGCCCAGATTTCATCAAACATCCGATCCCGCTTCGTCCGTGGTCCGATCGAGCTAAAATTTGGAGGATAGGTTCATGACTCAATGTCGCACATCTACTTGGAGGATGGGATTTGGTTTTTAAAACAATACCATTACCCATCTACTTGGAATAAAGATGGGATTAAGTCCCGTGGATTTGTATTGTCATGGCAACTACTTGTTGAGCGGCAATACCAGGGATTTTGGATGGATTTTATATATGTACTGTTATGGTGCCTCGGTATGAGCTTGAGCCTCAGGATCGATGGCTAGGGAGCGTATATGCATCGGGATGTGTAGCTGGCTACGATGGTTGGAGGTGTACCCTGTGTAGGTATAGGTACATATGCCCACTTCGTGTGCATTTTAGTATGTTACCTCTATTCAGGTTGAGACCGGCCTGTAGTCCAGTGAGAGTCCTTTAGTGTGACTATATATATATTTACGGACTATTAGCTATTGTTGAATTGTTTAGGATGTACATGCGTATCGGGCCTCTGTTTGGATTGTAGTAGTATAGAACTTGCGCGTGGGCCTGACCCACTTTTATTTTTCAGGTACACCACAGTTCCAGGCTTAGACGTGTTCATGCTGAGTAGAGGTCTCTATTCACTCTTCCGACGATGTAGGGCTCTCTCTATAGTTTTATTTCTGGACTTTTATAACAGTTGTTCTATCTTCCGTTTGGATGTTTAATAGGGGTCCACTAGAGATGGATTCCCAAGTTGTAAACTGATGGAGTTTTGGAGTTTGGGTTTGATAGATTTTAATAATTATAATATTTTGCGGATTCTATTTTTAGTTCCTTTCAGCTTTAATTTCATTTCTTAATTTATTTTGTATTCCGTGTTCATTATAAAATATTAATTATTTGATATTCCCTCGGGTTTGGGCCTGGGCCTGATTAACCCGTGTCTCGGATCCGAGGGGTATCTCAGTTGGTATCAGAGTACTCCGTTTCAAGTGTCTCTAGGATGTTTTCGTATTAAGTCTTCCGCGTAGCGTTTTCTCTTGAATAGAGCTTAAGTTAGGGTTCATTGTATTCCTTATGGTTCGTATAGAAAGAGTACTGATGTCTGTCTTTTCGTGTTAACATATGGTTAACGCTAGAAATGGACAGAACATGCAAGGAACTAGGAAGGAAAGGAGAACGGCACGTAGGCAACAATATCTCCTACGGCGTCGGTAAATGGAGGAAGAGCAGCAAATGCTTGGGTTTCAAGATGACATGGATCAGTTTCAGGAGGAACAGGAGAATGTTCAATAGACTCTGGACCAGGTCAGAGATCCAGAGATTTCTTCTCACCTCAATGACCTCGTTGCTCGGGCTATAGAGGCTGGGTAACAGCTGCACTTCGGAATCAGCCTCAGGTACAACCGGCACCTGTACCAGTACCAGTGGTTCAGACGGATTCTTGGGGAAAGGCTAGGAGCTCTTTCACAAAGGGGAGTCCACCTGTGTTCTTAGGCTCAACCGATGCGAGAGCAGCTCACCAGTGGAAATAGGACATTGAGCGTCATCTTTGTTTGGTTCAGTGCACGGAGGTTCAGAAGCAGATGCTTGCTACTTTCAAGCTAGTTGGGGATGCACTACAGTGGTGGGAGTCAGTTACCACCTCAGAGGAGAGGATGATATTGTCTTATGATGAGTTCAGTGCTCGCTTTGATGAGAAATATTTTCCCTATGTAGTCAGGGCAGCTATGAAGACCGAGTTTCTAAGTCTGCAACAGGAAAACATGACAGTGGCGGAGTATGAGCAGCAGTTCACACGCTTGTCTCTCTTTGCACCGGAGGAGGTGGATACAGAGGAGAAGAAGCGCAACAGTTTTGTCAAGGGACTGATGTGGTCTATCAAGAGAGCTATTACAGGTAGTCCAGCCTATACTACCTATGCTCAGGTGGTAGACGCCGCTCTACAACAGCATCAATTGACTGTAGACATCAGACAGGCTCGTGGTGAGAAGCGGGGAGATAAATACTTTACTAATCAGTCAGCTAAAAAGGGGAATGGCAATGGTCACCGGCAGAATGACAAAGGCAAGTTCCAAGGACAACAGCCTTGGAAGAAGCACAAAGGTGGTTCAGATGCTCACCGGAATGGGGCACCTATTCAGAGGCAACAGAATGGGGGACCACAGGCAGGACAGGGTCAGCCACAGGCTAACAGACAGAGGAGGCCATTTGGTACTTTCCAGGGTAGTTGTTACACTTGTGGAGAGTATGGTCATACCACCAAGCAGTGTCCTAAAGCAGGACAAGGACAGGGACAGAGACAGTATGTGCAGCAGGGACAGAGGGCGCCAGTGCCTCTACCAGCTCCACAGGTTCCACGGATTCAAGGACAGACACATCTGGCTTTACCGGCACTGCCGCAGACTCAGGGACAGGCACCACAGCAGTTGCACTATGGCAGGGTGTATAACACCATGCCACAGGATGTTCAGGCACCTCAGACTATTGAGGGTAAGTTTCTTATTCATGGTTTGCATGGACGTGTTTTATTTGATACGAGTGCTACACACTCATTTGTAGCTAGGACTTTTGTTGCTTTGTCTGGGATGAAGACGAGGGTATGCACTAGACCTCAGGGTATTTCTACACCATTGGGTGATATAGCTATTATACATGAGAGTGATGGGCCTGTGACACTAGATATTGGCAGACTCAGATTTCTAGCCAATCTATTGGTCCTGGACATGCACACTTATGATGTGATACTTGGGATGGATTGGTTGTCTCACTACCATGCCCAAGTTGTTTGTTTTGATAGATCTATTATTTTTACCATACTTGGTCAGGATATGTATGTAGTAGCTATGCCACGTTCTAAAGGGGGCGGTAGCACCTATTTGTTCCATGTGGAGGAGGAAAATGAAGAGGGGATTACTGTGTCATTGGATAACATACCGATTGTACAGGATTTCCCGGATGTATTTCAGGAGATTCCAGGGTTGCCACCTAGTCGCGAGATCGATTTTGTGATAGACTTAGCTCCAGGCACTGCGCCTATTGCTAGGGCACCCTATAGGATGGCACCGGTAGAGATGAAAGAGCTGAGGGATCAGATTCATTAGTTACTCAGCCAGGGTTTTATTCGTGGGAGTACATCACCTTGGGGAGCACCGGTTCTGTTTGTAAAGAAGAAGGATGGTTCGCTTCGTCTGTGTATAGATTATAGGGAGTTGAACAAGGTTACGATTCGTAACAAGTATCCTTTGCCAAGGATTGATGACTTGTTTGATCAGTTAAGGGGAGCCACATATTTCTCCAAGATTGATCTGCGTTCTGGGTATCATCAGCTGAGGGTCAGGGGGTAGGATGTTCCTAAGATAGCATTTCTCACGCGATATGGTTCTTATGAGTTTCGAGTTATGCCGTTTGGGACGACTAATGCACCTGCAGTATTCATGGACTTAATGAATAGAGTCTTCCGGGCTTATTTGGATCAGTTTGTTATTGTCTTTATTGATGACATCTTGATCTATTCTCGGTCGGAGGACGATCATGCTAGACATCTTCGCATAATCTTGCAGACGCTTCGTAAGCACCAGTTATATGCCAAGTTCGAGAAGTGTGAATTTTGGCAGCGGGAGGTGAAATTTCTAGGTCACGTGGTGTCAGGAAAGGGGATAGCAGTGGATCCGGCCAAGGTTTCAGCGGTGGTTGAGTGGGGACAGCCTACATCACCTACTGAGATTCGGAGTTTTCTCGGTCTGGCAGGATATTACAGGAGATTCATCCAGGAGTTCTCCAAGATAGCAGGACCACTCACTCATCTGACCAAAAAGGGTGTACAGTTCGTGTGGGATGAACACTGTCAGCGAGCTTTTGATGAGCTGAAAAGGAAGTTGACTTCTGCACCGGTTCTGGCTACTCCGCATAGCGGGATAGAGTATCTTGTTTACACGGATGCTTCGTTGCAGGGTCTTGGATGTGTATTGATGCAGGAGGAGCGACCGATTTCTTATGGATCTCGGAAACTTAAGCCTCATGAGCTTAATTATCCAACACATGATTTGGAGTAGGCAGCAGTGGTCTTTGCCTTGCGTATTTGGAGGTATTATCTGTTGGGTGAGTCCTTCAGATTATTCAGTGATCACAAGAGTCTGCAGTACTTGTTCACTCAGCGGGGGCTAAATATGAGATAGCACAGGTGGTTGGAGTTTGTAAAAGACTATCATTTTTCTATATACCATCCAGGGAAAGCGAATGTAGTGGCGGATGCACTCAGTCGCCGACCTGTTGGTAGTCTTTCTGCTCTATTCACTACTGAGTGGAATGCTTTAAAGAGTGTGGATGAGTTATCGGATGCTTTTATGGCTTGCATGGTGGTTACACCTTCCATTATTCGCAAGGTTTTACAAGCACAACTCACCGATCAGCAGTGTGTTGACAAGGTCGCAGAGATAGCTTCCGGAGAGGTTCCATTCTACTATGTTGGGGCTGATGGAGGTTTAAGGTACAAGGGACGGTTAGTGGTACCTTCTGCTGATAATTTGAGGAAGGATGTGATGACTGAGACTCATCACTCTGAGTTCTCTGTTCATCCAGGAGGCGATAAGATGTATCAAGATATGAAGCGGCAGTTTTGGTGGGTAGGTATGAAGAGGGACATTGCTCTTTTTGTTTCCCAATGTAGTACTTGTCAGATGGTTAAGATTGATCATCAGAGGCCGCTAGGAGCTCTACAACCACTACCAATTTCGGAGTGGAAATGAGAGAGCATATCTATGGATTTTGTGGAAGAGTTGCCAAATTCTTTCAAGGGGCATAATTCCATATGGGTCATTGTGGATAGGTTGACCAAGTCAGCTCATTTCTTGCCTATTTGCACTGACTACACTTCGGAGCAGTTGGCGAGGCTTTACATTTCAGAGATTATGAAGCTACATGGCATTCCATTGTCTATTATATCGGACAGGGATTCGAGCTTTGTATCTGGATTTTGGAAGAGTTTTCAGCAGGCTTTAGGTACGGAGTTACACCTTAGTACTGCTTATCATCCTCAGACTGACGGACAGACTGAGAGGGTGAATCAGATTATGGAAGATATGCTTCGGTCGTGTGTTCTGGATTTCAAGGGCCACTGGGAGGAATATTTGCCACTTGTGGAGTTTGCTTATAACAATAGTTTCCAGAAGACTATTGGTATGGCACCATTTGAGGCATTGTACGGTCGACCGTGTCGGTCACCTGTTTGTTGGATGGAGGTTGGAAAGAATCGATTCTTAGGTCCTGAGTTCATCAAGGATACCTCTAAAAAGATTGCACTTATTCGAGATCGCATGCGTACTGCCCAAAGTAGGCAGAAGAGCTATGCTGATCGTCGTACTAGGGCTTTGGAGTTTCAGGTTGGGGATCAGGTTCTACTCAAAGTGTCTCCTATGAAGGGTGTTATGCGCTTTGGGAAGAAAGGGAAGTTGTCACCGCGATTTGTTGGTCCATTCATGATTACAGATCGCATTGGAGCTGTTGCTTATCGGTTGGCACTTCCGGATACTTTGGATCGCGTCCACAACGTGTTTCATGTTTCCATGTTGCGGAAATTTCTTCGAGATGAGGATCGGTATCAGCATATCGATGTTGGGGAGATTGCATTGTAGCCGGATGCAACTTATTTAGAGCCACCGTGTCGTATTGTCGACCGACGAGATCAGATTCTTCGTAATAAGGTTATTCCTTTGGTTCGTGTTCAGTGGAGTCATCACAATGAGTCTGAGTCCACTTAGGAACGAGAGGATGTCATTCGCTCACGATTTCCTGAAATATTGAAAAAAGGTAAGAGTGAATTCCGAAGACGGAATTCCTTTTGTTAGGGGGGAAGAATGTAATACCCCTAATTTTAAAAAGGATATTCCTGGTATTTAATGGTATTTAATTTATTATTTAAGTACATTTTATTTGATTATGTGTCATTATTTTTTGTTATTAGGTACTTAATTGTTTTCTTTTGTGGTGATTTAATTTATTTAAATGATATTTATTTTTAGTTATTTTATTGGAATTACTTGTTAGTGTTTTAATTATTTAATTGGCATTAATGGTTTAAGTGTAATTGGTTTAGTTATTTGATTGGAATTACTTGTTAGTATTTTAATTATTTAATTGGCATTAATGGTTTAAGTGTAATTGGTTTAATTATTCTATGTGTGTCTTATTTTATGTGTGTCTTATTTGGTTTAATTGGGTTTACTAATTATTATTTTGTTCAATTAGGTTATTTGTTAAGTATTTAATGGTGAATAGGGCAATTAGGTAAATACATCTAACTAGGGTTTTAATTACAGTATAAATTAGGGTTTTATATTATAGCCGTCGTAGGTTTCTACGTTAATTGGATGGGCCGGTTAGAATTGTGAGTTGGACTTAAATGAACATAGGGTTTAGAAAAACTCTATAAGTATAAGATAGACATCTGTGTAGAGTTTTTTTAAACAAAGCACACGTTTTGTGGAAGTGGAGAAGGAAAAACGCAGTTTTTCACATTCTGCCAAGGTTTGATCAAAGCTCCGATTCTGCTTCGTCCGTGGTCCGATCGAGCTAAATTTTGGAGGAGAGGTTCATGACTCAGTGACGCATAATCTGAACGGTGAAGATTAGAGTTTGACCTCAGGAACAGTGATTCGTACTCGTGAACAGTAACTGGGTCGCATAGGTTTTTTTTCCATTCTGCCCAGATTTCATCAAACATCCGATTCCGCTTCGTCTGTGGTCTGATCGAGCTGAAATTTGGAGGATAGGTTCATGACTCAGTGACGCACAATCTGAACAGTGAAGATCAGAGTTGGACCTCGGGAACAGTGATTCGTACACGTGAACAATAACTGGGTCGTACAGGTTTTTTTTCATTCTACCCAGATTTCATCAAACATCCGATCCCGCTTTGTCCGTGGTCCGATCGAGCTGAAATTTGGAAGATAGGTTCATGACTCAGTGTCACACAATCTGAACGGTGGAGATCAGATTTTGAGTTCGGGAATAGTGTTTCGTACCCGTGAACAGTAACCGGGTTTTGGAACTTGCCGGGATTTTTTTTAAGAAGACGACGTTGAAACTTTGAACAAAAGTTTCTGAGGCAAGATTCTATCCTTACTCTTTCCCTTAGGCTTCATACTCTTTGCACTCTTAAATGATTCCAGGATTAATGAAGATTAAACCAAACTAAAATGATATCTGTTTTGCTATGAAACTGGTAGTTACAATAGTGTTGTATGCTTGTTCAACCTAGACTAAGCATGTTTGTGGATGCATTGTGGTTCTGTGGTTCATGTTTTTCCTTACCACTGCTAGTATAAATTATTGGAAGGATGGGTCTAGATGATAGCTATCTTAACTTCTGTAATAGCAACTGTTGGAACTTAAATACTAGGAGGATTTGAGTTTAACACTAGATCGGTTTTGTAGAACACTATAATTTGAGCATGTCTACATACATACTGTGAATATTGTTTTGATGCTTACATTATCACAGTTAGTATCAACTGTGGAGGTTAGGATTTTGTGATATATACCCTACATATCTGTATGTCATTTGTAAGGTGTTAAATGGAAGTTTTAATTAATTCTGTCCTTATATCAGACTAAAGGGAACAACTTAAATTGGGCATGTATATGTTGTTGTTGTGACCCTGTTTATCAATGCTTATTTTATCACTACTAACATTGAATGTTGGATGTTGGAATTTAGTTGATATATACTTGATTTATTGGTATTATTGACTACTGGAGGATTGGAAAGTAGGCACCGGTATGGGACGGTGGCATACTAAGGATGAGTTTGGTTTTTAAAACAATACCATTACCCACCTACTTGGAATAAGGATGGGATTAACTAAAAGTTAAGTCCCGTGGATTTGTATTGTCATGGAAACTACTTGTTGAGCGGCAATACCAGGGATTTTGGATGGATTTTATATATGTACTCTACTGTTATGGTGCCTCGGTATGAGCTTGAGCCTCAGGACCGATGGCTAGGGAGCGTATATGCATCGGGATGTGTAGCTGGCTACGATGGTTGGAGGTGTACCCTGTTTAGGTATAGGTACATATGCCCACTTCGTGTGCGTTTTAGCATGTTACCTCTATTCAGGTTGAGACCGGCCTGTAGTCCAGTGAGAGTCCTTTAGTGTGAATATATATATATTTACGAACTATTAGCTATTGTTGAATTGTTTAGGATGTACATGCGTATCGGGCCTCTGTTTGGATTGTAGTAGTATAGAACTTGCGCGTGGGCCTGACCCACTTCTATTTTTCAGGTACACGACAGTTCCAGGCTTAGACGTGTTCGTGCTGAGCAGAGGTCTCTATTCACTCTTCCGACGATGTAGGGCTCTCTCTATAGTTTTATTTCTGGACGTTTATTACAGTTGTTCTATCTTCAGTTTGGATGTTTAATAGGGGTCCACTAGAGATGGATTCCCAAGTTGTAAACTGATGGAGTTTTGGAGTTTGGGTTTGATGGATTTTAATAATTATAATATTTTGCGAATTCTATTTTTAGTTCCTTCCAGCTTTAATTTCATTTCTTAATTTATTTTGTATTCCGTGTTCATTATAAAATATAAATTGTTTAATATTCCCTCGGGTTTGGGCCTGAGCCTGATCAACCCGTGTCTCGGATTCGAGGGGTATCTCAGCTAAGGACAGAGCCACAGGTCAGAATATCCTTGATAGGTTGGATGCCATTAAAACAGGCAGCGGTCCAAGCACCAGAGGAAAGGGACATGGTTCACCAATGCTCAAACTCTAGGGGTCAGGCCCAACTCTGGTCCCAGCCCTGGTGGGGATATTAGCTAATTGTCAATGCTACTGTACGTTATGCAACATACTAGTTCTTCCTTGGCTTCATCAACAATTTTTTTATTCTTTATTTGTTTGATAAATTTCAGCTTCATTTTAAGGTTATAACATACTAGTTATTCTTCATTTTAAAGACGTGTAGAGCAAAAAGTTCATTTTGTCTCAAATAATGTCATTTCCATTGTTTTATTTCAATATTTTATGTAATAATGCCTTATGTAGAAGATACAAGTACTGTGTTTGACAGTTTGTTGTTCAAAATAATAGCATTACTCCTAGTAAATTATTCCTTCAAAACAATTTTAAGTGCCTATGCTCAACACCATATTATATGAAAACACAACTTTAGCCAAATCTGACAGGGATGCACACACCTGACACATACCGGAGTATCTTGACATGAGTTGATAATATGTTTGAATTTGAACTAGGTAGTTGTTACAAGTGGTCTCACATTGAATTTAGATGGGGAAGTGAATAGGCATTTGCGAGTTGGATTTTAGCCTCACCTAATAGCTTAAACTTTTGGGTCGGATCGCAAAACACCCGGTCCATGACATTTAGTATCAGAATCAAACCCATTACTCAATCCGGTGTCACACTAAACGCCTGACCCGAAAGGATCCTGATTAGCAACCTGGGTACGCAAGGTGGCCCGACCTCAACGGGGGCATTGAGGGTTCCTCAATGGATGGAGAAAGAAAAATCCCTCCTTAGCGTCGATGATTTTAGAGTAAAATTCCACAGCGTGGTTTTAAGTGAAGCTTGGTGCTTGGGCACATTATTCAATATATACATTTTTTCTTCAGAAAGTGAGATGAATTACTATTACATACCCTTTTCCATATAAAGGATGATACCCATCAACCATAATAACAGTTGAAACATAACATCCAAATAAAGCTAAGGCCCCTTCTATTTTTTTGGTCTCATCTAGGTATTAGATATTAACTATTCCACTTCTTAAAATTAATCTGAATATGCTGAACTATATTAATCTGAATAATAAGCTGATTGAAGCCCGTATAAAACATAATTCCACTGTGTTTTATGCATAGAAATGCAAATTAAATCAATTTGTATTTTAGAAGTCTTAATAATGGGTAGAATCTCTTATTATGGTTTCTATTAAAAGAGAGGAAAGGTACATGGAAGGTTTTTGATTTCTCAAAAAGTGATGAGAAGAAAACTTGCCTTGCATTTACAGGACACCCTTGTCGCCAATCAATCAAATCAAGCATTGAATTGAATCAAAGGGTGATTCTGTGTGGATGACGAAGAAGCCTCCCTCCCGGTTTTAGCGTCCTCGAAGATACTTCAGAAGCCGGATGAACAGACACACATTATCATCGGTGAACAGAAAGGAACATCGGCGGGGAAGATTCCGATGGAGTCAACGACGTCTTGGCTGGTTAGGGTTTCGAGGAAGAGAAGAGAGCCTTGGAGTCCGGCGAGAGAAAGGGTTCGGCGATCAAATCGGAGTGTTGAGAAGAAGCTAAGCAGTGATGGAAGGAATATTCTAAGTCAAGCTTGTCCCACATTGACTAGAAGCGTAGAGAAATATTTGTATATAAGTATTAACACATAACATATTTAGCATCTTAGGCTACCGGGCTTGATGGCAAGCACCGGCCTTAACTTATTGGGAAGAGAGGGTTGCTCGGTAAGCAGTAGACCTGTCAATGGATCAGATTCTGATCCGAATCCGATCCGATTAGTCGAATATGGATTGGACAAAAAATTCGATAACCCGTTTATGATCCGAATCCGATAATCCGTTTACTTAACAAATCGAATATGGATTTTACCGATCCGATCCGATAATAATCCGATCCGAATTAAAATTTTATATATATATATATATATATATATATATATATATATATATATATATATAAGAGTTCAGCACTCCAGGCCCAAACCCATCTCCAAGCCCATATATATATATATATGAGTCAAGCCGCAAATCCATTTTCAAGCCCACTTCTTGTTCCCAAGCCCATTAAGCCTCCTTTAATCTATCTAAACCCTAGCTCACAAGTTTACAACAACATTATATTGTCCGTTCTCTCACTCACAGTACCGTTGCCGCAAAACAAACTTTTTTCCAAACACTCCCACAGTCCCACGTAGCAAAGTTGCAACACAAATCAGAAAAAGGAAGCCATCGATCCGCGATCGCTGCAAAATATTACTCCTTTCAGGTTAGTGTTCTTCCTTTCTCTCTCATCCGATCTCACTTTTAATCGGAATTTTTGCTTTGATTCCTTCAAGCTCTTGGTCGAGCTTCTTTCTTTTGTGACCTTTTCCCCTCAATCTGTGTTAGTTTGGAACGGAGGCCCGTAATATTCAAGTTGTGCACTCAGATCTCACCGTCCCTAAACTAGGCCTTCAACATCGGCATCCCCAAGAACTAGGGCAAGCAGGAGTCAACCCTAGGAAGAGTATCTGATGGTTAAACAGAGGAAAAGATTAGTTGAAGAACCATTGAGAGTGGAGTTTTGTCTGCGCCAACTACTGGTCCTTTGCTACCTACTGAACACTGATATATATTTTACCCTAATTTGTGATGTTCCTTTTTTTCTATTTCATAAAATCTGTTAGTTAATTTATTTATTTATTTTTATTATTTTTTTTTCTTGTCTCTCTTAATTTGATTTTTATTACATTTTCTGGTGTAAATATTTTCATAAATTTATTTGTAAAACCTCTGTCTCAATTTTTTTTTTTCAAGTTTCCTACCTAATTTGTTTGTTGATTTGTGCAAAGTGTGTAGTTGCATTATCGGACCCGACTATCGGATCGGATATCCGATAATCAAACAAATCGGACACGAATTGGCTTAGTAAAAATCCGTCGGATTGTCGGACCGGATCAGATCACTCATTATGCTTATCGGATTCGGATCGGATTAACCATGATCCGGTCCAAATCCGATCCGTTGACAGGTCTAGTAAGCAGTGTCGCCTGGCTGGTTTAAGCTTTTTGGGCCGGCACAATTATCATTAATTACTTAACGACCCAGATTCCGTGGAAGTCCATTTTTTATTTTATTTGTAAATTGGACCTATATAATTTCATTTAAGAAATGGTCGTTTATTTTATATTTTGTTTGTAAATTGGTCACATCCTGTTTCATTTACGAAATTGTCCAACGACCCGGATTCCGTGTAGGTCAATTTTCTATTTTATTTGTAAATTGGACCTACCCAACTTCATTTAAGAACAAAACCCACCCCCGGCGACCTAAAATTATTATTATTATTTTTTTTCTGTTTTGACCAATATTCCATTTCTTCATTTAAGACCTATCCGATTTTATTTAAGAAATGGTCCTATCACTCCCGACCCAAATCCCAAGCAGGTCAATTTTTTTATTTTATTTGTAAGGGTAAAGGATAGTCACACCTCCTGAGATTTGGCAAAAGAACACTCAGATGAAATTTACCTGTTTTTTGGACAAAGATACCCCCTGAAGGTTCAAAAATGGACAAAGACATTCCTTTATATGAGAAATTGACCAAATTACCTTTTGACCATTTAGGAAACTTTTTTAACTTTACAATTTAATAAATTGGACCAATCTACCCTTATGAACAATTTATGTATAAAAAAAAAGGTAACAAAAAAAAAAAGTGAACAATATAAATTATTATTATTATTATTATTTTTGTTATTTACTTTATAAATGTCACAACTTTTTAAAAATGTAGACGTCTAAAATGATTTTTTGATCCAATACATATATTTCAAATAAATTATATTTTGTTATTACTTCTTTTCTTTTTCTTTTTTATTTTGAAATTAAGATGTTTAATTCTTTCATCTAAAAAAATTAAACCAATCTCTTTTCCTTAAAAATAAAAAATATGGTTTCAGTATAACTTTATGCATTTTAAATTATATATCAAATATTATGTATTTCCCAACATAAAAGGGAAAAAAAATAATAATAAAACAAAGGGAAAAAAAAAATAATAAAACAAAGGGGAAAAAAAAACAAAGGCATGCATAAAGTTAAGATGCATAAAGTTATACAGGTACCTATTTTCTTTTATATTAGAAAATGCATAATATTTGATATATAATTTAAGATGTATAAAGTTATACTAGTACCATATTTTTTATTTTTTAAAAAAAGAGATTGGTTTAATTTTTTTAGATGAAAGAATTAAGCATCTTAATTTAAAAATAAAAAAGAAAAAGAAAATAAGTAATAACAAAATATAATTTATTTGAAATATATGTATTGAATCAAAAAATTATTTTAGATGTCTACGTTTTTAAGAAATTGAGACATTCACAAAGTAAATAACAAAAAAAAAAAAAAAAAAAAAAAAAAAAAAGAGGAAAAGAAAAAGTGAATAATATAAAGTTTTTTTTTTTTTTTTTTACTTTTTTTTTTATGCATAAATTATTCATGTGAGTAGATTGGTCCAATTTATTAAATTATAAAGTTAAAAAAGTTTCATAAACGGTCAAAGGGTAATTTGGTTAAATTTTCATGTAAAGGGGTGTCTTTGTCCATTTTTGAACTTTCAGGGGGTATCTTTGTCCAAAAAATAGGTAAGTTTCATTTAAGTATTCTTTTACAAAACTTTAAAGTGTGTGACTGCACTTTACCCTATTTATAAATTAGACCTTCCCGACTTCATTTAAGAAATTGTCCTACGACCCTTGACCCGATCCCGTGCAGGTCAAATTGAGTGAGTGTGAATCAAATAAGTAAATTTTTTTCTCTTGCTCATTAAAAATAAAAATAAAAATAAAAAGTTTGACCCGTTCAAGTTTTTCCTTGAAATTAGTAAAGCGTCCAAATCAGCAAGACATTTCAGGTGAGTTTGCCACAATGCCAAAACTGCTGTTTCATAAGCTAGTTCAAGCCCTTATGCAAACTAAAAAAAACCTAGTTCACTTCAAGGAAAAATTTATCTTAACTAATAACTAAATATAATTAAATACGCTATTACTTTTTTCATAAAAAAATAAATAAATTAAATATGCTTTGGTGAGAGTTTCATACACTGAGTTTGCCAATAATTTTTTTAAAAGGGTCTCTAAATTTGAAATGTCTAGAAAAATATAAAATTATTTTCACAATGAAGAATAACTGACTTAATGCATACAAAGAAATCAAAAAGTATTTAAAAAGATGACATCATTGAAACTCATAGGAATCAGTTTGAACATTCAGAAGAAAAAAAAACAAAAGTGTCAAAATCATGGGTTGTTGTGTAATTTTATATCATACTTTAACTCTAGTTAGTTCTCAGTTAGTCAAATGAGACTTTTCAAAGCTAGGTTAACACAAAATTGAGACCTGTTTGACACTATAATAACATGTTCTAAAATAATTAGAAAATTGCCTTTTCAACAGACTGAGTAATATATAGGACACTGTTCTCCATTTTCCAAAGCCCTTGTATTTAAAAATTTAGAGAGTTAAATACAACAAATTTGAAAAACCATCCTTTTGTACATAAACACAAATACTAAACCCAAATGGTCTTAAAACTTAATATACACTCTTAATACATTGGTCTCACCAATGGGTCAGTGGTATAACGGTATTAGCGTCTTACTTTTCAAAGAAGGTCAGAAATTCAAAACTCAGAAGAGACAAATATGTGTGAGTACCAACTAAAATAAATAAATACATCGATCTCATAGTCAAAAGCCTTTACTTCAAAACTGTGTGACTACACACAGCATCTTTTAAGGAAGCCATCTCTGTTCCAGAATCTCATATGAAAGAACTAAAACTGAAATATTAATCCCAAAACATACTCAAAATTACCCAAAATAAATAAATAAATAAATAAAATTCCTATACTTGAAACATTTATGTCTACATTTATGATATAAGGATTTTCATATACAGATACCACAGCGACTACATAGAGAGGGATCAGAGAAGATGTGTAACCCTCTCAATAACCACAGCGACTACAAATCAAGCAATGAATTGATTCCGATGTTATCGTTGGTGAACGAAAAGGAACGGGTGCGGGTAAAAAGCTACTTAAGGACATTTTTTTTTTTTTCAAAATAAAAATCACATATACAGTGTCATCATTAATACAATAAAACAAAATTTTTATCTAAACATAATTTACAACCAGCATGTACATTGTTTGATGTAACGTGAATAATTTTATGAAAATAGAGATGTATAGATTTAAAATGGCTAGAATAGAGTGAATTCTAAAATATTATCACCTCCCATCATTAATTTTCTCATGAGAATTGACTAAGGCTTCATTTTGTTCCTGAAATTAAGACATGATTCTCAGATATCCCCAAAGGACAATCCACTTTCTTAATTTCCCTTCCCCACTCAAGTTATTCACACATTCCATGCATGTGATTGGATACATACAAACACACACATATCTATATCTATACTGTTATTAAATGTGCAAAGAATTTCAGTCTTTCAGTATTTATTTATTAATATAAAAAATAGTTTTTATAAAAAAAAAAAAAATACCTAAAAATTATTTAAAAAGTTTAAATCAAATTACAAATTACTTAATAAAATTAATAAAAATTAATTTAAAGAGTTTAATTCAAATTACCTTGTCAAAAAAAAAAAAAAATTCAAATTACCTAATAATTAATAGTTCTACATTTATACAATTCACATAAAACACAACAGATTGAGAGCCAATAAATAAGATTATTCAATTCACTATAAGAGGGAGAGGTTTTTATAGCGTTTGTGTTGTCAACCCAATCAGAAGTGCAAAACTGACTAGTAATAGAAATAGTGTAGAACTGAACATTGTACTCAAAATTAAAGAAATGGAGGAAGATGGCATGTGGACTGAACCATTAATTGAACAAACAATGTCACACTTTGCATAAAGAGAACAAGGCTATATAAACTCATTTATTTATGCTCTCGACGAAAGAGGAAGATACAAGTTGGTGGATAAAAAAGTACAACACTGAGTTAGATGTTTGCATCATTACAATTGAAAATCAAAATCATTAATTTTACCAAATTGAATGTCAAACAAAAGCAAGATCACCAATAGAATTATCTCCCAGATAAACAGACAATCGCATATCACGCAAGCCTTAACCACTACAGAAGTACCCAAGGATTCAATGCACCCTGTTGTTGAGCTTTAAGTTGTAAGATTATTTATTTAATTGTGCCCACATAATTTGGACATGTGACATATTACTTGGTGGGTAAGTAAATAGATATCAATTAATATTATTTATTTTTGGTCAACTTATAATTACCTTTTTGGTAATTACTTATTGCATAAGTGTTTTCCTTTCTTATTCCTTACTTTGATGGAAAGTAGAATTATGTTATTATAAGGAAAACTGGTCCTCTCTCTGCCTTTATAAAAGTACATATACTCCATCAATTATGGACAATTAATGATACAACACGTAAAAGTTTTATGTGTGCAAAAGGCCAAGAGAGAGAAACCAGTTCCACCTTTGCTTGTTGATCAGAGTTGCAGATTAGTTCGTGATTAAAGGATCTAGAAGTTGGATTTAATCTCAACAAGGTTTGATATCATGAATCGAGGTATTTATATCTAACTATTTATTTATGCATTATATATATGTGAAAATCATGAAGTTCTAAGACTATGGGATTCATGTTTATTTGTGATGAATGGTTTAACACGAATAATTATAGTTTACATGTGGTATCAGAGTTAACGGTTTAGGAACTCATTATTTTTCATTAAAGTTGCATAAATAATATGTATTAATTTAAAATTAAATGATTGTATAATCCATTCTTTTAGAATTGTATGTTTAGATCAGTCCGTGTAGTTTTTGGGTTTGGGTACCTCAATTTTCGAGCCAAAATTGAATTATGAAAGTTGATTACTGATACATAGTTTACATATGTGTAATAGTACAAACGTATGCATAATGTGTGTAAGACAAACAATTTCAATGCTTTAGGTTACTGATTTTCGTGCATGACTAATAAAGAACATTGAATAATAATAATAATAATAATAATAATAATAGCATTTGTCTTACTATTGTTTTATAGAAACAGTTAGTTGTGAAAGGATTACAAAGACTCATTATTATTATTATTATTTAAAAATTAATAAATACATAAAGTTTGTGTATTTATTTATTTATTAAAGAGGTTTAAATTATTATTATAAGTATTTGTTCAATGATTTGAAGATTCTGATTTTAATTTAAAATAAATTAAAATTAAAGTTATTGAATACATAAAATATATGTATTGATTTATTTATTTTAGGAATTTGAATTTCTAGAATAATTTGTGAGTTTAAAAATTTAATCTAATAAATTAGACATACAAATAATTTGTTGTTTCGTACCCAAACATACATACATATTGTAGAATCAATTTTAAATTGATTCAATTATGATCTTTAAGTCTGAAAATAAAATAATATATTTTATTATGTATATAAAATAAAAAGATATTTTCTATGAAATTTCGGACTATTAAGTTTTTGAGATCGAAGTTGCTTAAACTTTAATCGACAATTATGAGTATGTGTGTATAATGTTAAATGGGTAAATTAATAATTAATTAATTACTAGTTAATTTAATATTAATATTATGTGTGGGTTAGTAGCTACCAAAGTGGCTTAACCATAATGGTCGATGAATATTAATTTTAGTAGTAAATATAACTTAATGATGAATTAATTACTGTCTAATTTAATATTCATATTATGTGAAGATTGGTAGCTACTAAAGTGGCCCAATCATAATGATTGATGAATATTAATTTTTGTAATAGACATAATTAATCATAAATTAGTTACTATCTAATTTAATATTCATATTATGTAAAGATTGGTAGCTACCAAAGTGGCCTAACCATAATAGTTGATGAATATTAATTTTAGTAGTAAACATAATTGCAATATTTCATGAATTATGATGCTTATAATTTTTTGTGATATTCATGAATATTGATTTTATTTAATTATGAGAAATAATTCCTCAAAGGGAATTGATTTTCAAGTGATTAAATAAAAATAAAAGGGTTGTATATATATTTTTTTTAATTAGGCAAATATAGGATATCCAAAGGTAACTTATTTGTTTAATTAAATAATGCATCACCAATAAAGGTATACATATAAATACATGTAAGCATCATTATTAGTATTTTATAGTTGCCACCCAAAGGGGTACTATAGTTATACATTGTATTTATATTTTTAAGTTATACATACATATTGTTAACTCAAAGCATTATTATTGTTAAGATTTTATCTTATTATATTTGTTTTATTACATCCCTTAATGCGCATGCTACATCTGTTTTGATTCTCAATATAACTAACTTCTCATAATGAAATGAGTAAGTTGAGTTCAAAATTTAGATGTGTTAAATCTTAATTTAACATTTTAAATTGAGAAACTTACTGTTGTTACTGATAAAAACAGTGAGGAAGAAAAGATTCTCCATAAAGCTTGGGAGAGATCGAACAGATTAAGCATTATGGTTATGCGAATAATTGTTCCTCATAGTGATAGTGCTAAGGAATATTTGATTATAAGAATGTTTTCATGTTGTAGATAAATATCTAAAACGAAAATTATTAATTGATATAACTACTATGGATTTTTTGTTGGTACTCATACCATGTATGATCGTATTTTTAGATGACTAATGTTGCTGTAAAATTGAGAACTTTATGGATGATTGTGAATGAGAATTTTCTTATTCAGTTTATTCTCAATTTTTTATCTATTCAGTATGGGTCATTCCGAATTAACACTATTAAGACAAGTGGAAAGTGATTTAATTGACCATTATGTTAATTTATGAGGAGACAAAACTTAAGTAGCAAGGTAATTATTATGTTCATCTGATGACTCAAGAAGTTAAAAAGAAATTTGGGAATAAATCAGAAAAGACATTAAATGAGCAACACCCAAAATTAAAAGATTTAGGTCAATCTACTAAAAGAAAGGAATGTAATAATGAAAAAGTGTCATTAATGTATTGAATACTCTTAGAAAGTTTACATGAAATATAAAGAATGATTCGAAAAAGAATGGTAAGCTTATGGCCTAAACCACAAATTCAAATAAGAATTTCTTATTTATGATAACTAGGAAAAAGTTTTATTGAAACCATTGTGACATTATATTTAATGTTAGATAGTGGATTTTATTTAAATATTTTAAAACTTTTTTATGTTTATTCAATTTACCATAATCTGATTTTATTTCAAAACTTTATGTTAATGATTTTTCATTTAAATTTGATAATGATGTTTATTCAAGAAATTTTAATTTGTGAGTTATGGTATTATTGTTGATGATTTCTGTAAATTAAAATTTGATAGTTTATTTATTAAAAATATTTTGATCTTACATCATAAAGTTAGAATTAAGCGTAACTCAATTAATAGAAAATTTATCTTTGGCATAAAAGACTAGGTCAATATTTAGTGAAAGGTTAGGAAAATTAGTAAAGGATATGATTCTTCTGAATCTAAATTTTACTGATTTTGATGTGTGTGTAAATTGTATTAAGCGTAGACAAACTAAACGCACAAAGAAATGAGCCACAATAAGTACATAGCTTCTTGAAATTATTTGTAGACCTTCTGATGTTCCATCTTTTGGAGGAGAAAAGTATTTTATCACCTTTATAGTTGATTTTTCATGTTATGGATATATCTATTTGTTGTATGAAAAATTTCAAGCAGTAGGTACTCTTGAAGTATACATAAATGAGGTTGAAAAACAACTAGATAGAAATTGAAAATCATAAGGTCATATAGAGGTGGTGAATATTATGTAAAGTATGATGAAACAGGTTAATATTCTAACTGTTTGTTAAACTCCTTAAAATGTATACCATTTGTATTCAATACACTTTGCTATACATGCCACAGCAGAAGTGTGTAGCTGTAAGGCGTAATCGTACTCTTATGGAATTGGTTAGGAGTATGTTAGGTAATTCCTCGTTACCCATAATGTTGTGGATATTAAGTAATCTAAAGGGTACAAGTTTTACTATCCGAAACATAGTACGATAATTATTGAAACCGGTAATGTCAGATTCATTAAGAATGGTGAAATTAATGGGAGTGATAAAAATAAGAATTTGATCATTTCAGAAGTTATGGTACGAATATCTTTACCCATAACTTATAAGGAAATAATTGTTCCTTCAGTTGTTGAACCGTATAACAACGAAGAACAATTAAATGATCAACAACTCTATAATGAGATTGTCACCAATGAATAGATTGTAGAAGAATCATAAGGAATAACATTAAGACGATCTCAAAGAGAAAGGAGATCTGCTATTCCGGATGACTATGTGATATATCTGCAAGAATTTGATTTTGATATATAGTGAGATATATACGGATCCGGTTACATATTCACAAGCCATTAACAATAATGATTCTACTAAATGGATCAGTGTCATGAATGAAGAGATTATAAAGAAACCTTCTCTCTAGTATTTAAGAAGGAAACTTTTAAAATATCATGACATTAGTAGCTTATTATGATTTAGAGTTACATCAAATGGATGTGAATACAATTTTTATGAATAAGAGTTTATAAGAGGAAGTCCATATGGAACAACTTGAAGACTTCATATTAGAAGGTAAAGAATTCATGGTCCGTAAACTTAAGATGTCAATATATGTATTTAAATAAGCTTCCTAATAATGGTATATTAAGTTTAATGATACCATTATTTCTTTTGGTTTTAAGAAAAATACTGTTGATCAGTGTATATACTAGAAGGTTAATGGGAGTAAGTTTATATTTCTGATTCTATATATTGATGATATTTTATTTGTTAGTAGTGATCTTAGTTTATTATATAAAACTAAAAGTTATCTTTAAGAACTTTGAAATGAAATATATGGATGAGGCATCCTATGTGATAAGAATAGAAATATTTCATTATAGATCACATTGATTTGTTTTTAGAATTGTCTCATAAAGTATATATTAAAAGAGTTCTAGAAGATTTGGTTGGAGGAACAATATTATGAAAAAGTGCAAAGTAATTTATGATTACTTTGTCTATTATGAAATTTTAATTTATAGCATGCTTTGAGGCTATAATTTATGGTTGCAGAATTTATTTCAGGACTTGGAGTTATGGGTACCGTTTTCAGATTGCTGAAAATTTATGCTGCAATTGTTGATCTTCTTGTATGAAAAATGATAGGTATTCTAAAGTTGAAATACTTTATCATTAAAGAAAATATTTAGAAACAATGAATGTCTATTGAAATTATAAGCACACAACTTATGATTGCAATCCATTAATGAATGGACTACCATCCAAGACATTTATGGAACATGTTGAAAGAATGGGTCTTAAATGTAGTCAATGATGATTATTTTTTAATTATAGATTGCTTAAATATTGTTTATATATATTTAACATTTTGCGCTGATTAAATGTGTTTATGATATTTCCTATTAATTAATGTACATCTTGGAAAAGACATTATTGTTAGATCATTGTTGATACTTCTCATTTATAGACTATGTTGAATAGATTACTAGTGTTGTGGTACATGGAAGGGACTGTGTCATTTAAGGATATATAACTGCAATGACTCGCATTGGTAATTTATTTACCATGGTATTTATGATGACCAATTTAATGAGTTAATCTGATTTATGGTGCACATTAATGACTATTTTACTAAACCACTACAGAAATTATCATATGTGCCAAGTGGGAGAATGTAAGATTATTTATTTAATTGTGGCCCACATGATTTGGACATGTGACATATTACTTGGTGGGTAAGTAAATAGATATCAATTAATATTATTTATTTTTGGTTAACTTATAATTACCTTTTTGGTAATTACTTATTGGAAAAGTGTTTTCCTTTCTTATTCCTTACTTTGATGGAAAGTAGAATCATGTTACTATAAGGAAAACTGGTCCTCTCTCTGCCTTTATAAAAGTGCATATACTCCATCAATTATAGACAATTAATGATACAACACGTAAAAGTTTTATGTGTGCAAAAGGCCAGTTTCCACCTTTGCTTGTTGATCAAAGTTGCAGATTAGTTCATGATTAAAGGATCTAGAAGTTGGATTTAATCTCAACAAGGTTTGATATCATGAATCGAGGTATTTATATCTAACTATTTATTTATGCATTATAGATATGTGAAAATCATGAAGTTCTAAGACTATGGGATTAATGTTTATTTGTGATGAATGGTTTAACACGAATAATTATAGTTTACACAAGTTTCAATCCACGGAACTAAAACAGGGATTAATTAATGTGAATTGATTGCCATGTTGTATTTCAAACAAAAACATATTCACTACCTAAGAGTAAACAGAGAAGAAACCAATGTATAGTTTTAAAACGTCCACTTTGTTCCTCAATTTCCCCATATCCTAGTTACTTTGAAAGATTTAACTTCTCCTTATATAACATCAAAAGCTCATGAGCTTCTCCTGATATAACTTCACGTCCACTTTAGAATGTTAGCTTGTATGAGACACCAACATCTCATACAAACTAACATTCTTGTTAAGCAAACCAAATACCTTGGAACGATCCTCCTCTCCAAGCTGAAGGAAATAAGCCATGGCTGCCTCGCAACAATGGAAGACTCCCAACCCACTTTATTGACAAAAATATCAAAATTTTACATAATCTTATCCCCCGACCCCATCATACACTTTGGATCCTTCGCAAAAGCCACCAAAATCTCATCCTCAGAGCAACCCCACTTCTTATAAACCTCCATCTTTTTTTCCCAAGTTGATTTACTCATTGCGCTCAGTGCATTAACTGCTAAAGCAAACTTTATACTTTCAGGGTTAAAACCCATTTTTTCTTTGTTGGGAGAGATAACAATAAACAAACACAGTGGAATAACTCTTCTCCCTATATGCAAGCAAATATAGTGTATCTCTACTTTTATATGTGTTGAATATAATAGAGAAAAAATTTAATCACACCAAGCCACAAGAACACAAGCAATTTTTATGTGGAAAACTTCCCTAGTGTGAGGAAGAAAAATCACGGGACCTAGTCCAGTTGAAATCTCCACTATCAACCAAATAATGGGTACACAAAGTCTTCTCTAATAGCAATTAAAGGTTACAATACATCTCATCAAGATATCACCAATCTTGACAAAAAACAAAAAGGATTGGAGAGAAAAATACCAAAAAAATCCTATTACTGTTCACGGGCACGAATCACTATTTTCGAGCTCAAAATCTGATCTTCACCGTTCAGATTTTAACTCATTGAGTCGTGAACCTCTCCTCCAAATTTCAGCTCGATCGGACCACGAACAAAGTAGGATCGGAGGTTTGATGAAATTTGGGTAGTATATGAAAAAACTGCGTTTTTCCTCTTTCTCTCTTGTGAAAGCTACGGCTTATCTTTTTTTTTTTTTTTTTTTTTTTTTTTCTCTTTTCTGACTTCCTTAGGGTTATACACCCTAAAGGGCTGGGCTTTAGGCTTTAATAAAACCCACTTGGGCTTTCCTCCATATAGAAGGAAATAAACCCAACAAATCTCCCCATTTCCGACTATGTAGAGGGAATCGCCATCCCGGCGATCGAATAACAAACTTCAAGCTTCTCTTTTGGTAGGGTCTTTGTCAACATATCAGAACCATTATCATCAGTGTGAACCTTCTCAAGTTCAAGTGACTTATTGTTCAACGCATCTCTGATCCAATGGTATCGTACATCAATGTGCTTAGATCTTGCATGAAAACTGGAATTCTTAGCAAGATGAATAACACTCTGGCTATCACAAAACAACACATACCTCTGCTACTTGAAACCAAGTTCTCTTAAGAACTTTTTTGCCCATAGTAACTCTTTAGTCACTTCCGTTGCTGCAATAAACTCTGCCTCTGTCGTAGAAAGAGCAATACACTTCTAAAGTCTCGATTGCCAACCTACAGCCCCACCTGCAAAAGTGATCAAATAACCCGAAGTAGACTTATGAGTATCCACATCCCCTGCCATACCTGCATCTGTGTAGCCAACTAACAATGGTTGTCCGTTTCCCAAACCAAGTCTCAAATGGGAAGTGCCTCAAAGATACCTCACGATCCACTTCACTGCATTCCAATGCTTTCTTCCCGAATTTGACAAGAATCGGCTAACTACACCAACTGCATGGGCTATATCTGGTCTTGTGCAAATCATTGCATACATCAAACTTCATACTACTGAAGCGTAAGGAACTTTTTCTATGTCTTCATTTTCCTTATCTGTAGAAGGACATTGTTTTGTACTCAGTCTGAAGTGGGTTGCAAGAGGAGAGATAACCACTTTAATGTTGTCCATATTAAACCTCTGAAGCACTTTTTCAATGTACTCCTCCTGTGACAAATATAACTTCTTGGCACTCCTATCACGACTGATTCTTATGCCAAGAATTTTCTT
Organism: Cornus florida; assembly: GCF_030987335.1. Classification (NCBI taxonomy): domain Eukaryota; kingdom Viridiplantae; phylum Streptophyta; class Magnoliopsida; order Cornales; family Cornaceae; genus Cornus; species Cornus florida. The sequence continues at coordinate 52,388,249 of NW_026775575.1, read as the reverse complement.
TGCTGGCCCCAAATCCTTTATAGCAAATGACTTACTTAATTGCTTCTTCAACTGGTCAATCCTTGAAGCATTCCTGCCAATAATCAATATGTCATCCACATAAAGCAGTAGAATAATAAAATCATCATCAGAGAATTTTTTAACAAATACACAGTGATCAGAAGTTGTCTTCTTGTAGCCTTACTCCTCAATAATAAACTCAAACTTCTTATACCACTGTCTCGGTGCTTGTTTTAAACCATATAGGCTTTTCTTCTGCTTGTACACATAATCCTCTTTCCCTTTCACTTTGAAACCCTTTAGCTACTTCATATAAATCTCTTCCTCCAAATCACCATAAAGGAAGGCAGTTTTCACATCCATCTACTCAACTTCCAAGTTAAGACTAGCTGCTAGGCCGAGTGCTATACGGATCGATGATATCTTTAGGACTGGAGAGAAGATCTCATCAAAGTCAATACCTTTTCTCTGACCGAACCCTTTGACAACCAATCTAGCTTTGTACCGTGGCCGTGAAGAGAACCCATTTGGCTTCTTCCTGTAAATCCACTTGTTTTCCAAAGCTCTTTTTTCCTTTAGGTAGCTTCATTAACTCAAAGGTGTGATTATCATGCAGTGACTGCATCTCATCTTACATGGCCTCAACCCACTCTGTCTTGTGTTCATCTTCTATGGCTTCTGCAAAACACTAGGGCTCTCTCCCGCTAGTCAATAACACATACTGCTCTGTTGAATACCAAGTGGAAGGATGTTGGTTTCTGGGAGACTTCCTGGATGGAATCTCTGGTGGAATCTCTGGCGTTGTCAACTGCTCATCAGTCTCAACATCTCCCTGAACTTATAGGGAAACATCCATATCACCTGTACACTGGTGGTCCTTCTCAACATCATTCTCAACTTGAGATGGCAGATTCTTCAGAGAAGCTGGATCTATATCAGTCAAGATATCACCTTGCTGAGACATAGATTTCCTTGCTTTCTCAATATCTTGAATCGTCTGATCTTCTACAAACATGACATCTCTACTTCTCACAATTTTCTTCTCAACTGGATCATAAAGCTTGTACCTAAACTCATCTTGGCCATAGCCAAGGAATATACACTATCGCGTTTTCACATCAAGTTTGGACCTTTCATCTTTGGAAATATGCACAAATGCTTTGCACCCAAAAACACGCAGATGATTATAGGAGACATCCTGTAACGACCCGGGTTTTGATTCAACCCGGTAGGTCAGCGATGAACTGAATATTGACCCTTTAACGGATCCAGATGCGGAAGCAAGAAACAAGACAATGATCTCCCAAGGCATAACACACCTCTAAGACCCTTTGATAACTTTTCATGAGGTCATGAAACCCAAATGAACAAAGTGCGGAAGCAAAACAAGGACAAGGGTATGAAAACCCTACCGAAGGAATGACCAAGGGTAAAATGGTTATTTTACCCAAGGAGGAAGGAATTTAACTTTTAACCAGTCAAATTAGATTAAAAACATCCAAAACCATCCTTTGATAACTTCACATGAAGTCCCAAGGCCAAAGGAATAGAAATCCCAGATGAACCTTATCCCGGTTCGAACCAAATCTGACACCCTCTCACTAAAATAAGGATATCTTGATCTAGGAGAAGAATGTAAAGCTGAAGTTAGTACCATTGGAAATCTTATTTTGATGCAGTCAATTAAGACTCAAGAACGGACCAATTCCGAGTTGAAACGAAGAAGTTACGTCAGATTGAAGTTGGAAGTCCAAAACTAAAAACCCTGGAAGACTTAAACCGGTTCAACATTCTTGAACCGGTTCAACTTTGGCAGCACACCCAAGCTGAACCAAAATGACACCTTGAACCAGTTCAATTATTCTTGAACCGGTTCAACTTGACCAGAGTTGAACTTAAACAGCAGAAACGGTGTTTTAGCAGAAAAATGAGTTTGGAGCGCGGTTTTCGAGATCAAGATGATATTTTTCAGAAAAATGTCGTGAAGAAACTCCCCCTAAAATCACATTTTCTATGTGACGGAATTGAGAACAGAATTTATTTCCCAAAGGAAATCCCCAAAATGCCCTTAGGTCGAGTTTTTCAACAAAAAAGGTGAAATGAGTCCATAGGAGGCTTAAAACACAAACGAAAGGGTTTTTCATGGAAACGATCATTCACACAAACGTAAATGATGATTTTGAGTACGCGGGAATGGTCCGCGGCTTCCGAAAATGGCCGAGTCAAAATCCAACCCCCCAACGGCCAAAAAGGCGAAAATTAACTTAAAATGGAAACTTTGAAAACCAAAATCAACAAATGACTTCAAATGACCATTTGGCCCTTGGCCACACTTCATATATGATTAATGAGACCCTATGAAAGAATGAAAATGGAATTCCCACACTCGATACAAAAGTTATGACATAACAACACTTGAATTTTCAATATTTCCATTTGAACTTTGAAAGCACAAGTGTATAGAATACGAGATACATGATATTGGCCTCCGGCCTCATTTTATACGTGTTGAATACAATGAAAAGGAGTGTACTTATATACACTTTACATATGTGGAATCAAAGAATACAAGTTTTGTCAAAATAAACAAAAGTAAACATGATATGCTAACATGTGCATATTCAATGTCATCAAAATACTTCAAGACTTCTAGCATGTCTAAGAGTGTTGTGTATCCCACAACAAAGCTTCTTTACCTACAAAACACTTAGTAACTTTGGGGTGAATAAACAAGTCTAATAAGTTTATTCGTAGGGGATGAGCATGCATGACTCGATTTCTTTAAGATTTTTAGACAACATGAATCATCTCAAAAAGGGATCATGTTACCTAACGTCTATGTCAAATGTTAGACTCAGGGAGTATCCTGAGCTACCATGGAGTAATATCAACAAGAATCATGATATATCTACATGTGTGAAACAAATTAAGATTGGAATAATCCAATTAATACAACAAGTTTATAGTTAACATGAATCACATTTTCAATGTAATTGAACTAGGTCTAGAGTAATCCATAGAACAGGACAAAAGCATATTTGAATACAAGTTAACAAGAATCACATTATCCATACAATTCAACAACCTAAGAGCAAGTTATACAATGCAACAAAGTATAAACTCTTAAAGCCTTTAACTTAAAATCTAAAGCATGAAATTAACGGAAGTAGGTCATGCCACCTAACGTCTATGATCACAATGTATCTATAGGATCATTCCTAAGCTATATTAGAACATTAAAACACAAATCACAATTTCAATGTAATCTAACCAACATTAGAACTTCTAATAGAACGCGTAAAACACAATTTCCCAAAGTTAACATCATGTAACTTAAAAATGAAAAGACAAATAAGGAACAACAAGTTACAACATCATTTAGTTATCAACTTGAAAACGAAATGCGAAATCAAACAAAGTGGATACTCGGACATCAGTTGGATCAGGCCGACACCTTGGTTATTTTAGGGTTACTAGCCCATGGTAAACCTCCCTATGTGCGCCCTAGACTACATAGAGGGACTATCCCCCGTACTAGAACCACGTCCTAGTCATAGCCAAACAACGACATCCCCAAGTTTCTAAAATCAACAAATTGTGCAACAACGTATATATCAGCATGTATATACAAGATAATCAACTATCTACCATCCACAACCAAATTTGAAAACCTATACAATACATGCTCTAAGTCCACAGCTAATATGATATGATGAATGTCGAATCTTTAGTGTGCGATTCGTTACACGCTATGCATGAAAGATGTTAAATACGAAGTGTGCAAATCATTACACAAGGTAACAATATATTCAATAAGGAAAACATATTCTCATGAGTATAAACATAGCAACTATGTTATTCAATGCTCAAAACATAACCAAATGAATATACAACAAGTCTATGTCTATGATTTTGATATAGAAACGACTTTCAAACACAATTAAATCCGTGGCTCAATTAGATAGAATTTAATTAAATAAAAATAATTAAATTCCCTAGATTCTAATTCAATTCCAAATAACCTCAAATTAATACATATTAAAGAATATGGTATGGTCATCACCTATATCCATTCTAAAACTCAATTAGGTTATTAGAACAACAAAGTAGAACTCTAATTAAATCATGCTAATTTAATTACCAAAGTTCTAAAGCAACTTCAAATGGTCCACAATTAATATATACTAGTAAATAAGTCATGGTCAATACAAATATCAAGTTAAAATCTTAATTAAGCTAATGGGACCACAAAATAGATTTTAATTAATTCTTTTAATTAAAATCTCTAGATTTTCAAACTTAACCAAATTCTCTCAATTTAACATATCTTAGAGAACATGCCAATGACTAATGTAATATCACATTACAAGCTTGTTTCATGCAAGTTACACCTATGTAAATTAAACTTTCACTAAAGTTAAATATAAAATAAATGTTGCAATTCTCATGCAATTAATCCCAATTTAATATATGTGAACAACCATACCAAAGCTTAATTTTCTAGCATGCCACAATTCAATTCTAAGTTATATATCACCATGAGGATTAAATCTTAAACAAGGAAATTAATTAAATGAAAGGTTTCAAAATTCACCGAATATTCTAAATCAAAAATATGTGAAGCTATATGGCATGTAGATCAAGAATATCAAGTTGGAATTCAAATGGAATGAATAGTGCACTCGGGGCAAATTAATTAAAAATCTCTAGATTTCAAAACATCTCCAATTACTTTCAAATTAAACTATGTTAAAGAGCATGCTAAGGTTAAATATAATATGTTATCACACATTGATTTTAAGCTAGTTAAGGCCACATGAATTAATATTTTATTCAAGATAAATATTAAATAAAATCTTCATTTCTTATCCAAATGCTCCAATTTTAATATATGTTAATCAACAAATCAAGGTGTAATATAATGTCAAGCCACAAGTTTAAAACAAGCTATAACTCACCGGGAAAATTAAATTTCATACTAGAAAATAAATAATCAAAAATTCTAGATTTAATATCCAAGCATGCAATTGAGTTGAATAAGCATTTTGCACGAATCGACGAAATGTGAAAATGAATCCCGTACGAGGATCCAGGCTCCAGACGAGACATTTTGTAATAACTTTCGTTTAATTGCATAATGGCCCCTATAAAAAGGGTTAACTGCGAAACTGCCCCAGAATGAAAATATCTTTCAAAAGATATTTTCTTAGATACCCCTAAAATAAAATATCTTCAAAAGATATTTACGAAAAATATCCCAAGAAATGAAAAAGATTCTGAAGAATTGTGCATCCACGCCCCTATGGACACCGGGAGCAACCAGAATACTTTTTTACAAAAGTAAAGATACGTATTTCGAGAAAACCACTGAAGATGAAGGCACGTAAAGTCAAAAACTAACTCTGAGCACGAAAAGTGAGGTTGTGCCAAAAACTGACAAACAGAGATAAGACAGAATAGGGAAAAGGACGAAATAACACATAGTGTCCGAAAAGTGAAAATGCAGAAATGGCTCAATCCTCAAAGGAAGTTGTCAATCCACAGAAAAGAGTGTTATAAATAATTTCCAAGCATTCGAGATGATACTAAGCGACAAGAAATAGAGTTCAGAAAGGAAAATTAAACGAAAAAAATTCATTCGTAAAATTTCAGGAAAAAGGAAAGAGAGGTAAATGACCGGGTCGTTACATATCCTTACTTGTCCAAACTCGGTCTGGTACATCAAACTGTAAAGGAACACAGGGTGTAAGATTCAACACATGAACAACTGTACTCAATGCCTCCCCCCAAAAGGATTTTGGCAACTGGGCTTGTGAAAGCAAACATCTCACTCTCTCAACCAGTGAGGAGTGAGGAGTTTTAGGAGTTGTCTTTTGATGCTAGATACCCTGCTGTCTACAATACTTATCAAAAGGACCAGAATACTCTCCGCCGTTATTAGTACCAATGCATCTCAGTTTCTTCCCAATCTGTCTCTCAACTAGGGCTTGAAATTGGTTGAACACTGCTAACACTTGGTCTTTTGAATTCAAGGTATATACCCACAACTTCCTTGAATGATCATCTATGAAGGTCACAAAGTATCTGGAGCCACTAAGTGTTCTCGTCTTCATAGGCCACACACATCTGAATGTACCAAATCTAGTATCTCTGACTTTCTCGAATGAGGGAAATTCTTGAAGGAGACTCTGCTCTGCTTCTCTGACAAACAATGAGTACACCTTTTCAGAAGTGTACTTTTCAGTCCACATAGTAGACTTTTCTTCCCAAGTAGAGCTAATCCTTTCTCACTCATGTGAGCCAGTCTCTTGTGCCACAACTCTGTTGTATCATTATCCTCCATCGCATTAACAATGTCATTGGAGATCTTTGTTTGCAGAACATACAGTGTCGAGTGCTTCATGCCTCGAGCCACAACTATAGCACCCCTAGTGAGCTTCCACTGGCCATCACTGAAAGTGCTGTAATACCCTTCATCATCAAGTTTACCTACAGAAATCAAATTCAAATGAATGTCAGGAATATGCTTCACATCTCTGAGAACTAACCTCATACCATTATTCATCTTCAGATACACATCCCCAATTTCAATGACTTTAACTAAGCCATCGTTGCACATCTTTACTGTTCCAAAATCACCAGATTTATAGGATGTAAATAAACCCTTCCGAGATGTGGCATGAATAGAGGCACCACTGTCAATCACCCAACTGGTCTCATGGTATGCATCATTTATCGTCTCATCATCATAAACAATGAGGAAGTCTGCAGGAGTGGTGGTAGCAACTCTGTCATCACTATCTTTGTCATCTCCATTCTTCGTTCCCTTCCCTTTCTCATTCTTGTTTTCTTTCTTTAATTGCCTGCAATATTTCTTGATGTGTCCCTTTTTCCCACAATGATAACACTCAACATTTGCAAACTTGTTGGACTTACTTCTGTTGTTATCTCTGTTCTTCGGACCTCTGCTCTTACTTCTCCTCCTCTTTTCTGTAACCAAGATCTCTAACTGTGAAGAGGATCCCTGTGTTTTTCTTCTCATCTCTTCATTTAGCAAACAACTCTTGGCCATATCCATTGTGATTACACCTTCTGGAGCGGAGTTAGATAATGAAGTTCTGAGGGTCTCCCATGAGTCCAGTAATGAACCAAGCAACCATAACCCTTGTATCTCATCGTCAAACTTAATACCTATTCCAGCCAGCTGATTAATAATTACTTGGAATGTATTCAGGTGGTCAGATAAAGGAGTCCCGTCCTGGTATCTCAAAGCCATCATCTGCTTAATCAGAAACAATTTATTATTTTCAGTCTTTCTAGCATATAGCTGTTCAAGCTTACTCCATAGAGAACGTGCATTCATCTCTACACTAATATGGTTCAAAACATTATCATCTACCCACTGCCTGATATACCTACACACCTGTCGATGTAACAAAGTCCATTCTACATCAGACTTGTTTTCTGGTTTTTCAGCACTAAACACCGGTAGATAATAATTTTTCACATAAAGAAGATCTTCCATTTTTCCTTTCCATATATAATAATTTGAACCATTGAGATTAATCATTCTACTCGTATTTGCTTCCATAACTCAAACTGCCAACCTGGCAATCTGTCAACTTCGAGCTCTGATACCACTTTGTTGGGAGAGATAACAATAAACAAATACAGTGGAATAATTCTTCTCCCTATATGCAAGTAAATATAGTGTATCTCTACTTTTATATGTGCTGAAAACAATAGAGAAAAAATTCAATCACACCAAGCCACAAGAACACAAGCAATTTTTTACGTGAAAAACTTCCCCAGTGTGAGGAAGAAAAACTACGAGACCTAATCCAGTTGAAATCTCCACTATCAACCAAATAATGGGTACACAAAGTCTTCTCTAATCGCAATTAGAGGCTATAATACATCTCATCAAGATATCATCAATCTTGGCAAAAAACAAAGAGAATTGGAGAGAAAAATACCAAAAAACCCGGTTACTGTTCACAGGCACGAATCACTATTCCTGAGCTCAAACTCCGATCTTTACCGTTCAGATTTTAACTCATTGAGTCATGAACCTCTCCTCCAAATTTCAGCTCGATCGGACCATGGACGAAGCGGGATCGGAGGTTTTATGAAATCAGGGTGGTATATGGAAAAACTGCGTTTTTCCTCTCTCTTGTGAAAGCTACGGCTTATCTTTTTTTTTTTTTTTTTTGACTTCCTTACGGTTATACACCCTAAAAGGCTGGACTTTGGGCTTTAATAAAACCAACTTGGACTTTCCTCCATATAGAAGGAAATAAACCCAACATTCTTTACTTCCTCCACAATCTCCTTAAAGTACCTATCAGCACTAGTTCTAAAAAAACTATGTTGATGCGTCGAGAGAGCCCAAATATTCAATTTGGGCACACCTGATTCTCTTAAAGTTTCAATATTTATAACAATATCATGGAGCGAAGAATGCCCAGCAAAGCGTTTAATAATTGCAATTGTTTTTTCATCAGAAAAACCCCAATTCTTGAAGAAATTGTATGATGGGATTAAATAATTTTCCAAACTTCTTGTCAAAACACATGGTGCTGCAGTCAGTAGTTTGGCAATATCTTCGGTTGAAGCACCTTTAGAGTGGAAAAATACGATTTTGGGGAAAAGTGTGGAATTACATTGTAGATTGTGAATCCTAATTTCCTCATTTTTTCGACTTGGTTCACGATTAATTTCAAAAAACAAAGTCCCATTTCTCACCCATGCAGCAGAAGTCAAAAGATTGTCGGCCTCAATTGCATAAATTTCAAAGGTTTTCTTCTGTTTTGGGTACTGCCCCTTTTAATCCTACTCCCAATGCTCGAACCAATATTCCTATACTTCAAACATTCATGATATAAGGAATTTCATATCCGTTTGGCTTACCACAATTTCACAACATACTTCCGAAGCCGGATGAACTGACCAACGCTGCCGGACAACTAGAAATCAGAAAGCTGAGATGTCATTGCCGGTTATGGTTTCGATGCAGAGTGTTGTGGAGTCCGGCGATGAGAATGAGATGGGAGAAGAAGCAGATGTATTTTTTTTCCTTTTTTACGAAGACAAAAGTTTGTCCCACATCGACTAGAATGTGCAGAATTACTTTGTATATAATTGTTCGTACATAATCCCACTGTCAGCCTAAATCAAGAATTTGAAAATCAAAAACAACAAAACCTCAAAATCTGATTTAGGCTTGTTGGGCTGGCTCTCTACTATTGCATTACACTTTCCATAAATAATTTTTTATTTTTTCAAATACCTTCCAGCCTCTTCTTTCTCTATTTTGTAAGAAAAAATAATTTTCAACAAAAAAGATGTTATATAGAGGAATAACTGATAAAAAAAAAAAAGAAAAAAGAAGAAGATGGGAATGAAATGGTAGTTTTGTTTAAACAATTGGTTAATTGATGCACTAAACTATCATTTTTTCCATAAGTACATAAAGGTTAAAAAAGAGAGTTTATAGTACAAAGGTAGTTATGGTATAATAAAATATGTGATGATGTATTAATTAATTTATGGAATTTTTTTTTGTCATTCATTTTAAAGAAAAAAGAAAAGTGGAGTGAAAATATGGCCTCCCTTAATTTTTTAAAATTTTTGCAGTGTGGATCATATGGATGTTTGCAAATTTTTTTCATTATTTGCTAAAAAATAGTAATAGAAACAAAAACAAACAAACAAACAAACATCGGAATACATAATAATAACGAACGTAATTGAGTAAAGCGTCCAAATCAACAAGACATATGCATTTTTTATTTTTTACCTTCATTTTTAACTTGAATTTTTTATAAAATATATTCTCCAACTTCACTGTTCCATCAAGAACTCCCTTTCATGGAGGAGCACATAGTCAAATTGAGAAATTTATCACACCATTGCTTTGATTTTACTTTTTTATTCAATATCTCAAACTTTTTAAATAATAAAGAACTCATAAGTATTCACATATATGTTGTGATGTGCCTGACTCGGCACACTCTATCGATATTTTAGAATTCTTCTTTTGTATAAATCTTTGAATCATGAAGAGATAGGTCACTTTCAAGCACCAATGTTTAATAAGGATGCCCAATTTAAAAAATGAAAGAAAAAAGAGGAAATATAAGTGTAAACTCAATAAAATGTTTGTCAAATTATAGAATTTTGCAAATATAACAATAAGAACTCTACAAAACAATCTCAAATTTTCTGTTGGATATTTGGAAGAAAAAAATCATTTAGCAGGAAAAAAAAAAGTGCAATATTATAATTAAAATTTTTATTTTTACACAAGAAATTCATACTCACTAACTTTTAGAATGGCTTAAATCCTTGACCTTATTTCAATATACAAATACTTGAAAGTAATTACTCCCGAACTCACCGTCATTCTTATTTTCTGTTCAATTACAAAATTTGAATATTAGAATGGAACAACTCTTCAACCTTATCTAAAATTAAAAAAGCAAGGGGATGTTTTAGATAGTCAACTAGTTCTAAGCAAAAAAAAAAAAAAAAAAAAAACACCAGTTCAAAGATAAGTTCATCTTAATTAGTAAATATATATAATTAAATATACTTTGAGAACTTGTAAAAAAATTCAAATCCCATAATGACAAGAGCCTCGACATTGATGGGCTAATACATAAAAAGAAATCAAAAAATATTTGAAAAGAGATCAAGGTCTTAGTAAATTTAAACTTTCAACTCATATAACGTTGCTTAGAGAAAAAGGTGTCAAAATTAGTTTGAGCAAATTTCAATGGAAGAGGCATAGTTGACTACAAAACCCAAAAAAGGCACTAACGGACTGTTGTTGATCTACCAGCAATCATTCTACAAGATTTGAGGTATAAGTCTAAAGTTGAGAGCTGTTGGACGGGAAGTCGCAAAGTCAGGGACGTTTAGCGGATTGAGTCTTTATAAAGCGAAAGGGTTTGAGTCTACTTTTTTTTTTGGTAAGTCAATTTATTAAGAACAAAAAAAACGAACGAATACACAGGCTACCCAAAAAGGCAGCCTAAAAAAGAAACAACAAACAAGGCACTGAGGCCTAATAACGAAGCCCTAAGGCAACAAACACCCTCCATACAAATCGAAACAGAGGGAATAAACAATACAGAGCCATAAACACAGAGTAAAACTCAGTCAGTTCTAGTATTGCTATCAATGATTACACTCGGTAGTCTCCAATCCGCAGCCACACTCCGAGATCTTTTAGAGTCTTTGAACCTCATGGACAGAAGCCGACTACGAATACAGTCTTCAATAAGCTTCCACATTCCTTCCATATAAAATATATAGTAGCAAAAAAACATAGTCTAACTGCTATGGCCTCCATAGAATTGCAATTGTCATTACAAACATTGTCAATCCATCTGGCTATGAATAAAAAATTCTCATTTGAATTTGTGGTTTAGGCCATAAGAAAACTTTGCATCTATTAGAAACATAAACATTAGTACTTAAGTCAACCTATCATGTCTCAGAAGGAATATCAATAAGTGATTCGAAATATACAAAAGTTAAAAGACTTATCTTTCTTTTTGAATCATTCTTTATATTTCATGTGATCTTTCTAAAAGTGTTCAATACATAAATGACACTTTTATATTATTACATTCCTTTCTTTTAGTAGATTGACCTAAATCTTTTTAATTTTAGGGTTTGTTCACTTAATGCTCTTTCAGGCTTATTCCCAAATTTCTTTCTAGCTTCTTGAGTCATGAGATGAACATAATGATTACCTGTTGCTTAAGCTTTGTCTCCTCATACATTAACATAATGGTAAATTCATTCACTTCTAATGAGCGCTGAAAAGTACGGAATTAAATCCCTTAAGTTTAGGTATTCTAAGACATTTATCTATCTTACTTTCCCGTTTTAGACTAATTTCGCGTTATTGCCCTTTTCAGGCACTTATCCCAAAAATAAGTTAATTTAGCCAAATAAGAGCCTAAAAGAAGTTAACTCAAGCTGGATGGAAGAAACGAGCAAAGTGGGAACAGAATCAAGCAAAATGTGGAAATCAGCAAGTTCGATCGATCACAAAATTTTTTCAATCGATCAAAGCAGCATCGATCTAGACTTTTCAAGATGGACCCAAGTCTTTGTCCTTATCCAAAAGATCTCATTATCTTCGATCGATCCAACCTTTTTTCGATCGATCGAAAATACTCAACCTTATCCACACCTACCACTTTTGTCTCTTTCCTAAAATATCCCAAAATATCTCAGATATTTATCTTTATTCAAAAAGGTGCTGCCAAGTATGATCGATCTCTGTAGTTTTTGATGGATCTCAACCATGTTCGATCGATCTCAAGCAAGTTCGATTGATCGAACCTCCTCAAGTCCGAAAAAAAATAAAGTTCCAGCTCATTAAAAGTTGGCTCAAGGTGCAATCAATTCAAGGACCATAGTGCACGAGTTCAGACCATTGGGGGTGACATTTGAGCCTTCTATATAAGGATTTTGAGCCACTTTTACATCTCATAAGACACATATCAAAATATTATATTCTTAGAGGGGAAGAAAAGAGAGGAGGAGAGGCTAGAGATACATTCTTGGGAGTTCTTCCATTCTTCTAGTGTTTCCATAGAAAATGAGGTCATTTCTACCATGAAGATAGCCCTTAAGGGTTGGATGACTACTTCAATGAATGGCTAAACATCTTCTTGGGGCTAGAGTTAGCCCTAAGCATGCCTTCTAGACTCTAATGCTTTGTATTTTGAGGGGATTTGTGTTGTAACCTTATCTTGACACTTATTTTATATATGAATCTTGTTTATTCAATGATTTGTGTGGTTTAATACTTCTAATTGATCATTTCATTCTATCCATATGTCTATGTATGCTAGAATAGATGTTCATGTGTTTATCTCTAATTTTTGGTGTTATTGATGCATGTCTATGTGTGTTGATGCTATAAATCTAGAGATTGTCAAGTCATAGTGTTTAATAGAATACTATTGTGGTTTATTTGATGGTTCATACTCATGTTTTGATGGATTGTGCCTCTCCCTTAGTTTCTTTAGTTTAATTTTCATGCCCTTAGCTTAGTTGTAGTGTAGTTGCCTTAGTTGTTAGATGGGAGGACAATCCATACTTGTTGTTTGATGTTCCATGCTTATGAATGCAAGTAGTATTATTCTCTAACCATGTGATGTGTTTGGATTGTGAGCTTAAAGGAATAATTAATGGCTTAGTTTGATGTATTGTGTTATTCACTAGGTTGTTTAGACAATATATACTTAATTGATCATCCATGCTTAATGAAACAATCAATCACATACTTTCAAATTGCAACACATGTTTTCCCTCATTAATTATACATTGAATGTCTAGAATGGTGATGTTTAGTGGTGACCTCTAGACTCCAAGACTTCACTCTCTTGTTTTCTCTAAATTTCATTTAAATTGTTTGTCTTACATCGAATTTGTTTAGTTTAGTTTGTAATCTAATCAACCAAACACACCATCTCTTGATCACTCGACCTACTAACCCTACACATTGTTTCCATTGCTAGTGCACCCACAATTCCTTGGGATGATCCCTACTCACCCTAGCTATATTTTTAGTTAGCGGTAGTAGTGGCATATATAAATTTAAAACTTGGCCACACTATTTTGTACATCTTTTAGATGTTGGTGCTACGACTCCACCAAGTTTTTGGCGCCGTTGCTGGGGATTGAATTGGAAACGCCGTGTTTTGGAAACAAATAGGAATTAGTACTCTTTCGATCGTATTTTTACTTCATTTTTATTTTGTTTACTTATTGTGTTTGTCCTTATTTGGCTAGGTGAATTAAGCAAGGAAGTTGAGCAAAAGAAAATTCAAAGCAAGGAGCTAAGTTAAGCATAAAAAAGGCTAAAAATCTAAACATTTGCAAAGCATAGCAAGGCTTGAAAATTGAAAATGAATTGAAGTTGCTTAAAGACCCTTTGTGAGATCTTTCTAACTCAATCTTTAGTTAAATCGTCGGCCCGCGTGGTGGCAAGTTTTTCAATTTTTAGATAAATCGTAAGCCCGCGTGGAGGCAATTTACTTTTCTCTGCATGTTGTTCAAGCATGGGAGCATGGGATCATTATATGTGGAGATTTGTTGATTGATTTATTGTGGGGGCGAAGTGATTGTTATTTGTTTTACTAGTGTATGCATGGTCGTAGGTCATTAAATCCTACTCTTGTCCCTCTTAATTTGCATCTTGAATCAGTTGTTCGTAATCCTAGGGGAAGAGGTAGTTCTCATCATTCCATTTCATCAATAGAGGATTTGAATGACGACCATGTGGAGGACCTTGATCACATAGACTAACAAGACATCCTCCACCCTAATGTGCATCATGAAAATGTTTAAGTTCCATTAGGCATGCCTAGACCATTCATTCACCCACAACAACAAGGCCAAGTTCCATTAGGAATGCCTCGGCCAATGTTTGGTCCACAACCTCCCATGGTTCAAGCAAATCAAGGTGTTCATTTAGCACTACCAATTGTGAATCCTCCCATTACTTTAAGAGACCATTATGTGTTCAATGAATACAATGCACCTACTTGCATTCAATTGCCTTCATTTAGAGTACATTACTATGAGATTAAACCACAAACCATTCAAATGCTTCCAAACTATCATGGACTTCCAAGTGAAGAGCCTTACAAGTATTTGGATGAGTTTTTTGAAGTGTGTTTCATCATGAAATACACAGACATGCCGGAAGAGGTTTTAAGACTTAAACTTTTTCCTTTCACCTTTAAAGACAAGGCAAAATATTGGTTCAACAATCTTAGGCCTTTTCGATAACTTCTTGGGCAGAAATGCAACAAGAGTTCTTGAAAAAGTACTATCCGGTTTCAAAAACCAATGCCATGAGAACTTTAATTAGAGAATTTTCTCAAGGGGATGGGGAAATGTTTTGGTGTCTTCTCGGGCTGTGCATAAAACAATGCACAAAACTTTGAGTTTGGAAATTAGTGTCAAGTGGGCACCATAATTTAAATTTATAAACCGCTTAACACCTATACTATGTAGTGTGAGTGAGAAGGGATCGTCCCAAGGGATTGAGTTGTCGTACTAGGTTGAGGAATCAAAATTAGGATTAGTAGGTCAAGTGATCAAAGTAGTGGTTGGTTAGTTGAATTAAACTAGATGCAATTTAAATTAAGTAAACAATAATGCAATAGAGAGAATAAAAAAGAGAGAGAGATCTTAGGGTTTAGAGATCACCACTAAGTATAGCTTTTCTACACCTTTAATGAATGATTAATGAGGGGAATAACATGTATTGCAATATAGAGTGTGTGTGTGGTTGTTTCAACAAACATGGATGACAAATTAAGCATATATTGTCTAAACAACATGGTGAATAGCACAACATATCAAATTAAGCCATTAATCATTTCTTTAAGCTCACAATCCAAACACATCACAAGGTTAGAGATATATGTAACTTGCTTTTCATAAGTATGGAACATCAACAACAAGCATGGATTGTCCTCCCATTTAACAACTACACTACAACTAAGCTAATGGCATGAAATTAAACTAATTAAACTAAGGGAGAGGTACAATCCATCAAGCAATGAGTATGAACCATCAAATAAACCACAAAACATGACATTAAGCACTATGTCTTGACAATATCTAGATTTGTAGCATTAATACACATAGATATGCATCAATAACACAAGAAACGCATGAACATCTATTCTAGCATACATAGACATATGGATAGAATGAAATGATCAATTGGAAGCATTAAACCACATAAATCATTGAATAAACAAGATCTATATACATAAAAGTGTCAAGCCATGAATCACAATACAAATCCCCTAAAAAATACATAAATCAAGAAGTATGAAACATGCTTAGGGCTAATTCTAGCCCCAAGAGGATGTTTAGCCACTCATGAATGATGTCCTCCAACCCTCAAGGGCAAGCTCCATGGAAGAAATCTGCTCCTTGGTTGATGAAGAGTCTCCAATGGTGTCTCTAGCCTCCTCCTCTTCTTTGCTTCCCCCATAAGAGTTCTACAAGGTATGATATGATATGACGCAAAAAGTAATCCTTATCCTTATATAAGTAGGTCAAATGACACCCAAAATGAGCTGGGATTGTACATCAAATATTCCCCAATGATTGGATAAAGGATAACTTTTTGTGAGCTGGAAATTCAACTTTTTCGCACTGGAGGAAGTTCGATCGATCGAACATTGGACTTGGATCGATCGAACATGGCTGAGATCTATCGAACTTAGGCTGGATCGATCCTCAATGGCTACGCCTTTTTGGATAAAAACAAATCTGAGATATTTTGAAGATATTTTTGGGAAAAGGACAAAAGCGGTTGGTAGGGTGGTACAACTGGATAAGATCAATTATTTGGATAAGGATAAGAATATTCGATCGATCAGAGAAGGAAGTTGGATCGATCAAACTTTTGAGATCTTTGAACTGGGACAAACATGGCTCAGATCCATCTTGAAGTGCTGAGATTGATGAAAGTTGGATCGATCGAACTTTTCTTGAGATCGATCGAAGTTGCTGAAATTCCACCCTTTGCTTCCTTTTGCTCTACTTTGCTCATTTCTTTGATTCATCCCAGAATTGCTTCAATTATGCTCTTATTTGGCTGAGTTAACTTGTTTTGGGGATAAGTACCTGAAAATGGAAATAATACGAAATCAATACAAAACGGTAAAATAAGATAGATAAAGATTCTAGAATACCTAAGCTTAAGGGGTTTAAATACGCACTTTTCAGTGCTCATCATGTTTCATGAGGAATGGGAAAGGTTTAATGGTTTGCTTAGAAAGTGCCCTCATCATGACATACCTAAGTGGCAACTAGTTCAATATTTCTTTAAAAGTTTACCGGATAATCACAAGGGTATGGTTGATGCATCCATGGGTGGTTCTTATTTTGACAAGCATGAAAATGATGTGTGGCAATTGTATGAAAGCACGAGTGAGAATTCAATGCATAGATCTTTATCCTCTAAAAATGGTAGAAACCTAAGTGGAAGTAAGAATGTTGGCTTATATCAAGTTGACAACTCCAATGACATAGCCGCCGAGATGAAATCTTTATCTCAAAGGTTTGATCAATTTTTGATCAACCAAACTTTGGCAAATCAAATATCTTCCTCCTCTAATCATGTTCATCATCGTGCATCCAATGAATCATGTATGACTTGTTCAAGTGTCTTGCATTCTACTTCCAATTGTCCACATAGACATGTGCAAAGTGAGCCCCATGAGCAAGTCAATGCGACATTTGTCAACCAAGGAAATAATCCCTATGGCACTCATTATAATTCAAGTTGGAGGAACCAGCCAAACTTCTTTTGGAAAAGCCAAGGGGAAGGCTCAAACCCTCCCCAAGGTGCTTTTCAAAACAAGTATGTTCCACCACCAATGTAAAGCCAAGGTTCCTAAGGTTTTAGATCTTCTATTTAATCATCACATGGAAATCAATTTTCTAATTCTCATTTTCCTAACCAATCATCATATTCTCAAGGAAATTCTAGGAGTCCCGCTTTTGAGGAGAAAGTGCTGACCGCTCGAGGCACTCTAAAGGTGAATACTCAATTGTTTTATTCCCATTTCCAATCCATTGCTAAGCTAGAAACCCAAGCCGGGCAAATAGCTAGTACCTTAAATGCTAGAGAGAAAGGGAAGATGCGTTTGAATGCGCCACCAAAGCAACAATATGTTGTGAAAAGTCATTCTTCATCGGAAGTTCACATAATTGAACATGTCAATGCGGTGACAACCTTGAGAAGTGGGAGAATTGTGGATAACCAAGTGAGTATGTCCAATGAAGAAAGTGAACCGGTGCAACCAAAAATTGACACCCGTCCCGTTTCACATCCTATTCATCCTTCATTGCATGTACATGACCATTTTATTGAAAAAGTGATGAAAAATGATTCGAACAAAGTTTTGAAAGATGAATCGAATAATGACTAGAAAAAGGATTTTAAAAATTCTTGTGTTGAAGATTCCTCAAAGAAAAATTTTGAAAAAGTTTTTGAGCCTAAAGCTCCATTTTCGGATGCCTTGAAAGGATCTATTTCGCTTGAAAAACAAAAGACTAAGACCAATGAAATCATTGAAATGTTTAGGCAAGTGAAGATTAATCTTCCACTTTTGGATGCAATTAAGCAAATTCCAGCTTATGCTAAGTTCTTGAAAGATCTTTGCACCCAAAAGAGGAAGAACAAAAGCCAAGCACCAAAGAAAGTGGTCTTGACCGAGCAAGTGAGCTTCATTTTACAACATAACAGTCTCCCAAAGTTTAAGGACC
This sequence comes from Cornus florida, assembly GCF_030987335.1. NCBI lineage: Eukaryota > Viridiplantae > Streptophyta > Magnoliopsida > Cornales > Cornaceae > Cornus > Cornus florida. Next base: position 52,369,922 of record NW_026775575.1, on the reverse strand, counting down.
CCGGTTCACCTACTACTTCTTGCATCATTGGTAACCATGTCATTAATCGGGCTCTTCTAGACTTAGGAGCAAGTGTCAACCTTCTTCCATATTCAGTGTATGTCAAATTGGGTTTAGGAGATTTAAAACCGACGTCGGTGGTTTTACAACTTACTGACCGATCCATTAAAAACCCCCAGGGTATCATAGAGGATGTTTTAATAAAGATTGATAAGTTCTTCTTCCCCGTTGATTTCATTGTCATAGACACGAAATCGGTTCCGAACCCTAAGAGCCAAATTCCCGTTATCCTTGGCCGTCCCTTCTTGGCAACCGCGAATGCCAACATAAATTGTAGGACGGGGATAATGAAAATCTCATTTGGGCATATGAAAGTGAAGTTAAACATCTTTAATCTGACCCCGAATTCGATAGACAAGCATGAAGAAGTGTGTGTTGTAGAAAAGTGCATTGACAATGAACTTGAAAAATATGAGTTTTTGCTTAGAAATTCTAAGAGTTCATCTTCACACTTAAACTCAAGAATTGTTGTTTCAAAAGAAAAGTTTGAAAGGGCATGGAAGCCCAAGAGTTGTTTTGACCAAGGACCATCAATGTCTTTTGATCTAAATCCAACAAGTTCTCTAAAGAACCATTTGTTGGATAGGGTTCAAAGTGTTTCTCACCCCGCTAAGGAGGGGATGTATAACAAGATATTCAATCTGGGCTAAAAGAGCCCAACGTTTTGCTAGAGACGTTAAAGACTGTAATGACCCGGTCATTTTCCTTCCTTTCCCTTTTCTCAGATTTTCACGGATATTTTTTTTCCGTTATTCTTTTCCTTTCTAAGTTTAGTTTTTCATCACTTAGTGTCGTCTCGAGTGTTCTGGAATGATTTCCGAGACCCTTTTCCTTGGATTGACAACTTCCTTTGAGGACCGAGTCATTCCCATATTTTTCGTTTTTCGACACTATTCACTTTTCGTCATTTTTCCTATTTTATCTTTTTCCCTATTTTGTCTTTTCTCCATTTGTTACTTTTTGGCACAACCTCACTTTTAGTGCTTAGAGTTGGTTTTCGACTTCACGTACCTTCATCCTAAGTGGTTTCCACGAAATACGTATCTTTACTTTTGTAGGAAAGTACTTTGGTTGCTCCCGGTGTCTGTAGGGGCATGGATTCACAGTTTTTCAGAATCTTTTTCTTTTCTTGGGGTGTTTTTCATAAATATATTTTGAAGATATTTTATTTCAGGGGTTTTTAAGAAAATATTTTTGGAAGATATTTTCATTCTGGGTCATTAGTGCAGTTTTCACTTTTCGGAGGGGATATTGTGCAATTAATGAAATTTATTGCAAAAATATCTCGTTTGAGCCTGGGTCCTCGTACGGGACTCATTTTCACTTTTCATCGAGTTGTGTACTCTTAGAATTGCCTTCTGGTTGTCTTTCTCCAGTTTATGGGTTTCTGGCCCGAGTTGCCGCCGAACTTGTTCGGGGAATATCACTCTGCTCAGAACTCAGTTTTTGATGCCGTTTCATCCGTTGTTCATATTTTCTCATTTTGAATCTTTTTCGTTCACGGAGTTTTGCCGTTTGAGCGCGTCTGCTCAAATTCCACTTTTCTGGACCCGGCGGGGCCCTTTCAGGGCACTTTTTGAGATTTCCTATAAATAGGGGGTTATAAAATTGAAAAGTCACTTTCTCCTCCCTTCATGCACGACCTGAATCTGCCATGGCAGCCCAAGGGGGGCTGCCACCCTTCTCCTTTCATTTAAACCTCTTTCCCTTTGTTAGAAAGTCATAGTGCTTTTGCGTTTTGTGTTTGTCTTGACTACGCGCTTCTTTCCCCCTTATTAGAACCTGTTTTTGGCCAAATTTTGAGTTCGGGCTTGAGTTCAAGTTAGGATTTTGGTAGGTCCTCTTTGGAGTTTAATGTTCACGGCGTTGTCCCCGACAGCACCCCGAAGTATTGTCGGATTCGGAGCCTTTTCATTTTGGTGGCTTTTGAGATTTTCATCTCAAATTGAGGTAGGGGATGTTTTAGGATTATATATGTGTTGTATTGAGTATTTTCCATGATTATACAACTTATTTGCATGCCTTATATCAAATTTAGAAAATTAGTAATATTTATTTCTTTGTATGAAATTTAATTTACAAGGATGTATATAGCTTAGAATTGGATTGTAGCATCATGATAAATTATGCTTTGATATGTTTGTTAACATATATTAAATTGGGATTAATTGAATAAGAATTAAACTTTTTATTTAATAATTATCTTTTGTGAAAGTTTAATTATCATGGACGTACCTTGCATGACATGAACTTGTAATATGCTTTTAAATTAAGTCTTAGCATATTCCTTAATATACCTTAATTTGAGAACATTTGGATAAGTATAAAAATCTAGAGATTTTAATTAAAATGATTAATTAAAATCCATTTAATGGTTCCATTGGCCTAATTAAGTTTTTAACTTGATAATTGTGATGACCAGGGCTTGTATACTAGCATATGTTAATTTGGAACCATTTGATGTTGTTTTAGAATTTAGGGATTTAATTATCATGTTTTAATTAAATTCTATCCTATTGATCCAATGACCTAAGTAAGCTTTTGACTTGATTCATGTAATGAATAAGTTATGTTGTTTAACATGTGTTAATTAGGGTTCATTTTATTGAGATATGAAACTTAGAGAAATTAATTAGGTTATATAATTAATTTCCGTTTCTAATGCATTATTGATTAATTCCTATGTTTAACATTGATGTTATGTTTGAAACATGATTTTAAACTTGTAATGGACTTATGCGATTATGTTTCAATATTGAAGTATATTGTTATAGCGTGTAACGAATCGCACACTGAAGATTTGACATGTGATGTTATTATAGCGCGTAACGAATCGCGCTCTGAAGATTCGATATTGTCATCCTATAGTAGTTGTTGATTTAGGGCATGTATTGTGTGGTTTCAACCTACTTGTGCATGGAATGTAGTTTCGTGCTGATATATATATTTCGTATATAAGTTGTTAACTTATTTATTTTGGAGTTTTAGGACATTGTTACTGTGATATGGCTAAAGTTTGGCTTTAGTGCGGGAGGTATGAGTTCTCCCATTGAAATAGTGCGCTCTAGGGTGGTCTTCCCAGCGGTTTAATGCCCGGAATAACCATTTTGTTCTTGGTTTAGTCCGAGACGTGATGTCCAAGTCTTCCACTATTTGTTTTCGCATTCAATTCCAAGTTAACAATCAATGTTTAATTGTGACTTGTGATTTTGGTTATTGGCAATTTAATGTTGTTAAGTACATTTACGCATTATGGTTTTGAATGAATCATAGCATGCTTTTAATGTTGTTAAGTACATTCATGTTTTTATGATTTTTGATGAATCAATGTAAACCTTGATGTTGTTAAGCACATTATGTTGTATTATTCAAATGTAGCTTATGAATGATCCTACAAATTCATTTGGAACGTAGATGTTAGGTGGCATGACCCACTTTTGTCATCTTTGTATTTTAGATTTCAAGTTGATAACTTTGAGAATCTATATATTGTTGCTTTGTATAGCATGCTTCTATGTTACTTGAATTGCATGAATGATGTGATTTATGCTAGAAATGGTTTAAGGTAGCTTAGGATGTTCCCTGAGTCTCATTTTGACATAGATGTTAGGTGGCATGAGCTCCTTTAACATGTTTCACCTTAAGGTGATAAAATTGTAAAATGTAGGTCGATGCATGCTCATTTCCTACGAGTAGCTTTATGTTGCTCACCCCAAAGTTACTGGGGCATATTTCAGGTACATGAATCAAGGTTGAGATTTTCATTATCCTTGGGCGATTAGTGGACTTGAAGGTTCCATTTTGTGAAGGTTGGCTTGAAATGCCATTTGTAGCCTTATTTATCAAATATGTATATTTGATTCTAAACTTGTAATGTGTGCCTAAGCACACTTTTTGATTATCATTTTATGTATATGATATAAGGCCAAGGGCCAAATTTTATTTGAAGTCCATGTTTATTCATAATGGTTGTATTTTGCCTTTAATGAGAATATGTGAAAAAACATGCGTTTTAGTATGTTATTTTGCACCAGAGTGTGTTTATGTATGAAATTCATTATTTAGCATTCATTTAATATGTATGAGGTATGGCCAAGGGCCAAACACTATTTAATTTTCATTTTAGTTCACATATTGTATTTTTGGGCTAAAATAGTAGAAACCGAGCCTTTAAGGGTTTATTTTCAAATCGGGTGGTGTAAAGTGTGTCCCGGCACCTTCACTAGGTCTCATTAATCATGCATGAAGTGTGGCCAAGGGCCAAACGGTAATTTGAAATCATTTGTAAATTTCAAATTTCAAATTTTCCATTTCATGTGTATTTTCGCCCTTTTGGTTGTTGGAGGGTTAAATTTTGCATCGGTGGTATTTTTAAGTCATGGACCATTGTAACACGTCCTAATAGGTAAGTTACGTTTGCGTGCATGGTCATTTCCGGCTAAACCTTCTTCTTTGGTGAAATGAGCCTCCTATGGACTCATTTTGAAACTTTATTGCATAATCTGATCTAGGGGCATTCTAGACTTTTCACATCAGTTTTATTTTCTTCTTTTAACATGGTTGCTTAGAAAATGTGATTTTAGGGGGGTTTCTTCTTCGTGTTTTTTCAGAAAATGTCATCTTGGTATCGAAAATCCCTCGGGAAGTTCAGCTTTCTGTTTTCAATTGTAGCAGCTTTTTGGCCTTCATAACTAGATTTCATGGAGGGGCATTTTGGGTGTTTTACAGTGAGTTTTTTTTTCATTCTCTCGCGAGTCAGGTAGAAAACTCAATTTTGAGGGGGGTTTTTTCTTTGTGTTTTTCTAGAAAAATTCAACTAGGCCGTTTTCACTCTCTGTTCTGGCAGATTTCAAAAAAAAAAATCATGTAGCAGCTTTTTGTTTTAACCCTTTTGGCCTAAACTGATCTAGGGGCATTTCGGGAATTTTTTTTGAAAAATAAATTCCGATCTCGACATGGTCACATAAAAAACGTGATTTTAGGGGGGGGGGGGGTTTCTTCATAACATTTTTTTAGAAAATGTCATCTCGAACCCGAAATCCCCGTGTCAAATCTGATTTCCTGTGCGCATCAGCACTATTTGAAAAAGTCTGTTGTAAGGGCATTTTGGGGATTCCACGTCGAAAATAAAATTTTCTTTTGACATGGTCAGCTTGGAAAAATTATTTTAAGGGGAGTTTCTTTTTCGTGTTTTTTCAGAAAACGTCGTTTAGTGCCTCAAAACGGCACACGAATTTCAGCATTTTGCCCAGGTTACTATTCACGGCCGCGGCGAAGTCAAAACTTTGTTTTGACTTTTCTCTTTCATTCGGACTCCGAATCAAGTGATTCTTGAGTCCAACTTGATTAAACTTTTGCTATCTTCCCAATGATGTCCTCGGTAGTACCAGATTTTATATTTTTTTACAAATGACCATTTTGCCCTTGGGGCTATTTTTGTCCGATTTTCTTGTAATTTTGCTTCCGCTACTTTCTTTTGAGTTCTGTGAGTTCACGGGAAGTCATGGATGCATTCTAGGGACGTCATTTTCATGTAAAATGACTATTCTGCCCTTGGGGGCTTATTTGTCATATTTTCAATCTTTTGCTTCCACATCAGTTCTTATTGAGTTCCACGACCTCATGGAAGGTCATTTTAACTTCTTAGAGTCTTATTTATTTATTTATTTATTTATTTTTTGCTTTCGCATTTCGGATCCGTTATCGGATCATCCTTTCGGTTCATCACTGATGCACTGGCCTAAAAACTAGGGCTGTCACAAAGACTAGCAATACTTCGTAGGGTTTACAACCCTACTCCTCCCTCATTTCTATTTTACCTTTCAATTCTTGCGCCGTTTAGATATATTCTGGGTTTGGGGATTTTAATTGAGAATGCATGCACTTTCATTTTGAAATTAGGCATCTTGTGCCTGTTCGATCGATTTCAAAAGAGGTTCAATCGATCAAACTTCATTTTTGTATCAAACCTGCATATTTCACCTCTCTGTCCCATCGTGTGAAATGTTTTGTGATCGATCTGAAAGTCCAAGATCGATCCAAATTTCTCTTGGATCGATCTTCACTTCCAACACTTGGAAATTTTTTGAACCCTGCATAAAACAGCTCTCTGTTTGATTGTTCGAACGTGTCTGCAAGTTTTCACCTATTCGATCGATCGAAGTATCTTTTCGATCGATCTTGGATTGATCGATCTGTGCCCCTTTGTTAACTTTGACTGCATTTTAATTTTTAATATTTATTTGATTTGATTTGATTTGATTTTTATTTCATTTTCAAAAACCTCAAAAAGATTTTCTTTTATTTTCATTTTAAATTCTCAAAATTTAAAAATATATTTTCTTTATTATTTTTATTTACAAAAAAAAAGAAAATTTCAAAAAGATTTTTATTTTATTTTTTCCAAAAATCCAAAAATATTTTTAATTTTTAATTTTTTAAAATTTTCAAAAATTTATTCAAAAAAAAAAAAAAAAAAAAAAACAACAAGAACAACACAAAAACATGTTTTGCAAGGTTAGATCGATCTGAATTCTTTTCAAATCGATCCATGTTCGATCGATCGAAGATATTTCCAGATCGATTGAACATGATGGCAGTAGCAACACCAGTAGAGCATGATCCAGCAGACCCACCAGTGGCTGTGGACATGCATATGGACATTGATCTGGAGCAGGAGCCTCCAGCAGAGGAGCTACCATATCATTCTCTGGCAGGGTTGCCACTACATGTCTCAGAGCCTCGTCAAGATGAGCATCATTCTCTTGACCCAGTCATACCTGACGTTCCAGTTCCGACACCCGGCTTAGGAGAGCACATACAGACCTTGGAGGACGCCATTGTCTCTCTTTAGTCCGATGTGGTCTCCCTCAGAGCAGATATTTCTACACTCCGCTCAGATGTCCTAGTTGCGCTGCGAGATATGTCCAGAGATATCCGGGGATCACGCCCCGTGATAAGTGCTTAAATGTTGAACATTTCAGTACCTAAACTAGAGTATTTTAGTCCTTGCATCTATCTTATTTTCATATTTAAGTTTTAATTTATATTTTTGTCAATTTCAGGTCAATAAGATTCAAACGGACTAATTTTGGTTCACTAAAGCTTTTTTGAAGTCAAGCAAAGACATTCAGAAAAAGTTCAGAAAATGGCAAAAAGAGGTCGCATCCCATTGCTCATATAGTGTGTTTATTCTTCAAAAGCGGTTAATCTCGGGCCTTTGATGATGTTCCCAAAGATGAAAAAGCAAACCAATTAGCCCAGGGCCAAAATTGAGCTAAATAAGGCTTAAAGGAAATTTCCAACACTGGGGGGGGGGGGGGGGGATCGATCTCCCACTATTCACAGAACTAAAAATGCCTTTGGATGATCGATCCCCAAGGCTAGGGGATCGATCCCCCAACACCTGGCAGCATTGCGGGATTGATGTTTATTTGGCTACGGGATTTTATTTTTTGGGCCTATTGTTGTAACTTATGGGCTTTAATAGGGTTTGTTACTTAAGGCCCAGTGAACCATAAGTTATTATTTTAATTAAGAGAGTTTTATTTTATGAGGAAAAGTTGGATTTTATGGAAAAAAATATCACGTTCTCTCTGAAGAACGAGGCGAGGGTTAGAAGAGAGGGGAGAGTGGAGGCACAAGGTTTGGGAAGAACATCTACACACTCATCTCTCTAGAGCTTCAAGGAAGAAGAAGAAGGAGCAAAACATGGAGGAGGATCTTGTTGACACCTTGACCACCACAACTATGATGGGCTAGATCTCCACTTAGGGCTTGGTTGAGCCCTAAGTTTATGTATTTCTAAACCCTTGTATTTCTATTTTTGGGGAGATTAATATATTATTGTAGTTGATGTTATGGTCTTGTGATTCCTATTTACATGCTTAATTTGACAAATCATGGCTTGTGTTGGTTTAATTCTTCCATTAACTCTATATGTTAATTATATGTCTATGTATAATTAATCTAGGTTTATACTTTTGATTAGATGTTAAAGATTAATTCTTTCATTAATTCTCTATGTAATTGCATGTCTATGTGTAATTAGAGTATTATACTCAACACTAGATTCCATTGTTATTTGGGTTTAGTGATGGCCATGGCATGGGTTTTATTGGATGGGATTGTTGATTAATTTGATGGGTTATACTTTATCTTGATGGGTTGTGCTATAAATTAGTTTACTTGTCAGTAGGTAGATAATTTATTGCTTGAATTGATAATCCACACTTATTATATGCAAATTCCATTATCCTCTTGATTAATGTATGTTCTCATCAGATGCAATTGTGGTTAATTTGATGGAGTATGCTTAGGCTTGATGGGTTGTTCTACACCCTAGTTTACATGTCATTAAGTAGACAATTCATACTTACATTTGATAATTCATGCATACTTGATTGCAAGTTATTTTAGTGATTGAAGCTGCATTTAAGTTGCAATAATGTTCTCCCCATTAATGAAAAACATGTGGTTAATTGCATGAGCTTAGTGGTGATTCCAATAAACCCTAAGAATCCTCTTCTATCTCTTAATCCCTTAACTCTAATTTAATTTATTTTCATTGCATTTTAATTTGATCGTTCACTAGCTTAATCAACCAACCATCTCTTTATTTTCTCTCTCTTATGGTAATCACTTGTTAAAACCAATTGTCTTATTTAAATCCAAGCCAAAGGTTTCTTGGGTTTGATCCCTTCTCACTTCATTTTACATAGTATAAGTGTTTAGCGGTTTATAAAATATAAAATATGATGCCCACTTGATATTAATTCTAAACCTAATGTGTTGTGCATTATTTTGTGCACACACTAGGTCGCATCACCCTGCTCGCCCGACCTCCTCTTCTTGATCTCTTTATCTCTATATCATCATTTCTATATCTGTGATATTTGACTGTCTTTTTGATACTGTTACTATATTTTTACAGCCAGTCTGTTGTCCCAGACACTGTGATGTACATTATTTTTATCTTTTTATACATGTTATCTTTTGGATGTCATATCTCTGTATTGATATATCTATCTGTGATTGACTCCATTGTCAGGTGCATCCTAGTGACTTCAATGAGAGAGAGTGCTGCACAAATTTTTTCAGGACCACCCTTATTCCTCTCTCTTTATTTTATTTATTATCCCATTTACACTTCAATGTCCACTGTGCACTATTATTATCCCTTTTGTTATCTGATGAGTTTTATCCAAGTGCCATCTTTTAAGGACCATAGTTAATCCCAAGTTTGGGGGGTTATACCACCCACTTTGGATACTTATGTCCTGGCCATTCTTTGCCATAACTGCACTAGTATACTCTTTTCTTTGTTCTCTTTGCACATTGAGGACATTGTGCCATTTAAGTTTAGGGGTAATGATGTTAATTGCAGTGTTTGCTTTCGATTCAAAATTTTGAGCATGACTTGTGTATTTAAGGGATTTTCTATGATTGGTCCATAACTAGCTGTGATTTTGATCTTTTGAGGATTATATTGCTTAAAATTTAAAAATCGTTTTACTTGAGAGCCCAATACTCCTTGTATGCTTTGTGGATGTCATTTAGGAGTAATTTTTTTTGAAAGATTGATATCATACTTGTACTTATGGTCCATATCATCCTGATTTTGTGATTATTTTGAGATGCACTCTAGGATTCTACACTAGCATACGTACATACTAGCATTCATTTGTGGGGTACATGCTTTATTGATTATTGAATTGGTTATATCCCAATTGGGTTAGTAGTGCATTGAAAAATTTCATTTTTGATAAAGGTAGATAACAAACCATTTTCATTGAGTAGCCGGGATTCTAGTCTCACCAAGCACTGAATTTCTCACGCCGAAAGATGGAGGGCCCAAACTTTAGATTAATAATTGAACTACTTAATAAAAAATAAAAATAAAAATAAATAAAAGAAAAAGAAAAGAAAAGTTACAAAAATAATAAAAAAGTGAAGACTTCTCCCAAAAGGTGAGAAGTGGGAAATGATTAGATGGCGGTGATTTGAGCTTATAAGTCCGTAGGGGTGTTTGAACATCTAGTGCCCTAAAGCCATCTGGTTTGGGAGTCATTGACCTAACGCTCGACCTCATGGATCCTTAGAAAGCTTAATAGATCACGACATTGCACCATGCTTCCATCTTTGATCTTAAAAAAAAAAAAAAAAAAAAATCGAGTGAAAAGAATAAGCGCACCTAGTTCAATAAAGCTTTAATAAAATGTGTACTCTTTGTTTTGATGATTAGGACTACATTTATGTGCTAGTTTGAGGGTAAGGATGTGATCATTTCTTTAGTTGACTTAGATGGCAACACATTTGATGTCGGTTCACTCAAAAAGGATTCTAGAGTTGTTTTGATTTGCATGATCATTTTCTTAATGTATGGAGGACCATACTTGCTTGCTTGATGTTGAAATTTTGAGAGATTGCTTGGAAATGGTTGAAAAATTGCATACTTGAGGTAGTTTTCTCCCAATACTTGTTTGTAATATTGGTGCCTCTTTTGTGAGAATGAGCTTAATGTTTGTGGGTATCATTTCTGGAAACCCTCACGAGACTTCACTTGTCCACTAGAGGTAACCTAGGGGTTTAAAAGGCTTGTTGCATATGCTAAATGCAATCGTGTTCCCTACAAAAGTGGCGTTATCCATTTATTGCTTTCTAGTTCATACTGGTATAGTCGTTCATTTCATTCCTTTACTTTATAGTTCATTGCTAGGGACTAGCAATATTTAAGTTTTGGGGTGTGAAGAGCGCTGAAAAGTGTGCAATTAAACCCCTTAAACTTAGGTATTCTAGGACCTTTATCTATCTTATTTTCTCAATTTAAACTAATTTCGTGTTATTATCCTTTTCAAGTACTTATCCCAAAAATAAGTTAATTCAGCCAAATAAGCGCCTAAAAGAAGTTAACTCAAGCTGGATGGAAGAAAGAAGCAAAGTAGAAGCAGAATCAAGTAAAGTGTGGAAATCCGCAAGTTCGATCGATCACAAAATTTCTTTGATCGATCGAAGCAGCATCGATCTAGACTTTTCAAGATAGATCCAAGCCTTTGTCCTTATCCAAAAGATCTCATCATCTTCGATCGATCCAACCTTTCTTCGATCGATCGAAAATACTCAACCTTGTCCACACCTACCACCCCACTTACCACTTTTGTCTCTTTCCTAAAATATCCCAAAATATCTTAGAGATTTGTCTTTATTCAAAAAGGCGCCGCCAAGAATGATTGATCTCTGCAGTTTTCGATGGATCTCAACCATGTTCGATCGATCTCAAGCAAGTTTGATCGATCGAACCACCTCAAGCCCAAAAAAAAATAAAGTTCCAGCTCATTAAAAGTTGGCTTAGGGTGCAATCAATTCAAGGACCATAGTACACGAGTTCAGACCATTGGGGGTGACATTTGAGCCTCCTATATAAGGATTTTGAGCCACTTTTACATCTCATAAGATACATATCAAAATATCATATTCTTAGAGGGGAAGAAAAGAGAGGAGGAGAGGCTAGAGATACATTCTTGGGAGTTCTTCCATTCTTCTAGGGTTTCCATCAAGAAGGAGGTCATTTTTACCATGGAGATAGCCCTTGAGGGTTGGATGACTACTTCAATGAGCGGCTAAACATCTTCTTGGGGCTAGAGTTAGCCCTAAGCATGCCTTCTAGACTCTAATGCTTTGTATTTTGAGGGGACTTGTGTTGTAACCTTGTCTTGACACTTATTTTATATATGAATCTTGTTTATTCAATGATTTGTGTGGTTTAATACTTCTAATAGATCATTTCATTCTATCCATATATCTATGTATGCTAGAATAGAAGTTTATGTATTTATCTCTAGTTTTTGGCGTTATTGATGCATGTCTATGTGTGTTGATGCTATAAATCTAGAGATTGTCAAGGCATAGTGCTTAATAGAATGCTATTGTGGTTTATTTGATGGTTCATACTCATATCTTGATGGATTATGCCTCTCCCTTAGTTTCTTTAGTTTAATTTTCATGCCCTTAGCTTAGTTATAGTGTAATTGCCTTAGTTGTTAGATGGGAGGACAATCCATGCTTATTGTTTGATGTTCCATGCTTATGAATACAAATAGTATTATTCTCTAACCATGTGATGTGTTTAGATTATGAGCTTAAAGGAAGGATTAATGGCTTATTTTGATGTATTGTGCTATTCACTATGTTGTTTAGACAATATATACTTAATTGATCATACATGCTTAATGAAACAATCAATGACACACTTTCAAATTGCAACACATGTTTCCCCTCATTAATTGTAAGACCCGAATTTTCACGGATATTTTTTTTTCGTTGTCTTTCCTTTCTGAGTTCAGTTCCTCTTCGTTTAGTGTCATCTTGAGTGCTCTGGAGTGATTTCTGAGACTCTTTTCTGTGGATTGACAACTTCCTTTGAGGACCGAGTCATTTCCACATTTTTCGTTTTTCGACACTATTCACTTTTCGTCATTTTTCCTATTTCGTCCTTTTCCCTATTTTGTCTTTTCCCCGTTTGACACTTTGTTGGCGTAACCACACTTCTTGTGTTCGGAGTTGGTTTTTGACTTCATGTATCTCCATCTTGAGTTGTTTCCACGAAATACGTATCTTTACTTTCGCAAAAAAGTACTCTGGTTGCTCCCGGTGTCCACAGGGGCATGGATGCAAAGTTCTTTGAAATTATTTTCTTTTCTTGGGGTTTTTTCGTAAATATCTTTTGAAGATATTTTATTTCAGGGGTTTTTAAGAAAATATTTTTGGAAGATATTTTCATTCTGGGCCATAAGTGCAGTTTTCACTTTTTGGAGGGGCCATTGTGCAATTAATGAAAGTTATTGCAAAATGTCTTGTTTTGAGCCTGGATTCTTGTACAGGATTCATTTTCACATTTTGTCGAGTTGTGTACTCTTGGAATTTCCTCCTAGTCGATGTTTTCCAGTTTCAGGGTTTCTGGCCCCAGTTTGCGCCAAACTTGTTTTGGGCATAACTTTCTGCTCGGGACTCGGTTTTTGACTCTGTTTCTTCTGTTATTCATATTTTATCATTTTGAATCTTTTTTGTTCATAAAGTTTTTCCACTTGAGCGTGTCTGCTCAAATTTTACTTTTTCGGACCCGACGGGGCCCGTTCGGGGCACTTTTTGAGATTTCTATAAAAGGGGGGTGAGATATTTCATTTTTCATCTTCTCTCTTCTTCATGTACGACCTGGAGCTCCCATGGTAGCCCAAGGGGTGGTGCCACCTTCTCTCTCCTCTTTTGAGCTTCATTCCTTCGTCAGAACATAGAAGAGCCTTTGCGTTTAGTGTTCGTGTTGATTACGCGCTTCTTTCACCCTTATTAGAACCCATTTCTGACCATTCTTTGAGTTTGGGTTTGAATTCAAGTTGTGATTTTGATGAGGCTTCCTTGGGGGTTATGTGCACGGTGTAGTCCCCGACAAAACCTAGAAGTTTCGTCGAATTCGGGGCGGTTTCCATTTGGTGGCTTTTGAGATTTTCATCTCAAATTGAGGTAGGGGATGTTTTAGGCTTTTGTGTGTGTTTTATTGAGTGTTTAGCATGATTATACAACTTATATGTATGCCTTGTATCAAATTTAAAAAGTTAGTAATTTTTATTTCTTTGTATAAGATTTAAAATTCATGATGATAAATAACTTTGATTTGAATTGTGGCATGCTAGAAAATCATGTTTTAATATGTTTGTTAACATATATTAAATTGGTATGGATTGAATAAAAATTGCATATTTTATTTAATATTTATCTTTTGTGAAAGATTAAATCCTATGGCCGTACCTTGCATGAAATTGACTTGTGATATGCTTTTAAATTATGTATTGGCATGTTGTTTAACATACTTTAATTTGAGAGCATTTGGACAAGTATGAAAATCTAGAGATTTTAATTAAAAGGATTAATTAAAATCTAATTAATGGTTCCATTGGCCTAATTAAGTGTTTAACTTGATATTTGTGATAACTATGACTTATATTCTAACATATGTTAATTTGGAACCATTTGAAGTTGTTTTAGAAGTTAGGGATTTGATTATCATGATTTAATTAAATTCCACTTTATTTTTCTTATGGCCTGATCGAGTTTCGATGTGGTGTATGTAATGACCATGCTATATTGTTTATCATGTATTAATTGGAGGCCATTTGATTGAGATTTGAAACCTAGGGAATTTAATTAGTTTATTGATTAAATTTCATTTCTATTGTATTATTGATTAACTCATGTATTTGACATTGATAGTATGTTTAAAGCATGACTTTTGACTTATAATAGATTTATGAGTTATGTTTCAATATTGGATTATATTGTTACAGCGCGTAACGAATTGCGCTCTGAAGATTCGACATGTGATGTTGTTATAGCGCGTAACGAATCGTGCTCTGAAGATTCGACATTGGCATCCTATAGTTATTGTGGATTTAGAGCATGTGTTTTGTGGTTACAACCTACTTGTGCATGAAGGTAGTTTCGTGTATTGTTTAATACGTATATAAGTTGTTAACTTATTTATTTTGGAGTCTTGGGACATTGTTACTGTGATATGGCTAAAGTTTGGCTTTAGTGCAGGAGGTATGAGTTCTCCCCAATTGAGATAGTGCGCACTAGGGTGGTCTTTCCAGCGAGTTAATGCCCGAAATAACCAATTTGTTCTTGGTTTAGTCCGAGATATGATGTCCAAGTCTTCCACTATTTGTCTTTGCATTCAATTCCAAGTTATCAATCATGTTTATATTGTGACTGTGGTTTTGACTATTGGCGATTTGATGTTGTTAAGTACATCCATACTAAATTGATATATTTAGTTGATTTCACATTTTTAGATTGCTTGTTGATAACCTAGAGAATCTATGTCTTGATGTGTGGTGTTAGATATTCTAATTATGCTAAATTGTTATATTTAGTTGGTGTTGCATTTTAAACTTCAAGTTGATAACCTTGAGAACGACTATGTTGTTGCTTTGTGTAAGCATGCTCCTATGTTGTTGCTTTGTGTAAGTATGACCTTATGTTGTTAAAATTATATGAATGAGGTGATTGATGCTAGAAATGATCTTAGGTTGCTAGGATGCTCCCTGAGTCTTACCTTGACATAGGCGTTAGGTGGAATGAACCACAATAATTAAATCATGCAACTTGTAAAACGTAGGTCGATGCATGCTCATTTCCTACTAGTAGCTTTATGTTACTCACCCCTACGATACTGGGGCATATTTCAGGTACAGGAAACAAGATTGGGGATTGCAATTGCTTGGGTGATTTGCTGAGTTGAGCTTCTTTAGAAGCATTCTTGTTCACATGCAAGTGTTAGCATGTTCATGATTTGTCTATGAAATGTAATTTTTCTAACTTGGAGGTTTGACATGTCAAATATTGTAAATGTATTGTAATGAGGCCATAGGCCATTGTAGCACATCTATTTTATCATATTACACACACTTGCATGCTCACTTTGGCAAACAATACCTTCCTTGATGAAACAAAAACCTAAAGTTGCATATTTTTTTGTTTTACCCTATTCTGTTATAGGGGCATTTCATGTATTTCAAAATGAGTGTTTTTCATTTTTCCTTGCGAGTCACGTATAAAACTTGATTTTGAGGGGGGTTTCTTTTTTGTGTTTGTCCGGAAAACATCAGCCTAGCCCTCAAAAATCCATATTTTTCCAAAAAATCCTTGTTGCCAGGTTTTGCAAATTTTTAGTACAAATGTAGTTGGTACTATTCATCGACTTTTTTTGAAAATCGTCACGACCGATCCGAAACTTTTGGAGGTCTTGTGGGTGTATTTTAAGATTGCGTTTTCAATTTAGGCAATTTAAAAACCTCCCGAAGCCCTATTTCCAAAACTTGGGCAGTAGCTCGGATTAGTTTTTTTCCTCTTAACCTGATTTTCTTGGGGGAATTCTGGGCATTTTACAATGCATTTTTTTTTTTGTTTCCGTTCATTATTAAGGTAGAAAACTTGATTTTAGGGGGGGTTTCTTCTTTGAGTTTTTCCAAAAAAGTCCGTTTATGAGCCCATTTTTACTCTCAGTTACAGCAGTGGTGGGTTGTCCTTGTCGGGCCGCCACGACATCATTTTTGTTTTTGATCTTTCTCCTTCATCCGGACTCTGAATGATGAAATTCTTGAGTCCATTATGATTAATTTTTTATTGTCTTTCCAGCGGTGTGCTCGATAGCACTTGAATCCACTTTTTGCAAAATGACCATTTTGCCCCTAGGTTCTTTTTGTCCATTTTTGAAACGACACTTCTGCATTTGTTTCCTTTGGGTTCCGTGACCTCATTGAGGGTCACATTGGTGTCTTAGAGACGCATTGTATCTTTAGAGACCGTTGTTTCACCTTTCGCTTGCGCATTTCGGATCCATTATCGGGTCATCTTTTGGTCGTCACTGAAGCACCGGGTTTACAAAACTTGGGCCGTCACAAGTGATATCAGAGCTCCTAGGTTTGAAAACCTTAGGACGACGGGTTTTAAGTTCATATCATGCTTTTGTTGCCATGCTCTATGTGTTTATATGATTTATGATAACATGTTTTGGTTGATAACATGTTTATGTGCTTACGTGCTACATATTGTATGCTGTTCGTTTATCATTGTTTTATTCTAATGTAAAGAGCATGACATGTGACGTATGCTAGATTAGAATTGTATATGGATAATTATGTTGCATATTTGGCATGACACGGGATTGGTCATTGAGACACGAGTTGAGGTTGATGGTGATTGTAGTCACAGTTTCGTGGTAGTATAGGTTATTGTCGACCTTTTTAAGGTAGGTGGATGGTCACCTTTTGTTTAGGCTCTCGTGAGATGAGTTGTTTGGCGTTACCATAGTGCTGGATTTGTTGGTTTGGGACCATTATGAGGTTATGGACCTCTTAGGATCCTTGATTGTTCAAGATGATTCCTCTGAAACTTGCGTTTTTCGTGGGCGGGTACGTTGTAGGCTGGTGCATGGCACTGTCATGCTACCGTACTGGCATACTACATGTGCAGTTCGGATGGAATCAGTGTCGATTTTGTTTTGATAGGCGTTGTCCTTTTGATCGATGATGATGGTGTTTGTTTTGGGGATCAGTTGTGGTGATTGATTTGGTTGTTGTTGGCATGGCTATAGTTGCCATTTTCTTTGGAGTTCTCGTTGAGTGATGATGCTTTTAGGATCAAGTCGATTGATTGATGTTTCGGGTAGAGAGAGCATTGCATTGTTAGCGTCACTTGTAGTGTCACCTCTAGATTTGGAGTTAGATTGTTAGAGTCTTACCATTGTGGTAAGGGCTCACATTTATTTTGAGACAGGTTGTTGTTGTATTGGTTTTTGGAGTCAGTGTATGGCTATGACTGGTCCTTTCTTTTGCTTAGACACTCTAGGACACGATGTCCATGGGGTTCATTGTTGCATCATTTTGTCTTTTGCAGTTTCGTTTACTACCATGTTAGTAGTATGATTTATGATGTTGTGATATATTTTCCTAATATGCTTAGAGATGCTATACTGTTATTACGCTTTAATGACATGCTTTTGTGCTTACGTGGAGACGTCTTGCATGTACCTTTGATTTTTATCTATGTGAGTAGATTTCTTTCTGGTAGTTGCAATCCTTGTCACATGCATGATTTCCAGGTTTGGGTTCCTTTTTGTTTCTCTTCAGTCGCACGTAGTGTGTATGTGGGTTTCCGTAAGAGTTTCGTTGTGAGATTCCTTGTAGAGGAGTTGTCACATTTGTTCCATCTTGAGCTGTCCACTTCCCTAAGGTGGGAAGGATGCTCCATTTTTTTGTTGTCATATCAACACTTGTAGGAGGATAGGGTTTCTTCTCTTTTCTTGGTTCGTGTTAAGGACTTTACAAGGAGTGAGTCTCTTCTTTTCGTTGCATTGTGCACAGTTCTTGGTTGGTTGGTTCGTGAGGACCACCATTGTTGTTTTGAGTCCTTGGTGAGGATTTAATGGATTTTGGTCGACTTACTTCCATGTAAGGGGTGAAGTCTTTGACCTTGTTGTCTTTCATTTCAGAAATGGGGTTTTGGTGTTGTCCTTTCTAGGACTGGTGGTTCCCTTTCTTTTGTGTCTTCCTTGGGGAGTTTTGCTGTGGTTGTTGACGGAATTGTGGTGCTCGGAGTGAGTTGATTGGTGTGAGATCATTTTATGGGAACTTCTGTCCATATCATTGAGGATTTATTTGATTCGTGAGGTGAGCTCGATGCACTTTTGAGAATGTCTTCCAAAGACTTGTTTTCATTTTGGAGGCCTTGATGTGGTTGGCTTTTAGGAAGAATTTTGGAGGATCACTGTTGGATATGGCTTGTTGTAGAGTTTCTTGTTCTAGTTATAACTAGGCATGGTTTTGAGGAATCATAGTTCCAGTGGTTGTTTATGGATCGATAGAAATTGAGGAATTTTGATTTAGCTTGGTGTTGCCAAGCATGGTTTTGAGAGATTCATCTTGTGACCTTAGTTGTTGGCATTTTGATGTGTGTGCTACTTGGTGGATTTGTATTTTGAGGATTTAGTTATCCGTGATGGGGATGTGGATCTGATGTTTGATCATGGTGATTGGTTTTGTAGTTCATCTATTTCAGGGAGATGTGAAGGACTTTCGATGAAATGTCTTATTGTGAGGTTCGTTTTGATTTCTGTAGGCGTTGATGGCGTTGATTTGCTTGTCAGGTTTTGGATTCCTGATTAATGTTGTTAATAGGGGTATTTTGAGACATTGGAGATGTTGGCTTTGTTGTATTGAGGATTTAAGGCCTTAAGCATAGCGGTACCTATGGCATTGTTGTTAGACTTTTGGGATTGGCTAGGATGGTCTGGCTAGACATCTTTGGACCATATCTCAACTCTCACAAAATGTTGGTCTCCGTAGTGCTTTTGGCAATGATCATTTTTGACATTGATGTCATTTGTATCGAGAGGTTTCTTGGGTAGACCTAGTGGGGGGCAGGTTATGAATTAGTGCCTTATACTGCCATGCTACCGTACAAAGTTGTGTGTTGTGGGCGAGTACTAGTTGCCGTCGATGCTACTTTACTAACGAGTAAGTGTGGGCGGGCACTAGGCACTGTCATTGCTACCACACATTTGAGTACATCGTGGGTGGGTTCTGGTCGCTATTCGTACTGCCGCATCGTCTTGTTCGGTACCCTGATATGATACGTGGTTATCTTGGAGATCTTTTGGTGGTCGTTGTTGGATCGGTATGATGGTTCATCTAGAGGGATGTTTACGGTTGTTGTCTTCCGTTCCTTTGTCTCACCTTGGGTTCTGTGTGTGAGTTCCGACTTGTTGGGTGGCCATTTAGTCACTTTCCTTTTGAGAGGTTGTCCTGTCATTAGCACGTGGGTGCGAATAACAATTGTCTGTGCATTGTCTTTCAGCTTTGGGATTGCTTTTGTATAGCGTTGTGTGGGATACTCAGAGATGTACTCCGTAGTTATCCTGGTTTCGCCTTTTTGTTTTGGTTAGGCTGGATTTCAGGGACGAAATCCTTTTAAGGTGGGAAGGTTGTAAGACCCGAATTTTCACGGATATTTTTTTTCCATTGTCTTTCCTTTCTGAATTCAGTTCCTCTTCGCTTAGTGTTGTCTCGAGTGCTCTGGAGTGATTTCCGAGACTCTTTTCTGTGGATTGACAACTTCCTTTGAGGACCGAGTCGTTTCCACATTTTTCGTTTTTCGACACTATTCACTTTTCGTCATTTTCCCTATTTCGTCCTTTTCCCTATTTTGTCTTTTCCCCGTTTGACACTTTGTTGGCGTAACCACACTTCTTGTGTTCAGAGTTGGTTTTTGACTTCATGTATCTCCATCTTGAGTGGTTTCCACGAAATACGTATCTTAACTTTCGCAAGAAAGTACTCTGGTTGCTCCCGGTGTCCATAGGGGCATGGATGCAAAGTTCTTTGAAATTATTTTCTTTTCTTGGGGTGTTTTTCGTAAATATCTTTTGAAGATATTTTATTTCAGGGGTTTTTAAGAAAATATTTTTAGAAGATATTTTCATTCTGGGCTGTAAGTGCAGTTTTCACTTTTTGGAGGGGCCATTGTGCAATTAATGAAAGTTATTGCAAAATGTCTTGTTTTGAGCTTGGATCCTTGTACGGGATTCATTTTCACATTTCGTCGAGTTGTGCACTCTTGGAATTTCCTCCTGGTCGATGTTTTCCAGTTTCAGGGTTTTTGGTCCTAGTTTGCGCCAAACTTGTTTTGGGTATAACTTTCTGTTCGGGACTCAGTTTTTAACTCTGTTTCTTCCGTTATTCATATTTTATCATTTTGAATCTTTTTGGTTCACAAAATTTTTCCATTTGAGCGCGTCTGCTCAAATTTTACTTTTTCAGACCCGGCGGGACCCGTTCGGGGCACTTTTTGAGATTTCTATAAAAGGGGGGTGAGATATTTCATTTTTCATCTTCTCCCTTCTTCATGCACGACCTGGAGCTCCCATGGCAGCCCAAGGGGTGGTGCCACTTTTGAGCTTCATTCCTTCGTCAGAACATAGAAAGGCCTTTGCGTTTAGTGTTCGTGTTGACTACGCGCTTCTTTCACCCTTATTAGAACCCATTTCTGACCATTCTTTGAGTTTGGGTTTGAAGTCAAGTTGTGATTTTGATGGGGCTTCCTTGGGGGTTATGTGCACGGTGTAGTCCCCGACAAAACCTAGAAGTTTCGTCAGATTCGGGGCGGTTTCCATTTGGTGGCTTTTGAGATTTTCATCTCAAATTGAGGTAGGGGATGTTTTAGGCTTTTGTGTGTGTTTTATTGAGTGTTTAGCATAATTATACAACTTATATGTATGCCTTGTATCAAATTTAAAAAGTTAGTAATTTTTATTCCTTTGTATAAAATTTAAAATTCATGATGATATATAACTTTGATTTGAATTGTGGCATGCTAGAAAATCATGTTTTAATATATTTGTTAACATATATTAAATTGGTATGGATTGAATAAAAATTGCATATTTTATTTAATATTTATCTTTTGTGAAAGATTAAATCCCAGACCATACCTTGCATGAAATTGACTTGTGATATACTTTTAAATTATGTCTTGGCATGTTGTTTAACATTCTTTAATTTGAGAGCATTTGGACAAGTATGAAAATTTAGAGATTTTAATTAAAATGATTAATTAAAATCTAATTATGGGTTCCATTAGCCTAATTAAGTGTTTAACTTGATATTTGTGATAATTATGACTTATGTTCTAGCATATGTTAATTTGGAACCATTTGAAGTTGTTTTAGAAGTTTGGGATTTGATTATCATGATTTAATTAAATTCCACTTTATTGTTCTTATGGCCTAATCGAGTTTTGATGTGGTGTATGTAATGACCATGCTATATTGTTTATCATGTATTAATTGGAGACCATTTGATTGAGATTTGAAACCTAGGGAATTTAATTAGTTTATTGATTAAATTCCATTTCTATTGTATTATTGATTAACTCATGTATTTGACATTGATAGTATGTTTAAAGCATGACTTTTGACTTATAGTGGATTTATGAGTTGTGTTTCAATATTGGATTATATTGTTACAGCGCGTAACGAATCGCGCTCTGAAGATACAACATGTGATGTTATTATAGCGCGTAACGAATCACGCTCTGAAGATTCGACATTGTCATCCTATAGTTATTGTGGATTTAGAGCATGTGTTGTGTGGTTACAACCTACTTGTGCATGAAGGTAGTTTCGTGTACTGTTTAATACGTATATAAGTTGTTAATTTATTTATTTTGGAGTCTTGGGACATTATTACTGTGATATGGCTAAAGTTTGGCTTTAGTGCAGGAGGTATGAGTTCTCCCCAATTGAGATAGTGCGCACTAGGGTGGTCTTCCCAGCGGGTTAATGCCCGGAATAACCAATTTGTTCTTGGTTTAGTCCGAGATGTGATGTCCAAGTCTTCCACTATTTGTTTTTACATTCAATTCCAAGTTATCAATCATATTTATATTGTGACTGTGGTTTTGACTATTGGCGATTTGATGTTGTTAAGTACATCCATACTAAATTGATATATTTAGTTGATTTCACACTTTTAGATTGCTAGTTGATAACCTAGAGAATCTATGTCTTGATGTGTGGTGTTAGATATTCTAATTATGCTAAATTGTTATATTTAGTTGATATTGCATTTTAAACTTCAAGTTGATAACCTTGAGAACCACTATGTTGTTGCTTTGTGTAAGCATGCTCCTATGTTGTTGCTTTGTGTAAGCATGACCCTATGTTGCTAAAATTATATGAATGAGGTGATTGATGCTAGAAATGATCTTAGGTTGCTAGGATGCTCCCTGAGTCTCACCTCGACATAGGCGTTAGGTGGAATGATCCACAATAATTAAATCATGCAACTTGTAAAACGTAGGTCGATGCATGCTCATTTTCTACGAGTAGCTTTATGTTACTCACCCCCTACGATACTGGGGCATATTTCAGGTACAGGATACAAGATTGGAGATTGCAATTGCTTGGGTGATTTGCTGAGTTGAGCTTCTTTAGAAGCATTCTTGTTCACATGCAAGTGTTAGCATGTTCATGATTTGTCTATGAAATGTAATTTTTCTAACTTGGAGGTTTGACATGTCAAATGTTGTAAATGTATTGTAATGAGGTCATAGGCCATTGTAGCACATCTATTTTATCATATTACATACACTTGCATGCTCACTTTGGCAAACAATACCTTCCTTGGTGAAACAAAAACCTAAAGTTGCATATTTTTTTGTTTGACCCTATTTTGTTATAGGGGCATTTCGGGTATTTCAAAATGAGTGTTTTTCATTTTTCTTCACGAGTCAAGTATAAAACTTGATTTTGAGGGGGGTATCTTTTTTGTGTTTTTCCGGAAAACATCATCCTAGCCCTCAAAAATCCATATTTTTCCAAAAAATCCTTGTTGCCAAGTTTTGCAAATTTTTAGTACAAATGTAGTTGGTACTATTCATCAACTTTTTTTTGAAAATCGTCACGACCGATCCGAAACTTCCGGAGGTCTTGTGGGTGTATTTTAAGATTGAATTTTCAATTTAGGCAATTTAAAAACCTCCTGAAGCCCTATTTCCAAAACTTGGGCAGTAGCTCGGATTAGTTTTTTTCCTCTTGACCTGATTTTCTTGGGGGTATTCTGGGCATTTTACAATGCAGTTTTTTTGTTTCCGTTCGTGATCAAGGTAGAAAACTTGATTTTAGGGGGGGTTTCTTCTTTGAGTTTTTCCAAAAAAGTCCGTTTAAAAGCCCATTTTTACTTTCAGTTGCAGCAGTGGTGGGTTGTCCTCGTCGGGCCGCCACGACATCATTTTTGTTTTTGATCTTTCTCCTTCATCCGGACTCTGAATGATGAAATTCTTGAGTCCATTATGATTAATTTTTTATTTTCTTTCCAGCGGTGTGCTCGATAGCACTTGAATCCACTTTTTGCAAAATGACTATTTTGCCCCTAGGTTCTTTTTGTCCGTTTTTGAAACGACACTTCTGCATTTGTTTCCTTTGGGTTCTGTGACCTCATTGAGGGTCACATTGGTGTCTTTGAGACGCATTGTATCTCTAGAGATCGTTGTTTCACCTTTCGCTTCCGCATTTCGGATCCATTATCGGGTCATCTTTTGGTCATTACTGACTCACCGGGTTTACAAAACTTGGGCCGTAACATTAATTATACATTGAATGTCTAGAATGATGATATTTAGTGTTGACCTCTAGACTCCAAGACCTCACTCTCTTGTTTTCTCTAAATTGCATTTAAATTTCTTGTCTTACATCGAATTTGTTTAGTTTAGTTTGTAGTCTAATCAACCAAACACACCATCTCTTGATCACTCGACCTACTAACCCTGTACATTGTTTCCATTGTTAGTGCACCCACAATCCCTTGGGACGATCCCTACTCACCCTAGCTATATTTTTAGTTAGCGGTAAAAGGTGGCATTTATAAATTTAAAACTTGGCCACACTATTTTGCACATCTTTTAAACGTTGGTGTTACGACTCCACCAACTTCCACTTGTCTTAATTCGAAATGACCTATACTGAGTGGATAAGAAATTGAGAATAAATTTAATAAGGAATTTCTCATCCACACTCATCCCTAAGGTTCTCAATTTTGTAGCAACATTAGTTATCTCAAAATTATGTTCATGCATGGTACGAGTACCAACAAAATTGCAAAGTAGTGATAAAAATTAATAATTTTCGTTTTAGATATTTATCTACAATATAAAAACATTCTTATAGTCAAATATTCCTTAGCACTATCACTATAGGGAACAATTATTCACATAACCATAATGCTTAATCTGTTGGATCTCTCCCAAGCTTTATGGAGAATTTTTTTTTCCTCACTGTTTTTATCAGTAATAACAGTAGGTTTCTCAATTTAAAATGCTAAATCAAGATTTAGTACACCTAAATTTTGAATTTAACTTACTCATTCCATTATGAGAAGTTAGTCCTATTGAGAATCAGAAAATAGATGTAGCATACGAATTAAGGGATGTAATAAACAAAGTTAATAAGATAAAATGATCACAACAATAATGTTTTGAGTTAACAACACGTATGTATAACTTAATAATATAAATACAATGTATAATTATAGTACCCCTTTGGGTGGCAACTATAAAATACTAATAATGATGTTTACATGTATTTATATGTATACCTTTATTGGTGATACATTATTTATTTAAATAAATAAGTTACCTTTGGATATCCTATATCTACCTAATTAAAAAATACATACAACCCCTTAATTTTTATTTAATCACTTGAAAATCAATTTCCTTTGAAAAATTATTTTTCATAATTAAATAAAGTCAATATTCATAAATATCATAAAAAATCATAAGCATCAAAATTCATGAAATATTGCAATTATGTTTACTACTAAAATTAATATTCATCAACCATTATGGTTAGGCCACTTTGGTAACTACAAACCTTTACATAATATGAATATTAAATTAGATAGTAACTAATTTATGATTAATTATGTCTACTACAAAAATTAATATTCATCAATCATTATGATTGGGTCACTTTGATAGTTACCAATCTTCACATAATATGAATATTAAATTGGGAAAATTATATTTTGGTGATCAAAATTAAACATAATTGCTATATAGTAACCTTAAAGTCAAGAAAAAGTGAATAGTGACCAATTTTGAAACTTAATTGATTTTAGGTGACCATTTGATAGTTTATTACCTAAATAGCCTTCTTATAATATATTATTATGTAAGTAGACAAATTAACCCTCTACATTAACCTAAATAAATACTTACTTAAATTGACTAACAAAAAGACAACAGATTATTAGGGTGAGTCTCTGAAGAGAAGATCAAGATGGGAGAGAACTGATGATGGATATTATACATCATTTTCTTCAAGATTCTAAGAGACATGACGAGAAAATTGTAAATTTTCTTCTTATTCATTATTTTCAAGGTATAGTTATTATACTTTACGAGTTGATTTGTCTGAGAGATCTCCCTTTAGATATAAGATTGTAATTTTTAGGAATTTTTAATACTACTTAGTTATAGTTCAAGAAATAATGACTATTGTTGATTAATTTCATAATTTTACTAACTGTTAAAGGGTGTTTCAAAAGTATGATTTGCCACTGTAAATGGTATGAGCGTTCATGTTGGAGAGCCTTGAAAAATAAATAAAGGATGGAAAAGAGATAATGTTGATAAAATTTTTTTAATTTTTTAAATTGGTAAATTGTAAACTAAAAAGGAAAATATTAGATGGTTGAGAGCCTTGAAAAATAGATAAAGGGTGAAAAAAAGATAATGTTGGTAAAGAAATCTTAATTTTTTAAATTGGTAAATTATAAACTAAAAAGGCAAAAAAGAAAACGTTGGATTAGAGAGAGAGAGAGTAGGAGGAGGATGAATTTAATGACTTATTATTTATATTGGATGTCAATTTTGTCATCTAAAATTTATTTTTAAAATGTTTATTAAACTTGTAAGTGTTTTTGACCAAATTATCCTTAAATGGTCACTTAATATCAATTAAGTTTCAAGATTGGTCACTATTCACATTTTCTTGACTTTAAAGTCACTGTATAGCAATTATGTTTAATTTTGGTCACTAAAATATAATTTTCCCTATTAAAAATAGACAGAGATTAATTCATCATTAAGTTATAGTTACTACTAAAATTGATATTCATCGACCATTATGGTTAGGCCACTTTGGTAGCTACTAACTCTTACATAATATGAATATTAAATTAGCTAGTAACTAATTAATCATGAATTTACCCATTTAACATTATACACACATACTTATACTGATCGATCCAAATTTAGGTAGGTTTGATCCCAGAAACTTAATAGTCCAAAAATTCAATAAAAATATCCTTTTATTTTATATACATAATAAAATATATATTATTTTTTACTTTCAGACTTGAAGATCATAATTGAATCAATCTAAAATTGACCCTCCATCATGTATGTATGTATGAGTACAAAAATAATAATTTATTTGCTTGTCCAATAATAAGATTAAATTAAATTTCTAAACTTATGTTATTTTAGAAATTTAAATTTCTATAATAAAATAAATCAATCCATGAAACATATGTTGCATCAGTTTGTCTGTACACATTAATTATGCGTCTTGATGAATTATTATACATATGCATACATGTTTTCAATAATTAACTTTCAAGTAATATAATCATGTTCGCACAAACTGATCAAAATAAAATTACTATAGAATAATTATTCATAAAAAGACTCAAAAGGCATATCAATTAATCAACGGTGGGCCACGTTTATTAGTCTCAATCAGATCAAATATAGCAGCATATTTGAATATATTTATATGCATTCAGACACAAAAGATTAGACATGCAATCGGATTAAATTGAAAATATTATTTATGCAACAGTAATGGAAAACAATGAGTTCCTAAACCATAAGCTCTGATACTACATGTAAACTCTAATAATTCGTAGAAATCATTAATCACAAATAAATATGAATCCTAAGATCTTAGAACTTCTTTATCTTCACATAATCTATAATGCATAAATAAATACTAGTTAGATATAAATATCTCGATCTGTAATTGCAAATCTTGTTGAGATCAAGCCAAAATCGAGATCCTTTTTGCCGAAGAACAATGTGATAAACTGCAAGTACAAATAATAGGCAAAACATATGGAAACTGATTTATCTCTCTTGACCTTTTACACACATAAACATTATACGGGTTGTTTTCATTCGTGTACATAATTGATGGGATATATGCACTTTTATAAAGGCAGAGAGTGGACCAGTTTTCCTTTTTAGTAACCTTAATTCCACTTTTCATCAAAGTAAGGAATAAATAGGAAAACACTTCTCCAATAATTAATTACCAAAAAGGTAATTTATAGGTTGACCAAATAATATAATATTAATCTGATACCTATTTTATTTAACCACCAAATAATAGAAGTAAATCATGTGTCCAAATTATGTGGGCCACAAATATAAGAAAATATTTTACAACTCTCTCCACTTGTTTTCTCAGCAAACATCTAGAATGTAGTTGAATGAACCCTAACCTTCTCTTTATGTGTAGTTTACTATCTCCATTTTTGTTTAGACAAAATTTAGTGTCAAAAACTTAAAATTGCAAAATAATAATAATAATAATAATAATTTTAAAAAATAAGAGTTCTCAATTTTCAAAACATATCTTCTTGTGATATAAATGTTCTTAAATCATGGCAAATCAATATGTGAAAAAACAAGGATAAGGATTTCAAGCAGCTCTTACACACTTATTAGTGTAGATACTACCATGTATCCAAAGGGCCGGAAGTACAACTATTAAGTCTCTCATGTCGTGTTCCTTCTTCTTCTCGACATTGGCTCTTTATTTTCCACCACGGAAGCTCATCCTCTCAATGCAGTGAAGCTACCGAGTGCTAAGGACAGAGCCACAAGTCAGAATATCCTTGATCAGTTGGAAGCCATTAAAACAGACTGCGGTCCAAGCACCGGATGAAAGGGACATGGGTTCACCAATGCTCAAACTCTAAGGGTTAGGCCCAACTTTGGTCCCAGCCTTGGTGAGGGACATTAGCTAATTGTCAATGCTATTGTATGTTCTGCAACATAGATGGATAGTTCTTCTTCCTTGGCTTCATGAACAATTTTTTTATTCTTTATTTTTTTGATAAATTTTAGTTTCATTTTGAGGTTATCACGTACTAGTTATTCTTAATTTTAAAAATATGCAGAGCAAAAAGTTCATTATGTCTCAAATAATGTCATTTCCGTTGTTTTATTTCAATATTTTATGTAATAAAGCCTCATATAGAAGATACAAGTACTGTGTTTGTTGTTCAAATTAATAGCATTACACCTAGTAAATTATTCCTTCATAACAATACAAGTGCCTATGCTCAACACCATATTATATGAAAACACAACTTTAGCCAAATCTGATAGGGATGACACACCTGACACATATCAGAGTATCCTGACCTGAGTTGATAATATGTTTGAATTTGAACTAGGTAGTTGTTACAAGTGATCTCACATCGAATTCGGATGGGAAAGTGAATGGGCATTTGTGAGTTGGGTGTTAGTCCCACCTAATAGATTAAACTTTTGGATCGGATCGCAAAACACCCGGTCAATGATATTTAATATCAGAGCTAGACCCATTACTTGATCCGGTGTCACGCTAAGCGCTCAACCTAGAAGGATCCCGATTAGCAGGCACGCTAAGTGCTCAACCCAGAGGGATCTCGATTAGCAGGCCCTATCTCAACGAGGGCGTTGTGAGTTCCTCAACGGATGAGGAAAGAAAAATCCTTCCTTAGCGTCGATGATTTTAGAGTAAAATTCAATAGCGTGGTTTAAGTGAAGCTTGGTGCTTGGGTATATTTTCAATATTTGGTGAAGACTTTGCATTACTATTACATACCCTTTTTTCCATATAAAGGAGAATACTCATCAACCATGATAACAGTTGAAACCTAACATCCAAATAAAGCTAAGGCCTTTTTTTTTTTTGGTCTCATTCTAGGTACTAGATGTTAAATATTCCACTTGTTAAAATTAATATGAATATGATGAAAAAAATTAATCTGAATAATAAGCTGATTGAAGCCAGTATATGGAATAAACATCATTCCACTGTGTTTTATGCATAGAAATGCAAATTAAATTAATTTGCATTTTATAAGTCTTAATAATGGGTAGAATATTTTATTATGGTTTTTATTATCCCAATTTTGTTTACCTTCAAGGAAAAATGGAGCCAACTTTTCGTCGGTGAACAGAAAAGAACTTCGGCGGGGAAGATTTTGATGGAGTCAACGACGTCTTGGCCGGTTAGGGTTTCTAAGAAGAGTAGAGAGGCTTGGAGTCCGGCGAGAGAAAGGCTTCGGCAATCAGATTGGAGTGTTGAGAAGAAGCTAAGCAGTGATCGAAAGAATATTCTAAGTCAAGCTTGTCCCACATCGACGAGCAGCGTAGAGAATTATTTGTATATAAGTGTTAACACATAACACTTCTGCGAGCTCAGACTATTGGGCTTAATGGTAAGCACCGGCTTTAACTTTTTCTTTTTCTTTTTTGGCCTGGCAAACACTAGAGACTACATATTATTACTTATAACCAAAAGTACAAGTAGACAGAGCAAAAAATAAACACTCCACAATACAAGAAACCCATAACTGAACGCACGATTAAAGAAGAGTTTATAATTCAGATGCATTTAAGGTAGAAGACCAGCTAGTGGGCGCAGGCAAATAGGTGTAATAACATAATGGCCAATAGAGACTGAAAGCCCACATGAGTATTAACATGTGTTGACCTTAGGGTTTTCATCTAAAGACAATCTAGGTGTTTTGATGATAACAAACCATTAATGGTGTTTATGGACTAATGTTCACATTGAGTGTTGTAGATGATTCACATTCAAAGAAGAACCTCAATGAAGATCATAAAGATCATTCCTAGAATTCCATTACTCAAGATCACATTTATGGATAACAAAGGAGACAAAAAAGACATGAAGTTGCAAGGAACCAAATGCAAAGTCCATCCAAAGATAACTTGGACATCAATGATTAAGAAAGCAACTTAAAGAAAGGAAGGAAACAAGAATACCTCAAAGCCTAAAAGATCATGAACAAAGCTTGAAGAAAGGGGTAGATAGCTTGGTGAGTGCTAGCTAAAATTATAAAGTTATTTTTGAAGTAACTTTGTTTGAAAGCTCATCTCTATAGGACCATGCATATCATATCATCATTTATATGCTCTTACATCCATTAGCAATAAACTATGCACTTCATTCATATATAATTGCACATGGAGTCTTTACAAAAAAGTGAGTTAGTTCAAGCTTGCATAAGCTTTGAAAGAACTCATCACTTATGCTAGAAATGCTAAGACCATGTATATCAATCATATAATTCATATTGGTCAACAATTAAGGCATGAAAAACCTTCATTACCATGAGTTAGTAACGGACATTAGGACCCCAGAATGCGCATCATGAAAAACTGTGTTTTTGGCTAAGTATAAAAAATGGATTTTTGAAACAATGATTATTTTAAAATAATTTTTCCCGGTAATAACTCTTTATACTTAAACTAGCCTAAACTGATTTTATCAGAATTTTTGACCAAGTCTACATTGGTCTACATAAGGATTCATTTTTACCAAAACAGTAGGAAATCCAAATTTGTACTAAAACTGAATTTCTACATTTTGATTTAGTTGGATTTCAATTTTCTAGTATTTTTTATTGAATCCAAATGGGGGGTACTTCCTTATTTACATTGTAAACTTAAAGTAAATGGACATATAAATTAAAGTAAAGACATTTACTTAAAAGGTCTGTGCAGATGTCCCGTGTAAATCTATTTCATCTGTTAATTTAGAACACAACTCATGAAACAGTAGTTTCATTTTGGCAGACCGAAATGCATAGGCAAGTTATTTCGACCTACCGAAATAAGGCACTCATTTAATTTCGGTCGACCGAAACAGAGAAGGGTTTTATTTCGGTCTACCGAAATAGAGATACTGAGGATGATGACCAATCTTAACCATTTCAGATGACTGAAACACAGTGGTGTTTCATTTCGGTCGACTGAACCTCGCCCAGATCTGAATCTAAACTGTTATTTCCTCTCGGGCAGTGTGCACAACAGCTATATTTTTTATTTAACTGCTGAAACTCTATAAATAGAGTTAGGGTTTTCTGGTTTCGCGTTGAGGCTTTTAAAAGGAACTTCTACAGAGCTTTTGCTCTAGTTCCTCCCTCTCCTTGTGGAGCTTTTACTCTAGATGTCCACATAAGGAATCACCATTGAAATACATTGCATATCATTCATGTGATTTATCTTGCAAACTTAGAGCTTTCATTTGATTATTTCAATTGTAACTCTAAGTATGAGAGCTTTGATTTGTATATTTGTATATTTAAGAGACATTCAATGTAAGCTTCATTATATATCCATTCTTGAGAGAAGAAGACCAAGAGGTGCTCTTGGCAAGGGAAAGCTTGTTTAAGTTATTGTAAGGGTTCTCTTTCTCAACCCATAAAAGAAACAAGGTGTCTCTCTAATGAGAGGATTTGGTAGAGCTCTTCACCCACAAGAGTGAGCAATGGTTCCTTCTTAGCCGTCAAAAGAAGGAGAAGCGAGGTGGCTTCATTACAAGGTCAGTTCTTCACCTACAAGCAAGAACATATAAAGGTTTGCTCTCCACCCGTAAGGAGGAGCCATAGTGGAATCCTTGAGAGGTTTTCTTAAGGCATGGACGTAGGCCGGGATTGTGCCGAACCATGTACATCGTGTGTCCCTGGGTTTGCATTTTCTTTACTCTTTAATCTCTACTCTCTTTACATTTGATTGCATATTTATTTACTCAATCTTCATATATCAATGTTTAGTTTATTTTGAGTAGAATAGTTATATGAATCAATTAACTAGAATGTGAAGCTTAATTGATTGTATAAGGAGGATTAGATGAATGCTTGGATTAAGTTTAATGAGTGATTGATTTTAGCTTAGACTATATGCTTTATATTTAATTCATATATAGCTAAAATGATGTTGCATACCAAGTGTTTGACAAAATGCATATTCAACACATCATTCACCTTTAGAGTTTATATGCACACCAAGTGTTTGATAAATTTGTTATAAACTCTATGATAATGTTTTTCATAACTTTTGCACCTTGAATATTAATCACTTCACTACTGTGCAAATGCTAATTCTAAATGATTAGTTAAATTGAATGCATTGAAGCTTAAAGGAATTCATTTATTTAAATCAATGATGATCACACTTAGTTGCATGACTAATTAGCATGATTCAATGTACAAAATGAATTTGTCATTTGCTAAAAGTAATCTTCTCATATGTAGCAAGCTCATTGTTTTACATTCCAAATATTAAGTGGTATCTACACTACAACTCACTAGAAAAGCATTCAATCACAATGAATCATATTTGGCTCTAAAGTATAGAGATAGATAAAATGATCTTAGAGAAGCTAAATCAAAAAAGTTCCATAATTTGCCAATGACCTTATTCACCCCCCTCTAGGGTCATTACTTGGGTAACAACATGGATTGGACTTAAGGCCATCCCAAACAAACCTATGTAAGAGAAGGCCCACCCACAAGAACCAGAAGCTTCGTCTAGACCCACCTCTGCACACCACAGGATGCAAAAATCGGAAAACACCATCGTCATCGGAAAACACCATAAGCAGAGGACACCGTGAGAGTGAGACATCATCCCCAACAACCAAGACAACAACGATTGATAATTATCCCATAAAGGGATTTGAGAAGTAATTGCATGGCCTAAAAAAATCCAGTAAGGAGCAAGGGTTTCCTTAAAGGAATTATTCAGAGGGCTCCCAATAGTGAACGCATAATGGCCATGAACAAGTAGCAAATAGACCGTTTAACACCAAATCAGATGAACCTCGTCCTCGTCGAGGTTGAAATTATGAGATATATATTTTGTAATTGGCTAATTTCGATGCCAAAAAAAGTCCGATCGAGTTGTAATTTTTCGGTGTAAAATTTCAAATATTGAAGATCGGATACAGAATTAAAGAAGGTCAAGTGTTAATGATATACTACACTCCGAGATGGTGAGAACAATGCTTTAGGAAGTTTTGAGGAGTAGTGAGAACATTTAGGAAGGGTTTTGGAAGGTTCGGAACAAGTTTTTACATTCTGTCCATCTTGAACTAGTTCAAGATTTATCGAACAGGTTCAACATCATCATAATAGCAAAAGTTTTAAGACTGTCCATCTTGAACCGGTTCAAAAAGGCTGAATCAGTTCAAGAATCTAAGGGATTCTTTACTGGTCATCTTGAACCGGTTCAACCCCTCTAAACCGGTTCAAGGTCTCCTGGCAGCACTTGGATTTAAGTTTCTTTTTTGCTATTTGATTCCTTTTTTATTCTAACTTCTTTCCAAGTCCTATGCACAAAATTTATCATATTTTCTAAGGGATTAGGACTTTCAAAACTCTATTTAAACCTTGTAATATACATTGGTTTATTCACGGCTTTAGGGAAAATCAATTCTATATTTTTGATAAAGCCTTTAGAGAGAGAAAAATTCAGAAAATCAAATTTGATTATTCTGAATTTATTTTTGAGAGCACACATATGTATTCATGAGTGATTTAGTTGTGTTGTTCTCTATCTCATCAAAATTTGAGCTATATTGAAGATTCAGAGATTCCGAATAAAGAGTAGGATTTAATTCTTCTATAATAGAGTTTAGATCTTGAAGAACAGAATTAAACGCTATCACACTTTGAAAGGGTTAGAGCATTCAAGGAGTGTTTTCTGATCTACCTGCTACCCATTTACAAATATCAAGCATAAACCTGAGGTCAAGTTGCTATTGGATGGGGAGTCGCAAAGCCAGAAGATTGTCAGCAATTGGTGTTTGGTAGAATGATAGGGTGTGAGTCAGAGTAAAAGTTTGGTGTACTTTGTTTTAAACATAGTGGATCAGTTTACTTTGGATTGAATAGTCCACAAGGTTTTTCCTATGCAAACAGTTGACGTATTTTATCAACTGGGGTTTCTTCCCTAAAAATCCTGGTGCAATCTCTCTAACTTTTACCTGTTTTACTTTATATATATTTGTGATTATGGATGTTTAAATTGATCATATAAGTTACCAATAACATTGATTAAATCAAGTAATGGGATCCGGTATTAAACATAAATTAAGCAAGCTGATTTAATCATCAAATCTAGGTTATTAAAGGAGTTAATCATAATTAAAATCAACTATTGTTTTCGCATCCCGCGTAACTCTTATTTTTACAATTTGGTATCAGAGATGGATACTCGATATACAAAGTAGATCATATTTGTTAATTTATTGTTGATTTTTGCATCATGTCTGAAAATTCTTCTGTTGATGTGTTGCCTTTACCTTTTGCTTTTTATTCTATCACAAGCATGCAATTTAAGTGGTCAAAGTTTTAAAAGGATTTTGAAAATTTGTTAAAGAAATTGAATTTTGCGGAACTTGATAGAGATATTTATAAGTTTGAAATTTCTGTCTCTAATAAGAATTTGGAAGAAATTGGCCATAAAAATTTGAATCTTCTTCATAAAATTTATTTTCTAGAAAAGGAACTTAAGAAGGTAAATTTATTTAATAAATCACTGGAACTTAAAATTGATAATTTGAGTAGTGAGCTTGTTAAATCAAAACAGTCTTTTCAGAAAGTTGATATTGAAACTTACAAAATTGATAAGTTGAAAGGAGTAGTTGAGAATATTTGTAGTCACAAAGAATTGGTTTCAACTACAAAGGATTTGTATTTTAAAAAATCTAAAGATATTTTTGTGAAAGTTGAAACCAAACCTTGTGTTATCTCTAGTTCTCCCAAACTTATTTCAACATGTCATTTTTGTGGTGAAAAAGGGCATATCAAGTATAAGTGTCAGAAAGGAAAAATTGAACTAGGAAAGAAATTGAAAAATCTAGAGAGTTCAAATTTGAGGAAGAAGAGGATTAGGACTGTTGAGTCTTGTGACACTTTGCCTAGAACAATAAGGAAACCATTGCATAATGAATCTAAAATTGTTTGGGTAAAGAAAGAGAACTTTAAATGCCTTGCCATGCATACAACACTTAGAGCACTTGGTCCATGTGGTTAGTACTTTGCTAGTGGTTGCTCTAGGCATATGACAGGAGATAGAACATTGTTTATCATTTTTAAGGAATGCTCAGTTGGTACTGTTACTTTAGGTGATGGTAAGGCTTCTACTGTAAGTGGTAAAGGTAAGATCAAATTTTCAGGAAATGGGGAGTTAAAAAATGTTCTATATGTTAAAGGTTTAGCTACTAATCTATTGAGTATTAGTCAAATCTGTGATGAGGAGTTTTAAGTCAATTTTACTCAACAAGGGTGTTTTGTAACTAATGAAAAAGGGGAATGTATCTTGAAAGGAACTAGAACTTCTGATAATTGTTATGTTGTGTTTTCAGATTCTTCACTAATGTGTTTTTTTGCAGTTACTGATGAGGCTATTCTATGGCATAAATGACTTGGACATGTGAATTTTAATGATCTAGTGAATTTGTCTAATAATGATCTTGTTCGAGGTTTGCCTAAATTGAAGATGCCTAAGAATGAAATATGTGATCTAAGTCAATTACGAAAACAGACTAGAGTGTCACATAAGAGACTTATTCATAAAGTCACTTCTTGACCTTTAGAATTGATTCATATAGATTTGATGGGTCACATAACACCTGTTAGCATTGAAGGAAAGAGATATTTGCTTGTTATGGTTGATGATTTTTCTAAATTTAATTTTGTTGCATATTTGAGAGAAAAATTTGATACGTTTGTGAATTTCAGGTTTATTTGCCAACTTATTCAAAACGAAAATGAATATCAAATTAATCGGATTAGAAGTTACAATGGAGGTGAATTCAAACCTAAGGAGTTTATTGAATATTGTGATAAGAATGGCATTAAGCATGAATTTTGAGCACCTAAAACACCACAACAGAATGGTGTAGTGGAAAGGAAAAATAGGACAATCGTATGGCACGTACTATGCTTTATGAAAATAAGATTGCTAGTCACTTTTGGGTTGAATCAGTACGTACTGCTTGTCACATCCTAAATAGAGTTTATCTTAGGCTTGAAACTAAAAAGACTTCATATGAATTGTGGTATGATAAAAAGCCCACTGTTAAATACTTTAGAGTCTTTGGAAATAAATGTTATATCCTTAGAGATAGGGAACACTTAGGAAAATTTGACTCTAGAAGTGATGAAGGTGTATTTTTGGGTTATTCACAAACAAGTCGGGCCTATAGGGTTTTTAATCTTAGAACCAAAGTGGTCATGGAGTCTATAAATGTTATATTTGATGATACAAAATCTAAGGTAACCTCATCTCAACTTGATGAAGAAGAAACTAATTTTGAAATTGCAGGAGAAAGGAAAGAACCTACAATTCATGAGGAAGAAAGAGTTGAGGATTTAGGTGGAGAAGGTGAAGAGGTTGAAGAAGATGAGAATGAAGAATTTGAGGACACCACTGATGAACCTATAGGAATTCTTGCACCATCTTTAGATATTCCCACATCTAGCAGTTAAAAAGTTAGATTGAGTCATCCAGTTGACAATGTGATAGGTCCATGGGATAAGCATTGTACTAGAAGTACAATCTGTGATGATATAGAACACTCATGTATTATAGATGATATAGGACATTTATGTCACATGGCTCAGTTTGAACCTAAAAATATTGATGAAGCTATTCACAGTTCTAATTGGCTTATGGTTATGCAAGAAGAATTGCTACAATTTATGAAGAATGATGTTTGGGAATTAGTGCCTCGACCTAGTGATGTTAATATCATAGGGACCAAATGGATTTTTAAAAATAATCTTGATGAACATAGTCTTGTGATGAGAAATAAAGCTAGATTAGTTGCACAAGGATACACTCAATTGAAGGAATTGATTTTGATGAGACGTTTGCACCTGTTGCTAAACTTGAGTCTATTCAACTTCTTTTTGCTCTTGCATGTCATTTTAAATTCAAATTATTTCAAATGGATGTTAAAAGTGTTTTTCTAAATGGAATTTTGCAGGAAGAAGTTTATGTAGCACAACCAAAAGGTTTTATTGATCCACATAATCCTGATTTTGTGTTTAATCTTAAAAAGGCTCTTTATGGTTTAAAGCAAGCACCTAGAGTATGGTATGAGAAGTTAACTTCTTATTTAATACACAAGGGCTTCAGAAGAGGAGGAGTAGATAAAACATTGTTTATTTTCAGGAAAGGAGAAGATTTGCTTGTTGCTCAAATATATGTGGATGATATTGTTTTTGGTGCTACATATGATAACCTTGTTCATAATTTTTCTAAAGATATGAGTAATACTTTTAAATACGCATGGTTGGTAAACTAATTTTCTTTCTAGGTTTTCAAGTGAAACAACTTGATGATGGAATTTTCATATCTCAATCAAAATATGTAAATGAGTTAGTTAAGAAGTTTGCTATGAAAGATTCAAAGCATGTTCAAACTCCTATGAGTACTTCATCCAAATTGGATAAAGACTCTGATCCTAACAAGATTAATCATTTCTTGTATAGGAGTATGATTGGTAGCTTGTTGTATTTGGCAACAACTAGGCCAGATATTTCGTTAGTGTAGGTTTTTGTGCTAAGTATCAAGCTGATCCTAGAGAACAACACATTCTTGCAGTCAAGTGCATTATTCATTATGTCAGTGGTACATTAAATTATGGATTACATTATTCTTCTGAGTTTAACTCTGAGATTAGAGGCTATACTGATGCTGATTGGGCTGGTAATAAGGATGATAGAAAGAGTACTTCAGGTGATTGTTTCTATATTGGTGCAAATCTTGTTTCATGGCACAGCAAGAAGCAAAATTGCATATCTTTATCATCTTGTGAGGCTTAATACATTGCTGCTGAAAATTGCTGCACACAATTGATTTGGATGAAACAGATGCTTTTGGATTATGGAGTTGATCAAGGTACTATTGCTATCTTTTGTGATAATACTAGTACAATTAATATTTCAAAGAATCCAGTTTTGCATTCTAAGACTAAGCACATTGACATTTGACATCACTTTCTTAGGGAACTTGTTGAACAAAATGTCGCGTCATTAGAAAAAGTGTATACTGATCAAAATATGGCTGATATTCTCACTAAACCAT
The DNA here is from genome assembly GCF_030987335.1 of Cornus florida. NCBI lineage: Eukaryota > Viridiplantae > Streptophyta > Magnoliopsida > Cornales > Cornaceae > Cornus > Cornus florida. Next base: position 52,331,567 of record NW_026775575.1, on the reverse strand, counting down.
TAGATACTCCTAAGTTTTCTCATTTTAGGAAATCTATTGGTGTCTGTTGTCTCGATTAGACACATTGCAAAGATATAGTCTAGAAAAGGTTTTTCATGCATATCTTGAAAGTCTAGATTATGTTTTTGGAAAAGTTAAGCAAACCATATTGATTGAGTATGTTGAACACAAGGAATTTAATGACACATGGATTATCCGTGGAAAGCATACAATGGCTATAAATTGATGAAATTGGTTTTGCCTATTTAGTTTGTATAGTAAATGAATCATTGATAGTACATTTACTTGAGATGTCATTGTTTTGGTCAAAGATAATGTTGATATGATTGATCATTGTCTTGGGATTTAAATTTGATTTATGTGTTTTAGACCAAAAGAGTGAAAAGAAAAGAAAATTGAAAAACAGCTTGGAATGAAAAAGTTTTTTTGAAAAAATATTTGCTATTTTAGAAAAAAAAAAAAAAAAAAAAAAAAAAAAAAGGTGAGATGGAAAAGGCAACCTTTGGGATTTGTCCGAAAGCTACCTTGACTCAAAACAAATAGGAATAAGGGAAAGAGCTGGCTGCCTATAAGCGTGAAAGCCGCCAATATGCAAAAAGCAAAATAGAGCACAAAGAGAGAGAAACAATGTCTTTTGCACATGTTGATTGTTTGATTTCTAAGGATATATGAAATCATTGATTTATTATCTGAAATTTGAACAATTGACAAATTATATGTTTTTGAAACTTGGTGGTAATTTTACTACACTTACTAAGTTTGTGGAACTTAAAAGAATTGATCTTGGTTATTTTTATTGATACATATAATCTTGTGGAGTTTACATTCTCATTGGTTTCAATTTACAAGATTAATATGGTTGGTTGCTTCCTTCTTCTAAGAATTTTTCTTCCTTGAAACCTTTGTTAATTTGTGACAAAAAAGGGAGATAATATATAGAGTTAAGCTACTTATCATTCAGGGGGAGAGGGGAGAACTAACTTTTTACATTGAGGGGGAGAACCTTTGTTCTTTGTTGATATTCACCTTTATTCATTGCATTACATTGCATTGATATTCATGCATTAACATTTGTTATTTTATGCTTGTGTTTATTTTCTTGGCTAGCTTCACGGTAGTTGTGTTTGAGCTAATGTGCAGATTATAGGTTGCTACATGTGTTGCAATTTCATGAAGTTTAAGAAATTTCCGCGGTTTTTATTTCCTTTAACAATCATTGTAATTTACTTTCCTACTTGGGTAGATTGCTAAATTATTTTTAGGGTTTTGTCACGAAATTGCTAAAGGGGGGAGATTGTGAGATATATATTTTGTAATTGGCTAATTTCGATGTCAAAATAAGTCCGATCGAGTTGTAATTTTTTGGTTCAAAATTTCAAATATTGAAGATCGGATGTGAATTTGAAGAAGGTCAAGTGTTTCTAATATACTACACTCTAAGATGATGAGAACAATGCTTTAGGAAGTTTTGAGGAGTAGTGAGAACATTTAGAAAGGGTTTTGGAAGGTTCGGAACAAGTTTTTACATTCTGTCCATCTTAAACTGGTTCAAGATTTATCGAACAAGTTCAACATCAGCAGAATAGCAAAAGTTTCAAGACTAACCATCTTGAACCGGTTCAAGAAGGCTGAACCGGTTCAAGAATCTGAGGGATTCTTTACTGGTCATCTTGAACCGGTTTAGCCCCTCTGAACCAGTTCAAGGACTCTTGGCAGCACTTGGATTTAAGTTTCCTTTTTGCTATTTGATTCATTTTTTATTCCAACTTCTTTCTAAGTCCTATGCACAAAATTTATCATATTTTTTGAGGGATTAGGACTTTCAAAACTTTATTTAAACCTTGTCATATACATTGGTTTATTTACGATTATAGGAAAAATAAATTCTATATTTTTTAGAAAGCCTTTAGAGAGAGAAAAATTCAAAAAATCAAATCTGATTATTCTGAATTTATTTTTGAGAGCACACATATATATTCATGAGTGATTTAGTTATGTTGTTCTCTATCTCATCGGAATTGGAACTATATTGAAGATTCAGAGATTCCGAATGAAGAGCAGGGTTTAATTCTTCTACAATCGAGTTCAGATCTTGAAGAACAGAAGTAAACAGTATCACACTTTGAAAGGGTTGGAGCATTCGAGGAGTGTTTTTTGATCTACCTGTTACTCTTCTACAAATATTAAGTATAAGCCTGAGGTCAAGTTACTGTTGAACGGGGAGTCGCAAAGCCAGAAGAGTGTCAGTAATTAGTGTTTGGTAGAACGATAGGGTGTGAGCTAGAATCAAAGTTCGGTGTACTTTGTTTCAAACATAGTGGATCGGTTTACTTTGAACTGAATAGTCCATGAGGTTTTTCCCATGCAAACAGTTGGCGTATTTTATCAACTGGGGTTTCCTCGCTACAAATCCTGGTGCAATCTCTCTAACTTTACATATATTTATGATTATGGATGTTTAAATTGATTATATAATTTAATCAATCATAAATTGAGCAAGTTGATCTAAAAATCAGATCTAGGTCATTAAAGGACTTAATCACAATTAACATCAACTACTGTTTTCACACCTCGCCTAACTCTTATTTTTACAGAAATTGACGGTGCTGTTGTGATTGCGGCAGGGATGTCTCTGCCACACCAAGACCCAACATAGAGACATGAGAATACTCCGGGAAATCAAAATCACAGGCATCATGCACAAACCCACTAGAGGAAAAGCAACAGCAAAACCCACCCAAGCCCAATAGACCAAAACTACAGGTGGATCCTCATCGCCAACCACTAATGGACCTAAGGAAACCCAATTTAACATCGAGACGAAACAAACACCAACACAACACATATATAAAAGTAGAACTAAAAAAGAAACAACTAACATAATACCGGGATCAAAGGAAAAGATCGACACAGAATGGCCAGTTGTTTGGCTGCCGGCCAAAACACGCTCTCCAACAATTCACTGGAGACATGAAGCCACACCCACAGAAACGAGTGACTTAAGATTGCAAAGAAACCATCCCCGCGTACTATGACATCTGAGCAAAAACCCCAACTCTGATGAACAAATTCTTAGGTGTGATATCCCTCGATTTTAGAGCCACGGGTGATCAAGTCCGAGCACAGACCCGAGGGATACCAACCAATTAATATGTAAATAAGCATGAAATACCAAAATGAAATAAGAATAGAATAACAGGCTGAAAAGAATTCTAAATATTACAAATCCTCAAAATTATAGATTAATATAATTTAAACTTTCCAATCCGTACAACTCGGGAATCCATCTAGTGGACCCCTATTAAAAATCCCAAACTGAAAAGGAACTACTGAAATAAAAGAAGCAGTCCTACATAAGTGAAAGAATGAGTGACTGTATCTGCTCTGCACGATCAAGCTCTAACCCTGGAACTAACGAGCACCTGAAAAATAAGAGTGGGTCAAGCCCACATGTAAGTTCTATCCTGTTACAATCCATACAGAAACCTGATACGCAGATACATCCTAGATAGCTCAACAATAACTAAAGTAGTCCATATAGATATAAATACACACTATAGGACGCTCACTAGACTATAGTGTAGTCTTAGCCTGAATAGAAGGTAACATGCAAATCGCACGTAACGTGGTCATGTTACCTAGACCTACCAGGGAACAACAACTATGTCCAACTATCCATCCTAGGCGATATACGCACCCTAACCATGATCCTGAGACTCAAGCTCATATCACGGCACCATAAAGGTATATATATAAAAGTTCGTTCAATGTATGTCATTCAAATGTTTATTGACGTGACATATATATAAGTAGGACTTAACTTTTGTAGTTAATCCATCTTATTTCAGAATAGGAAGGACTTAGTGTTTTGAACTAATCCATCCCTAGTATGCACCGTCCCATACCAGTGCATAAACATATATATATAAGTAGGGCTTAACCTTTATAGTTAATCCAACTTATTTCAGGATAGGTAGGACTTAGTGTTTTGAACTAATCCATCCCTAATATGCTACCGTCCCATACTGGTGCATATAATCCACAAAATCCCATAAATGATGCAACAGTTTAAATGAACATCAAATACATCCAGAGATAAGCATAATAGAAGTCAGATATATATAAGATCCTATTATTCAACCAATATATGATTATAATCATATACTCTATTTAAATTGCTAGAGTGAAAGTAAACAATTTAAATCATCCATATCCTATAATTGATAGAATAAAATTAAGTAATTCATCAATTAACATCCAGAGAAGAGTATGATAAAAATTAGATACTTAACTGAGTATATTATACTGTAATTTACAAGAGTTAATTTATAGTCATCCATTTAATTTGCTAACATAACGATAAGCAATTTAAATCCTTCCAAGCCATTAACAACATGCAAATTTAATTTTAAATCTCATGATGTTCAAGTTTCTAGTATGGATTAGTCATTCTTGGGTATTAACATGCTTAATTAAATCATTTAAAACCATCCATACAAATTCAAAATTGCAATGGAGCCCCCGAAATCCCAAAAATCATCAAAAATACACTTCCTGTGTATTTACAAAAAGGGGAGCTGGCTCCAATTTAAGGTAGAGATGGCTCCACTCCCAAAAGAGCTGCCTCTACACCATGTGGAGCCAGCTCTACTTCAATGGAGCCACCTCCATTAAAGGGGGAGCCGCCTCCACGCCTCACAGCCTCCATCTTCTTCGTCTCTGGCTGTTGTCTGACCTTCCGATTGCCCTTACTAAGGTTCCTACCCCTCTGTTCTAGGTTCCAGACAGTCCCAACAAATTATAAGAAGTATTTATGCATCAATTACATGAATCAAAATAAGTTTACATTCAAAGAAAATCAAGAATTAAACCGAAAGTATATATTAACTAACAACAATTTTAATTCGATTCAATTCCATTCAATTCAAGCATGATTAATAGTTTTATTTTAACCTTAATTTAAACCCTGGAGCCTACCTAGGCATGCACAGAACACAGGTTTAAGGGAAGGAGTTATAATAGGAACTTGCTTTCGGTTTCAATTATGAAACCTTAAACCTTCGTCTCTAGTAATTCCGGCAAACTTAATTGCTTTAACCGACCTCTGTTGCTCCTAGTTCAACCCATGAGCAAGCTGTAATTTCCCCTTGTTGGTTCAGCCCTTGTCCCTAGCCAAACCCCTAACTTTCCTTTCTCTGTTTTTATCTCAAAACTCTCTCTTTGGTCGTGAAACTGAATAGGGTTTTCTTAACCCTAGGTAGACGTATACTGTTATATTTATAGGCTTCAATCAAAAACCTAACTCTAATTATAATACGAACCAAAAACTCAAATAGTTGGCCACCACATAATAACATAAAAAAAAAAATACAAAACCCTAAACTATAATACATATATAATGAAAATAATACAATTCAATTTAAACCTTAAAACAATTCCACATCAGCATATAATTAAATTTAAAACAATTAAATGAATACAATTAAACAAATAAATAGCAAATTAAACAAATAGGCAAATAATTCAATTAAGTCATTTAACAATTAAACAAAAAAGCAAATAATTTAATTAATCAACTAGAAATGCAATAAAATTATTAATTGAAATGCCGATTTTATCCTTTTAAAATTAGGGGTATTACATTAGGTCCTTCACTGTGTTCATATATTTGAGGTTGTGTTAGTGTTGGTACCATCTAATTTTCTTTATAGAAAAAGGTGTTCTTGAGTCCAGTAGAAAACAATGCATGTGTCTTGCTTTTAAATCTTCTTTTGAACACTTTCACTTTTGATTGGACTAATAACCCATTATTTGAGCTTTCAGAATCTATAACCCATTATTTGAGCTTTCAGAATCTATAACCCATTATTTGTGTTTTCAGAATCTTTTTCATATATATATTTTTTAATCCTGATGAAAGGTTATCACTATTTGGGCTTTATTTTTCTAAGTACGCGATTGAATATAATAGGAGAAAAAATAAAAGAAAAATTATAATGCCAGTTAGGAGGGAAAAGAAAATTCATGAAATCGGCAGTGTTAACCATGTTTGGTTAATTAATAGGAGATCAAAAAATATATATTAAACTTAAAACTTGTTTGAAAATGATGGTGGAAGATTATTATTATTATTATTATTATTAGTTATTGTTTATTTTTTTGTAGAATCATATCCTCTCTGTCTTTGCTTTTTAATTGAACGAAAAAGAAAAGAAATGGTAACATGAGTTAAGAAAGAAAAGAAAAGGAGATGATTCTGATTAATATAAATAAATAAAAAAGATTTGAGGAATGAAATGAAAGAATCCCATTTTAATGAATTTCCTAAGATATATATATATATATATATATATGTATGGTGTAAGTGCAAAAAACACTTCTGAAATATATTTTTCATAGCACTTTTATTCACTTAAAAATGTGTGCAAAAAACACTCATATTCTATTCAATTTGTGCGAGAAAACCCCTCAATTAATATAATACCCATTTTACCCTTTTGCTCTTCCAAAAATACCCCTGCCAAACCTTAGTTACTTCTTATTCTTCTTCTTCTTCTTTGTGTGTGTGTGTTCTCTCCAAGTGGTTTTTAGACTACAAGAATGAATTTGATGGAATGATTTAGAAGTTTATGTAACATGAAAAATGACCCTTTTCCAGTGGACTACGGTTTGACTTGTATGGATTCCTTCAAATATAAAAGAATTTAATTTGTTCATATCCACTTGACCATGAAAATCCAAAGATTTACAGTCATGGCAATGATTTGGCAACTGATTAACTACATATGTAGTATACAATTTAATATGCATGGACAGACTTTTACTCTATAGTGAGAGAGAGAGAGAAAGGAATACCAGTGGAGGAAAATGGTTCACAAGTTGTAATAGGTAGAGGAAGACATCAAGTATCTCAAATCACCAATGGTCAGTAAGGCTTAAAAGCCTTAAATCAAGGCGAAGTAAGTTCCAACAAATTTGAGTTTACAAACCAGTTAGCAGCTTACATGAAAGGAGGATGAAGAATATCTTACATATATGGTAACAGAGTCATTAAGAGTCATTTAGAGTTAAAAAGTCATTGAGTATCAAACCTGAGTAGCACGAAGGACAACATCCTTATAGAGAAAAAGTGTGAAATGACTGATGACATTGAAGCTCTCTGTCAAACCTGAGTAGCAATAGAGTGTCGTACCGCGGTCACCGTTGCGACGTGCTCTTCGGTGAGTGCAATTTGATTGTCATTTTAATCATCACTAAATTTAACCACGTATTGAGTTTGGTTTTGCCGACATTAGGAGCTCGCCATTGCTTTATCGCCCCTATGGAACACGCCGATGTGATCTAGGTTTCAGTATTTGGAGCTTCACCGGAAAGAATGGAAGCTTATATTCGAAGCTTTAGAAAGATGGATTCTGGTTTCACAGAGGTGGGTTGAAGACGTCCAAACAAACTCTCACCGGACGTGCCTAGTTAGCAGCTCTAGTGACGACGTGCTCAGTTAGAAGCTCGTTGCTGGGTGCTTGATGAAGTACAATGATGACACTTACTAAGATGAAGCTCGCCGTCCTCAGGAAGTTATTTTTCAGAAACTGAGCATTAACTACCCAATGGTAGTGACCAAGCTGCTGTATGAAGCTGAACTAGAGCCAACAATTTTCGTACCCCACCGGAAAAATCTCATATCTCACTGAACTATATCTCAACGAAATGAAAGCTCACCGTCGTAACTTGCCGGTTTTAATGGACACTTAAAGTGAGCATGTCGTCACCGGAGTGGGTCTTGACAACTTAGAGTTCTTGTTCACCGACTGGTTTACAACTTGTAGGGTTTTTTTTCTACTAGATAATAAAATAGCAATATAATAGAGATATCAGGAATACAAATACGAAGAAAAACAGAGGAGATGCTCAGTGTAGGAGGAGGAGAATAAAACCAACTATCAAGATAAAGATGGTGGTAGGGCGAGTATAAAATATCTCATGACAGCTTTCTTCCTCTGGGGTTGGTTATTTCTTCATAAGACAGTGCCATTTATAGATCTGGATTCCATTGGTTATTATCTAATGGTTCCTTCCATGCATGGTCCCTCGCATGCGTTACCCCCAATCTGGATTACGTTAGTAATCCTAGAGATTTAGGAGTCTAAAGGGTTTAATCCTTTCCTCGAGCCTTGTCCTATGTTGCCATGTCACTTCTCCCTTAATCAGGGGCATTAAATGTTGTTTGGCCGTTAGTTGGTAAAGCCCGACATAGCATTAATTGTGATTTTAAGGTTTGCTGTCATGACATGTATAATCCTATCAACTTGTTAATTGGGCCTTGCCGAGAGCGGAGGCACCTCTTAACTTCTTATCCACCAATCCAAGATCCTCTTAAGTTTCCCAAACATGGATTCCTATAACACGAAGATCCTACCTTCATCCCGTGCTAAGGAGCTCCAGCCTTTCAAAGCAGTATTGTCTGGCATAACACCAGGATTCGAGGTATTCCAGAGTTGGTCTCTTGAGGCTTGATGGGCCTGGTGTGGTGCTAGGGCTTGGGATGCTCGAGGATCGGCTTCTCGAGGTTTATTGGGCCTAGAGCGATTCCAGGGCTTTGTATGCTCGAAGTTTGCTCTTTCGAGGCTTGGTGGGCCTAGAGCGGTGTCAGGGCTTAGAGTGCTCGAAGTTTGGTCTTTCGAGGCTTGATGGGCCTGGTGTGGTACCAGGGCTTAGGATGCTCGAGGATCGGCTTCTTGAGGCTTATTGGGCCTGGAGTAATTCCAGGGCTTTGTATGCTCGAAGTTTGATCTTTCGAGGCTTGGTGGGCCAGAAGCGGTGCCAGGGTTTAGAGTGCTCGAAGTTTGGTCTTTCGAGGCTTGATGGGCCTGGAGTGATGCCAGGGCTTAGAGTGCTCGAGATTTGATCTTTTGAGGCTTGATGGGCCTGGAGCGATGCCAGGGCTTAGAATGCTCGAGATTTGATCTTTCGAGGCTTGATGGGCCTGGACCGATGCCAGGGCTTAGAGTGCTCAAAATTTGATCTTTCGAGGCTTTTGACTTTTCTAATTGCCACAAAGGATTTGGCTAAGGTTGTATTGACTTGTCAACATGCCACATCAGCTTCTAATAAGTGACACCCACATTTTGCACCCCTGCACGTGCGATAATTCATAATGAATTATTACGCGTGAAAGATTAGGTTTCTAGGTCATTTATTGTTTAGAGGAGGTTGAAGGGACGCAAGCGTGAAAGGTCGCCTCCAGTTATTAATGCGCTGTCTGTTGCCGATTTGATTTTTGGGGGGTCCCAAGGTGAGAAGGCTATTAAAAGGGAATAGTGACGGTGTGAAAGGTTACTTGTGAAAAGAGAACTTAGAAATTACTGTGATTGCCTTCACTTCCATCATCGCCGGTGAAGAGGTCTTGCTAAAATTTAAAGTTCTTTCCTTCATTTTTGTTCTCAGTTGAGGGGACTGCCACCATGGTTAGTAAGAAACAAGAGTTATGCAAGAAGGATTTCCCTCCTCCAAAGGTGCCAGCAGATTTGGAATGGCGACGGGCACCATTCTTTGGAAAGAGTGACTTGTTTTGGCATCGGGCGAGCAAGTCTGTGGTCGCCGGCAAACCACTTGAAATGGTTGAGTTGATGGAGGAGGGGGTTGAAATTAGCCTAGCTCCTCGCATCCCTGTTGATACGATTCTACGATTTGGGGTCGAGCAAGGGCAATATCCATGGTGTTATGTGAATTTCAATAATCACATAAGTCCTGCCCATAGTTTGGAAAAATGGACGGATGCGATCCTTGCGAACCCGTTGTATGAGGCAATTTTGGATGTAACGAGCTTGACACCATGTTTAAGCTGTTTCGCCAAATACGCATTGCTCGCGACACTACCGGTTTATGGGGGCTAACTTCGCGATGGAGCTCATGCTCGCACACTTTCGTTACTGCGTGGAGAGAGTTTACTCCCACTATTGAGGATGTAAGCCAGTTGCTAGGGCTACCCTTTCAAGGGGTAGAGAATCCTGGCTCTTGGGAATTTATGCAAGCTGAAGAGACTTTGGCTTATGATCTCGAGGCAGCCTTGGAGAAAACCAAAGACTTCAAGTCATTGTGGGGCACACAGGGTGTTTGCCATGCTGCTCGAGGCAAGGGTACGCGCAAAGCCACTCTTGGGGCTTTGGTGTGGTATTACTTTAGGGATTTTCCAATGACAAGGAAAAATCTCTCAGAGGAGGGAATAAAAGGGATTCCAGGTCCCTAGATTGACCATTCTTCCGGTCTCGCGGCTTACTTAATATATTGGCTATCGAGATACCTTTTCGAGGGGACTCCGGAGGATGCTCCTCAGCCACGACTTGTAGATCTCGCGGTGAAGCTGGCGAGTGGTGTGAAAGTGGCCCTCGCACCTCTCTTTTTAGGAACATTGTACCATCGTCTCGATATGGTGTGGGAAGACATGGCACGGTCTGTGGGGCGCTATATCCATTGCTCCTACGCTTCTACCATCTTTCTACAAATATTTATGTACGAAAGGTTCCATCTTATGCTCCCATCCCAGCAAACTTGGCTGTGGACGAAGAGGTAGTGCGAGGCATGATGTGCCATGGTCGGTCGCCGCGAGGACGGCTGGGATATGCCTTGGACTAAAGCTTCCAATTCATTACTCGCCCTTATACTGCGATCCTACCTGGGGCCTTAACTCTGCCCACGTATTTTGATGATGATGAGCACATTCCAGCAGGTGCTCATTGCTTAAACGTGAGCGAGGTATTGGTGTTTCTGTTAAGGACCACCCCTGGTTATTTACCCGTGATATGGGAAGGTGGCCAAATATCGAAGACATACAATCCTTGTAGAGTCCCTCTGTAATTTGGCTATGATAGAGGGGTACCCTTGCAGTACATCTTTGTTGAGGGCAAGGACTCCTACGAGAGTAGCTTCGCGAGATTTATAGCAGCTCACATTGGGCTACTTCATGAAGGAATTGGCGCTGTCTTCCTGCCAGGGAGGGGCAGGATCCTGAGGTGCACAGAGACAGCTCGCTCACTCTGGGCTATAGAGTTAGGGAGTTAGAAAGATTTCTATCAGAGTCCTGCCCAATGCACAAAGGTGTTGGTAATCTGTGTGGGGGACCATTCGCTGAGGCCTCCTATAGAATTTGACAGGGGGGCCCTCTGTAGCTTCGCCCCTGATCCTGTACCAGCCGAAATGTAGCAAGGGGAATCCTCGCAACCTGTTGCGGCGACCACTATCCCTGTTGTCGAGGTAGCCCCAGCGCCTGTCCGTAGGCGCAAGACAAGGGCTACTTCACTTGCAAACCTTCCCCCCCCCCCAGCAAACGAACAGCTGTAAGCGCTGCAGAGCCAGCCATTGCTACCATAAGGGAGGAGAGTGTAAGGCCTCCAGCGCCAAGCACATCTCGACCCATGGCCTCCTTAAGCAGAATCCTACTCGTGGATGAACCAACTGAAAGTGAGGATACTACCACTTCTGAAAATGATGAAGAACAGCCTCTTGTTGGAGAGCATGGCTCGATGGCTGCAGCCTTTCGGCCAAGGCAAGGTGGGTCGCGCAGGCTTTGCCGGGTGCGAGATGGTGGGATTGACACCACTATCCACGACATAAGCTTAGGTGAGGTACTAGCTTCTGACAATAAATTTCCAAATTTACCTACTTTTAACTTTATGCAAGCCTTAGCTGAGAGTACCCTATATTGTTATGGTCAGAAAGATACCTCAGCGAAGGCAAGAGAAGAAGAAATAGAAGAGCTGGCGTTGGATGTCTCACCTCTCATCACCGTTCGAGACGTATCTATGCGTACCCATGCTGTTGAGGTGGAAGAGATGATGCTAGAGTATGTGAGTGCTACAGCGCCACCTCGAGCGAGTGTTGACATTGCCGAGGCCACAGTACTTCCTCGAGAGGGGGAAGATATGTCTCTAGATGATGCCCAAGTGAGGGCTGAGGATTGGTCAAAATCCCCGACCCCTGAGGTGACAATTCATTCGGGCGAACCTGTAGTTGGGTCACCTAGGGGCGAAAATGTAGAAGTGCCCCTGCGAGATAATACAGACACAGCTTCGAGCTCTCCTATGGAAGTGCGAGAGCCCTCGTAACCTGGGGATGAACATATGGCAGAGCAAGCCTCCTCCGATAGGGATAGGGCCTCCAATTAAGAACACAAAGCCTCGCCCTTAGAAACACAAGAGGTAGAGCAGGTTTCTCTTATGAACGCGGAAACTTTACAAGAGGAAAGGGTTTAATCTTCTCCTTTGAGCGAGTTGCACCCTTCACCAGTCCTCCTTACGTCGCAAACTGAGACCGCTGTGGCAAACACCATGGCTACCCCAGCGAGGCAGTCCACAGTTCCCACGGTTGAGTAAACTACAACAAGCTCCGTGGATGAACAATTTATTGCTTAAACAGAACGAACCCCTCGCCCACTTGGCGAGCCAACTTTGGGACTGTACAAATCGTTGTTAGTGGCGCGAGAATACAAGCTACCGGTGCAGAGGTGGAGTGGATGGGCATGCCATTCCCTCGTGCCTATGTACGACTCCTCGAGATAGCCCTTGTACATCATCCCGAGGTCTCACAATTTCTATCTTCGCACCATGCATATGTGCGACAATCCATGTACCTAAGCCTTGGCAAAATTTTGGAGATTTTTGTAGAAATTGAGCAGGGCGCGACTGATGAAGACCTTGTCAAGGAGGCTACACTCCTATTAGATGATGTTCAAAGGCTCGAGGTTCCTGTTTCGTGGCTGCGAAAATGACTATATGTGGCTGAGAAATGTCTGCAGCAGCAACTGCTAGCACCACGCGTTCAGGAAACACGAGCTCAGATTAAAAAATTGGAGGGGGAGCTCGCACAAGAGCGAGAAAGCTTGGTAGTGATGGTGGCGTACTCGCAGGAGCTTGATGATGATTACTCGTTGCTGTCTTCATATGTGAATTAGACTCATAGGTTGCTTTTTTGTTATTGATGTAGCTATAAGTAATCAAACAACATTGAATGAGAAAATTTATGATTGTCTTTCTCTTTTGTTTGTTCTCTCTCTTTCTCTTGTCATGATTTAATGTTTTGCAAGAACTCGAGGCATGCACCAAACTGAATAAGAAAACTTATTTTCATTTGGGATAGCCAAGCTTAACAAAAGTAGGGCTTCAGCTAGACATTATTAATGGGGCTATGATCAGAGCCTTCGAGTGTGCAATAACCACTATCGCTAGATCTCTTGACAATATAAGGGCCCTCCCAATTAGGTGAGAACTTAGGGGCTGAGAGATCGCGCATAATGTGTGAAACAGCTTTAAGAACGAGCTAGCCTGGTTTGAACTGTTAAGGTTGGATATGTTTGTTGTATGCTCGCGCTATGCTGTGCTGGTAGTGCTAGAGATGCTGCAGGGCTGCCTCGCATTGCTCATCGAGAGCCTCCAACTCATTATCTCGAGACATGGGAATCCCGTTTCGTGAGGCGAGCTGCGCCGTAGGGATTGCAATATCGATGGGCAAGACAACCTCCGTTCCATAGACAAGGAAGAACGAAGTTTGACCAGTAGAGCGTTTGGTGGAAGTGCGATAAGCCCAGAGTGCTAGAGGCAATTGCTCCACCCATGTGGTAGGGTTTTCTTCGAGCGTTTGACTTAAGATTCGGATGAGATTCTTGTTCGAAGCCTCTGCCTGGCTATTACCTTGCGGGTAGTATGGTGAGGAACGCTTATGCTGGATATTATACTGCATGAGCAATCGCTTGACTTTATGATTAATGAAAGGAGTACCATTGTCAGTGAGAAGGCACTGAGGGATTCCAAAGCGACAGATGATATTCTTTTGTATGAAAGCCGCGATGGCCCCACCGGTGGCACGCTTGAGGGGGACCGCCTCAATCCATTTAGTGAAGTATTTTGTTGCAACGAGGATCCATATATGACCTCGTACTGGTGGATGGATTAGCCCAATAAGATCTAGTCCCCATGTGTGAAATGGCAAAGGGACTTCAATAGGGTGGAGGGGCGTAGCCGGCGTATGGATCTGATGATGGTGATGTTGGCAAGGCCTGCACTTTTGTACATGAGACTTGGCATCGCGCTCCATAGTAGGCCAATAAATTCCCTTTTTTAACAACTGCGCAAAGAGCTTGCGCGAGCCTTGATGCTCCAATTGGTGAGCTTCCTTGAGAGCTTCCATGGCGTCATTGCGAGACAAGCATCGCAGATACGTACCATTGAGGGTACAGCAAAAGAGTTCACCCTCCCGAAGCTCGAATCGTGCGGACTTCCTCTTTATCTTTGCAGTAGTTTGTTTATCGTCTGGAAGGGTACCATGCGAGAGAAAATCAATGAACGGGCGACGCCAATTAACCATCTCGAGAATACAAGACTCTACCTCATCCATTATGGCCTGACATCATGGGCAAGTGCACTATAAGGTATTGGCCTGAACTGCCAAATCTGGCTAATAATAACCCTGATGCTGGAGTCGTCGGTATAACGCTAGAGGTGTAGCACAGTGCTGCTCGTGAGTCACTGTGAGAGTTGCTTCAGCATTACGAGGGCCCAAACACCTGGCTGACGTTCCATATGGCAGGCGAAAGTATAACAGACCCTGCAAGAGTTGGAATGATTTCAGTTACGTAAGAGGTAGTGAGCCTGTTCGTTGCTTGAGCTGACTAATGATTGGGGCTCGCCAGTCATTATCTGGAATAGTTTGGGCTGGGAAAAACTCAAGGATGGTAGCTGGACCAATATATTTACTTAACAACTAGCTTGGAGTCCCCGCATATGCATAATCTCGAGATGCCCTTGTCAAGGGCTACGAGGAGGCCAAGAATGAGTGCTTCATACTCAACTTCGTTGTTAAAACAGCGAAAAGCCAGTTTGAAGGCGGTGGAGATATGTTGAGTTGGTGAGGTGAGGACGACACCTACCCCTCCTCCCTTGCTAGTGGAAGACCCATCAAAAGCAAGTTTCCACTCACTGTGACTGTCTTGGATGGCGGAAACTTGGAGCCCGTCAAGTGGCAATGCATCATCTAGGGGCTCGTGCCTTTGCTCGGGGAACTATGCGAGCCAATCTACTAAAGCTTGGCTCTTAATACCCTGCAGTGCAAAACATGTAATATCAAACTCTGAGAGAACTAAAAGCCATCACGACTCTTTTCCTGAGATGATTGGCTTAGAGAGGAGGTGTCTATACGGGTCGCACTTTGTGATCAAATGGAGGCGATGGGCCATGAAGTAATGTCTAAATTTCTGTGTAGCAAAAACAAGTGCGAGGCAATGACACTCAATGGCTGGGTAGCGAGCCTCAGCCTCACGTACAAGGCGACTGAGATAATAGACTGGTCACTCTTGCCCTTCGACTGTTTGCGCGAGAAGAGCCCCAATAGACTTGTCAATCGAGGTAAGATAGAGAAGTAAAGGCTGCTCCCTGACAGGTGGGTGCATGGTGGTCAAGAAAGTAAGAATGGCCTTAATTTTCTCAAAGGCTGCTTGATGAGCTGCTGTCCAAAGGAATTTGGCATTGCCTTTAATCAATGCATTGAAAGGGTGATAGACTTCTACAAGAGCTAGTACGAATCTACGCAAATACGAAACTTTGCCTAAAAAACTTTTAAGCTGTTTGAAGGAGCAGGGGTGGGGCATATCTGTAATTACACGAGCTTTGGTTGGGTCGAGGTCGATCCCTTAGTGATGCACCGAGAAGCCCAGAAATTTGCCACGACTTACCCCGAACGTTCACTTAAGGGGATTCATGCGTAGATTATATATACGGCATTGTTCAAAAACTTGACATAAATCATAGAGATGGTCTTCTTGCTGTTTGGATTTCACCACCAAGTCATCGATATAGTCCTCCATTATGTGATGCAATATATTATGAAAGATGGCAGTCATGGCTCTTTGATATGTGGCTCCAGTATTCTTTAACCCAAAGGGCATGACAATGTAATGGAAATTGCCAAGTGGTGTCCGGAATGCAGTCTTGTGGGCATCCCCTTCAGCCATCCATATCTGATTGTAGCCGCTGTATCCATCCATGAAGGAAAAAAGTGAATGCCCGGCCGTTGCATCAACCAGTGTGTCTATGATAAGAAGAGGGAAATCATCTTTCGGGTATGCCTTGTTGAGATCGCAAAAATCGACGCAGATCCAGATTTGCCCATTTTTCTTCTTCATAGGCACAATGTTTGCCAGCCAAGTTGGATGTAAGATTGGTCTAATGAAACCTGCGAGAAGTAAGTTTTCAATTTCTGTCTTAATCTGAAGCTCGAGCTCAGGATGATGGACTCGAGGTGCTTATTTGACAGGCTGCGAGCCTGGGATGGTACTGAGATGATGTGTCACGAGCTGGGGGTCTAGACCTGGTATTTCGCTATAGGTCCATGCAAAGATGTCTGAAAATTCTTTCAAGAGGCAAATGAGGCTATCTCGCAACGATGGGCCCAATTGCGAGGAGATGAAGGTCATCCGTAACTCTCGTCCAACGGGGGCAAAATTGACTTCCTCGAGATCCAGCGGTTATAGTGGCCCCTCCTCTATACACGTAGGCTCGATAACTAGGCTCACCAAAGCTGAGCCCGTACACCATCATAAACGGTAGACATATCGCCCATTCGGCAGCCTGACTAGTTTGCACTCCCGTGGGGTAGCAACTTTTGCGCTGCAACAAGGAACATATGGTTGTGGAGGGTAAAAGATGCCCTGTTGTACCTCGTCCCACTTGGGTAGCGGAGTATGAATTATATGCGCCTTTCCTTCTTCATCCTCATCATCTAATTCATCAAAGAAGAGGGCCTTAGTAAAGTGTGCCTCGTGCTTGGCAAAGGGCTTATCGGAGCATGGAATCGTGACGACTTTGTTACCCAAAATGCCTTTGAAACATTGATGGTAGGTAGAAGCCACTATGCCAAAGCGGTGCATCCACGCCCACCCGAGGAACGCATGGTAGGAGGTATCAGCCTTGATAACATGGAACTTGGTAGGAGCTCAAAATCTTCCAACTGCTAGATCAACATTTACGTAGCCGAGAGTCTGGTGGGATTCATTGCCGAAACCATAAACTTCAATGGCCTCCTTGACAAGGCGATCTTGGGGCAAACCAGCTTTCTGAAAAGTGGCCCATGGCATGATGTTAATGGAAGATCCGTTATCTAGAAAAACACGCCGGAACTCCCTACCATTGAGTTGCGCAATGACATAGAGAGGAT
This sequence comes from Cornus florida, assembly GCF_030987335.1. NCBI lineage: Eukaryota > Viridiplantae > Streptophyta > Magnoliopsida > Cornales > Cornaceae > Cornus > Cornus florida. The sequence goes on along the minus strand of NW_026775575.1, from coordinate 52,314,368 downwards.
GATTCTGAGGAGTAGAGACATTCTTGTCAGATTCAGAGAAGGAAATGGTCAAAGGAGCCTGGTGAGAGGGGGGTTGACTTGACGAAGCGGCTGCGCAGCACTCTTCTTCACTGTGTTGTGCTTGAACCTTTGATTGCATGGGGTTACTTTCTTCCAACTCATCATAATACGTAACCACAACCACACCGCGATGACGAGGGTATGGATTGCGCTGCACATCCTTTGGTGCGGTCAACTTGAGATCACCGCCCTTAAGCCGTTGTTGAAAAATTTGCCTTAGAGTCCTACAGGCACTTGTTGGATGTGCAGTGGCTTAATGAAAGATGTAAAAATTTGGGCTTACACGATCCTATGCGGTTGGCTCTTTGTGAGGAATAGGTAGCATGACTACGCCATGCTTGACCCACTACTCGAGGGTGCTGGCAACTTCTTCCATACATACTGGGAATGGGGGAGGATCATTTGCTCGTTTAGCTCGAGATCCGTTGGACCTAACATCTGCCTCTCAACGCTTCTTTGCTCTATCATTGCGAAGAGCAACCGACGTGTCTTTGCAAGTTACCTGTCCAGCGACCTCTGCCTTGGGAGGTGCGAGATCCTTACAAATGTTCCGTACAGCTGTGGTGAGATCGCTGAAGCTGTTGAGCCCTAAATTGACCAAGTGTATCCTGTAAGTCTTAGTCATGCCTTGTATACACATATCAACCAGATCCCTTTCACTGCTACCCTCAAAGCATTCCCTCGAGAGATGAACTTGAGGGGTTCCTCGTGAGGTTCTTGTGTTTCTTTAGTGAGGGATAGGGTGGGTGACCCCTCTCGATGGCTTGGCCAAACATGTCATAGAACTTCTGGGAGAGCTGTTGCCAAGTGGTGATCGAGTCTGGCTCGAGGTTGTGAAACCATCTGTATGTGAGCCCTGTGAGAGACTTGAAAAATTCTCGAAGGTGTAGGATCTCATCATAGCTATGCTGGCCTAGAGATTCCACGAATCTCTGCAAGTGCTCATCCACATCCCCTTTGACACCGTCATACTTAGGAAATTTTGGGATGATGTACCCCTGTGGGTACGGCGTCTGAGCCAGGCTTTTCGAGTACTGAGGCTCCGTACGTAATACTAACGCACGTGCAACGGACAGGGCATGCTTCATGAAAAAATCACGTAGCATGGATTCAGTGATATATTCCTGGAAGGGTTTGCCAACGGAACCGCTTGAACTGGGGTGGGCTTTGGGCCTGCCTGGGCTTGCTTCGGCAGATACCACAGTGGTGGCACGTAAGTGGATGAATTGCCTGGCTGATCATGCTCAGGTAGGACCACCCTAGTGGGAGAAATAGTTCTGGCTCGTGCACTTTGCAAAATCAAGGCTTCCAACCTCTCAAGGTGGTTGTTAAGATCACAGTTGGACTGCAACAACTCCTCGTGAACGGAAGGGGCTGCTAAGCTTTCCAGCATTATGATATATGGTGCGCAAACATTGGAAGCACGTGACGGTGCCTAGGACTGAAGAGAAGAGTCACCACCTCCTCCAACAGAGGGCTTTAAATGGTGAGTTGGCATATCCTGTGATTCCATCTGCTTGTACTGATATCCCCAGCGGAGTCGCCAAAATGTAGGGGTTCTTTTCTACTAGATAATAAAACAACAATATAATAGAGATATCAGGAATACAAATACGAAGGAAAATAGAGGAGATGCTCAGTGTAGGAGGAGGAGAAGAAGACCAACTGTCAAAATAAAGATAGTGGTAGGGCGAGTATATAATATCTCATGACAGCTTTCCTCCTCTGGGGTTGGTTATTTCTTCATAGGACAGTGCCATTTATAGATCTGGATTCCATTGGTTATTATCCAATGGTTCCTTCCATGCATGGTCCCTCGCATGCATTACCCCCAATCTGGATTACGTGAGTAATCCTAGAGATTTAGGAGTCTGAAGGGTCTAATCTTTTCCTCGAGCCTTGTCCTATGTTGCCATGTCACTTCTCCCTTAATCAGGGGCATTAAATGTTGCTTGGCCGTTGGTTGGTCAAATCTGACATAGCATTAATTGTGATTTTAAGGTTTGCTGTCATGACATGTATAATCCCATCATCTTGTTAATTGGGCCTTGCCGAGAGCGGAGGCACCTCTTGACTTCTTATCCACCAATTCAAGATCCTCTTAAGTTTCCCAAACATAGATTCCTATAACACGAAGGTCCTACCTTCGTCCAGTGCTAAGGAGTTCCAGCCTTTCAAAGTAGTATTGTCTGGCATAACACCAGGATTCGAGGTATTCGAGAGTTGGTCTCTCGAGGCTTGATAGGCCTGGTGTGGTGCCAGAGCTTGGGATGCTCGAGGATCGACTTCTCAAGGCTTATTGGGCCTAGAGCGATTCCAGGCTTTGTATGCTCAAAGTTTGTTTCGAGGCTTCGTGGGCCTGGAGCGGTTCCAGGACTTAGAGTGCTTGAAGTTTGGTCTTTCGAGGCTTGATGGGCCTTGTGTGGTGCCAGAGCTTGGAATGCTCAAGGATCGACTTCTCGAGGCTTATTAGGTCTGGAGCGATTCTAGGGCTTTATATGCTCGAAGTTTGATCTTTCGAGGCATAGTGGGCCTGGAGCGGTGCCAGGGCTTAGAGTGCTCGAAATTTGGTCTTTCAAGGCTTAATGGGCCTAGAGCAATGACAGGGCTTAGAGTGCTCGAGATTTGATTTTTCGAGGCTTGATGGGCCTGGAGCGATACCGGGGCTTAGAGTGCTCGAAATTTTATCTTTCGAAGCTTGATGGGCCTGAAGCGATGCTAAGGCTTAAAGTGCTCGAAATTTGATCTTTCGAGGCTTTTGACTTTTCTAATTGCCACGGAGGATTTGGCTAGGGTTGTATTGACTTGTCAACATGCCACATCAGCTTCTAATAAGTGACACCCACACAACTCACCGGCGATGACGAGTCATTAAAGTTCTCGGGTCTTCCCTTCCCTCTCTGCGGCCGGCAACCACCTAGATGAAGAAGAAAAATGAATAAATCATTTTTAGTCATTTCACAAAATATTATTTTTTATATATATTATAAAATGTGTTGCTAAGAATATATTAGTTCAATTTTTATAAATAGGACCTATTTACTTAAATATCATAGTTTAAGGGTGTTTTTTGCACGAAAAATGTACAATATACATTGTAAGCATACTATAGGAATATTTTTTACTCTTGGCCCATATATATATATTGACCTTAAGGATTTCATCCAAGGACAATCTAGTTGTTTTGATGATAACAAACCATTAATGGTGTTTAAGGACTAATGTTTACATTGAGTATTAAATAGATTATTCACATTCAAAGAATGACCTCAATGAAGATATAAAAATCATTCCAAGTATTCCATTATTCAAGATCACATCAATGAAAGAAATGGATACAAAGAAGACTTGAAGTTGTGAGGAACCAAATGTAAAGTCCATCCAAAAGATAGCTTGGACTACAACGAGAAAGAAAGCAACTCAGAGAAAGGAAGAAAGCGAGTCTACCACAAAGCCTATACGATCATGGACAAAGTGTGAAGAAAAGGGTAGATAGGATAGTGAGTGTTTAGGATTCAATGTCAACGTATTTATGAATCCATTTGAAACTCATCTCTATAAGACCATGCATATCATATCATTGTCCGTATGCTCCTATATCCATTAGCAATTGATTATGCACTTCATTCATATACAATTGACATATGGAGTCTTTGCTAAATAGTGAGTTAGTTCAAGCTTGCATAAGCTTTGAAAGAACTTATCACTTGTGCTAGAAATGCTAAGACCATGCACATCAATCATAAAATTCATATTGTTCAACAATTAAGGCATGAAAAGCCTTTATTACCATGAGTTGGTAATGGACATTAGGACCTAAGAATGCATGTTATGAAAAACTGTGTTTTTGGCTTAGTGTGAAAAATGGATTTTTGAAATAATGATTATTTCAAAATAATTTTTCCCAGTAATAACTCTTTATACTTTAACTAGCCTAAACTAATTTTATCATAATTTTTGACCAAGTCTACATTGGTCCACATAAGGATTCATTTTTACCAAAACTGTCGGAAATCCAAATTTGTACTAAAACTGAATTTCTACATTTTGATTTAGTTGGATTTCAATTTTTTAGTATTTTTTATTGAATCCAAATGAGGGGTACTTCCTTATTTACATTATAAAATTAAAGTGAATTTACTTGAATGTTTTCAATGGAAATAAGCTGTGGGCATACGTTGACTGGTTTGATACACACATTGACTGGTATCTAGGCAGTGGCAAAAATCCAAGTTGAAGCTCATATACGCCGACTGGTTTGATACACACATCGACCGGTATCTAGGTAGTGGCAAAAATCCAAGTTGAAGCTCATATACATCGACTGGTTTGTAGCATACGTCGACTGGTTTACAGCATAGGTCGACCGATTTGTAGCATACATCAACTGGTTTGTAGTATACATCAACCGGTTTATGCCACATGACGACTGGTTTTGTCGCAGCTCTACAGATTTCAAACTGCAACGGCTCTTTTCTTCTCGACCCTTGTGCATTTAACTCCTAACAGCTATATTGAGCTTGCAAACTCTATAAATAGAGTGGGAAAAGTCTGAATAATTAAGAGACATCATTTGAAAGACTTCATATTGCATTAAAGAAAGCTTTTGTTCTCAAATATTCTCTTTATCTTTCTCATTCACTCTTATTCTATCTTGAGAGATTCTACCAAAGATTAAAAGGACTTTTGCTCTTGTTTTAATTTTCATAGAGTTTTTGCTCTATTATACACTTGAGAGATTCTATTAAATTCATAAGATCTTATATTCTTCTCATATTTTATCTTCTCTCATTCATTTCATTTATAGAGTTTGAGCTTCATTGATATTCATATATACTCTAGTTGAGAGCTAAATTTGTGCATAAATCTTTGAGAAATATTTCTTGTACTTCATTGTTCATATTACTATCAATTGTAAGGGATTGGTTTGACCTACCGGGTTGGTGTGACCCAAAGGAAGACTAAGGGAAGATTGTTCTCTTAACAAGGCGAAGCAAGGAGTTGCTTCATGTAAAGGTTTGCTCTCCACCCGTAAGGAGAAGCCATAGTGGATTGGGAAGTCTCAAGAGGGATCTTGAGCCGAGGAGTAGGAGTTTCCGAACCTCGCTAAAATCGCCGAGTCATTGTTTGCAATTTCTCTTCCCTATCTCTTTTACTTTTATGCTTTGAATTGATTATCAAGTTCATTTGGTTATTGCATAATTATTTTAAGAGACTAGTTAATAATCATATTTATAAATTGCAAAAATTATCCATTGACTCTATTTACCCCCCCCCCCCCCCCTAGAGTTAATTCTTGGGCAACAATTGGTATCAGAGCCTAAACTTTATTAAAGGACTTAACCGTCTTAAAGTACGATCATGGCCAACAATGGTAGTATCACACTCTTAGATGGATAACCCAATGATAAACCTCCTTGTTATGATGGAAATGATTATATTTATTTAAAAATTAGAATGGGGCCCTTCCTAAATAGTATTGATATTGATTTATGGAAAGTTATAGAAAATGATAGTCATATCCCAACTAAAGTTATTGAAGGAAATAAAATTCTAAAATTCAAAAGTGAATGGGATGAAAACGATCATAGATTAATTCAATGTAATGCTTTGGCCATATGTTATCTTTATTGTGCATTGAGCAAAAATGAGTTTAATAAAATTTTCTTTTGTAAAACGGTTAAAGAAATTTGGGACTCGCTTGAATTAGCCTATGTTGGATCAATTTATGGTAAAGAATTATATATACATATGCTTATTGATAAAAATGCATCTTCTAGCATAAATGAAAATGAATCAATTAGTGAGATGCACTTTAGTTCTACTAACATTACTAATCATTTGAATGTTATTGGTAGAACTAACTCATCCACTTATAGTAAAGAAAATGACGCAATGCAAAAGAAAAGTATAGCTCTCCAAGGTTCTTGCAAAGAAGCAAATAACATTAAAGAGTTGGCTAATCTTTGTCTCATGGCCAATAAAGATGAGGTAGATTCTAATCATGAATCTTTTGATTTAGAAACTTCCTATAATGAATTAGTTGATGAGCATAATGATTTGCATAATGCATTTAAAGAGTTAAATGGTGTACTAGAAAACATGCTTGTGAAATGTGCTTCCTTTAAAAAGGAAAACCATGATCTCATTTAAAAACATGAAAAAGTTTAAATAGATAATGACTCTTTGAAAAAGGAAAATCATCATCTTATGCAAAAATTAGAAAAGATTCAAATTGAAAATGAGTCATTGGAAAATGAAATAAAATGTTTATTCTCTAAAGAGTCTTCATCAATTGATCTAATTTCCGAAAATGAGTTTTTAAAGAAAATTATTGATGATCAAAATGATATTTTAGCAAAGTTTACCAAAAAAAAAAAAAAAGAATTTGAGTATTATGCTTAGTAATCAAAAAAGTGTCTTCTTAAAAAATAAGATAGGATATGATCCTCATGTTAAAGATGCATGTTTATTAGAAAATAGAAAATCTTTGAAAGATTCTTTTATGAAGAATTCTTTTACATGCTATTATTGTAAAAAGTTTGGACATAATATTCATGATTGTCCATTTAGAAAGAAGTTGAGGTTAAAGAAGATTTGGGTTCCAAAAGTGTAATACTCTTAATTTTAAAAGGATAGTCCTGGTATTTATTTAATTGTTTAATTGTATTTTTAATTCATTTAATTTGTTATTTGTATTTGTTTGTTTGTTTGTGTGAATTACTTATGGGTTTGTTTAATTAGATTTTGTTTTTTTGCTTTAAGTGATAAATTGATTAATGGTTTTACATTGGTTTTAATTTATATTGTTTTGGTTTAAGTAGTTGTCTTATTTATGGATTTATTTGTGGTAATTTAATTATTTTTAGTTGAGTTAATTTTATGGATTTTAATAATTTAATTTTAAATGACTGATTTAGTTAGGTTTAGTTAGTTTTCAACGTGACTTTCTTTTAAAGTTTACAGTTTACATAGGAAGCCGTCAATTAAATATAGCTTAGGTTGTTCTATGGGCCGAGTTATATGTGGATTAGGGTTTAGTGTCTAAACCTATAAATATGTATGTTACAGTGGATTAGGGTTTAAAAACACCACAAAACAAAATGTGAGTTAGTCTGTAGAACAGAGACTTGTGAGAGAACTGAGCGAGAGAAAACAGAATAAGGCTTAGGAGAAGAATAGAGAGGACCAAGGGAGAGTTGTAGGGGATTAAACCAAAACCATAGGAGGCTTGAAAGTGGTTAGTGGTTGCCGGAAATTAGGAAGACGACAACACAGTTTTGAGACCAAAACTATAGGCAAGTTCTTCTACTTTCTCCTTCCCTTTGGCTCGTGTTCTGTGCACCTAGATAGTCTCTAGGGTTTAATTAATCAATAACTGGAAATTTCATGTTTAATATACGCTATACGGATAATCTAATCGTGTTGAAATCCAATCTGTTATAGTTTATACATGTCTCGTTTCAGTTTTGTTTTCTTTAAGCATGTTGTTCTGTTGTAACTTTAGTCTATACAATTGATTTCCACTACTATAAATGAACCATGAGAATGTTACTAGGGTGTTATAAGACTCTAAAGATGAGTTTTGGAAGCTAACAGAGTGGTAGGAATGGTCCAAAGATGAAGCAGACGGACTAAAACAGAGCAGCAGGAAGCCAAAAGCTCTCAAAAGGGGTGAGAGCCGGCTCCCTAGATGTGGGAGCCGGCTCCCACACAAGTAGAGCCGGCTCTAAGGACTCTTAGAGCCGGATCTAGGCTGAAAGAGCTTGCTCCCAAAATTTGGAGAAGGCTCCCTCTTCAATTTACATTCTGCTTTATTTTTTTTCAGTTTTTCTACGTACTGTGTGTTACTGTTTAGAGCATAGAGATTTCTGATTGTTCTGGGACTGTACAGAATGATTAAAAGGGTGGTTTTGGGTATCATTAAGACTTTAAATTAATTAAAAGTCAGTTCTAAGCACTTGGTACAAACAGTAGAAAATTAGTGGAATTATGTGTACTGTTAAGGATGAAAGATGGATTAATTGCGTAGTTAATTCTTAGCAATATAATGGGGTGTGGATGTTTATCAAACCTATTTTTAATTGTATGGTAGGGTTCTCTGCATATTTATTTTGACCCATACATGCATTGGGATGTTAATTGTTGAATTATTAAACTTTTTCTGCAGTTTCTTGGGTTACCGTTGAATTTTAATTGCTAGGATATTAATAAATATCTCTGCAGTTATTTGGATATTAGTTTGAACTGTAAATTACTCAGTATGATTTATATGTTGTAACTTGCATGGATATAAAGGATTGTATGCACCGGTATGGGACGGTGGCATACTAGGGACGATTTAGCTCAAAATGCATAAACCTAACCTAATGGATTAATGGAATGGATTGAAAGATATTGAATCCTAATTGTGACTAAGTCAGATCAATTGCAACTAAGTTAGATGACTTCCTGGATTAATGGATGGTAGTTAAGTCATATCAACTGAATAAGTTGAGTGATTAACTAGTTAGTTTATTGTATGTCAGTTTAATAAATATTTGAACTACATATCCTGGTTTTGGACGAACTTTATATATATGTTTATGGTACCACGAGATGAGCTTGAGTCTTAGACTCGTTGGTTAGGGTGCATATATGCAGTAGATGCGTAGCTGGTTATAATAGGTTACGGTGTACCCTGTTAAATCTAGGTACTCATGCCCACATTCGGGTGCATTTTCACATGTTGCCTTCTATTCAGGTTGAGACCCCCATTATAGACCAGTGAATGTCCTTAGTGTGGATATATTTATATGTATGGACTAGATAGATATTATGAGATGTCTACGGTGTATCTACGTATCGGGTCACTGTATGGATTGCAGTTAGATTAGAACTTGCTCGTGGGCCTGACCCACTCTTCTATTATTCTTTTCAGGTGCAGGACGGATCCAGCCTTAGAGCTTGATCGTGCTTGTCGAGGACATTCTGATATACATCTGTTTATGTAGGACTTCTCTCGATGTTTCTAGCTTAATTTATTTTCAGTTTCCAGTTCAGTTAAGATTTCCTTTAGGGGTCCACTAGTTGGATTCCCAAGTTTTAACTTTGGAGGTTTTGGAGAATTGAATTATAATTATTTATCTAGAGGATTTTATATTTATTTTGTTTCCTTATTTAAATTCTTAAATTTTATTCTGTGTTCGATTTAAAATACTTTAATTGTTTGATATTTCCCTCGGGTTTGGGCCTGGGCCTGATCAACCCGTGTCTCGGATCCGAGGGGTATCACAAAAAGGAACTTATGTTCCATTGCCTAACTCCCATGGACCTAAGAAAATTTGGGTACCAAAAGAAGATTTTCTAAGTTTTCCTTGTAGGATTGCTTGATGGCATCCTATTTATTCAAGGATTATAAAGGAAGCATCACACCTTGGAAAAACTCGAAGGGCAAGGTAATCGGTAAATGCTAAAGGATATTTTCATGCTCAAAATAGCTTGACTATATACTTCCTTGATATGTTGAAATCATCTATGAGCATTAAAAATGAAAATGTATTCTCATGCCAATGATCATTATATATGAAGAATCCCTAAAATGAGAATTATACTCGATCATTGAAGATGATATACATTGTAGATTTTTTATCTTCTTGGTACAATTACTCATTATTTATACAATTTGTTTAAATACATGCCTTCATTGATTGTAAAATAATTCTTCATGTATTACATTACTTGAAATTGCATTTGAAGATTTTCACCTGAATTAGAAGAAAATCGTTCTAAAAAGGTGTAAATTTTAAAAGGAACTTAGCTTTCCAATAAGCTAACATTCTTTGAAAAATAAATTTGATTTAGAAAGAAATACATCTTCCTTCAAATTGTTGAATCCTTTAAGGATTTCGAAAAGGGGACACTTTGTTTAATGTTGCCTACTTAGGAAAAATTATGTTCCTCTTTGTCAATTCTTGAAATTCATTACATATAATGCTCATAGAATTACATTATGATCCATATATGAAAGGTTGTTACTTCACTCATTTTATTCTCATATGGATTCATTGAATTGAATGTGATCATAAGCATGTCTATTTTTTGAATTGACATTTGCACTAGCATGCTAAAGACATTTAAATTGACAATTTAGTTTGAAGCATGTTGATTAAAGGTAGTGTCACATTTGTGCTTAATATTGAATTGTGTTCCAAAAGAAACGTTGATAATGTGTTCTAACTCATGAGGACCCTAAAAGAATTGGGTACCAAGAATGCCACTTGAGTGTGTTTTATAGGTTTAAAATCATTTTCACTCAAGGACAAGTGGATTCTCAAGTTGGTGCCTATAGCACAAAAGAAATGTTATGCCAAAAATTCCTCTCACTCACAAAGTGGAAAGGATGCATCACATTGAGAAACAACTTCCAAGCTAATGAAGTTAGTACCATGGGTAAATAATTCATTTCTCATTAATATGCTTTTATATGAAGAATTCAATCATGAAATTCTAAGTATGACGCTCTTGATATGCTACTTGTTCCTAATAGATGTAAAAATGTCTATGTTTTTTTATCTTTTGCATAAAAAGTAGTTTGTTTTGGCATATGAGTTATGAACATGCTAATATGAAATGATTCTCTATCTCTTAAATGATCTTTAGATTAACTATGCCCAATCTTTGTGAAAGATCTATTGGAAGATATGCCACCATCAATGCTATTTCATGTGAACCTTATCAAATGTATTAAAGTAGCAATGTATAAAAAGTCATCTATATGTTTTTGTGATCTTAAATGTTTTATCTATACTTAATTGTATTACTTCCATGCATATAGAAAATGAGGTTGTTCACCTTGAAAAGGTTTAGATGGACTTAAGGTAATGAAAAATCAAATAAGTCCTCACTTGAAAACCTAAAGGAACAAATCTCATTGGAAGAGCCATCTCATGAAAATAAAAAATGAGAATTTATTATATCTTCCTAAGAATTGAAGAATTGTTCACTACCATCCAATTGATCATTCATTGGTGAACACTCTATTCTGCAAATTAAAGGAATTAATTCTTTCTTAAAAGTTGATATACTTTTAACCATATTTCTTTACCGTGTAATCTCATCATGATAATTATCTTGAGGTATCATTTGTAACTAAGCTAGACTATTTCCCAAAGGTTACACCAAAAAGAAGAAATTGACTACATGTCTTTGTGCAAATATGACTTTCAATTGAAGCAATAAAAATGTTACATATTTTTGTATGAAATAATTTTTAATTGACTTCATTTTTAAAGATTATGAAGAAAAATCACCCAAAATTGAAATGTATAAAATTTTAAACTATATGTTTAAAATTATCTTTCGCCTTATGTGATTAAAATAAGTTCCTAGAGCTCTCTTTGAAAGGCTTAGTGATTTTCTCAAGATTGATATTTTTTTGACTAAATTGATATATATATGTGTTTTCAAAACCATTCATGAAAATATGTTGATTGATCATATATACTATCATTGGATAAACATTTATGATTTGTGCAAAGAAGCTTCCTCTAGCATGCAAAATAAATTGAAATTAGCATGATGAGTAAACATGATTTCTCCTAGAGTTTAAACTCCTCGAGTGTCATAAAAGTTAAATTTCATATATCTATTTGACTTTTTAGTCTTAGGAATATGACATTCCAATGATACTATGTTTTAGCTTAGATGACTAATGTGATATCACAAGTGCTATACTATTTTGATATATCTATTTTTAGTACTTTAGAACTTCATGCAATATTTTTACATCACTTCTTAAAGAATGCATCTAGAAGAGATAGTTAGCTCATCCACATGAAAATTCATGTCGCCAATCTCTCACCACATCTCTTAAAGAAGTTATTTTGGTATCAAGACCTTATTTTTGATGATTTTAGCCATACTTGCTCCTATGTGTTATAATTACATCTCTTTATTGACTTATATACTTTTGGGAAACCCATGATCTTCAAATAATACATCTTATCATTTCCATTAATGAATTAAGGGTTTTTAAGTATGACTTGTTTCATGATATATCTTAAGCATACTTTACCTATCATTGCTTCATTGTTCAATTAGTTGCATAATTATTGAATAATATATGATGTAAATGGAAGCATATTGATATGGGGAGATTATTAGTAATCTCTTGTAAAAGAATATCGCATGATTTGCTTAGCTTAATTGACTTATCTTGTATATTGTCAAAATATGCCTTAAAATGACTTTTTAGTCATTATATTCCATTCTTATGAGCTTTCATAACTTTGAAAAAATTTTCCTCTTTATTGAATACATCAAATGGGAAAAATATATTAGGATTGAAGTACACTTAACTTCTTAGATTTGCCTCTACAAAGGTTTTTACCTTTTGGCTTACTCTAATCCTTGCTTCATTTTTTTGTTACAAACTATTATGTATACTTTTGTATACTTTTGCTAAATTGAGTATATATTTCATCTTGGGTTTATGTTTTGTATATACTTTTGTATATGCCATGAACCTTAATGATGTATTAAACTCATGCTTTCATTGTTTCACCATACTAAATGCTAAATACTTAATGAAGTTGTTTAGGCCTCCCACCTTTTTGAGATGCCAAAAAGGGAGAGATATGTGATATGTAAAATGATCTTAAATGCATGTTTATGTATAAAATGATTTATGATATATCAAGCATGTTGTTTTATAACATTATGTTCAATGAATTCACTTTGATAGGGGGAGCATTTTTCAAATGCTACTCCATTTGCTTATGAACATATCAATGTTTTGTCATCATCAAAAAGGGGGAGATTGTTGACCTTAAGGATTTCATTCAAGGACAATCTAGTTATTTTGATGATAACAAACCATTAATGGTGCTTAAGGACTAATGTTTACATTAAGTGTTATATAGATTATTCACATTCAAAGAATGACCTCAATGAAGCTATAAAGATCATTCCAAGTATTCCATTATTCAAGATCACATCAATGAAAGAAATGGATACACAGAAGACTTGAAGTGGCAAGGAACCGAATGTAAAGTCCATCCAAAGATAGCTTGGACTACAACGAGTAAGAAAGCAACTCAAAGAAAGAAAGAAAGCAAGTCTACTTGAAAGCCTACACGATCATGGATAAAGCGTGAAGAAAATGGTAGATAGGATGGTGAGTATTTAGGATTTAATGTCAAAGTATTTATGAATCCATTTGAAGCTCATCTCTATAGGACCATGCATATCATATCATCATTCGTATGCTCCTATATCCATTAGCAATTGACTATACACTTCATTCATATACAATTGACATATGGAGTCTTTGCTAAAGAGTAAGTTAGTTCAAGCTTGCATAAGTTTCGAAAGAACTCATCACTTGTGCTAGAAATGCTAAGACCATGCACATCAATCATAACATTCTTGTTCAACAATTAAGGCATGAGAAGCTTTTATTACCATGAGTTGGTAACGGACATTAGGACCCCAGAATGCGCGTCATGAAAAACTGTGTTTCTGGCTAAGTGTGAAAAATGGATTTTTGAAATAATGATTATTTCAAAATAATTTTTCCTAATAATAACTCTTTATACTTTAACTAGCCTAAACTGATTTTATCAGAATTTTTGACCAAGTCTACATTGGTCTACATAAGGATTCATTTTTACTAAAACTGTCGGAAATCCAAATTTGTACTAAAACTGAATTTCTACATTTTGATTTAATTGGATTTCAATTTTTTACTATTTTTTTATTGAATCCAAATGAAGGGTACTTTTTTATTTACATTGTAAACTTAAAGTAAATGGACATATAACATTTACTTAAATGTTTTCAATGAAAATAAGTTGTGTGCAGATGTCCTGTACTGAAAGTCCTATGCATAAGCTGTTATCTGTCAAAACTTTCAATGCACCAGGTTTTACGTCGACCGGTTCTAGCTTCATATTGACCGGTATCTAGGCAGTACTGAAATTTCAAGAACATATCATTTACGTCAACTGGTTTGATGCATACGTCGACTGGTTTGATACACACGTCGACCAATATCTAGGCAGTGGCAAAAATCCAAGTTAAAGCTCATATACGTCGACTGGTTTGATACACACGTCGACCGGTATCTAGGCAGTGGCAAAAATCCAAGTTGAATCTCATATACGTCGACCGGTTTGTAGCATACGTCGACCGGTTTGTAGCATACATTAACCGGTTTGTAGCATACATCAACCGGTTTATGGCACATGTCAACCGGTTTGGTCGCAGCTCTGCAGATTTCAAACTACAACGGCTCTTTTCTTCTCGACCCTCGTGCATTCAACTCCTAACAGCTATATTGAGCTTGCAAACTCTATAAATAGAGTGGGGAAAGTTTGAATAATTAATAGACATCATTTGAAAGACTTCATATTGCATTAAAGAGAGCTTTTGTTCTCAAATCTTCTCTTCATCTCTCTCATTCACTCTTATTCTATCTTGAGAGATTCTAGCAAATATTAAAAGGGTTTTTGCTCTTATTTTAATCTTCATAGAGTTTTTGCTCTATTATACACTTGAAAGATTCTATTGAATTCATAAGATCTTATATTCTTCTCATATTTCATCTTCTCTCATTCATTTTATTTATAGAGTTTGAGTTTCATTGATATTCATATATACTCTAGTTGAGAGCTAAATTTGTACATCAATCTTTGATAGATATTTCTTGTACTTCATTGTTCATATTACTATCAATTGTAAGGGATTGGTTTGACCCACCGGGTTGGTGTGACCCAAAGGAAGACTAAGGGAAGATTGTTTTCTTAGTAAGGCGAAACAAGGAGTTGGTTCATGTAAAGGTTTGCTCTCCACCCGTAAGGAGAAGCCATATTGGATTGGGAAGTCTCAAGAGGGGTCTTGAGCAGAGGAGTAGGAGTTTCCGAACCTCGCTAAAATCGCCGAGTCATTGTTTGCAATTTTTCTTCCCTATCTCTTTTACTTTTATGCTTTGAATTGATTATCAAGTTCATTTGGTTATTGCATAATTATTTTAAGAGACTAGTTAGTAATCATATTTATAAATTACGAAAATTGACCATTGACTCTATTTATCTCCCCTCTAGAGTCAATTCTTGGGCAACAATATATATATTTTTTTTCATAAATTTTTCTTTTTATAAAACTAAGAACAAATTTAGTATTAATAAAATTTTATTAAAAATATTGGTCTATATTTTCTTTTCTTTCATTTTTAAAAGAATAATAAAACCAACTAATCAAACGTTAAGTTTGTCTCTCGAAATGAGGAAAGGAATGTGTAAATTTCTTCACAACACGAAAAAATAAATAAAAATAAAAAATAAGTTATCCAACTTTTTTGTTGCCACTCTCCTTCTAACACGTACCCAACACCCCCACCATCTTCCGCTACTTCTACTTTATGTAACTGCTTTTCCTTTTGAAACCCATTTATAAATCATTTATTCTTCACTTGCTCCTGACCGCGTAATCAACAACCCACAAATTAATATTCAGACATTTGCGGCTGTGTATGTATGTGTTGCTTGCTCAGTTCAGGTACGTACCATCATCCATCTCTTTCATTCTTGATCCAGTCTATAAATTTTTTGTTATTCTAGTTTTGAGGACAATGTGATCCAAACGATCGCCTTATATAGTTCTTATGTAATGCCATTAGATGAAATTGTGGCTACATGGTAATTTTTTTTGCTTGCAATTTTTTGTTTTCGGTTTGCGTTTGTTTTCCTAAAGGACCTAAACCATATTTTCCTCTCACGAGATGGGCCTTGACTAGTTCAGCAATCAAAAGCCCTTTGGTAGCAAAATTCTACTGCTCCGAATTCTTTAATTTTCTCTTGAAACTACTAATTAATATTGGGTTTTATAATTTTTTTTAAAAAAATGCCCTTATTTTTTAATTTTTTTGTTTGTTTGTTTTTGTTTTTGTTTTGTTTTGTTTTGTTTTTGTGTTTTTTGTTTTTTTAAGAGCATTTTAAGGATTTTAGTCTCCAAATAGAAGAATTTTTCTTTTTTTTTTTAATTTAAAAAATATAGGATTTTTTTTGAACATTAATCACATTTTGTATTTTGCGGCATATTTTTTACACATTACCCATTACGGAGTATTTTTTTTTTTTTTTTTTCAATAATTGACCACAAAAGATTAATTAATACTCCTTATTATGTCATTAATTAATACTCCTTATTATGTTTTCTTTATTTTCCTTCTCGTATGCATCGAGTGAGAGTGACAGAGGAAAAGTGACCAATTACTTTCCACTCACCTTCCTGCACCCAATCATCTTCTACCACTTTTACTTTATGCAAATGCTTTCCGTTTTAAAGCCCATAACCCGTTTATAAATCATCCAAAGTTCACTTCTTTTCTTTTGAACACTTTCACTTTCGTTTGTACTAATAAGCGTCCATCGCATACTTTAATAATAGAGACCTCAACAGCCGGCAAGTAAAGGAATTAGTCTAAAACAAAATCAGAGTGGAGAGGAAAGTCAAATTCTCAAAATTGTAGTTGTAATACATAGATTGATGACAATTAAATATGATTTCGGTAAATTACATATGAGATTGTTAAGAGTCAGATGTTACTGAATGTTTCGGTTATTTGATTTGTAATTTTTTAAATAATTTTCTGTTTTCATAAAATTAAAAATAGAGAACAGAATTCAGCTTATTTCATTTACTTTTTCACTTTGAAAAGTATTTTGCAAAGTACATTGGAATTGCAAATAGACAAGTTATTGTCCCTCTCATTCTTCTTACCTGTCACATTTTATGGTAAAAGATTATCAATTGAAAAACGCAGGACATCAAATGTGTGTAAACCCCTCAAGATGGGTTTGCTTTCAAACATTATTATTATTATTATTATAGCTCTTTCAACAAATAGTGAATGGTACAAAAAATGAAAAATAGTTCATATTTTCTTCATTTCCTAATTATATTTTCAAATTCGGTAAGACTCCCCCACGTTTTTATTTATTTATTTATTTATATATTTTATTTACACTAATCCGTAAATATTGTGTATTTTTCAAGAGATTAACACTCACCACAACAAATAAAAAATTAGCTAATGGTTTGATTTCCAATAAATTAGAAGATTGTTTTCTAATATTTTGTATCTAATTTTCTTTTTAGAAAAATGTTGTCCTTGAGTCTAAGTTGAAACTTGAAAACAACTCATGTCTTGCTTTTCTACTATTTATATCAGTTGCTTAAATTTTTATTTTTATTTTTTATTTTAAAAAAAGACCTCATGTCTTGCTTTTTAAACTTTTTGGCTCACTCTTCTTTTCAACGCTTCCAACTTTTGGTTGTACTAATAAGCATCCATCACATACTTTAATAATAGAGACCTTAATGGCAAGTTAAAGTATTCGTCGAAAATAAAATTACCCATTAGGGAGTATTATTTTTTAATTAATTAACCACAAAAGATTAGTTAATGCTCCTTATTATGTTTTCTTTATTTTCCTTCTCGTATGCATCGAGTGAGAGTAAAGGAAAAGCAACCAATTACTTTCCACTCACCTTCCAGCACCCAATCATCTTCTGCTACTTTTACTTTCTGCAAATGCTTTCCCTTTTAAAGCCCATTTATAAATCATTAATCATCCAAAGTTCACTTCTTATCTAAGTATCAACACCCCACAAATTAGTGATCAGATATTTGAAGCTGTTTATGGTCTTGCTTTGCCAGTTCAGGTACCGTATAGCTCTTCCATTCTTGAGTGTTAAAATTAATTTGTTCACCACATTACGTGTATTATATATTTTGATTGAGGTAGTGTAGTAAGGTTTATATGTTGAAAGGGTAGGCTGATGTTTATTTACATGTATATGCATATACAGTAAAGAGTATACCACTAGAAAAGTGTAGTAAAATATTGGCCGGCGATTTAATAGATAATTTTGTGTGAAACCCCTCATTTCGGAACACGGGTGATCAAATCCGTGCATAAAATTAAGGGATATCAAAACAGTTAAAGTATTTCAAATAAGCACAGATTACAAAAAGAATTAAAAAAAATAAACAACTCACTAAAGAAACTAATAAATAATAATTTTATTAATACTTGTCCAAAATTACAACTCGAAAATCCCGTAATGCAAGGACCCCTAAAAACATTATCCAATAATCCAATCAGTATTAAATAAAATAAGTCTATCATCTTACTTTGGAATAAACCAAAAGAATAGATAAGTCCTCCAGCTGTGGATCCTCAATCTTGAGACTTGATCCTCTAATAATCTGAAAGATAAAAAATAAGTGGGTCAAACCCATGAGCAAGTTCTCTCTACCAGGCCTCTGTAAACGAATAAAGAAATCATCTCTGACCAAAACAATCATATTAAAGTTTTTATCTTTAATATACAATGACACATATATATATAAATAATTATATATAAATATAACAGTCACATCTATTATTAGATTCATTAATTCAAAAATAATTATCAATGATTAAATAATAATCATACCTAGACCATTTCTTTTAAAGAAAAGTTCTTTAACCTCAATCCCATCCTAGACAATTTTATATATATATATATATATATATATATATATATATTTTCATAATTAAAGAAATATTGCATTTAATCCAATACCTAATAATAATTTTAAATATTTAAATTATACAGCCAACATATAGGCATTGACAAATCATCCATGTCTCCACCAATATTATTTTATTAATATATATAAAATAATACACTAACCTATAAGTACTAGATTATTCTAATTTAAGAATATATAATCTTAGTTCAACCTATACATACAATAACCATAAATGAAATTTTAATCATCTAATACATAACAATTTAATTATGCATTGGCAATTCAACCATGCCTCCTGAAGTATATTTATTTATACATTAACAATTTCACCATACCTCTACAAGTATATTTATTTATATATTTAAGCTAGCAACTTGGTGTGGCCGTCGCACCAACGCTTAAAAGATGTTTAAAAGGTAGTGAATGTGCAATGTGGCTAAGTTTTAAATTTATAAATGCCATTACTACCTCTAACTAAAAATATAGTTAGGGTGAGTAGGGATCGTCGCAAGGGATTTAGGGTGCACTAGTAGTGGAAACAAGGCTTAGAGTTAGTAAGTCGAGTGATCAAAGGTAGGTTGTTTGGTTGATTAAATTACAATTAAAACTAAACAAGATCAATGTCAAGCAAGTAATTGAAGGACAGAGAAAACAAGAGAGAGAGGCCTTGGAACTTAGAAATTACCACTAAGCATCACTTTTCTCTATATTCAATTCACAATTAATGAGGGGAAGGCATATGTTGCAACAAGAGTGAGTGTGTGTGGTTGTTTTAACAAGTATGGATGACCAATTAAGTGTATATTCTCTAGACAATACAATGAATAGCACAATATATCAAAGTAAGTCATTAATCATTCTTTAAGCTCACAATCCAAACACATCACAAAATTAGAGAAATATACTACTTGCATTCATAAGTATGTAACATCAAACAACAAATAACAAATATGGATTGTCCTTCCATTTAACAACTAAAGTAACTACACTACATCTAAGCTAATGACATGAAAATTAAAGTAATTAAACTAAGAGAAAGGCACAATCCATCAAGTAATGAGTATGAACCATCAAATAAATCATAAGAGCATTCTATTAAGCACTATGTCTTTACTCTAGATCTATAACATTAATACACATAGACATGCATCAACAACACAAGAAATAGAGATAAACATATGAACATCTATTCTAAACATATGGTCACTTGGAAGAATTAAACCACGCAAATTATTAAATAAACAAAATCTATGTATATAAAGATGTTAAAACATGTATTACAACACAAATCTCCTAAAAAATATATGAATCAAGATAAAGAAAGTATGCTTAGGGCTAACTCTAGCCCCAAGAAAATGTCTAGCCACTTATGAATGGTGTCCTCCAACCCTCAAGAGCTATCTCCATGGTAGAAATGCTCCTCTTCTTGAAGTAGATGGAAAACCTCTCAAGAATGTCTCTAGCCTCCTCTCCAAGAATATGTTATACAATATGTAAGTTATGTTAAGTATGCTATCAAGAATGGCTCATATTCCTTATATAGGTAGGTTAAAAGGTCACACCTAATAGTCTGGGCTCGCACATAAATATTCCTCCAATGATTGTACCATGAGCCAACCTTTAATAAGCTGGATTTTGTTTTTTTTCGGGCTTGAGGAAATTCGATCGATCGAACATGGCTGAGATCTATCAAACTTTGGCTTGATCGATCCTCCCATGGCGGCGCCTTTTTGGAAAAGGACAAATCTGAGATATTTTGGGGAAAGAGACAAAAGTGGTAGGTGAGGTGGTACAACAGGATAAGATGGAATCTTTTCGATCGATCTGAGAATTGTTGGATCGATCGAACTTTGTGGGATCTTTGGATAAGGACGAAAGAGCTTGGATCCATCTTGAAATGTCTAGATCGATGAACTTTCGATCGATCGAAATATACTTATGATCGATCGAACCTGCTGAATTCCATACTTTGCTTCAATCTGCTTCCACTTTGCTCCTTTCTTCCATTTAGCTTCTTTTAAGCTCTTATTTGGCTGAATTAGCTTATTTTGGGGATAAGCACCTAAAAAGAGCAATAACACGAAATTAGTTTAAAATGGTAAAGTAAGATAGATAAAGGTCCTAGGATACATAAGCTTAAGGGGTTTAAATGCGCACTTTTCAGCGCTCATCACAACTCATCCATACTTCTTATGGATATATTTTATTCATACAAATATTTAAACTATATATTTAAGCCTTTGGAAACTCATCCATGCTTACAATTCAACCATATACCAACTTTAAACTTAATAATAAACCAAATCATACATAGACATCCAATTCATATCAAAAGTATAAAATTAATTTCATAACCAGTGTATTATGATTTAATCAACCATATTACCTATAAAACATGATATATCAAATAAGAATAATAATATTAATTATCTTAAATGATATATAATATACACATATATTATTTAATATATATAGATATGTATACACTCTTCTTAATAATCCTTGATTATTTAAAATCACATATACATATATATCAATGATTATATATATATATATATATACATATTTATTTATATATTTATGTATATGGTTTATTTAATTTATGAGTTATATGGATGAATGTATAAATATATATATATATATACCTCATTTTATCACTAATATATTAATTTAATTATATTTATACAAATTAAATGCTACTAAATATCCTCATAAATGATTTCCCATAAATACTCCATCTCGTATTAAATAATTTTTCGACACCGTCTTACTAAAATGTAAATATCTCCTAGTAGAATGGGAATCTGATAATAAAATTAATACCATTGGAAAGAGGACCAAAAATCCTTAAATTTGAGTTCAAGAATGACACAATTTTGATTTAAAATGACTAAGTTATGACCGTTTAAATTTTGAGTAACAAAGCAGGCACAATAATTGGTAAGCTCAATCGCTACTGTGAGCGCGACCGCACTGGATTATTTCTCCTCCATCAATGCTCCAGATCTGTGGGTGCACCAATTCCCCATGGTCTGCGCTGCGCAAGATAAAAACACAGTTGACCAAACCTAATCAATGGTTTAGATTCGAACACGCACCATACTATCATGCATCGTGATGCACCAGATCATTCCTCTTAAGATTAAATAATTTCCTATACGCACGCCCACACCGAATCCAAAGCTCTTGGAATGCTCCGACGAACAGAAGCCTCTTAACAGTTTAATAGTTTATATATATATATATATATATATATATATATATATATATATATATTTGCCCAAAAATTAAAGAAAATAACTCTAAAAATACATCAAAAAATATACAATAATTCTAGAAAATCCCATAAAATTCCAGAAATTCTAGAAATACTAATTAACCCTCTTGGGTCCACATCCAGCCTATCGGTTGATGTAAACAAAATATATCACACATATTTACAATAATAAAAATCCAAAATTCCAAAAAAAAAATATAATAATTCATATTTTAAATATTCCGTTCTAACCATCATTTAATCAATAAATTTAACTTTAAATTTTGATATTCAATGTGAAATCCTTATGAGTTCTAAGAGGAAAGTTGGATAACAACTCGCCTGAAGGTTTCAAAACGAAACCGACGCTTTAAGCTTTGATTGTCTCTTCCAATTCCGGCATCCTCTTTTTCAGATCCGGCCTTCTCCTTGTTAACCTTCTCTTCTTCTCTCTCTCTCTACCTCTCTTATTTTCTAACGTGTAAAACTTTTACCCTAAAGCATTATATGTATAATTTATACACGTTAAAATCCAAATCTTAGTCCTAATAGGACTACCAAATAAAAGAAATAATAATTATCAAATAATATAAAATATATACACACATATTATATAATAAATATTAGTATATTTCCTTCCACACTAATCCTTAACTAATTAAATCATATACATATATACATATATCAATAAATATAGATATATATATATATATATTTCCTTCCATAATAATTATTAATTAATCATATTTATATACATATAATTATATATATATATATATATATATATATATATAATTATGCAAAGATAATTATTTAAATATCTTTATAAACATAGGTCTTATTAATTAACTAAACAAATCTTCCTTCAAGCCCAAGACCACATCTTTTGGTCCAACTCCCCTTAAGCTCAAATCTAATTAATTTAAATAAATCAAATAATTAAATAAATGCTTAAATTGAAATAACTAGTTACATGAAGCACATAAATAAAGCAAAACACCATATCAATTCAACAAATATAATCACGAAATATAATCTAATTAAAATAAGACAATTAATCTAAGCACTCAATTAAATAAAACAAATCATTTAAAAATAAAATAAAAGCAATTAATTTTAATTAAATCAAATAAATCATTTAAAAATAAAACAAAAGTAATTAATCCCAATTAATAAATCCTTTAAAATATCGGATATTACATTTTGCATCTCTTTTCCGTATAATATTTTTATTGGAAAATTTTTTTCTTTTTCGATATTTGGCAAAGTTGTACGTCAAAGTTTTAGGTTGAGATCGAGTCCATTCGGCAAGACGTATAAAATAACTTGCTCAATATTGGTGGATTAGCTATTTTTGTAGGTAGGTTTTAATATTTTTTTTAAATATTTTATGATGACCAAACATCAAAAAATAAAAAATATATATTTTCTGAAAAATATTTGATGGGTATTGTAGTGCCCCAATTTTTTGGGGTATTTTGTGTCTTCCTTTGAAAATTAAGGATCTCATATTGATATAGGTAAGGATATGTTTTGTGTTTATTATATGTCGAACTTCTATATTTGAGAAAATAACAAATCTGATTTGATCCACTAAACACCAATCTATTAGTTTCTATAGCACATATAGTTCATTCATCATAGAAATTCAATTGCTAAAGTTTAGTCCTTGCTCATATAGAACTTAATATGCAGATTGGTGACCATATAAATAAATTCTAACTTTTTATATGCTATATGATGATTGATGCAGGATATTAGCTCAGTTTTGCCAATATATATCTGTCAACCACATAGCTGTCAATATGATGTCGACTGACACTTCACAAAGTATTAGCCTGAAGGTGTTGGTGGAGAAAGATAAAAATCGAGTTGTTTTTGTTGAGTCCGATAAGGATTTTGTTGATGTTATCTTCAGCTTCATGGCGATGCCTATTGGAAACATTGTCAAACTTGCCTGTGAACACTCACTAGAAGAAAACTTTGGTTGTTTGAACAACTTATATCGAAGTGTTGAGAATCTTGATGAGGTTCATCTAGAAAGTGTGAAGTGCAAGGACATGCTGCTTCGTTCTCGAAGTGCAGCTGAAATTTACTACAGGAACCTAAAGCTGAAATTTGTTGACACAAATGATATATATGTATGCTGTGTTAAGCATATCACTTCAACCATCACTATTGATGGTTGTACTTTCACCAGTACTAGTGGTCCACACTATACATGTATGGGTCCTTACTACAATGCTCGTTGCGGTTGTGGATTTACCATGAATACCTTACATAAACTAGATAACCAACCCTTTACACCTCAAAGAGGATCCTCTGTACCTCAAGGAGGGGTGTTTGTGAAACCTACCGCAAAGTTTATGATATTTGATGAATTCAAGTAAACCCCATTTCCACTATGACATGTGTAGCCCTGCTCAGTAAGTTTGAAGATGCGGATAGAAGCACAAGAGAATAAAGGACTATAAACATAGGAATGGAGAAGGTAATAAACAAGTTAACTAGTTTTACATTTATTTTATTATTTTCTATGAACAAAATGAATGGTCACCATCTCTCTCTCAGGTTATAAAATTGATCAGTTATTCATTAATAACAAAGGCACCATTCTCTGAGGTCATCTTGGAATCAGCAAATGACAAAAGCAGTTTTTGTATTTGCGAGGAAAAATGTGTCCAAGAAGCACGATTCAACCTGAAAGGGCCAGGGACGCAGCAACAGACGAAACAAAGATAACTTTGAAGCTTATTGTCAACAAATCTAATAACAAGGCATTGTATGTGGAAGCGAAAGAGGATTTTATTAATCTTATTGGCAGTTTCCTCACATATCCACTTGATTTTATGTTTGAAAAATTGCCTTGTTTGTCCTTAAGGGTATGTTTGGGTAGTTTATACAAGAGCATCCAAGATTTGGATGTTGTGGATTTCTTAAAATCTGAGGAGATGAAGGCAATTTTGGTCAATCCAAAGCTGCCTCGAGGACTTGCTTTGCATAAGCAGCTCATCCCCATCGAGGAAGCTTCATATCCATCTTACTCTACTGTTTCTTCCCTTTTCAATATCTCTTTCGATGGAGGTCAGACCCGTCCAGTGGAAGCAATAACTGGCAATGGATTCTTTAGGGGACCTACCATTTTCATGGTGACAGACGATTTGACCATAACACCTTTATCTTCAATATCTCTTGTATGTTTTATTGACAGATTAAATATTCGTCTAAGTGACATTTCAGAGAAAGAAGTGACCGTGGGTGAGGTGGAGGTAAATTAACATTTTACATTCATTTGACTTACACCACTATATTATCATGTTGCCTTAAACTGACAATTCATTATATTTGTGAAAACACAAGGAGAACTTTTATTTACGTTGTTGTTACATAGAACATAATTTTTTGGGACCAAATAGTTGCCTAACATGGACTATAATTTTGTTTTCAAGAGCTCTTGGTTGATCACTCTGTTAATGCCAGAAGGGATCACATTAGAATTGGTGTTGAGTATGCTTTGGTTATTAGTTTTGCTTTACAGTAGTAGTTACATTTCCAAGTTACTAATGATCCATTAATTTGTGGATTTGTTTTTCAGGCTTTGCATCTATTGGAGGCTGCTTTGGTGTCGAAACTACTCTGACTGACGTTTTCTTACCTAAAAGAATCAAAGCAGAAACTCTATGATGATTCAAAAAATTGATGCATGAATGAAGAAGAAACTCTGAAAATTGAGCAACGATTGAACAGGTGTCAAACTGTTCCTTTTGTGGCATTTATGTCAATTGCTTCTTTTATATTTTAGCTTTCTAATATGCGGTCTACTATAGACTCAAGTATCAGTTGTAATTAAGTTGTTTCAGCTGTGTTTTGTTCTCAAAAGTTTTGGACTTGTGCCTTGTGGTAGTCATGAATGTGGTGTAAGCATGGCGTTATTGAGAAAAATTCTGGTTATATATGATGCCTTAATTGCCATATTACTATTCTCTGCCAGTCTGCCTTCCCTTGAAATCTGTGTTTAATTTTTTTCTGTTTTAATGTTTCTATCCAGAATCATGTTTCAATACTGAGTCTTTTTCTCATTTTCTGTAAGACTACCGGATCTTGTTTTTTAATATCCTACTGAGGACCTCAGAGGGAGATATAGAAGAGAGAGATTCTAATTTTTCGTACTCGTACTTTATATTTGAGACTGGTTGGTTCTCAAGAACATTGAAGGAAGTATGGAAGGAAAAGGACCAATGGATACTTCTGTAATTTTGAAAGTCCTTTTATCAGTAGACGCTGTTGCATCGTTTGCGCATTTTACAAACTCGGGGGATTAGTTTTTAGTAAAATGGGGGGATTAGTTTTTAGTAAAATGGGGGTGGCAACGAAAAGCAAACTCTCTGTCCTATCATCCGTTGATCAAAGTGTTTATCGAATCCCCAAGATTGATACTTTGAATTTTTTTTTTTTCATAAATGACCCCATCTCAACTCTTTGGGTTGTTTTTTTTTTTTTTTGGGATAATTACACTAACCTCTCTTGAGGTTTCGTCAACCTACACTGACCTCCACTCTTGTTTGTCATATTACACTCACCTTCCGAGGTTTGTATATAGATAACATAGATTTTCTGACTGAAAATGATGATGTCAGCAATTTTTTATTTATCAAATTCCCATTTTACCCTTGTGAGCTTCAGTTTGGGTGACCATCATCTTCAACGAAACCCACGAGCTTCAGTTTGGGCTCACCATTCCGGTGAGCCTCTGAGACACATGGTCCAAGCAGCAGCGTAGCTTAAATGAACCAATCAGCGAACAAATCGGCAAGAACACTACTCGGTGTGAAACCCAGTTCCGGCGAACAAACTGCAAGTCCGGTGACAACAAAATCATTGTCTCTTGAGACCTTCCTTGGTTCCGGTGCCACCAAAACCTAGTTCGGACTGAACCACATCGGAACCAAAAATTTGTAGACAAAGAAATATAGATACACACCCAGAGAGAGAACGCTTAGCTTTTGATAAGGGCAACAATGGTTGTTGGGAGGTAAAACTCGCAATGGGCGGTTTGTGATGGTGCTGGGAAGCTTCGTCAAGATGGGTCTTGAAGGTTGGTCGAAGCTAAAGATGATGCTGGACTCTCGCTGGAACTAGGTGTCGCCGAGCAAGCTACGACTATAATAGTGAATAGTCGTGATTCCGACCACGGTAGTCCGGCCGCGATGCAATCACTGAATTTAGCAAGAACAGGCCGGCGAGCAAACAAGAACAGGGGCGAGCAATGATGAACATCGGTAAAGGAGCTTACCGGTGAGGACAAACTGCGACATGGAGAAATCACCGGCGAGGAATGAAGAATCCATTGGCGAAGCTCACGACGGCAAACGGCAAAGCTCCATATTGTGACGGCGAACTGATAGTTTTGGTGTAAACCCATTTTAGTTTGGCAAGTTGGTGCACTCCTCTCCGGCAACGCTTCATGCAACGAGTGGACCCATTTTCGTGATGGCTGAGAAAGCTATTTTCTCTCTCTACGAACAAATACAACTTCTGTTTTCTTTTTTTCTTTTTCTTTTTTTGAGAAATTAAAGATCAAGAATCGGTTTAGAATCATTCATGTGGTTTGGGTCATGTTTGGCTGCCGCCGCTGTTTGGGTTGAAGATGATGGTGTGTGGATGGTTATGGCATGTGTATATATATATATGTATGTATATACTGTATACAGGATTACATGGTACGTGGACATGGTGTTCGCCGGCACCATCTTCCATTGATTCAGGTAAACATCCAATAGAATTGGAACTCCATTGATTTCGGTGAACTTTGATTGAACTGTACTTCAACGATACAAATACAGAGCTATACACGTGTATATACGATAGGTTAGTGATTTATATATGAGAGAGCTTGTTCATTAAGAGACCCAACCGAGAGCGTGGGATACGTATATCTCATTATATATATATATATATATATATATATATATATATGTATGTATGAAGTCGCACAGCGGTCGCCATTGTGGCTTTCACCAGACTGAACTGAGTTCGCCGGAGAAGGTGTTTAGAGCACCGTAATGTTATTGTAAAGAGAGAGAGTGGACAGAGGGTAAATTAGTAACTTTACTCTTTCCATTAACGCCATCCATCTTTTATGCTTGTTAGGGGAGGTGGGTGTAATATGACAAACAAAAGGGAAGGTCAGTGTAAGTTGACGAAACCTCAAGGGAAGTATAATTGTCCCTTTTTTTTTTTTTCATAAATGACCCCATCTCAACTTTTTGGAACCCAAATCTCTCTCTAAACATGTCTCTCTCACCTCCAGTAGATATTATTCCAACTTACTCTACCCACTCGCAGCCGGCAAATAGGCATAGTATAGTTAAGGTGGGTCTTCTTCCCCAACACAAACAGGTTTCTGCAATTTTTGTCCAACTTAGTCCTAGCCCCTTCCACATTAAATTCAACACACTAATCCACATTAAAACTAACTGAATTCATGGGGCTTTAATGGTGATCATCAAAACGACTCTAAATATTAAAATTGAAATCATATTTACCAAAAAATTCAGGTTCAAGAAAAGCTTCATCCGTGGTCTTGGGTTCTCCATGTATATATATATATATATTATGAATCATAATGGATGCTTTTGCAACAGTGAACACCTTTAAAACCAAGAATCCTCTGTCAAGATCAAATCTTTAATGAGTGGATTTGAAGTCCAAACTAAGTAAATTCTGCAATTGAGGTTGGAAGACCTATCATTTCTCTTTTAATAATTGTACTAATTATTCCTTCACTATTTAAATTTAAGTTATATTTGATAAATTAATTAATTTGGTGGTTGATTTAAGTTATATTTTGAGAAATTAATTAGTTTGGTAATTGTATTGTCATCTCTCCTCATGCAAGCTCCCTTGAATCTCATTCAAAAGTATTTAATTTAGAATTTGTATTCACTTTTATTTTAATAATAATAAAAAAGAATATTTAATATAGAATTTAAAGGGACTACGTTCCCAATTTTATTTTTTTCTCTGGATAATGCAAGTGACATTTTCAATCACTATCTAAATTTTAGTTGTATTTGAGAAATTAATTGTTTTAAACTTTTTTCGTCACATTCATGGCTTAAGCATGAATCTTCATTTATTATTTTTGCAAATTATTTTTGTTTAGATAATTTTAACAATGCTACGCTGAGAGCTAGTGATCTGGATGCTATACAGGATAGCTACTGATCTGGATGCAAATTATCACAAAAGTATGTTCCCCAACAATAAGATAAGCTAAGATAATAAGTTTGATTAACTTAACTCGTTCTAAATTTCAAGTTATGAAGTTTCACATGCATATTTATTTGCAATGGTCACCAACATTTTCATCACATTGTTAGAACAATGCATCATTATTTCGTACTTTTAAATAGTTCCAATAAAGTGGAGAGAACAATATTTAGACTGATTCAACAATCGAAGGCTACTGAGGATACCGAAACCAGCATGGGCCGGGTACAACCCAAATAACTACAACGGGTTTGAATGGAACACTCTATGAAATCGAATCCTCACTTATTGGGCCAAAGACCGGAGGATCAGTCCGGAAACCCAATCTCAGAGTAAAGAGAATGAGCCTATATCCATAATTAGCCCAAAAGATCAGCCCAGTATGAAGAGTTAGTTAGGAAGCTTCTAGGATGTTTGTATAAGTCTGTAAGTAGACTGAAAAGAGGGGGAAAAGGGGTCGGGAAATTTTTTTGAAGTGTAAAATTATTCTGTCCAAATTGAGAGAGGATTTTTCTTGTATATTCAATGACGCCGTTTGTGGGAATCGATTGAGATTGATTCGTGAAAAAGAAGCTTGACCTCTGGAGATTGGATTGAGATCGGCGAAGATCATGATCTGTGTTGCAGAGGCTCGGTTCTAGTTGATCTTTGGGAATTAGAGTCGGATCGGTGCAATCGCGATCTGTTTTGTGAAGCCAAATTTGATGAGTTCATGGCAGGAAATACTTAGATCCAACCGAAGGAGATCGAAATTTAGTCAGTTAGAGACTAGATCTAGTGCATTCGCATTAGCAGAGTTCAGATCTGATTAGGAATTCACGGTTGATGACTCTGTTCTGATCAAGAACGATGATAAGAGGTGAGAGTTCTAATCCGCTGGAGAATGACTAGTAAACAAAGCTCGAACAATTAATAAGCATGATTGAAGCTCTGAGAAGAGAGAATGCAGAATTGAGAGCTAGAATGGAACGTCGAGAAGTTTCAATAATTCCACGACCGCCTCCGGTAGGCGAAAGAGTTGTGAAAATGAATGTTGCACACCAGGTTGAACAGGAAAGGAATGTACATCTGGATCTTCGTCGCGAAAAGATCAGACTCGACGATATTCCGCCAAATGTTTATCGTATGGAAGATTGGGAAAGATCTATCCATTTGGATTCACATCGCGAACGGATTAGAAGAGAAGAGTTCATGGAGATCGATCCATAACGTGAAAGGTTTAGATGAGAAAAAGCCGTGGAGTTCGGTCGCAATAAGGCCACACCGTCATAACAGAGGGAGTTGACGGAGGAAAGGTCTTATGATCCTCCTTACTGATCGTCAATGGCCACGTATGACTATAGAAGTTCGGATAGGGGGTCTGTTGACCAAAAGATACTCTCAAAGTTTCCAAGGGAAAATGAAGCCCTCTGTTCAGCAGCACGAACAGTTGATTCACCGTTTACTAACGAGATCCTGAACGCTCCGAATCCGAGAAAGTTTTCGATGCCAGTTTTCATTCTGTTTGATGGAATGAGTGATTCGATCGATCACATTTACCACATTCAATTAAAAATGGCTCTAAACATGGAGAATGATCCTTTGATGTGCAAGTGCTTTCTTACAAGCTTGACCGGACTGGCGCTCAATTGGTTCAAGAACTTGGCAAAAGGCTCAGTGGATAGCTTCCAGGACCCGTGTGACAAATTCATAAGCCAGTATTACGGGAATAAGCTTCCAGCTAAAGATATTTCAAGTTTATTCATAATGAAACAGCACGAAGATAAGCATCTCCAAGCTTTCCTTACTAGGTTCAACCTCATCAAAAGTATGGTAATAGAATGCCATCCATCCACGGCAATCCAAGCATTCAAGCTAGCAATGAACCGAGGGACACCATTCCACACAAGTCTAGTGGTGCATACACTAAGAACCATGGATGAACTGAATGAAAGAGCTAATGGTTTTGTGTAGGGGAGGCAATTCGGGTTTACGTGTCATAATCGTGTCGTGTTGAACTAGGGGTATAACACTAAACAAGTCAACCTTAACACGACACGATTAATAATAGTGTCACATATCCTAAACCCGAATACGACATGTTTTTTAAATGGGTAACACGGCACGACACGTGTAACCCGTTTAATAAATGTGTCATGTTAGACACACCAAACACGGCCAACCTGTTTAACATATTTACCCGTTTAACCTGTTTAACATGTTTACCCATTTAACCTGTTTAACATGTTTACCCGCTTAACCTGTTTAAGGTGTTTACACACTTAACCTGTTTAAAGTGGCCAAAGATTAAAATATTAGTAAACATTACTAGAAATTTTGTATTGTAGTGATGCAGTCCAAAAGAGAGATTAAAAGCCAAAGATAAAGATTAAGTCACAAGTCATAAGTTACAGACCGAAATAAAGATAAGTCATAAGTTATTACAGACCAAAATAAAAATATTTAATAGAAATGTCAAGGTAACATGCAATCTTCTTAAAAGCTAAAGATCTACAACTCAAAAACTTCCTTCTGGAATTTGCTTGCACTCTTTTCTGAAACACCCAAAAGTAGAAATTCCTACAAAATAGGTAAGTGTAAAATAAGTTTAGATGAAAAAAAAAAAAAAAAAAAAAGAATGCATGTAACAAATTATGTGAAAAATAAAACAAATGCAGAGGGCTTTTTTACCTGGCTGGATTTTAATGTTCGGTCACGCTAACACTGGTGGAACATTGCCCTTCAGTAGAGTCATCATTATTGATATTAAGTTTCATCACATTATCAATCAAGTCATCCACTTGAAGCTTCATTGTATTTATAGTAAAACATACACAAAAAATTTATTACTTCACTATTTTCGGCAATAATAAAAATATAATTTGAAATTTATTATAAGTCATTTACCTTTCAAACCAAAAAGCCAATCCCTCGTACATACCAAAGCCTCCACATTTTCTGGTTTAAGTGCACTACGATAGTGATCAAGAACCTTACTGTAATACCCCCGGATTTCCGGATGCGGGTTGGCCAGGCCCACGCCCGATTACCCAAGGATATCAAACCAATTAGCAATAAACGAACACATAATACAATTATGATAAAAAGGAATAAATAAAAATTGCTGAAAGAAACTAAAATGATAAACCAAACTTAATCCTCAGAATAAAATTTTATAAATAAGAGACTATTCTGATACATTCAACTTCTCCATTTCTAATACAACTCGGGAATCCATCTGGTGGACCCCTAATCAATCTCCAAAATTGAAAGCAAACAACTGAAGAAAAACTAATGCTAAACCATGAAGAAAACTCCTACGTCGTCGGAAGAATGGGTAGCCGTCTCTGTTCAGCACGAACAAGCTCTAAGACCTGGAACCGTCCGTTACCTGAAAAATAATAGTGGGTCAGGCCCACGAGTAAGTTCTATCCTAACTAAAATCCAAACAGAGACCCGATATGCAGATACATCCTAGATGTCTCAACCATATCTATATAATCTGTAAGTATATATATATATCCACACTATAGGACTCTCACTGAACTATGATGAGGGTCTCAACCTGAATTGAAGGCAACATGCAAAATGCACCTGAGTGGGTATGACTACCTAAATGGAGACAACAGTGGTGGCTAATCCCTTAAGCCTAACAGGGTATACCTCAACCAACACAGCCAGCTACGCATCCAACCGCATATACACTCCCTAACCAACGATCTTGAGACTCAAGCTCATATCGTGGTACCATAAATTATATATATATAAATTCCATCCAAATACAATGTTATGTCGGTCAACTGTTCGTCGTCTAGACATGACATATAATTAGGATTTAAATGTTTTAATTAAATCCCCATCCTTCCTAATACAGAAATATAAACAACCATCCAATATGTTGTTCAACTGTTTTAGTTGACAGGACATGAAACCAAGTAGGATTCAACTATTTTAGTTAATCCATTTCGTATGTATGAATGGGTAGGAGTTAGCGTTTTGATCTAATCCTTCCCTCCATATGCCACCGTCCCATACCGGTGCATATAATGCATATAATCCGTAAATGATGCAACATTTTAAGTAGTACATCAAATAAAGTCCACATAATCCAAATAATTGATAAATACAGAATTTAAATAATTCATCAACTAACAACCCATAATAAAATCCATTTAATTGACGAGACAAGGTTTAATAGTTTGTCAATTTAAAATCCAAAATCCATCCATGTAATTGACGAGACAAGATTTAGTAGTTCATCAATTCAATATCTAGTATACATTCATGTAATTGACAGAATATAATTTATTAATTCTTCAATTAAAACCAGACCAACATCCATGTAATTGACAGAAAATAGTTAATTAGTTCTTCAATTAAAACCAGACCAACATTTCATGTAATTGATAGAAATATGTAATTAATTCTTCAATTAAATTCAGGAGAAACATAACAAAATCTAATGTGTATAAGACCCTATTATGCATCCAAAACGATTTTAAAAATCCTACCCCAGTTATCTAAGTTGCTAAAATAAATGTAAGTAACTAAATCCTTTACATCAGTCAACCATGCAACATTGCTTAAAACTTCCACACGGTGAATACCCTTAACATATAGAGATAAATTATGCACTGTGGGTTCAGTTATAGCATAATATCATGTTTAGGATCCACGCTACAATCCGTTAAAATTTTTAAAACAAGATTACACAATTTAGTCCCTCCTATCCGTTAAAGCGTACAAAG
Organism: Cornus florida; assembly: GCF_030987335.1. Classification (NCBI taxonomy): domain Eukaryota; kingdom Viridiplantae; phylum Streptophyta; class Magnoliopsida; order Cornales; family Cornaceae; genus Cornus; species Cornus florida. The sequence continues at coordinate 52,280,491 of NW_026775575.1, read as the reverse complement.
TTGCTTATTTTTATACTGTTTATTTCATTTGCTCTATGGATCAAACTATGAAATTAGGGAGTTTAAAATCCCTTGAAATTACTTTAAAAATTCTCAATCCAGTCCTTGAAATAATTCAGAATCCCAAACATGCCCAAAACAGTGTCCAAATAGTTCCGGAACGCACCTAAACAAGGCCCAACCAAGGGAGCCTACTCTCTAATCAATAGAACAGGCTCTTTGCACCTTAGAGCGGATCCCTAGCCCTTGGATCCGGCTCTATGAAGGGGGGAGCCGGCTTCCAACCTTCTGGAGCCGGCTCTCTCCTTCTTTGAGAGCACTAAACCCCTTTCCGCTCCGTTTCTGATCATCTGCTCTGTTTCCGGCCTATTCCTACCCTTCTGTTCTTCCTTAAAACTGGTCTTACCAGTCTAGTATACATCCAGTATCAACCCCCAGTCCTTAGTTTACCACAGTAAGAACTAATACAACGATTTAAAACAACACCAATTTATATGCTTTAAAACAGACAACGAAGAACAAAGTTGCAAGAATTATTTCAAACAATAAAAACACATACAGATGATCAAGTTGACATATATTATGCATATAAGATTCAATTCATATTCATTTACAATCCTAGAGATCCTCTAGGTATGCACAAAACACAGGCCAACAGGAGAGAGACAATTTAGAACTTGCCTCTGTGGTTTTTGAATAAAAACCTCGTCGCTGTCTTCCTAAGTTTTTCCGGTGATCGTGACCGCCGTCAAGGACTCCTCTGCTCCGGTTCTAACCCTCAAATAACCCTCAACCTTCGTCCTTGGTCCAGCCTAATTCGTTGGCTAAAACTGTGACGGCCTTGGTTTTTTAAGCCAGTGCGTTCTGTGATGAACCGAAGATTGACCCGATAACAGATCCAGATGCGGAATTAAAAAATAAAACAACGGTCTCCCAAGGCACAACACGCCTCTAAAATACTTAGATGACCTTCCATGAGGTCGTGAAACTCAATAAGAACTGACATGGAAGCAAAAGATCAGAAATATGACAAATAAGCCCCCAGGGGCAAAATAGTCATTTTACAAAAATATGGATTCGGGTGCTACCGAGCATACCGTTGGAAAGAAAATGAAAAACTAAATCATGACAGACTCAAAAATCGCATGATTCGGAGTCCGGACGAAGAAGAAATGACAAAACAAAGAAAAACGAACATATAAAACAAAAGGGTAAACTGGTAATTATTCAAAAATATCCAGGCATAATGAGCATACCATTGAATAGACGACGAAAAATTAGTCAAGTTCAAAATTTTTTTTACTCGATTTGGAGTCCAGACGTGGGAGAAAGGTCAAAACAAAAACAATGTCGCGGCGACCTGACGAGGGTCACGACTGCTACAGTGCTGCCGACCCACTACTGCTGCAACTGAGAGTAAAAACGGGCATCTAAACGGACTTTTTTGGAAAAACTCAAAGAAGAACCCCCCCCCCCCCCTAAAATCAAGTTTCTACCTAGAAATGTGAACGAAAACAAAAAAAATACATTGTAAAATGCCCAGAATGCCCCCAAGAAAACCAGGTCAAGAGGGTAAAAATCAGTCCTAACTACTGCCCAAGAAAAGGAAATGGGGCTTTGGGAGGTTTTTAAATTGCCTAAATTAAAAATGCAATCTTAAAATACACCCACAAGACCCCCAGAATTTTCGGATCGTTCGTCACGCTTTTCAAGAAAAAGTCGATGAATAGTACCAAGTACACTTGTATTAAAATTCAGCAAAAACCTGGCAGCAAGGATTTTTCGGAAAAAAATGGGTTTTGAGGGCCAAAATGACGTTTTCTAGAAAAACACAAAGAAGAAACCCCCTCTGAAATCGAGTTCTCTACCCAACCACATAAGCAAAAATGAAAAAAACACATTACAAAATACCTGAAATGCCCCTGGAACAAAATAGGGTAAAAACTCAAAAAAATGCAACCTTAAGTTTTTGTTTCATCAAGAAGGGTATTGTGTGCCAAAGTGGACATGCAAGCATATGTAATATGGTAAAGTAGACGTACTACAATGGCCTACGGCCTCATGGCATATTGAATGTAAAATATGACTCTTCAATGCATGAAATCTCCTAACTTCCATAAGCAACAATGAAGTTAAAAATTTGCATACATATCACATAAAGTGTCTTTGGCCCTTGGTCTCATTACATACAAGTAAAATACATTGCATAGAGTGTACTTATGTACACATTACATAAATAAAATCAAATATACACATTTTGACCTAAAAGACTACAAGTGGCATTTCAAGCCAACCTTTACAAGAATTAAAACCTTCAAGTCTACAATCATCCAAGCAATGATGAATATCACAAACTAAGTCTTCGTACCTGAACAAATCCCCCAGTAACTTTGGGGTGAGTAAAGAAGTTTACTCGTAGAGAATGAGCATACATAAACTCGATTTCTTACAGATTTTTTAGACTAACATGAAACAGTTCAAAAGGATCATGCCACCTAACGTCTATGTCAAAGTGAAACTCAGGGATCATCCTAAACTACTCATGCAATTGAAATGAACTACGGCATGCAAGTATACATGCTCAAGTACACTAAACCGTATTAAAACATAATACACAACAATCAAGTACACTAAATCACGTTAAACGGGATAAACAATATCTAGCATACATACACAAGTATAAGATATTTATATATAAATATATATATATATATATATATATATCTTATAAATAGTACTCATAAATCAAGTATACAAACACAAGTATACTAAGCTAATCAAGTACGCATAAGACAAGTATACATGGCACAAGTATACTAAATACAATCTAAACTCACGGAGCAAGTATACAAGTTCAAGTATACTAAATAGGATTCAAATACCTAAAGTAAATATCAATTCTCAAGTTACAAGTAATCTATGATTAACAACTTGAAATTAAATGCGAAAATAAATAGTGGAAAGACTAGGACATGTGGTCGCTAGACCAAGCAAGTATTTTCGGGTAATTACGACCCACAAGGTATTACCTAGTGTGCATTTATGACTTAGAAGACTCTTGTCTCCGTACTAGAGACAAACCCTAGCCATCACATAATTTATGTCCTCACAAGCTTTCCAAAATCAATAAGTTCAAAACTTATATAAAATCGAATGCAAGTTACCATATTCCATGCACAAGTAAGGTTGAATCCACACAATTTATGTCCTAGAATTCAAGTCTAAATAGTATATGATAAGTCATGTCCTCATTATGCAATTTATACATAAAGTAAGAATATTTTACAACAATTGAGCCATATTACCATCCTAAGCCACAAGCACTAAATAAGCTTCAATTTAGTAACTAGCTTCCAAGGTAAACAATTGTAATATTCTAACAAGTTATATACCTACACAAGAAACAAGCTTTGCAAATCAATGATATTCTATATCATGTTAAGTTCAATTACCATTTTAAGAGGCCACAAGTACTAATTATACATCAAGTTAGTAGCATGCTCACAAGGTAATTAGAATACTACATTTTAAGAGATTTTCAACGTAATCATGGAAAATCTCTAGATTTCAAATCTATCCCAAATAACCTCAAATTAATATATGTTAAACAACATAGCATGCTCATTATATATATCAAATCAAAAGAGCAAAATGAGCAAGACATCATCATGTAGATTTTAATTAATTTAAATTAATTAAATCTCTAATTTTTCAAAGTTGTTCAATTGATCCCAAATAAATATATGACAAGAACTAAGTCATGGCCATACCATATATCAAGTCGAAAATGGAAAACAAGTAAGGTACAATTAAATAGAATTTAAATCAAATTAAATTCTTTTAAATCTCTAGATTTGAAAACTCATTCAAATGGCTCTAATTAATTATATAACAAGTATCAAGTGAAGGCCATGCCACATACCAAGTCAAAAGTGAATTATATGCAAGTTACAACAATCATTAATTTCTTAAATTAATATTAAAATATGCATATCACTTGTATTCCATTACAAAAGCAATCAAAATGACTTGAAAAATAAACTACAACACCCCTTACCTCATGATCGGTTGGTCAATCATATATCAACCTTCGCAATAGCACGAATCATTGTAAAATAGGGCTATTGGTCGGGTAAGTCGAACCACTGGGACTGCGCTAGTCTAAGGCAACCTAAGTGTTTAGAGTCATTCTTAGGATAATGAAGGGGTGTTCATAGAGGTTGTGTTTGTTGTCACTTAACTACAAATTCAGAATGCATACACAATAAATTGAAGGAGATTAAAAGAGAAGATTTAGAGAAGGAAGTCTAGGGAAGTGAATCCACTCCAAACCTCTACACAAGCTAATTATATGATTGATTTGGGGAATTAATGTAGAAATGACCTTGATGAATAGCAATTCATGACTACTATATCATCTTCAAGAAATTCAATTAATTAAAATGTAAGAACAACCTATCAAAGCTCCACATGCTTAAATTACCTAAACTATGGTGCAATCCTCAACATGCTCACTAAGCTAGAGATTGTCAAACAAGTAACCAATTGATGAGGGCACATGATAACAAGTCACAAGGTTAATTCATCAAAAGAAATTCTTAAGCAATGAATTAACAAGCTACTCAAAATCATGCCATTAAAACCATTCCATAGTCTTAGCTCCATTGTCACTATGAAACTACAAGCCATACAACCATGAGATTAAATCATCTAAGACAAGAGTATTTAATGCAACATGATCTTTAGAACATTAAAACATCCATTACATTATGTAACATGCTCTAGATTATGGAACTAGTCAAATACACATTTCATTCCCCAAAATAAATAAAAAACTAGACATGCTTACAAGGAGGAGTTTCATCACCTCCCTAGATGGAGGTTTAGTTATCCATGGATACAAAAATGGAAGAGGAAGAAGAAGACTCCATCTCCATTTTCGAGCTCCTACTGTAGCACTCAAGAACACCCTTCTCCTTGCTCTCTTCTCTCTCCTCTATCTTGCTAAAGATCAAAGATAGCAAATGTGTGGCCTTTGGTAGCTTTTTATTCTCCAACACACCCTCTCTCTCTCCTCCAAGGAACACCTCCAACCACTTCATAAAAAGGGAAGATGGCATTGAGGAAACCAATGTGCAAGTGGCTGAAATTGAGCCATTTCCGAGTGCAATCTGCCTGATTTTCGAGCACTCGAAAAGTGGTCTCGAGCACTCTAAATTAGTGCAATGTGCAACATGCTCTTCTTGCTCAGCGCTGACCCACTTTGGTAAAACTGCTATAACTTTGTGCCCCGAACTCCAAATGATGATCTGTTTGAAGATTTGGAGAGCTGATTCAGTGCTTTAAAAACTTCATCTTTGATGAAGACCCAATTCTCAAGTCTGGTTGGTCGAAAATGGGGAGAAAGGCAGTACTTCAGTGCTGCCAGGCAGTTCTGCGCACCTCTGTTACGAAGATCATAACTCTCTGCTACGAACTCCGAATGATGAACCACTTGAAGATTTGGAAAGCTGATTCAGAGATCTAAATCTTTCATGTTATGATGGAAGTCTAGTTCTTGAGTTTGCTAGGTCGAAAATGGCGACAAAAGTCAGGATCACTGCTGCCAGAAATTCAGAAATGGCATCCTTTTTGTTCAAAATTCCACAAGGCATCATTTTTGCTTCCTTTTTGCACTTTAACCTGAAAATGCATAAAAACATGCAAATGGAGTTAATCTATATAAAATAATTAATAACTGGACTTTGTTAATGTAATTTAGGGTGCTTGAATATACAATATTCGGCGCTTATCACCTCACAAGAGGATTGTTCCCCTTGAATCCAAGGCAAATCAATACAAAATGGCAAACCCTTCAAGGGTTATGTAGAGAAGGATGAGGGGAACAAAAAGTGTTCCAAGCTTCATGGTCAAAGGTGAGTGGAAGGGCTTCAAAAATCAAGGTCAAAGCTTAAACATCAAGCTCCTCTAATGGTGGCTAGGGTTTTTGGTGAGGGAGGAAATGAGACAATGAGATGAAGTGTGAATGGAGGAATTAGAAATCCTCCACTCACTATGTGATCTTACACCATGGTCAACACACACAAGTCTTAGTCAATTGCACAAAAATCCCTCTTTAAAACCATAATCCCAAAGTGGCCCAAAAATAATTGCAAGACTTAATTTGGAGCATACACTTGTCACTCATCCAAGCATCCATTATAGGCTTAATCCTAAACCTACACTTATCAACCATCCAAGCCAACAAGTGCACCTATCCTAGGTCAACAAGTGGTTCAATCTCCACCCTCCACATGTCATCATCCAAGGCATCAAAGTGTCTCCACACAAATGCCAACAAGTGGACCAATGAGAATGTGACACTTGTCACACTTTTCGAAAATTGTAAAAAGGTCATTTTTGAAAATATCTTTCAAATTAAGTTATAAAATGGTCCATAAGACGAAAAATAATTATTTTACAAAATTACACTAAAACCCCACAAGTTAAGACTATTACAAAAAAAGTTATGCATCCATACCCTTTACAAGAAAAGTAAACACTTAGCATGCTTGTCTAAGAAAATAGAAATACACATTTCTAAGAAATCATATATCATGAGTGCATGCAAAAATGGAAGCAAAACCGAACACGAAAAGGGAGGTTGTGCCAACAAAGTGATAAATGGGAAAAAGACAAAAAGTGAATAGTGTCGAAAAAATGAAAAATATGGAAATGACTCGGTCCTTAAAAGAAGTTGTCAATCCAAAGGAAAAAGACTCAGAAACCATTTCTGAGCACTCGAGACGATACTAAGCGACGAGAAACTCAACCCAGATAAGAAATTTCAACGAAAAAAATTCATCCGTGAAATTCTGAGGAAAAAGAAAAGGAAGAAAATGACCGGGTCATTACAAAAACCTTAGTCCCCTTCCTCTCAGTTTCTCTCTTAAAACTCTCAGTTTTCCTCACAGAACCCATTGTTTTCTCTCTATGTCTCTATACATGAATAGGGTCTATGTTTTGTTTTTAAACCGTAAACAGCCTTAATAAGATATATTTATAGGTGTATAGGAAAACCTAATTTTAATTAACTGAGGAGATGACACCGTAAAAGAAAAGAAAATAACACTTAAACCAACTATATGTATAAGTCGGCACTTTAATAAAAAACATAAAACCCTAGAACCATGTTATACATATAACAAAAATGTCACTAATTTAATCATCAATACAATTAATAATTAAACCAACCTTTATACGTATAAACTCAATATATATATATATATATATATATATAGAATCATCCATGGGTATTAATTGTACTCATTTAATTCCCAATCCAAGTAAACCATATGACCCAAAACCATTGGCCCATTACTCCTATCCAAGCCCAACTCCTTGACAAAAAAATAAATACTTAATTTCCAAATGAACAATTAAATCAATTCAAAAATAGAACTTCCCTTTAACACAAACAAATCAATTCAAACAATATCTCAAGTAACCAATTAAACAAATACCACATAGACATAAAAGTTCAATTCAATTTAAAACAAATAAATTAAGTTCAACAATTAAACAAATACCTAAAATATAATAATTAGATTCCAATTAAGTCCTTTTTAAATTAGGGGTATTAAATTCTTCCCCCTTAACAAAAGGAATTCCGTCCTCAGAATTCACGAAACTTTGAATTATTTGCTTTTAAAATTTCATTTCCATTCTCGTGTGCACTCAGCTTCTGTGTATAGGCGCCACCGAATTCCAATGCATCCAACCAAAAACAAGGTTCTGAAATTTAGCAATTCTACCATGTTAGTACGAATATTCATTCATAACTTGGTAACTCAACCATGCCTCCCTAAGTATATTTATTTATACTTGGGCAAATCAACCATGCCTCCTTTTGCATATTTAGTTATACTTTGGTAGATCAACCATGCCTTAATTCCACCATATATCAATTTTAACTTAACGAAGAACTATATCATACATAGTCCCAACATGCACATCATACGCGTAACATTAATTTAAAACCAATCGATCCAGATAGACAAATTAAACATGTCTTACATCATCCGGTTCACTTGACCAAACATTCGATACCCTGAAGTACCTTATAATCATCCGAGTGCATTGAGAAAAAGTGCCGATTTTAAATCGCATTCATTCTGATAACACTAGCAGAAACTACTAATCCTCCGTCAGTACCTTAAGCTCTAACTGAGTAAGGTAACATCTCCATGAAGATCAACCCCAATATTTGCAGTCCTATCGGTTGTTAAGAGCGTCCACTTCCTTATTCCCTTCCACCACACAGAACTTAATGCAAAGTGTGAATCACCACTTTGATGCATCAAAGTCATCTTGTAATCCCCTCTATTCATATGAACGGATGTCCCACCAGTTCGAAATAAACCAAAATTGAGCTGATTTAATAAAGAAACTAACCAACATCCCAACCAAAATCTTGACCCTTTTGAAAAGTCAGTAACCCCTCAACTAAATCCGTAAAGATGCTCTATCATTTCTACCATAGTATAGAAAATGACTGCAAAGATCTAGTAATCTCCGATGGTCCATCTTGATTATCTAATAAATATTAGACTTGGGATACCAAATCATTATGTCCCTCCTCCGGCCTGTCCTCCAAACGTCTGCTTCATTCCGTGAAGCATTATGTTTTCACCAAAAAACAATTAAAGAACTAAGAGTTGTGAACCTCAGTCCTTACATCTAGCTTTCGTCTACACTTATTGTTTAAATTGGAGCATCGTCAAAAGCTAACCCTGCACTGAATCTATGCATCACTAGTTAGTGATAAACTTGCCGATAATAAAATCAAACCGGTAATTCTATTCATCAAAAGTTAACTAGCTATAACTTTTCCAACACACCGTGCACCGCTTTCTTATATAGATTTTTGGTCTCTCATTCCTGTCCTTAACACATCCTACTTCTTTAATATAAGTAAGTGTCAATTTGACTCCTTGTTTCACTTCAAATGAATATGGAACTTTTCCATCTTCCATACAGCCATAAATGTCGTGGCAACAGCTAATTATTGCGAACTATGACCCTAAAAAAAAAAAAAATTCACATTTTATATGTGTAGAAACTTTGGTTCCTCCTCCAAGTACAACACCAGCAACCCCTCCAAATAACACCCTCGTGAATAGTGTCTTGATTACGTATAAACTGATGAAGATTTAATCAGTCCACTATCCTCTCTCGGCATCATTCTAATAAGTACCAACCAGCATAAAATCCTCCTTCCGTCTTGGTGACCACTTCTGAATCCCAGAAGATGTTCTGCACCTTCAACACCATTGATGAACTACAGTGGCATTATAGTGATCTTTATCTGCTACCACCTTACCAATACCGCCATATTAACATCCACCATTATTAGGGTGTTGAAACACGAATCTATATGCCTCTTTAAATTACCAGTGCCACATTAACATCCACTAACTCACGAAATTTATTAAAATTAAACTTAGAAGCACGCATAAATATGGATCCAGATGACTAAGATAAAAACAACTGACCTATGTCCCGTGTATCCCTACTAACACACGAATCTATATGCCTCTTTAAATTACCAGTGCCATACCTGCCCTCCGCAATATACTCAGTCGCACACTTCTTACATCTGCATCTTCTTTTCTTGTCCTTGCCAAGTGGAAGTTTATCATAGTGCAACCAAACTTTTGATGTGAGTTTTCTTTTCCGCTTCGTGTCTTGTTTCTTTTTCGGTTGCACTTGCACATCTGTATTTTCATTCTAATCCACTTTAAGGTCAATCAAATCAAGATCATCTTCTGATCCACTTTCGTCAAGTCTCATGGCAGAATCCATCTAAATATTACCAAATAAATAAATAAATCAAACATATATAATAATTAATAAAGATGACATATATAATAATTAATCAAACAAAAATTGAACAAGTTGACCTATTCACCCCCTCTAAATTATTAAAGTGTGAATCACAAGTTAATCAACATAACAATTTACACCAAAAAACAATGCTAGTAACCCAAAAAATCAACATATCAAATTACTCCAAAAATTAGTGCTAGTAATCAACATAACAACAAAATAATGGTGACAGAGAAATAGTTTTTCTTTCTTCAATATTGTCTCTTGGCTTATCTCTATAAAATGAGAGGAGCAATGAAAATTTGAAAAAGCAGATTATAGAATTTCTTAATAGCTTATAAAAATAACTGACTATTTTTAAACAGACTATTTGTTTATTCATCTCTTAATTTTTAAAACAGACTGTTTGTTTTCGATATTTCTACAACAATCTATAATCTACTAATAAATCATTTTCGCTAAGATAATATCATATACTATACATCATTTTCGCTAAAATCTACTTATAAGATATAGAATTATACCATATTGCTGATTCAAAAACTAACTCAAGCAAATAGTGAGTAGTCAATTTGTATGTCTTATTAAGCTAGCTCTCATCCAAAAATTCTAGTGACACATAAGTTTTCTCCAATCCTTCGGTATTAATGAGGGTGTTGCTTATTACGATCAATCACAAATTAAATATATAAATTAAAACTCCTTGTTTATACCTTTTGTTGTCAACAGAATTGATGTGCATAGAACTACCCATCTGACCTCATACATATTTCAACTGATCCAAGGGTAAAAAATAAATCAACAAAAATAAATCCAATAATTAGAGCCATCATCACATCCAATCTAGGTCTAAACACATGCATATACAAAACCTAATTATAAAACCTCTGAATCAATTAATCCATTTCAGATACATACAAAACCTAATTGTAAGAAACTTTGAATCAATTAATCCATTTCAGATTGAATAATCATTTTAGTATATCCAACAAGAACATCTAACCAGCTGAAGTATACAGATCTGTAGCACAATAATTAGAAAAAAAGAAAAACCTAAATACAAAAATTTAGAGAGAGAGAGAGAAAGAGGGAGGTGGTGTACCAGATTAAACTTGGTTTGGAGAGTGGTGTTCACTTCGTCAAAGACACGTCGGAGGTTAGCGAACTTCTTGCGAGCCTCAGCTGAGAGAAAAGACCGAGAGAGAGAGAGAGAGAGGAAAGATGAGAGACCGAGAGAGAGATTGAAGAGTGAAGTCTGTGAAGAGAGGCGCTGCGTAAGAGTATGAGATATATTTTCATTATTTTGTCTAATAGCCTTAAATCTTAATAGGGTTTCTTATTAACCACGAAATGACCAAAATGTCCCCTAATAATCAGGTCAAAATAGGTTATATGGGTTATACGGGTTCACGGGTGACACATTTAATTAAACGGGTCAAAACAGGTTAAACGGGTTAAGCCACAAAGCCTGAACACGACATGTTTAACTAAACGGGTTATTCGTGTCAACCCGTTTATGACACGAACCCGTTTATGATAAACCCATTACCCATTTAACTCGTGTTGTGTACGTATCGTGTTGGCGGGTCGTGTCGAACTTTGCCATCCCTACTTTTGTGTGCTTGGAAGAAGAAGAAGCCGTCAATGCAAGGAAAACATCCATGATTACGACGGAGGAGAAGTCCAAAATAAAGATCCGGCAAAAACAAACTCCACCACAACGTTAGACCTCTTGGAAAGCAGAAAAGAGGCCAAGAGAGGAGGAGTCGGTCACTCCACTCAAAGTCACTCTGGCATGGTTGTATTAAGAAAATAAAGATAAGTTTCGCTCTCTTCTACTAATCAGACAACCATTCGAGCAAAGAGATCAATATAAATAATGTGCTTTCCATAGTGATTTTGGTCATCAAACTAATTAATGCAGGAACTTAAGAAGGCAAGTGGAGATGTTGATAGCAAAGGGAGAGTTCATTGGATACATTTAGGGGCCAGCGGTAGAGTAGAATCGACCGACAGAGCAAATGAAAAGAAATCAGAAGCCGAGCTACCACAACGCTCAGCCTATTTGGATAACAAATGCAATTCACAGTCGACCTGAGCCAACCAAGGAGTTAGAAGAACTACACCGAATGCGCTTTCATCAAGCACAGATGAAGAGAAGGATAGGCAGTGTAAATACTCTGCACCAACAGATCACATCAGTTCAGATAAAGTTTGGCAGAATAGATCTGCTGCGTGTACAAATCCCTTATAAAGATCCTCTGGTCGTCGGTTTGACAGTGATAGAGTGCTTGGTACGAAGAGTTCTGATTGATTCAGGGAGCAATGCGAATGTGATGCCAAGAATAATGTTTGACTGGCTCGAGATCAAGCCAGAAAAGCTCAAACCTACCGGAAATCCACTGTTGGGGTTCGATGGGAAGCGGGTAGAGCCCATTAGTATGGTAGAATTGCCAGTATAAGCTATTGAAAGAGTTCTAACAGAGAGCTCTATGGTCGTCTAGATCCATCCGTCTTACAATCTCTTGATAAGAAAATGATGGATTCACAAGCTCCAAGGTGTCAACTCTGCACCAAGTGATGAGATACTTGAGCCCAGATAGTAGCAAGGTGATTAACATTCATAGGGATTAGGTCACAGCCAAGGAGTGCTACTCCATAACAATGAAAGTTGCTGGGAAGGAAAGCACCAGCCCAATCTGACAGTCCAAGATAGCAATTACAGGGACCTCTACCCAAAGAGATTGGGGGGGGGGGGGGCGGGGGAGGAAAAGCCTTTGGTTTTTACTGAAGAGCTCTTCATTAATGTGTAGATAGATCATCATAAGCCAGACAGAACCACAAGGGTACAATCAGGGCTTGCAAAGGGGGAGAAACAACAGTTAATTGATTTCTTGTCTCAGAACATGGATGCGTTTGCTTGGAGCTATTCAGACATGCTAGGAATCAATCCCTCCGTTTCTTGCCATTCTCTCAATGTAGATCTGAATGCCAAGCCTGTAAAATAGAAACAGGTGAGGTTCGTCCCAGAACGTAATCAAATCATAGCTGATAAAACTGACCAATTATTGGATGCAGGATTCATTAGAGAAGTTCAATACCCGGTATGGCTCTCGAATGTGGTTGTTGTGCAGAAAAAGAATGAGAAATAGAGAGTCTTCATTGACTTCACCAATTTGAACAAAGCATATCCGAAGGATAGTTTTCTGTTGCCAAAGATTGATCAAATGGTGGATGCCACTACTGGGTATGAACGGTTAACCTTTCTGGATACTTACTCTGGCTACAATCAAATCCCTATGGATCCGAACAAAGAAGAGAAAACTTCTTTTGTCACCGAACGAAGGATCTATTGCTATAAAGTCATGCCATTCGGACTAAAGAACGCTAGAGCTACTTATCAAAGGCTGGTCAACAGGATTTTCAAAAGTCAAATGAGAAAGACTGTAGAGGCCTATATTGATGACATTGTAGTAAAGAATAAGAAGAAGGACCATCATCTAGAACATTTACAAGATGTGTTCGGGGTATTGATGAGGTATGATATAAAGCTTAATCTAACCAAGTGCTCATTTGGTATAGGTTTTGGGCAGTTCCTAGGACACGTGGTCAATAACAGAGGAATTGAAGTTAGCCCAACCCAAGCAGAAGCTCTGATAAGAAATGCAAGACTAAGAACAGTTAAGGAGGTGCAAACACTCACCGGACAAATAGCCGCACTGAGTCGATTCATTTATAAGCTATCAGATCGCTGCAAACTGTTCTTCAATACAATAAGAGGCCACGGAAGGCAGGCCTAGGGGGATGAGCAACAATGGCACTAACCAGCTTGAAAAAATATATACAGAACCCTCCAGTCTTATCTGCCCCCGAACCAGGTGAAAAGCTTTTCATATACCTTGGCATGTCCAGCATTGCAACACGTGCCGTTCTACTGCAGTGCGAAGAGGGTAAGTAGTTCCCAGTGTTTAACATTAGCAAAACAATGCCGAGCCATAAAGAAGGTATTCAAAGGCCGAACGAGTGATCTTATCATTGATGGATGCAAAAAGGAAACTCAGGCATTATTTTGAATCCTGTCCTATTGTCGTTCTGACCACCTTTCCTATAAGGGTGATCCTGCATAAGCCAGATCTGTCAGGAAGAATGACAAAGTGGGCCATAGAGTTGAGTTCATTTGATATTACTTATGAACCTAGAAGGTAATAAAAAGACAAACAGTGGTTGATTTCCTACTCGAATGTGATGTAGAGGACATAGAAGAAGACCTCGGAGGCTCTTCATGGAAGCTTTTCATTGATGGTTCTTCAAATCAGATGGCGGCAGGAATTAGGATCAAACTGTAGACACCAAAAGGCACCACCCTGAGTCAAGTGATTAGACTCGAGTTCCGAGCAACTAATAATGAAGCAGAGTACGAAGCATTGCTGGCAGGATTGAAACTGGCCAGGGAACTAAAGATCAAGAGTCTGGTTGCTTTTAGTGATTCATAACTAATCATTCAGCAGGTGACGGGGGAATATGGTACCAAAGATGAAATAATGGAGGCATACCGCTCCGTCGTTATGCGTGAAGCAAAAGACTTTGATCAAATCAAGTTCATCCAATTACCAAGGGAATATAATGAGGATGCTGATCGATTGGCTTATAGTGCATCGAGTTTTGTAGAAACACTGGCAAGGGTTATACCAGTTGATGTGTTATATCATCCATCTATCTTTGAGGAATCATTCGGTTCAGATCCTTGGCAAGTGAATGTCATACCATATAAGCCGAGCTGGATTGATCCAATCATGACTTTCATATGGGATGGTGTGTTGCCCGAACAGAGAGATGTGGCAAGAAAAATCAAATCAAATGTTGCAAAGTATGCTACTGTACACAATCAATTGTATAGAAGGTATTTCTCGGGTCCGTACTTGAAATGCGTTACGCCTACAGAGGTTGGGCAGATCTTGCGAACAATCCATAAAGGTATGTATGGTAATCATTTAGGAAGGAGATCTCTAGCGCATAAAGCAATGATGCAAGGGTCTTTTTGGCCAAACATGTCGCGAGACACAGAAGAATTTTTTAGAAGATACGATAAGTGCCAAAGGTTCAAATCACTGATCCACCAACCACCTAAAGACTTGCACGTAATGGCCCAACTGTGGCCTTTTGTGTAATGGAGGATGGATGTGGTTGGCCCTCTTCCGACCGTGAGATCACAGAACAAATACGTTTTGCTTGCAACAGATTATTTCACCAAATGGGTAAAGGTAGAACCCCAGTGTGACCTAGACTTAAGTAAAGCATTTGATTTGGAGTAATATCATTTGTCACTTCGGCGTGCCGAGATCGATCGTTATGGATAATGGGACGAATCTTGACAGTAAGCAAGTGAGAGGGTTGTTAGAAGAATATGGAATCAACCAAAAGTTGGCAGTGGTTAGCCATCCGCAGGCGAACGGTCAAGCTGAAATTACTAATAGAACAATCTTCGCTTGCATCAAGAAGAAGCTTGAGGACGAGAAGGGTAAATGGTTCAATGAACTTCCAAACGTCTTGTGGGCTTACAGAACAACCCCTAGATGGCCAACTGGAGAAAGCCCGTTCGCTATGGCATATGGCACCGAAGCAGTAATACCGGTTGAGTACTTAGTTTCGACTATACAAAGTTTAACATGGAATTAAGGTCAGAACGATAGTATGTTAAATTTTAACCTTGATTTACTAGAAGAGAAAAGAGATGCAGCATCAATAAGACTCGCATCTTATTAGTAAATGCTTGTGAATAACCACAACAAAAAGGTAAAGCATAAAGACTTTGCACCTGGTGATTTCATTCTAAAAAAGAAGGTGGAATTGTCAAGAAGATGATGTCACCCTAGGAAGGACCATATAGAATTGCAGAGACCATAAGAAAGGAGGTATACAATTTAGAGACCATGGCTGGGAAATTGGTCAACAAATTATAGAATGCCATGGCTCTAAAAAGGTACTACTAGTAGAGGTTGAATTTCATCTTGAACAATATTAATTTAGAATTACGTTCTTACAAATATGTATACTCTTCAAGATTTATAAAAAAAAAGAGCTCATTTTGTGTAGCAAATGGCACTACAAGTCGAACACTAAACACTTGTAAAAAAAAGTCAAGTGGCAAATGACATTCTAGCCGAACGCCAAACACTTGTAAAAAAAAGTCAAGTGGCAAGTGGTGTGATATCCCTCGGATCCGAGACACGGGTTGATCAGGCCCAGGCCCCAAACCCGAGGGATATCGAACAATTAATATGTTATAATGAACACAGAATACAAATTGAATTAAGAAATAAAATTTAAGCTAAAAGAAACTAAATATAAATCCTTTAAAAATAAATACTTAAATCCCAATACTATAATTGTTAGAATCCGATAGTCCAAACTCCATAAGTTTAACAACTCGGGAATCCATCTTGTGAATCCCTAATAAAATCCCAAACTAAAACTGAAACAACTGAAATGAAACATAAAACTAAACAGAGGGAGTAGTCCTACGTAGTCGGAAGAATGAGTGTCTGTATCTGCTCTGCACGATCAAACTTTAACCCTGGAACTGACGAGCACCTGAAAAATAAAAGAGTGGGTTAGGCCTACATGCAAGTCCTATTCTATTACGATCCATACAGAAATCTGATACGCAGATATATCCTAGATAGCTCAATAATATCTAATAATCCATATATAAGTATATCCACACTACTGGACTCTTACTAGACTATAAGGAGGGTCTCAACCTGAATAGAATGTATCACGCAAAACGCACCTGAGTGGGCATGAGTACCTAGGCCTAACAGGGTATACCTCAACCCTCACAGCCAGCTACGCATCCTACTGCATATACGCACCCTAACCGACGATCATGAGGCTCAAGCTCATATCGTGGTACCATAATCATATATTCAAAGTCCTATCCTATCCATCCATAAGAAACCCAGTTAGCCATTCAGCTTGTGCAGCTTCTTTGACTTAACGTGGATAACCAGTACTCCAGTTAGTCATTCAGCTGGTACAACTTCTTTGACTTAAATATAAGTAGGATTTATTTTATAATCCATTCCCTTATTCCGTATAGGTAGAACTTAGTGTTTTTAACTAGTCCGTCCCTAGTATGTCACCGTCCCATACCAGTGCATACAATCATCCAAACAACATTATTATTAAAACAATATTTGTTATTTATCAACCATACTCCAGAATATGCACAAGATAAATTTAATGCATGTACATAAATATCAGGCATTCATTATAGCCCAAAATCCAAATCCAATAATATAAACTGCTACCATAAATTTAAGCAATCACATTCACCAACATAGTCCAGGAAGTAATACCGTTAATAGGATTTTAAATATCAATTACATCCAAGCTAAGCATAGGAAGTTTTAGTTAATTCACTATACTTATACTACTATGGAAATATGATTTATATTTATAGTTCAACCATATATAACAACCTTGCTAAGCTCTAGTATATAAACCTAGTAGATTCTTCAACATAGTCCATGAATTGATACAATTTAACACAATTGAAGTATCAATTAAATCCAACCTAAGTATAGTTGATTTTAGTTAACTCACCACACTTATAAAAAAATCTGTAAATATGATTATATATATAATTAAATCATATATAAAACCTTGCTAAGTTCCAGTACATAAAACTAGCAAAACAGTGTGCAATGTATAGATTTATCCTGAGCTTCACACTATCCAATCCCTATTCCATTTATGAAATATTGTTTCTCTATGTTATTACAGGTCCACAACAGTCCTATAAAACATTTAAAACAATTAAAACGAGGAGCTAACACTCTGTATAGTCCAAACAGTGCACAAAACCCAATCTGGGCGTTTAAAACCAAAAATCCCAACTGAGCAAGCTAAGTTACAACTGAGCAGCCTAAGTTGCTAACTTAGGGGGATGAATTGCTAACTTAGGCACCTCAATTGCGAACTTAGGCGCCTTAGTTAGTGCTGGGGTTTTCTTCTTCCTCCGTTCAGCCTCTGTAAACCCTAAAACTTCATTGTTAAGGCCTCTAAGCTTCAACCTAAGTCCCATACGTCCATACTAAATTATTTTAAGTGCTTTAATAGGCAAAGATTCAAGTTAAACCACAAATCATACATAAAGATCTAATAAAATAATGAAATCACGCACAAGTATATATAACCATAAAACTCTCAGTTTTAGTCCGTTTAAGCATGCATGATTACTTCGTTTTATCATTAGTTAAACCCCTAGAGTCTAGCTAGGCATGCACAGAACACAGATTAAAGGGAAAGAGAAGAACAGAAACTTGCCTTTGAATTTCATATTTGAAATTCTAATTCACCGTTTCTGTATGATATGTTTGTGTCCTAAACTGCAAGTCTGCTCCTCCAGTGCCTTGGTTCAACCCAGAAACACCTCTCCTTCCTCCTTCTTGGTCCAACCTTGGTCTAGAACAAAACCTAGACCTCCTCTCTGTATCTTCCTCTGTGTCTCTCAATACCTCACTGTATCTCTTCCTCTCTGTTACGTGAATAGGGTTAACAAAACCCTTGGCAGACGTATAGTTATGTATTTATAGACTTTATTTGAAACTCTAAATCCAACTCCAAACCAACCCTAAGTCGGCTTAATCCCAGACACGATTTAGTAAAACAAAACAAAACCCTAATAAAAACAATAAAATTAAAACAAGTACGTCACTTACGTAATTTATTCTAAACTCAATTAATCAAGCAATTTAAAATAATTAACATTTAAAATAATTAACAATTAAATCAACTAACTAATTAAAACATTTAAACAATTAACTCCAATTAAATAATCAAATCAATCAATTAATTCAAGTAATTCAGATAATCCAGCAAATAATCAATTAAATAAAAAAAAATTCACTTTAAACAATAAATTAAATACCAGGACTATCCTTTTGAAATTAGGGGTATTACAAGTAGCATTCTAGCTGAGCGCTAAGCACTTAGCCAAGTAAGTGGCAAATGGCACTACGAGCTGAACGCCAAACACTTGTAAAAAAAAGTCAAGTGGCAAGTGGCATTCTAACCGAGCGCCAAGCAGTTAGCCAAGTAAGTGGCAAATGGCACTACGAGCCAAACGCCAAACACTTGTAAAAAAGTCAAGTGGCAAGTGGCATTCTAGCTGAGCGCTAAGCATTTAGCCAAGTAAGTGGCAAATGGCACTACGAGCCGAACACCAAACACTTGTAACAAAAAAAGTCAAGTGGCAAGTGGCATTCTAGCCGAGCGCTAAGCACTTAGCTAAGTAAGTGGCAAATGGTACTATGAGCCGAATGCCAAACATTTGTAAAAAAAAAAATCAATCAAGTGACAAGCGGCATTCTAGTCGAGTGCCAAGCACTTAGTCAAATAAGTGGCAAATGGCACAAAATAAAAAAGCAAATAGAAAAATTGAATTATCAGCATAGGTTAGAGTATTGGAGCTTTTAAAAAAAAGTTATCATTTCATTCATCATCATAAAGTAGTTATTGAGGTACAAAAAGTGATATTGAAATGAAAGAAAACAAGTACAAAAGATGGCAGAACACTATTCTGTTGTATCTTCTCCTGTGCCTGATCTATTACCCGTTCCATCATCTCTGGCAGCCTCATCATCATTGACCGGTGACGAGGCTGCTTGTGAACGCCAAAATAATGTAGTGAATGTGTGGTTTAAGAAAAGCCTTTTAGGTCAAATTTAAATTTATAAAAACCACTACCAACACTACTACTAAAGTAACAAGAGTGAATAGGGATCGTCCCAAGGGATTATACGTGTTGGAATTTAACTTCAACTCTAGCGTATCATGAGATTGCAAAAGATAGAGATTGGTTGATTAAATTAGAAGACAATTAATTAAAATGAAAGTGAAATAAAACTAATTAAAGATAGGGATTTAAGAGATATGAAGAGAGGTCTTAGGGTGTTGGAATCACCACTAAACTCACGTAATTAACCACTTGCTTTCCATTAATGGGGAATACATTGTTGTGAATAAAATGCGACTACCAATTGCAATATTAAGCATGGACCATCTAATTTATGTATGAATTATCTACCTAAACTAAGTGTAGCACAACCCATCAATTTTAAGCATGACCCATCTAAGTAGTAACAATTGTAGCACACATCAATTTAGAGAATCATGGAATTTGCAATAATAAGCCATGGAATATCTAAGCAAGCATAGATTGTCTACCTACCAACAAACATGAATTAAATTGTAGAACAACCCATCAAGTATAAGTATAAACCATCAAATTAATTAACAAACCCATCCAATGAAAACCCATGCTTAGCCATCACCAAATCCTTAATTAATCACACATAGACATGCAACCAATATAGAGAATCCAGTGTAGAGATTAATTCCCAAATAGTCACATATAAGACAACATGTAATCAAATAGAGAATCAATAAAAAGAATTAATCCATATGAATCATGTAAGAAATAATTCCCAATTTAATCGCACATAGACATATAAATAAACTAGAGAATTAATAGGAAGAATTAAACCATAGAAATCATAGAAATATACCAAGATTCATTTAATTCACAAGGCTAGAACACTAATCACAACAATATATATAAATCCCCAAAAATAAAAATACAAGGGTTTAGATTACACAAGACTTAGGGCTCATCCAAGCCCTAAGTGTAGATCTAGCCAATCATGGAGGATGTAGATGTGGTCATGAAACCCTCAAGGGTAAGCTCCAAACATGGCTTCATCTTCTTTTTCTTCTTCTTTGAAGCTCTAGAGATGGAGAGAGAGAGTGGTTTAGAGATGGATCTTGAGATGTGCCTCCACTTCCCCCTTTTCCTCTAACCCTAATCTCTAACTTTGCTAGAGAAAGAAATAAAAAATACAATGTAAAAAATAAAATAATAAAAAAGCTCTTTTACAAATGGGTCACTTCCCTTTATATAGAAGGTCATTTTCTTAGTCACTAAGTCAGGAATATAGCCCCAAAAATATCTAATCCCGTATTATGTGATAGGTGGACTTTTAGGCGCTCACGGAATAAGACAGCTCGCTACCAGCAATGTTCGATCGATCAGAGAAAAAGATGGATCGATCAGACAAAAAGTTGAATTGATCAGAGAAATTGGATCGATCAGAGAAAAAGTTGGATCGATCCAACTTGGCAGTTTTTTAGCATTGGCCTTCTTTTGCTCCAAATCAGCCTCTTTTTTGCTCCGGATCATCACTAAGACTTAGTTTGACTCAAAAAAGGCCTTAAGAATCAATTTTTAGCCCATTTTAACATTATTGGCCTGAAATAGACAAAAACACAAATAAGTACTAAAACGGGTAAATAAGATAAATAAAGGTCCTAGAATACTTAAGCTTAAGGGGTTTAAAAGTGTACTTTTCAGCACTCATCACACCGCCAAACTTAAATATTGCTAGTCCCTTGCAATGAACTACGAAGTAAAGAAATGAAATGAACAACTAAACAACTATAACTAGAAAGCAATAAATGGATAACACCACTTTCGTAGGGAACACGATTGTACTTAGCACATGCAATATGCCTTTTAAACCCCTAGGTTACCCCTAGTGTACGAGTGAAGTCTCGTGAGGGTTTTCAGAGATGGTACTCACAAACATTAAGCTTATTCTTTCAAAAGAGGCACCAATATTGCAAACAAGCATTGGGAGAAAACTACCTCGAGTATGCAATTTTTCAAACATTTTCAAGCAATCTCTCAATATCTCAACATCAAGCAAACAAATATGGTCTTCCACACATCAAGAAAA
Source organism: Cornus florida (assembly GCF_030987335.1). Taxonomy (NCBI): domain Eukaryota; kingdom Viridiplantae; phylum Streptophyta; class Magnoliopsida; order Cornales; family Cornaceae; genus Cornus; species Cornus florida. Next base: position 52,258,826 of record NW_026775575.1, on the reverse strand, counting down.
TGATTATGCAAATCAAAACAACTCTAAAATCCTTTTGAGTGGACCGGCATTAAATGTGTTGCTATCTTAGCCAACTAAAGAATTAATCACATCCTTATCCTTAAACTAGCACACAAATCTAGTACCGATCATCAAGACAAAAAGTGGACCTTTTATTAAAGCTTTATTCATCTAGGTGCGCTTATTCTTTTCACTCGATTTTTTTTTTTTTAGGATCAAAGATGGAAGTATGGTGCAATGTATTGATCTCTTAAGCTTTCTAGCGATTCATGAGGTCGAGCGTTAAGTCAATAACTCCCAAACCAGATGGTTTTAGGGCATTAGGCGTTCAAACACCCCTACGGACTTACAAGCTCAAATTAACTAGGTTACAAATTAAAATAACCTCCATCTAATCATTTCCCACTTCTCACCTTTTGGGAGAAGTCCTCACTTTTTTATTACTTTTGCAACTTTTTTTTTTTTTTTTTTTTTTTTTTAATAAACAAGTTCAATTATTAACCTAGAGTTTGGGCCCTCCACCTTTCGGCGCGAGAAGTTTAATGCTTGATGAGGCTAAAATTCTGGCTACTTAGTGAAAAAGGGTTGTTATCCACCTTTATCAAAAATGAAAACTTTCAATGCACTACTAGCCCAATTGGGATATAACCAATTCAATAATCAACAAAGCATGTACCCCACAAATGAATGCTAGTGTGCGCCAGTGCTAGTGTAGAATTCTAAAGTGAATCTCAAAACAATTACAAAATCAAGATGATGTGGACCACAAGTGCAAGCAAGATATCAATCTTTCGAAAAATTTATCCCTAAATGGCCTCCACAAGGCATACAAGGAGTATTGGACTCTCAAATCAAGCAATTTTTAAATTTTAAGCAATATAGTCCTCAAAAGATCAAAATTATAGCTAACATGGATCTCCAATCTCAATCATGCATTTAAAGTTCAACTTTAAGTAGAATGCAACAAAGACACCTTACCCCCAAACTTAAACCACACATTGTCCTCAATGTGCAATGAGAACAATGAAAAAGATGAAAGAGTATACCGTTGTGGCAAAGATATGAAGCCCGGTAGTGATCCAATTCGAAAGACGTCTCCCCAAAACTTGGAATCAACAACCTACTTGAGTAACCACACTAACAACTCACATCAAATATCAAATGGGATAAGAATGATCAAGAATTCTAAGGCAATATAGCACAAGATGAAAGAGAGATATGAGATCAAGCCCAATATAAATCATAAGGTATGCATGACTACTCTTAAGGGCATAATGGTGAATCTTTTTATATTTTTCTTTTTATGAAAGCAAGTATATACAAAATGCAAGAAAAACAAAGAATAAAATGCATGAACAAAATGTAAAAGTAAAAAATAAAGAAAACAAAATGTAATGAAAGAATATATACAATGCAAGTATATACAAAATTTTCTTACTTTTTGTTTTTCATTTTTATTTATTTATTTATTTATTTTATGACATAACAAGTATGTACACACACACAAAAATAAAACAATAAACATGCAGGAGATTAAAATGCAAGGAAATAAGGGATGCAAAAATTTGTTTTTATTTATTTATTTTTTAAGAAAGTATGTATAATGAAACAAAATGTAAGAAAAATAAAGAAATAAAAATGCAATCGAACATGAACTATACAAAAGATAAAAGACACAATGTGTCATGTGGGTACTGAGTTTAACGTCTTTAGCAAGACGGAATGCTACATTGAAAAACTGTTTTTTTTATTTTTATTTTTATGACATAACAAGTATGTACACACACACAAAAATAAAACAATAAACATGCAAGAGATTAAAATGCAAGGAAATAAGGGATGCAAAAATTTGTTTTTATTTATTTATTTATTTATTTTTGAAGAAAGTATGTATAATGAAACAAAATGTAAGAAAAATAAAGAAATAAAAATGCAAACGAACATGAACTATACAAGAGATAAAAGACACAATGTGTCATGCGGGTGCTAAGTTTAACGTCTCTAGCAAGACGGAATGCTACACCGAAAAATTATTTTTTTTTTTTTTTTTTTTTTTTTTAGACAAAACAAATATGTATACAAACAAAAATAAAAAAGGCAAGAAATAAAAATGCAAGAAAATAAAGAATGCAAAGAAAATTATTTATTTATTTATTTATTATTTTTTGAAATTAAAAATTAAGAAAAATTAAAAATTAAAGTTAAACAAAATATTTTTGGATTTTTTTTTTTTAATGAAAGATAAAATAAAATAAAATAACATAAAATAAACTAAATAAAATAAAAGAAATATTTTTGGGATTTTTGAAATATAAACAAAAATAAAAATAAAAGTAAAAGTAAAAATAAATTTTCAAAACCTGCAGAGATGTTCAATCGATCTGACAAAATGCTCGATTGATCTGACAAAGAGGTGAAAATATGCAAGTTTTTGGGTTCAAAAATTTTCTAAGTGTTGGAACTTAAGATCGATCCAATAATGAAGTTGAATCGATCGAAGAACTTCAGATCGATCTTGAAATATTTTCAATCGATGGGACAGAGAGCTTAAATATGCAGGTTTATGCAGGCTCAAAATATTTCTAAGTGTTGAAACTCAAGATCGATCGAACTTGATATTTGGATCGATCGAAGGTCTTCTGATCGATCTAACTGAGAACTGAGATCTGAAGATTTTCTTGGATCGATAAGACAGAGAGTGATTTGGATGTAGGTTTGCTGCAGGAATGAAGTACGATCGATCTAACTCTCATTTGAGATCGATCGAACTTATGCAAAATGCTCAATTTCAACATGAAAACTCATGCAATTCTTATCACAGTTCCTAGCAATGCATATGAACCCAAAGCAAATATCTAGGCTTCGCAAGAAATGAAATTTAAAATAGAAATGAGGGAGGAATAGAGTTGTGAAACTCTACGAATACTAGTGTTTAACGTCTCTAGCAAGACGTTGGTTTAACTCACTAATCAAAAGAATCAAAAACCGGATATGAAATATCCTTATTGATCCTCTTTTCACTTTTCTCATTTAATGTCCCACTTACAACAATGAAATTATCCTCCAAAAGAATGACTTGAAAAGAAATGAAAGAGATGATATTGTTCCTTTAATCCACGGTCTTGAAAATAAAATCAATGATGGTTAGGCTTGCCTCATTTTTGTGCTCTTGAAGTGTATTCAAAGAATCACTTCCTATGTGAATTGGCAAGTCAATGTCTTTCAAAGACTCATTTGGAATATCAAGAAACACCTTCTTTTCATCCCTCTTCTCTTCCTTAAAAATAACCATTTCCTTACCTTCCAAGTTAGCTAAGGTGTCCATTAGAGAGTTTATTTCATTTTTGGAACTTTCAAGGTCAAAACTACAATTTTTATACATTTCAAAAAGACAAGTCTCAAGAGGGTCATTAGAGATAATAGAAGAAAGGCCCTCTTCAACAAGTTCCTCCTCCTTCTCTCCTACCTCAAGTGTGGTCAACATCTCCTCACTCTCTAGAGTAGCAAGGTCAAAGATAAAATCATAATCAAAACAAGGAAAGTCCTCATTAATCATGTTATGCTCTATTGGATTAGTCACTAACTCACTTGCCACTTCCTCCTCTATACAAGATAGAGTGCTAGGCATTAGCTCACTTGTCTCATCCTCCTCACTCTCATCATCCTCATCTATATACATTGAAGTTCTTGCCATTTTTTCATTTGCCTCTTCCTCCTCCTCTTGACGAGAAAGAATATTTGCAATTTGCTCAACTTGAGCTTCAAGCTTGGCTAAAGTTTGAGACTGAGAATTAATAAGTGAAGTGTGTGAAATATGCACATCAAGTAAAGCTAACACTTTTTCTTCAAATCCGGGTGAGTACCTAGAAAGTGGTGGATTTGGTTCTTCATAAAATTGTGGTGGAGGGCAATAGTCATAAGAAGGATTAAATGAGTGATCAAGTCCATAATAAGATGATGCATGAAATGAATTGGATTCAATCTCATAAGGATTAAAATATGATGGAGGGGCACAAGGTGAGGGAATGGAATTTCCCCCTAAACTTGGATCAAACAATTCCTCCATTCACAATTAAAATCCAAATGCAACAAATAATGGCCTCAACAAGGGCCTATGCTTGGACAAAGATAAAGCAATATAATGAGCCTCAATAAGGGCTATCACAAGCACGCAAAGAAGTGCACAATTAAAATACAAGAGTTTTAAGAATTGCTTACAAGGGTCCTTAAGCAACTTCAAATTTTAATATTAGCTTTAAGCTCCAATTATTGCTTCAAGATCCAAAGTTTGCCTTCCTTGCAGTCAAGTACCTAATTGAACAAATAATAATGAGAACAAGAGAAAAGAATATACAATGGAAAATAAAATAAAAATAAAAGCAATCAAATGAACACTATTGTCTAGTTTAATTCCAACAAAACCATAAATCCCTGGTAACGGCGCCAAAATTTGACGAAGCCGCTTGTGAACGCCAAAATAATGTAGTGAATGTGTGGTTCAAGAAAAGCTTTTTAGGTCAAATTTAAATTTATAAAAACCACTACCAAAACTACTACTAAAGTTGCAAGAGTGAGTAGGGATCGTCCCAAGGGATTGTACATGTTGGAATTTAACTTCAATTCTAGCATATCATGAGATTGCAAAAGATAGAGATTGGTTGATTAAATTAGAAAACAATTAATTAAAATGAAAGTGAAATAAAACTAATTAGAGATAGAGATTTAAGAGATATGAAGAGAGGTCTTAGAGTGTTGGAATCACCACTAAGCTCATGTAATTAACCACTTACTTTCCATTAATGGGAAATACATTGTTGTGAACAAAATGCGACTACCAATTGCAATATTAAGCATGGACCATCTAATTTATGTATGAATTGTCTACCTAAACTAAGTGTAGCACAACCCATCAATTTTAAGCATGACCCATCTAAGTAGCAACAATTGTAGCACACATCAATTTAGAGAATCATGGAATTTGCAATAATAAGCCATGGAATATCTAAGCAAGCATAGATTGTCTACCTACCTACAAGCATGAATTAAATTGTAGAACAACCCATCAAGTATAAGTATAAACCATCAAATTAATTAACAAACCCATCCAATGAAAACCCATGCTTAGCCATCACCAAATCCTTAATTAATCACACATAGACATGCAACCAATATAGAGAATCTAGTGTGGAGATTAATTCCCAAATAATCACATATAAGACAATATGTAATCAAATAGATAATCAATAGAAAGAATTAATCCATATGAATCATGTAAGAAATAATTCCCAATTTAATCACACATAGACATATAAATAAACTAGAGAATTAATAGGAAGAATTAAACCATATAAATCATAGAAATATATTAAGATTCATTAAATTCACAAGGCTAGAACACTAATCACAACAATATATATAAATCCCCAAAAATAGAAATACAAGGGTTTAGATTACACAAGACTTAGGGTTCATCCAAGCCCTAAGTGTAGATCTAGCCAATCATGGAAGATGTAAATGTGGTCATGAAACCCTCAAGGGTAAGCTCCAATCATGGCTCCATCTTCTTCTTCCTCTTCTTCTTCTTCTTCTTTGAAGCTCTAGAGATGAAGAGAGAGGGTGGTCTAGAGATGGATCTTGAGATGTGCCTCCACTTCCCCCTTTTCTTCTAACCTTAATCTCTAACTTTGCTAGAGAGAGAAATAAAAAATACAATGTAAAAAATAAAATAATAAAAAAAGCTCATTTACAAATAGGTCACTTCCCTTTATATAGAAGGTCCTTTTCTTAGTCACTAAGTCAGGAATATAGCCCAAAAATATCTAATCCCGTACTATGTGATAGGTGGACTTTTGAGCACGCACGGAATAAGACAGCTCGCTGCCAGCAATGTTCGATCGATCAGAGAAAAAGTTGGATCGATCCAACTTGGCAATTTTTCAGCATTGGCCTCTTTTTGCTCCAAATCAGTCTCTTTTTGCTCCGGATCATCACTAAGACTTACTTTGACTCCAAAAAGGCCTTAAGAATCCATTTTTAGCCAATTTTAACATTATTGACCTGAAATAGACAAAAACACAAATAAGTACTAGAATGGGTAAATAAGATAGATAAAGGTCCTAGAATACTCAAGCTTAAGGGGTTTAAAAATGTGCTTTTCAGCGCTCATTAACCAGTTCACTGCCTCCCTTTCCATCATTAGCTACTTCATCATCTCTGGAGGGAGAGTCAAGATGGATGATCTCCTCAGTTGGTGGAGTTTTATCAGTGGCAACAGACGTAGGGGGAACAATGGTGGTGATGAGAGGTACATTCAGAGGACGAACTTGTGAGATCACCCCTGAAACTGCAATCTCATTGCACTCAATGAATATACTCTCAGTACAAGCAGGGAGTGGATCTTTATAAGCGTTGGGTGGGTCAATGTCCAGGGAGGCATCTAACTTGTCTAGACTCGCACAGGAACATGATTCGCCCTCAGGGGGAGAACGGTCAATAAAACCGAGAGAAGAGTATGTGAAGAGCCTTCATGCCACCATCAACTCTGCCTATAACATTAAGCAGAGTGGTGCATTCATTTGAGAATTTATTTTCAGAGACGGAATGTGTTAGTCGTTCGGCAACCAGAGTGCACTGAAGGTTCCCCTTCTCAACCTTCAAAGTATCTCTCTCTGTCTGCATGACATTCTTCTCTATCTTCAGGACATCCAGCTCGTTATGAAGAGAATCTCGCTCATTCCTCAGAGCAACCCTCTCAGCCTTTAAAGCATTAATCTCTCTTTCAGAATCATTCAACTTGGCCAACAGCTCTGAGTTCTTGGCTGTGATCGGTTGATCAACTATACATCAACCTTCGCAATAGCACGAATTATTGTAAAATAGGGCTATTGGTCGGGTAAGTCGAACCACTGGGACTGCGCTAATCTATGGCAACCTAAGTGTCTAGAGTCATTTTAGAGTGATAAGGGGTGCTCATAGAGGGTTTGTTTTGTTTGTCACTAAACTACAAACTCAGAATGCATAAAACAATAAAGTGAAGGAGATTAAAAGAGAAGATTTAGAGAAGGAAGTCTAGGGAAGTGAGTCCACTCCAAACCTCTACACAAGCTAATTATATGATTAATTAGGGGAATTAATGTAGAAATGACCTTGATATATAATAATACATGACTACTATAATATCTTCAAGAAATTCAATTAATTAAAGAGTAAGAACAACCTATCAAAGCTTCACATGGTTGAGTTACCCAAACTAAGATACAACCCTAGACATGCTCACTAAGCTAGAGATTGTCAAACAATTAATCAATTGGTGGAAGCACATGATATCAAGTCACAAGATTAACTCATCAAAAGAAATTCTTAAGCATGGATTAACAAACTACTCAAAACCATGCCATTAAAACAGTTCCATAATCTTAGTTCCATTGTCACTATGAAACTATAAGCCATACAACTATGAGATTAAATAATCTAAGACAAGAGTATGTAAATCAACATAGTCATTCAAACATTCAAAATCTTCATTACAATTTGTAACATGCTCTAGACCATGGAACTAGCCAAATATACATTTCATTCCCCAAAATAAATCAAAAACTAGACATGCTTACAAGGTAGAGCTTCATCACCTCCCTAGATGGAGGTTTAGTTACCCATTGATGCACTAGAGGAAGGAGGAATCAAAGCCTTGACCTCCATTTTCGAGCTCCCCTCTTCTAGCTCCAAGAACACACCTTTCTTGCTCTCTTCTCTCTCCTCTATCTTGTAGAATGAAGCTTAATGTATTGTGTGGCTTCCCTCTCTTATCTTCTAGAGATAAGGCTCTAGAAACCCCCACCAACCAACATCTCCAACCAACCATTAAAGAGGGAAATTGGAATTGAGGAACCCAAGATGCAAGTGGCTGAAAATGGGCCATTTCCGGATGCAATTCTGCCTTAATTTCGAGCACTCGAAATAAGGGCTCGAGCACTCGAAATTGGAGCAGAATGCTCCATTCTTGCCTTGCTCCGCCCAGACCTATTTTGGTTAAACAGCCATAACTTTGCGTTCCAAATTCCGAATGATGAACCGTTTGAAGATTTGGAAAGCTAATTCAGAGCTTTAAATACTTCATGGTTTGGTGGAGATCCAATTCTCAAGGATGGTTGGTAGAAAATGAAGATCAAGGCAGAATTTCATTGCTGCCAGGCAGTTCTGCGCACCTCTGGTAACAAGGCCATAACTCTCTGCTCCGAGCTTCGAATGATGAACCGCTTGAAGATTTGGAAAGCTGATTTAGAGTTCTAAATCTTTCATGTTATGATGGAAGTCTAGTTCTTGAGTTTGGTAGGTCAAAATGGTGAACAAAGTTCGGACTTCACTGCTGCCAAAAATTCAGCTTTTGAGCACATTGTTGATCAAAAATCCACAAGGGCTTATTTTTGCTCCCTTTTTGCAATTAAACCTGAAAATGCATAAAAAAAACACAAGTGAAGATAATATACTTTATTAAACAAACAACGGACTTAACTAATGCAATTTAAGGCGCTTGAATATACAGTATTCGGCGCTTATCACACCCCCAAACTTACATTTTGCTAGTCCCTTAGCAAAACTATAATGAAAAACTTAATGAAAAGACAACTATGGGCATGCTACTATAAAAATATCATCCATGGTAAAATGAGATATATACATGGTTCAAAAATAACTTGAAACAGAAAAAAAGCTGGAGATGGGGTCATTGGGAAGACTACCTTGCATATATGAAACATTGATACAAAAATTGGCTAAATACATTTCCACATACATGCATCAACATCAAAGTGTATATAAATAACTCAATTATCATCTCTTGAATGGAAATCAACTCTAGCTTCAGTGAAAGTGAATTGGATTCTCAACATGCGGCTTTTACTTTCTTTTCCAATTCCCAAGCACAAGTTTTCAAATCATTGAATTCCCCTTTAAATGAGGTCCCTAAGGCATGATTTTATTTACAAGACAACTTTTGTTGCTTGTTGACAATTTATTACAACTCAAAAGCGAAACATAGAATAGTTGTGCAATGCTGAAGTCCCTTAAGCTTTCTAACCAACCTATGTAGCAAGCGTTAGGCCAACAACTCCCAAACCAGATGGCTTTAGGGTGTTAAGTGTAGAGACACTCCTAGGGCTTAATAGCTCAAGTTGGAAAGGCTACGAACTCCAACGAACCATGCTTATTACAATCTTTTTGAATGACCGTGCAATGTTTAAGTCCTTTAAGCTTTCTAACCAACCCTTATAGCAAGCGTTAGGCCAACAACTCCCAAACCAGATGGCTTTAGGGTGTTAAGTGTAGAGACACTCCTAGGGCTTAATAGCTCGAGTTGGAAAGGCTACGAACGTCAACTGGTCATTATTTTCTTTCCTTTTCAGTTATTTATTTATTTATTTATTTTTGGAATGAATGGCATGCATGAGTTTGTGGTGAGTGAGAATGTGAGGTTGGTGAGGGTGGATACCGAGGGTGAAGGGGATAGAAGCCGAGGTTGGTTGGTTTGGGTAGGGTGGTTGCATGGTTGGCAAGGTTGGCGTGCATGATGGGAGGTTGATGTGCCGAGAGGGTGGCATGGGAGAGTAAGGTTGGGTTGTATGAAGTGGGTTATTTGGTTGGAGATGAGAGAGGAGTTGAGGTAGGTGGTGAAGCTTGAGGAGGTTGGTTGGTTGGTTGTGAGAGGGAAGAATGGTGAGGTGAGGAGGATAGAAGATGGTGGAGTTGCCGAGAGGAGAGGTTTACATGGGTTGGGAGATGTGTGTGATGGTAGGTGGTGTTTTGAGCACTCGGCAGGGGAGTGAGAGAGCTCGAATGGAGGGCAGTGAGCTCGGGATGTTTGGTGTGAGGAAGGTCGAGTAAGCTCGAGCACTCGAAATGCTTCTTCGAGTGCTCGAGAAACTAGCAGAGAGTGGAAATGGAGGTTTGGTGTGTGGCGTGGCTCGGGTTGAGAGAGAGAGAGAGAGGGGAAAGGTTTGTGGTGGTAGTGGGCTGTTTGGGTTGAGGGTGGATGCCGAGAAGAGAGATGGTTGAGTGGGTGTTGTGCATGGAGTTGATGTGAATGGTTGGGTGCATGGTGACTGGTTGGGTTTATTTTGCCGAGAGTGGTGTTGTGTTAGGTTTAGGTGGGTTGTGGGTGGCATGCATGCATGGGGTATGCATGCATGCATGGAGGCCGTGGGCTTGATGGTGGTGAAAGGTTGCCTGTTGGGAAGATGGAGGAGTTGGGTGGTTACATGGGAATTGGGTAGCGAGAGAAGCCGAGAGGGTGGGTTGTGGGTTTGCTGGTGGGATTTCGAAATTGGTTGTGGGAAGTGGGTTTGCCGTAGACATGCAGGGTGGTGAGGATGGTTGTCTACTGTGGAGGTTGGGAGGTTGATTAGCATGCATGGGGTGCAGCAGGTTGGTGTCGGGATGGTGAGGTGGAATGCCGAGAGGGGTGTTTATTGGGGTGATGGTTGGATGGTTTGAGGAGTGGAAGGTGGTTTCTGCCGAGAAGGGAGAGGGTGTGTGTGTGCGAGTTGAGAAAGTTTGGTGAGGTTGGGTTTGGGGTGAGATGGTGTGCATGAGGGTGGGAGATGGGAGTGGTGAGGGTGTATAGAGAGAGGAAGGTTGGTTTGGTGGAAGGGTTGTGTTGAGTGGAGTGCTGAGAGGTGGGAGGTGATTGAGGGTGGAGTTTGTGAGGTTGATGCCGAGAGTGAGTTCGAGGGCTCGGGATTGTGGGTTGAAGGCTTTTCGAGCACTCGAATGGGATCTTCGAGTGCTCGAAGATCCGGCAGTGGGTGCAGCACTTGGAGGAGGGCAGCTGCGAGCACTCAACATGGAGCTGAGATTGCTCGAAATTGAGGCAGAGGGTGATGTGTTGTTTGTGCATGGGTTTGAGGGTTGGTTTGGTTGGAGTTGGTGGGGAGAAGGGGGAAGTCGAGAGCTTGAGAGTGCTAGGGTGGGGTTGAGATGGTTGCATGGGAAGCCGAGAGGGATGGCTTGGAGTGTGGGAGCTTTGGTTGGAGATGAGAGGAATGGCAATTTTCGAGCACTCCACAGGGGATCTAGAGTGCTCGACAATTAGGCAGCGAGCAAGCTAAGGAAATGGTGAAGCTTCGAGCACTCGAAGCTTGGCCTACGAGTGCTCGATTCTGAGGCAGTAGCTGCGGAAGTTGGGCTGAAAATTTAGAGCACTCCAAATGGAATTTAGAGTGCTCTAAAATTGGGCAGTGAGTGCACGCAAGATTGGTTCACATTTAGAGCAGCTGCAAGGAAATTTGAGCACTCCACATGGAAATGGGATTGCTCAAAAATTGCAGCCAAATTAAAGTGAAGCTTGAAAACTAAAGCACTCGGCATGGAGCTTGAATGCTGTTGCATGGCCATGCATGAGCTTGCATGGATGGTTTAAGGAATGAGATCATTAATACATGGAAGCATAAAGAATTTGAGCAGTGGGCTCGGATAGGAAGGAATGCATGCATCAGAGAAATGCATGCAACCATGCATGAAATATAGAAATGCATGAAATGCATGCAAGCAAGGAATTTTGCGGATCATGATAAAATTTTTTTAGGAGCATGAAATTCCTATGCATGCAATGTTGATGGATTCAAGCCAATGTATGGGAAAAATTTAAACGTTGCAACATCCTCTCATTCAAATGGATGGAAAATTTGAAAAGAACTCTCTCTCTTTTTCTTTTTTTCTTTTTTTTCAAACTTTGCAATTTCTAATGCATGGAAAAATTGCCAACTTTCAGAACATCACACAAAGCATAGGTGGATGTAAGAAAATTTTCAAGCCTTTGCAACATCACACAATGCATGAATGAAATTTCTGGAGAAAATTTTAAACTTGCAAATTCATTCCATTCTAATGCATGGGAAATTTTGAAAGTTTTGTTTTGAAACCTTGCAATTTTTCAACTTTTTAATCATCTCAAATGCATGAAGAATTTTGAGAAAATTTTCAAACTTTTCATTGAAAATGAGAAAATATGCACATGAGTCGCATTGGAAAAATCTAATGAAATTGCTAGAAAGTGATGGAGACTTCCGGGAATGAAAAGTAGAGTTAAGAAGGTCCAAGAAAAATCAAATTTTTGGCTTTTCTAAACCGTTTCCCAGAAAATTTGCAAGGCACGAGCAATTTCAAAGAGAAGGAAGCTTGGAAATTGAAAGAATTGCTTCCCTTGAGTTGTTAAATTTAATGTCGATAGCTAAACGAAGTTAGAGCATGTACTAATCCTCAAAAATCTTGATAGCTAGACACACCGAGATCAGGTTAGTCCTCCTTACCCTATACCATGTCTCTCAAGAGATTCAAGCTTCCCCAAATAGGATAATTCTTTTAAAAGCGAAGAAGGAAGAGCTTGAAGACAAAAGTGGAAAAGAGGTAGCGGAAAGACCTCAACCCACTCTTCATCCTCAATGAAGAACTTTGGATTATGTAGCGGCTGATTTGGATTAGGGAAAGGTGGATCAAATGAAGGCACATCAAGCAAAGACTTGTGAAGGGCCATATTGAGCACGGGTATGCTCGACCAATTATCCTTCAGAATTTCAACATCCTCCTCACACTTATCCGGCGGCTCAGGCTCAATAGCTTGAGATAACTCAAGTAAAGGAATGAGAGGAGGTGCAAGCTCCCAAGAGAGGGATACATTTGATGCTGACCAAGGAAGAGAATGAATAGGTGGATGAATATTAAGCAAAGAATTCACCTCCGAAATGGAATTGTCAACATTAAAATCCTCACAATTGAAATAAGCCAAACAAGCTTTTAGAGGATCCTCCATTGAAGGAGGTGCATCAAGCAAAGGATTATTTAGGGGTTGTTCTGGAGTTTTAAAGGATGCAATCTCATCATATTTTTCCTCATTTTTAACCACAAATTCTTCCATTTTATGAGTGGCAACAATTTGATCTTCAACCACCATTTCATCATTTTCACATGTAATAACCACTTGATCATTCTCATGATGAAAGTTACTAGGAGTAATCTCATCATTCATAGAATTTTCTTTTGGATTGGCCATAAATTCAAATGAAAATGTTTCCTCCTCTTCATGATTTTTAGCATTAATCCTTTGTTGAATTTGAGATATTTGGTCATCTATCATTGCACTAACTTGGGACTGGTGATATGGTACCACTTGATTGATAGACTCTACTGTGGATTGCATGCTAGCAAGGGAGGCCAATAGTTGATTGTTGGAGTCCATCATTTGCGTGTGCATAGACTCCATTATTTGTTTGTTAGCAACAATTAGCTCATCCAATGGAGACGGTGGAAAAGGAGAAGAGGGCTGGAAATAATGATCATTGGGTTGAAAATTGGCTTGAAAATGTTGCCCATGAGATTGTGGGGCTGAATTTTCTATGTCATGCCACAAGAAATTTTGGTGATCTCCCCTACTCGAGTCATAACCATTGAAGTATGGATCACTACCCGGTTCAGAGAAATTTGCATTTGGTTGCTCTAGATAAAAATCCGAGAATTGTCTCGTTGGAAGACAATCTCTTGTATGATGTGTATTACTAGAGCAAAAAGCACAAAACGCATGTGGTGTGTAGAATTGAGTTGGAAGATAACTACCCTCTATCTAGGACTTAAACATCAACAACACACAACATAATCAACACAACAATTCTTTATCATCAACTTCACATACAATGATCCCTTTCTGCTCAATTATCAACAAGATAGGAAATAAATGGCTACGACAAGGACCGATGCTTTGCAATATAGTAAAACAAAAATAGCCTCGACAAGAGCTTCACAAATAAATTAACTACTTCTAAGCTTAACACATGCACAATATCCACAATTCAAAACTAGAAGTCACGAGACTTACCTGGGGTCCTCTAGACTTACAATTTGCTAGCAATCCCACGGCGAGCTTCGAGTCTCTAGAATCTTACAACACGAAGATGATCAAAACACACAAGGAATATTCACAAGACACAATATTCACAATCAAACTAAAATTAACCCTAGAACTTTGGTCGCTAAACCGTTTGCAATCCCCGGCAACGGCGCCAAAAATTGATCGGTTGATCAACTATACATCAACCTTCGCAATAGCACGAATCATTGTAAAATAGGGCTATTGGTCGGGTAAGTCGAACCACTGGGACTGCGCTAATCTATGGCAACCTAAGTGTCTAGAGTCATTTTAGAGTGATAAGGGGTGTTCATAGAGGGTTTGTTTTGTTTGTCACTAAACTACAAATTCAGAATGCATAAAACAATAAAGTGAAGGAAATTAAAAGAGAAGATTTAGAGAAGGAAGTCTAGGGAAGTGAGTCCACTCCAAACCTCTACACAAGCTAATTATATGATTAATTTGGGGAATTAATGTAGAAATAACCTTGATACATAATAATACATGACTACTATAATATCTTCAAGAAATTCAATTAATTAAAGAGTAAGAACAACCTATCAAAGCTTCACATGGTTGAGTTACCCAAACTAAGATGCAACCCTAGACATGCTCACTAAGCTAGAGATTGTCAAACAATTAATTAATTGGTGGAAGCATATGATATCAAGTCACAAGATTAACTCATCAAAAGAAATTCTTAAGCATGGATTAACAAGCTACTCAAAACCATGCCATTAAAACCGTTCCATAATCTTAGTTCCATTGTCACTATGAAACTATAAGCCATACAACTATGAGATTAAATAATCTAAGACAAGAGTATGTAAATCAACATAGTCATTCAAACATTCAAAATCTTCATTACAATTTGTAACATGCTCTAGACCATGGAACTAGCCAAATATACATTTCATTCCCCAAAATAAATCAAAAACTAGACATGCTTACAAGGTAGAGCTTCATCACCTCCCTAGATGAAGGTTTAGTTACCCATTGATGCACTAGAGGAAGGAGGAATCAAAGCCTTGTCCTCCATTTTCGAGCTCCCCTCTTCTAGCTCCAAGAACACACCTTTCTTGCTCTCTTCTCTCTCCTCTATCTTGTAGAATGAAGCTTAATGTATTGTGTGGCTTCCCTCTCTTATCTTCTAGAGATAAGGCTCTAGAAACCCCCACCACCCAACATCTCCAACCAACCATTAAAGAGGGAAATTAGAATTGAGGAACCCAAGATGCAAGTGGCTGAAAATGGGCCATTTCCGGATGCAATTCTGCCCTAATTTTGAGCACTCGAAATAAGGGCTCGAGCACTCGAAATTGGAGCAGAATGCTCCATTCTTGCCTTGCTCCGCCCAGACCTACTTTGGTTAAACAGCCATAACTTTGCGCTCCGAACTCTGAATGATGAATCGTTTAAAGATTTGGAAAGCTAATTCAGAGCTTTAAATACTTCATGTTTTGGTGGAGATCCAATTCTCAAGGATGGTTGGTAGAAAATGAAGATCAAGGTAGAATTTCATTGCTGCCAGGCAGTTCTGCGCACCTCTGGTAACAAGGCCATAACTCTCTGCTCCGAGCTCTGAATGATGAACCGCTTAAAGATTTGGAAAGCTAATTCAGAGCTATAAATCTTTCATGTTATGATGGAAGTCCATTTCTTGAGTTTGATAGGTCAAAATGGTGAACAAAGTTCAGGCTTCACTCTGCCAGAAATTCAGCTTTTGAGCACATTGTTGATCAAAAATCCACAAGGGCTTATTTTTGCTCCCTTTTTGCAATTAAACCTGAAAATGCATAAAAAAACACAAATGAAGATAATCTACTTAATTAAACAAACAACGGACTTAACTAATGCAATTTAGGGCGCTTGAATATACAGTATTCGGCGCTTATCAGGCTGCAGTTGTCATTTCTGCCTAGACAGATTTGTTAAGGCCAAGGAGAGGGCTTTGATCCTCTTGTTCGCCATTTCCAGATTTCTTTGGAAAGTGATCATCCCAAACAGAGTCTGCATAAAGACGTAGGCGTTCTGGTAAGTACAAGAGCGAAGTGATCTAAAAAAAATGAATGAATGGAAGATGATATAAAAAAAAAAGAGCTACTTCAATAGCGGCTATAGGGAAGCGATGGAACATTTCATTGCAAGTCATTTTTTCTTGGGTTTAGAGATCCTGAGGGGTCCAAATGCCACTATAGAAGGTAAAGGAGGTGGCAAGGTCCATGAAAACAGAGTTAGTGGAAGCCACGATTGACCCATCCTCCCGTTTGAATAAGGGATGCCATGGGACCACTGGAGGGGAAAAGATAGCAGTTCTAGTAGATTCGCCCTCTGGGATGGTCACCTGATGAGAAGGGAGAGTGGTGATGACCCTGTAAGTCTGGACCGTTCTGGCTGGAGAAAGGTCATTCTGGTTAGAACCACCCTCGGGTTGAGGCCTTTTACCCAGGCTCTTCTCTGAGACATTAGGTTGAACAGGAGAAGACCCTTCGGCATTCTGAGCAATAGGCGGAGTTGTTTTATTTAGAGTATCAAAAGGTTCGTCATTTGGAAGGTTAGATTGAACTTCCATTGAAGTGGATGCAGGGGGCTCAATGGTAGGATGCTCAGCATGCTGAGCTGTATCAAGGACGTCTGGAATTGCTGCAGAGGTGGCCGGGGTAACTGCAGGAGCATTTGCAGAGGAGGGTCTTCTTCTTCTGCTGAACGAAGGGATTTGGATATGCTTTATAGTGGCACCAAGAATGGATATGTCAGAATGGTTGTCCGGTATAAACAGGTCAGTGGTAGAAGGGATGTCGTTCAGAACTTTCTCCTTCAGAAGATCAATTCTAGACCTACAAATGCTATAAACCAGTTCGTCATGAGGAATGCTAAGGCAATCACAAAGAAAAGTGCAGAAACGAGGAAGGTAAATTTTATAGAGGCAATTGGTCAGATGTTTCTTGTATTTCTTATATAGAGGAACGGAACACTCTCCAAAAGTGGTCGGGATGGGGAAAGTCTGAGCGAATGGAGTTTGCCAATTTCCACTGACCCCAATTAAATTCTTTCTCCAACCCTTTTCAGATGAGAGTTTGTCCGTACAGATAGATCGTCTCTCGATGGGAAAGAAGTGAAAGTACATATTATTGGTTTTAATATTGATAACTCGGTAGCAGAGAAGAAGGTCAATAATGTCTAAGTCCAGACCCCTATCGCGGTTTAAAATCAAGAGAACCGATACTACTCTAAGGAAGTTAGGGTTAACCTGGAGAAGGGAAAGCCCTAATTTGTTGAAGACATAACAGAAGAACGGGTGTAAAGGAAACCTAAAAGAACAGAGAAGAGGAACTCCCCTGGGAAAAGACCTTCACCAGATCTCTCGTCTAAGCCGTCGGGATAAACCCTAAGGGAGACATCGTGAGGGATTTCGTTCCTTGAGCGAAGAGCCTTTAAGTCAGGAGCCATAATAATGGTGGAGGAGATTCTTAATTTTAGATTTTCTTTATTTCAAGGAAAGTAAATAAAGAATAAAGCTTTCGAAAAGTAACAAAGAATCAAAACTAACCTTAGAGAGGGGATTTGCTCAATAAACCACGGCAGAATGAGAAACAGAGTTGCAAAGTAAGGGTTCACCGGAGAGGTAAAAGAAAGCTCACTGGCGAAGACTGGTTATTGGCAGAGATGATTAAGAGAGATGATGCTTGAAGGCGGAGATGACAAAGGCAGAGTAAAGTCAAGAGCTTGAGGTTTGAGGTTTTAAAGAGAAAGTGGTTCGACGGCAATGATGATGCTTCAAATCCCAAAGCGTGGGTCTCTAAGCCAACCATTTATTTCCCCACGTAATCACCTCGAGCAGTCTCATCATGATTAGATCCCTTTGATAATCTCATCCTAATTAATTAGGGAGAGATTATGGGGGCAAATGAGGATACCAAAAATAACATGGGCCGGGTACGACCCAAATAAATGGAAACGGGTCTAAAAGCAACACTCTAGTCAATCGAATCCTCACTTATTGGGCCAAAGACTGGAGGATCAGTCCAGAAGCCCGATCTTAGAGCAAAGAGAATGGGCCTATATCCATAATGAGCCCAGCATGAAGAGTTAGTTAGGAAGCTTCTAAAATGTTTGTAGAAATCTATAAGTAGACTGAAAAGAGAGGGAAAAGGGGTTAGAAAATTTTCTTGAAGTGTAAAATTATTCCGTCCAAATTGAGAGAGAATTTTTTTTGCATCTTCAGCTACATTTCGACATATGACAATCAATCGAACAAGACCAATTATTGAACTAGTGAAGATTTTATTCTCCAAATTTCCTTCCAAATACAAAAACAAACTTGAACTGCACATAATTACCGGAAAAAAATTTAACTACACATTAAAATACCATCAATAACAAAGTTGAAACTTTAAATCATTCAAGTGCAATTTTTAAAGAGTGACTTTTGATAGTGATACTCTTTTCGACTGATTCTATCTTTAAAAGGTAAAAATGAGTCAAAATTTTCGACATGAACAATTAATATGGGATGGAGATAGTAACCAAATCAAACAATATAAAAATGAAAACCATATCATGATTAAAACCAAGTCAAATGACCAAAAAAAAAAAAAGAAAAAAAACACAACTCCCCAACAAGACTGATTTAACCAAATGCAACCCTGTGCAACATTGAAGTTAGCATGTAAAACATATCATTTCAGTAAGGAAAAAATATATATATTTATCATTTCAGTAAATTGATGATTGAAACATATTATTTCAGTAAGGAACAAAAAAAATACATTTATCACTTCAGTAACCTGATGATTGAAACATATTATTTCAGTAAGGATAAATATATATGTTTATAGTCTTGATAGTTGTTGATGCAACTAACCCAGATATATACCAAACAATCTAGAAAATACAAACATATAGCATATATTATTTGTTTGATTTATGACATACTGAAAATAGATAAGAGAAACAAATCACAATACCCATACCAAAAGAAAATAAAACACATTGAAAAGTGTGATGCAAAAAAACAAATATAAGAAATACATTTTTCTCAACCCACAAACAATCCCAATCTTCAACGAAAACGGAGCATACACAAAAGTAGAGAATTTCATTTAGATTAAAAAGTTGTAACTATTGAGAACTTCAAGAGGTGATCATCATATCATTTTCAACTTGTAATTGATGAAAATTCTATCAGTTGAGAATTCCAAGAGTCCCAAAACTGCAAATGATAAAATTGAATTGCAATCAATTGTTAATGAATTATTAGATTTAACGACACTTTTTTTCATTTTTTTATTAAAAAAATGAAACGGTTGAGAATTCCAAGAGGCCCGAGAGTACAATCAATTGTTAATGAATTATTAGATTTAATGAGACTTTATTGAACTTTTTGTATTAAAAAAAATTGAAAAATGTTAAGATATTAGAGAAAGTTCTTACACTTTTAGAATAGTGTGTGTGTATATATATTTATATGGATATAAATTTGTATGTATATACTAGCAAGAGTGCATGTGCATAATGCATGTGATAAAAAAAATCATTGGAAAAAAAATATTACATTTAAAATTTTTTAAAATTATAAAAAATAATAAGTTGAAGAATTTAAGTGTAAAAATGAAATATGTTATAATGTGCTATCATATAAACCACTATATATATATTTGTAGAGACATAGTAATATTGTAACACATCATAAACTGTTATATTTTTTTTTTTCTTGTCTTTTAAATATTTCTTTTTTGAACAGTTCACATCTTAAAAACAAAACAATAATTATGAATATATACATTATACTTGGCTTGCAATCATAAGTCTAAAATATAGTTGTCACAACTTGCATATTCTTCCCAAATTTTCTTCAGTAATTTATTCTTCACAAATTCTCATAAATTACCCTAGAAAAGATCTAATACTTAATCATTTCAGTCCCCAAATTGTTGAAACCTACAAAAAAATAAAAATAAAAATAAATAAATAAATAAAATTTAATTTAATACAAAAAACACCCCACTGAAAATGCCAAAACCTTGTGTATTTTTTTTTTTTCTTTCTTGAAATCGAATGATGGAAAGTCCATTGCATCACAACATGATCCACTTAAGGGAAAACAAGATATTTGAGTTGTTATATTCATATTCAATGTGAAAAGGATTATATTTCACCTTAAATGGAGCCTGACTTCCTAAAGGCTTATGAGAAAATTGGAGAATTAATTTATTCAATTCTAAAAAAATTTAATATGTAACATATAACTATCACAAATTCGATCATGAATTAAAAATGCAAACACCAATCACTTGCATGACAATATTTCTCCATAAATAATATTTCTTCTTACTTGAAGAGTTTTAGTATTTAATATTTCTTCTTACATTTTTTTGTTTTGACAATTAATTATAATTGACTAATTTACTCCATAAATCATATTACTTGAAAATAATTGCAAACATGAAAGTAAGAACTGGCTTAAGTTATCCAATAATATTACTACCAGAGTACTTGACACCTTTATATCCAAATATCTTCAAGAATTTTCTGTAACAAATAAAATTTTATTTTTTTCAATTTTTTATTTCAGGTAACAAAACTTCTATATATAATTAAATAGAGTAATTTTATCGATAAGAACAAATTGGTTGGAGATACATATGAATAGGTGTGCATTATTTAAATCATATACCCTAGGAAGCCATGGAGGAAGAATTTGCATTGGAGGGTTACTTTTTTTCTGCCAAAAGAGAAAGAAGGAAAAAACTGAGATATTTTATTTTAGTACTAATATGTGAGAATGCACAAATATTATTAAGTTAATAAAAAACGAATAACTTGGTAGATATATATATATATATAAGAAATTATTGGAATTGAAATATGAAAAATGGAAGAAGAATGAGGATGCCAAATTCATTATAATAAACATTGCTACTTTGCTTATCATTGTCATGCCTACCTCGTGCACTCTCTTACCACCATTGCTATAGACGGTAGTAATGCATTGTATTAACAAGATTGTAATCTCATCTAAATAGATGAGTTTCATCACCTTGGTAACCGCGAAAATAACTATTTAGATTCAGGGTAACTCACAATACATACCACGTGATAATGAGCCATCATATAAATTAAGAAATATCTGTTAAGAAACTTTGTGAACAATGAACCGTCACATAATTTAAAAATACTATTAGTAATATTTTTAAAGAAAAATCGTACTTTTATTTTTCTTTTACATTTTTTTTTATTTATCTGGAATAATGTGAATTAGGCTCTATAATTTGTAGGGAGAAATTTTTTGAGAAGGAATGATTTCCTTTTTAAATAATGGGAATATTATAAATTTTTTTTTTCGTTTACATTTTTTTCTTTTTCTTTTTTATTTTATGTGTGAGAGTTAATTCTTTTTTTTTTTAAATGCCTGTATTTTTTTTGTTGAGTGTATTTATTTATTTTTGTTTTTAAACAAATATGGTACTTTTTTTTTTTCTTTTACATTTTTTTTTTTTTTGAATAATGTGTATTAGGCTTTAGAATTTTTAGAAAGGAACGGGTTCCTTTTTAAATAGTGGAAATATTATAGTATTTTTTTTCTTTTATGTTTTTTTTTTCTTCTTATTTTTAATTTGTGAGAGTTAAATAAGGTGATTTAATGACACATCATTAGAATTTTTATAAAGAAAAATTAGAAATAATATGAATCATAAGGGTTATAAATGAATTGAAAATAAATTGGAAGATAATTTTGGTGCATTTGGAGAGACTCCAAATCAGATGTAATGGCAAAAAACTAAAGGGTTGTAACATTTATATAGTAACATTTAAAAAGAAATAAATCATTGCACTTAATAGTAAGAAATTAAAGGGTTGTAACCTTTATAGAGACATTATGAATCATTATGTAATTAATATATATGTTAATAATTTTTTAAAAATTAAATTAAGTAAAAATGTTTGAAGTGGGGTGGGCATGCGTTTTAAAAACAAAAATGTACGGTTTTTTTAATTTTTTTTTTCCTTTTTCCTTTTTCGTTTTCTTTTTCATTTTCTTGCACGAATATTTTTATGCTTTTGTTTTTAAACAAATAGGGTACATTTTGTTTTTCTTCTACAATTTTTTGTTTTGTTTGGAATAATGTGAATGAGGCTTTAGAATTTTAAAAAAAAAAATGTATGTTTTTTTTTTTTTTTTTTTTTTTTTTTTTTTTTTTTTTTTAATAATTTGAATTAGGCTTTAGAATTTTTGGAAAGGAACCGGTTCCTTTTTAAATAGTGGGAATATTATAGTTTTTTTTTCCCTTTTATTATTATTTTTTCCTTATTTTTAATTTCTGAGAGTTAAATAAGATGATTTAATGACACATCATTAGAATTTTATAAAGAAAAATTGGAAATTATATAAATCATAAGGGTTGTAAATGAATTGAAAATAAATTGGACAATAATTTTGATACAATTGGAGAGACTCCTAATTAGGTGTAATGGCAAAAAACCTAAGAGTTGTAACCTTTATATCGTAACATTTAAAAAGGAAATAAATTATTACACTAATAGTAAGAAATTAAAGAGTTGTAAACTTTTATAGAGACATTATGAATCATTCTGTAGTTAATATATATGTTAATAATTTTTTAAAATTTAAATTAAGCAAAAATGTTTGAAGTCGGGTGGGCATGCGTCTTAAAAACAAAAATGTATGTTTTTGTTTTTTTCCTTTTACGTTTTTCTTTTTCTTTTTCTTTTTCATTTTGTTTCGTTAATATTTTTTTGTTTTTGTTTTTAAACAAATAGGGTACATTTTTTTTTTTTCTTCTACAATTTTTTGTTTTGTTTGGAATAGTGTGAATTAGGCTTTAAAATTTTTGGGAGGAAATTTTTGGAAAGGAACGGTTCATTTTTAAATAGTGGGAATATTATAGTTTTTTTTTTTCTTTTTATGTTTTTTTTCTTATTAAGGAGCATTACTTATTTGAAAGAGTTAAAAAAGGTGAATTAATGATATGTATAATTGAGGTTTTTAATAAATAAAATTTGAAAATTTTTTGACTCATTACGTGTAATGATTATGTCTCATTAAATTTTACGATATAACGGTTCCAAATGAAAAAATCTTTAATTTTCAGTTATTACATTTGATTGGGAATCTATACAAACGCACCAAAATTATCTACCAATTTATTTTTAATTTATTTACGTAATAAGAAAAAAAAAATTGAAAACATAATCATTACACGTAAATAAATTAAAAATAAATTAAAAATAAATTGGTAGATAATTTTGGTGCGTTTGTATAGATTCCCAATCAAATGTAATAACTGAAAATTAAAGATTTTTTCATTTGGAACCGTTATATCATAAAATTTAAAGAGACATAATCATTACACGTAATGAGAAGAAATTAAAGTATTGTAACATTTATATACATTATGAATCATTATACAGTTAATATATATGTTAACAATTTTTCTAAATTTAAAATAAGCAAAAATGTTTGAAGTGGAGTGAATGTATATTTTAGAAACAAAAAAGGTGTGTTTTTTTTTTTTTTTTTTTTGGTGAGAGTTAAATAAGGTGATTTAATGATACAACATTGAAATTTTTATAAAGAAAAATTGAAAATTGTTTGAATCATAAGGTGATTTAATGTTTAGTATTTAATGAAATAATTTTGTATTTTTTAAAAATCTAAAAATGTTAAGAAATTAGCAACACTTTTAGAAGAGTATATATATATAGATATGTCAAATTTGTGTATTTAACAACCATATCTTCACACTATTGCCTTTCTCTATCCACGATCATTGAGCGGCTTTTATTCTTTTATTTTTCCTTTAGTTTAAGCAAAAAATTATGCAGGAGGTTGATTCCCTTTTAAGGAGTCTGATGTGGCCAAACCATGTCACAGTTTGGTGACTATTTCGGAGATAAGATTTTGTTTATCTATCACTACTCTTTTCAATATTGATTATTAATATATATATTTGTCACCTTGGAAGTAGTTTTTTATTTATTTATTTTTTTTAATGAGATTTCTTGTGAGTTTTAACAAATAAAAAGGACAAGTCACATTATCCATTTAAAATCAAATTTTCATTAATTAAAATTAAATTTCTCCATACCATGCACCAAACTTTTATCCCATTTCACAAAGAAATATTACAATGCAATAGTGATGTCAGATTATTTTAATGATACAATATCACTAACTAATTAAATTATAAATACCACTACGTATGTCTCATGAATTGGGCATATATATATATATATATTTATTTATTTATTTATTTATGCTTATGTTTTGATTCGTTGATAATAATATTGGTGCACGTACTCCGACAACAAGTTTACTTTGAAAATTCACAAATATGTAACATATGACAATCGAAATACAATATTGTAATCAATGAGTTAGTGATCCACTATCAGACTCCTATTTCTCAAAAGAAGGGAAAGAGTTACATAACAATACAACACATTAATAATATTATTATATTTTCGATTTAATGACATCTTATATTTTAAGATAAAATGTAAAAAAATATTATTGAATTATGTCTGAATTTATAATTAGCCCACCTAACATATATTAGTATTTTGTTTTGTGTAATGCTTTGGCTCTTGAATTGTACAGAGGGGGGGAAAAAAATAAAAGAATAGCATGGAAAGTACATACGAAAGTGTACAGCACCGGATCTGGCTCGTCATCTGTCCACTTTCGTGTCCTTTTCTCCCTCTCAATCCCCCGTTAAAAGCCTCACACTTCGCTCATCTCTCACCTCCAGGAAGCATCTCCTTTTTCTCTCTCTCGCTCGCTCTCTTTCTCACACATACACACACATGATTGAACCTACGAGAGCAATCAGAGCAATTTCAGATTTACCGGTACATTTCTCTTTTTCATTTCTATCTATATGTATGTATATATGTATAATGTATACCTCTAATATCAAACCCTTGGTTTCATATATATGCGTGTAATTTTAATGTTCATATACATACTTGTAGTATCAAAACAATCTGTCGTTTTTAGTTTTGGGGGCTTGGAATTGCATGCGAGGAAGAAAATAAAAAGAGGAGATTCTGAGTTCTGACATATATATGAATGTATATATCAATTCATCCTATTTCTGTAGCAATGTTAACCTTTTAATTGAAATTTTATTGGTAAGGCTGTTATCAACAATATAAGGTTTGGCTCAGTTTCTCTGGAAGTTTTGAAAAAATTGAACCAAAAATGTTCTAAGTATGTAGCAAGATCATTAGTCAATTCGACTTGCATTTCTCAACTTCTAACCTAGTATAAGAGCCCACCGATTCTGAGTTTTGACATATTTGTGTGTGTACATCAATTCATCCTATTTCTGAAGCAATGTTAACCTCTTCATTAGAATTTTATTGGTAGAGCTGTAATCAATAATATAACAACTGGGGCTGTTTCATAACTAATTTTGTTGATGAACTCAGTAACTGGAGGATGGCATCTATTGATCTTGTTGGAAAAAGTATAAAAATGCTCTGATGAGCGCTAAAAAGTGCTCAATTAAACCCCTTAAGCTTAGGTATTCTAGGACCTTTATCTATCTTACTTTTCTGTATTAGACTAATTTCATGTTATTGCCCTTTTCAGGCACTTATCCCCAAAATAAGTTAATTCAGTCAAATAAGAGCTTAAAAGAAGCTAACTCAAGCTGGATGGAAGAAAGGAGCAAAGTGGAAGCAAAGTGTGGAAATTATCAAGTTCGATCGATAACAACATTCCTTCGATTGATCATAGCAAGATCGATCTAGGCATTTCAAGATCGATCCAAGCAACTAGCCTTATCCAAAAGATCTCAGCATGTTCGATCGATCGAATATATTCGACCTTATCCACACCTACCACCCCACCTACCATTTTTGTCTCTTTCCCAAATATCCCAAAATATCTCAGAGATTTGTCTTTATTCAAAAAGGCCCCGCCAAGGATGATCGATCTCTACAGCATTCGATGGATCTCACCTAAGTTCAATCGATCTTAAGAAAGTTCGATCGATCGAACCTCCTCAAGTCCGAAAAAGAAAATAAGTTCTAGCTTATTAAAAGTTGGCTCAGGGTGCAATCAATTCATGGACCATAGTGCACGAGTCCAGACCATTGGGGGTGACACTTGAGCCTCCTATATAAGGATTTTGAGCCACTTTTACATCATATCTCATATATCTTATCATAATCATGTATCTCATCTTGGAGAGGAGTTTAGAGACTAGAGGGAGCTTTTACACATCTTTGGGAGTTCTTCCATTCTTCTAGGGTTTCCATCAAGAAGGAGGTCATCCCTACCATGGAGATAGCCCTTGAGGGTTGGATGATTACTTCAATAAGTGGCTAAACATCTACTTGGGGCTAGAGTAGCCACTAAGTTTGCTTCCTAGACTTAGTGCTTTGTATATTTTTAGGGATTTACTTGTAACAAATGTTTTGATCTTGGATTTGTATATATATCTCGTGATTTTTACTTGATATGTATGGATTAATGCTTTCAATTGATTATGTATTTCTAATCATATGTCTATGTATGCTAGAATGGATGATTTATGTGTTTTTCTTTAGATTTAATGGAATTTATGCATCTCTATGTGTATGGATGAAATTAATATAGAGATGATCAAAACACAATGCTTAATTGAACACTCTTGCAATTTATTTGATGGTTCACACTTTTTCTTGATGGATTGTGCCACACCTTTAGCTTACTTAGTTTAATTTCCATGTCTTTAGTGTAGATGTAGTGTAATTGCTTTAGATTCATAGATAGGTGGATAATCTATTCTTGTTCCTTGGTGTTCCATACTTATGAATACAAATGGTGTATGTTTCTAGATAGTTGTGTTTGCATAAATTGTGATTTTATTGAATGGATTTTGGTATCATTTGATAGGTTGTGCTTTCCATTTGAATTGGCTAGACAATCTATACTTATTTGCCATCCATGCTTAGTTTCAATTAATATCACACACACCCACAAGTTACAATTCAATTTCCCCATTGATATACAATTGCTAGTGTCTAGAGAAGTCAAACTTAGTGGTGAGCTCTAGTACCCCAAGTCCTCTCCTCTATATCTTTTTCCCTACTTTCTAAATTGTTACTTTTGCTTGCTCTAATTTTAATTGCATCATACTTTAATCAACTAAACAATCCACTTTTGATCACTCGACATACTAACCCTATACATTGTTTCCATTATTAGTGCACCCACAATCCCTTGGGACGATTCCTACTCACCCTAACTATATTTTTAGTTAGAGGTAGTAGTGTCATTTATAAATTTAAAACTTGGCCACACTCTTTTGCACATCTTTTAAGCGTTGGTGCGATGACACACAAAGTTTTTGGCGGCCATTGTCGGGGAGTAGAATTGGCAATGCCGTGTTTTGGAAACAATTATGAATTAATACTTTTTTTATCATGTTTTTACTTTAATTTATTTTTAGTTACTTATTGTATTTGTTCTTATTTGGATAGGTGAATTGAGCAAAGGAAGTTGAACAAAAGAAAATTCAAAGCAAGGAGCTAAGTTAAGCATAAAAATGGCTAAAAATCTAAAAAATTGCAAAGCATAGCAAGGCTTGAAAATTGAAAATGAATTGAAGTTGCTTAAGGACCCTTTGTGAGATCTTTCTAACTCAATCTCTAGTTAAATCGTCGGCCCGCATGGAAGCATGTTTTTCACATTCTTAGATAGATCATGAGCCCGCGTGGAGGCAATTTACTTTTCTTTGCATGTTGTTCAAGCAAGGTAGCATGGGATCATTGTATGTGGAGATTTGTTGATTGATTTGTTGTGGGGGTGAAGTGATTGTTATTTGCTTGTTATTTGTTTAGCTAGTATATGCATAGTCGTAAGTCATTAAATCCTACTCTTGTCCCTCCTAATTTGCATCTTGAATCGATTGTTCGTAATCCTTGGGGAAGAGGTAGTTCTTATCACTCCATTTCACCAATGGAGGTATTGAATGACAACCATGTGGAGGACCTTGGTCACATATACTAACAAGACATCCTCCACCCTAATGTGCATCATGAAAATGTTCAAGTACCGTTAGGCATGCCTAGACCATTCATTCACCCACAACAACAAGGCCAAGTTGCATTAGGAATGCCTTGGAAAATTTTTGCTTCACAACCTCTTGTGGTTCAAGCTAATCAAGGTGTTCGTTTAGCACCACCAATTGTGAATCCTCCTATTGCTTTAAGAGGCCATTATGTGCCTAATGAATACAAAGCACCCACTTGCATTCAATTGCCCCCATTTAGAGCACATCACTATGAGATTAAGTCGCAAACCATTCAAATGCTTCCCAACTATATATCATGGACTTCCAAGTGAAGAACCTTACAAGCATTTGGATGAGTTTCTTGAAGTGTGTTCCACCGTGAAATACACGGACATGCCAGAAGAGGTTTTAAGACTTAAACTTTTTCCTTTCACCCTTAAAGACAAGGTAAAATTTTGGTTCAACAATTTTAGGACTTTTTCGATAACTTCTTGGGTGGAAATGCAACAAGAGTTCTTGAAAAAGTACTATCCAGTTTCGAAGACCAATGCCCTGAGAACTTCAATTAGAGAATTTTCTCAAGGGGATGGGGAAATGTTTCATGAGGCATGGGAAAAGTTTAATGATTTGCGTAGAAAGTACCATCATCATGACATACCTAAGTGGCAACTAGTTCAATATTTCTTTGCAAGTTTACCGGATAATCACAAGGGTATGGTTGATGTATCTATGGGTGGTTCTTATCTTGACAAGCATGAGCATGATGCGTGGCAATTGTATGAAAGTATGAGTGAGAATTCAATGCATAGATCCTTATCTTCTAAAAATGGTAGAAACCTAGGTGGAAGGAAGAACGTTGGCTTATATCAAGTTGACAATTCCAATGACATAGCCGCCTAGATGAAATCCTTATCTTAAAGGTTTGATTAATTTTTTATCATCTAAACTTCGGCGTATAAAGTAGCTTCCTCCCATAATCATGTTCATCATCGTGCATCTAATGAATCTTGCATGACTTGTTCAAGTGTTTTACATTCTACTTCCAATTGTCCACATGGACATGTGCAAAATGAGCCCCATGAGCAAGTCAATGCGACATCTGTTAACCAAGGTAATGGCACTTATTATAATTTAAGTTGGAGGAACCATCCAAACTTCTCTTAGAAAAAGCCAAGGAGAAGCTCAAACCCTCCCCAAGGTGGTTTTCAAAACAAGTATGTTCCACCACCAATGCAAAGCTAAGGTTCCCAAGGTTTTAGATCTTCTTTTCAATCATCACATGGAAATCAATTTTCTAATTCTCATTTTCCTAACCAATCATCATATTCTTAAGGAAATTCTAGGAGCCTCGCTTTTGAGGAGAAAGTGTTGACCGCTCTAGGCACTTTAGAGGCGAATACTCAATTGTTTCATTCCCATTCCCAATCCATTGCTAAGCGAGAAACCCAAGTCGGGCAAATAGCTTGTAGTTTGAATGTTAGAGAGAAAGGGAAGATGCATTTGAATGCACCACCAAAGCAACAATGTGTTGTGAAGACTCATTCCTCATCGGAAGGTCATACAATTGAGCATGTCGATACGGTGACAACTTTGAGAAGTGGGAGAATTGTTAACAACCAAGTAGGTATGTCCAATGAAGAGAGTGAACTAGTGCAACCAAAAGTTGACACCCATCCCGTTTCACGTCCTATTCCTTCTTCATTGCATGTGCATGATCCCTTTATTGAAAAAGTAATGGAAAATGATTTGAGCAAAGTTTTAAAAGATAAATTGAACAATAACTTAGAAAAGGATGTTAAAAATTTTTGTGTTGAAGATTCTTCAAAGAAAAATTTTGAAAAAGTTTTTGAGCCAAGAGCTCCATTTTCGGATGTCTTGAAAGGATCCATTTTGCTTGAAAAACAAAAGACCAAGACCAATGAAATCATTGAAATGTTTAGGCAAGTGAAGATTAATCTTCCACTTTTGGATGCAATTAAGCAAATTCCAGCTTATGCCAAGTTCTTAAAAGATCTTTGCATCCAAAAGAGGAAGAACAAAAGTCAAGCACCAAGAAAAGTGATCTTGACCGAGCAAGTGAGTTCTATTTTACAACATAACACTCTCCCAAAGTTTAAGGACCCCGGTTCACCTACTACTTCTTGCATCATTGGTGACCATATCATTAATTGGGCTCTTCTAGACTTAGGAGCAAGTGTCAACCTTCTTCCATATTCAATGTATGTCAAATTAGGCTTAGGAGACTTAAAACCAACGTTGATGGTTTTACAACTCGCCGACCGATCCATTAAAAAGCCCCGGGGTATCATAGAGGATGTTTTGATTAAAATTGATAAATTCTTCTTCCCCGTTAATTTCGCTGTCATAGACACGAAACCGGTTCCGAACCCCAAGAGCCAAATTCCTGTTATCCTTGGCCGTCCCTTCTTGGCAACCGCAAAGGCCAACATAAATTGTAGGACGGGGATAATAAAAATCTCATTTGGGCATATGAAAGTGAAGTTGAACATCTTTAATCTAACCCCGAATTCCATAGACAAGCATGAAGAAGTGTGTGTTGTTGAAAAATGCATTGCCAATGAATTTGATAAAATTGAGTCTCTACTTGATATTGAACATTCCCATGGTTTGCTTACCAAAAAGGATTCAAAGAAAATTGCTTCAAAAGCAAGGTTTGAAAGGGCATGGAAGCCCAAGAGTTATTTTGACCAAGGACTATCAATGTCTTTTGATCCAAATTCAATAAGTTCTCTAAAGAACCATTTCTTGGATGGAGTTCAAAGTGTTTTTCACCTCGCCAAGGAGGGGATGCATAACAAGATATTTGATTCGGGCTAAAAGAGCCCAACGTTTTGTTAGAGACGTTAAAGACTAGCAAATGCTTCGTAGGGTTTACAATCATATTCCTCCCTCATTTCTATTTTATCTTTCATTTCTTGTGTAATGACCTGGATTTTCACGAATATTTTTTTTCCGTTGTCTTTCCTTTCTGAGTTCAGTTCCTCTTCGCTTAGTGTCGTCTCGAGTGCTCTGGAGTGATTTTCGAGACTGTTTTATGTGAATTGACAACTTCCTTTGAGGACCGAGTCGTTTCCGCATTTTTCGTTTTTCGACACTATTCACTTTTCATCATTTTCCCTATTTCGTCCTTTTCCCTATCTTGTCTTTTCCCCGTTTGACACTTTGTTGGCGTAACCACACTTTTTGTGTTCAGAGTTGGTTTTTGACTTCATGTATCTCTATCTTGAGTGGTTTCCATGAAATACGTATCTTTACTTTTGCAAGAAAGTACTCTGGTTGCTCCCGGTGTCCATAGGGGCATGGATGCAAAGTTCTTTAAAAATTATTTTCTTTTATTTTTCGTAAATATCTTTTGAAGATATTTTATTTCAGGAGTTTTTAAGAAAATATTTTTGGAAGATATTTTCATTCAGGGCCATAAGTGCAGTTTTCACTTCTTGGAGGGGCCATTATGCAATTAATGAAAGTTATTGCAAAATGTCTTGTTTTGAGCCTGGATCCTCGTACGGGATTCATTTTCACATTTCGTCGAGTTGTGTACTCTTGGAATTTCCTCCTGGTCGATATTTTCCAGTTTTAGGGTTTTTGGCCCCGGTTTGCGCCAAACTTATTTTGGGCATAACATTCTGCTCGGGACACGGTTTTCAATGCCGTTTCTTCTGTTATTCATATTTTATCATTTTGAATCTTTTTCATTCACAAAGTTTTGCCATTTGAGCGCGTCTACTCAAATTTTACTTTTTCGGACCCGGCGGGGCCTGTTCGGGGCACTTTTTGAGATTTCTATAAAAGGGGGGTGAGATATTTCATTTTTCATCTTCTCCCCTCTTCATGCACAACCTGGAGCTCCCATGGCAGCCTAAGGGGTGCTGTCATCTTCTCTCTTCTCTTTTGGTTCACTTTTCCTTGATGGAAAGTCTTTGGCCTTAATGTTTGTTGTTCCCCTCGCCGTGCTCTACCTTTCCCCCTTATTAGAATTCAGTTTTGACCATTTCTTGAGTTTGGTTTTGAGGTCAAGTTATGATTTTGATGGGGCTTTCATGGGGGTTATGTTCATAGCGTTGTCCCCGACAAAACCTAGTAGTTTCGTCGGATTCAGAGCCGTTCCATTTTGATGGCTTTTGAGATTTTCATCTCAAATTAAGGTAGGGGATGTTCTAGGCTTTTGTGTGTGTTGTATTGAGTGTTTAGCATGATTATACAACTTAATTGCATGCCTTGTATTGATTCTAGAAAATTAGTATTAATTATTTCTATGTATGAAATTTAATTCACAAAGATGTGTATAACTTAGAATGGAATTGTAGCATACTAGAAAATCATGTTTTAATATGTTTGTTAACATATATTAAATTGGGATTAATTGAATAAGAATTGCATATTTTATTTAAGATTTATCTTTTGTGAAAGATTAAATCCCATGGCCGTACCTAGCATAAAATTGACTTGTGATATGCTTTTAAATTATGTCTTGGCATGTTGTTTAACATACTTTAATTTGAGAGCATTTGGACAAGTATGAAAATCTAGAGATTTTAATTAAAATGATTAATTAAAATCTAATTAAGGGTTCCATTGGCCTAATTAAGTGTTTAACTTGATATTTGTGATAACTATGACTTATGTTCTAGCATATGTTAATTTGGAACCATTTGATGTTGTTTTAGAAGTTAGGGATTTGATTATCATGATTTAATTAAATTCCACTTTATTGTTCTCATGACCTAATCGAGTTTTGATGTGGTGTATGTAATGGCTATGCTATATTGTTTATCATGTATTAATTGGAGGCCATTTGATTGAGATTTGAAACCTAGGGAATTTAATTAGTTTATTGATTAAATTCCATTTCTATTGTATTATTGATTAACTCATGTATTTGACATTGATAGTATGTTTAAAGCATGACTTTTGACTTATAATGGATTTATGAGTTATGTTTCAATATTGGATTATATTGTTATAGCGCGTAACGAATCGCGCTCTGAAGATTCGACATTGTCATCCTATAGTAGTTGTGGATTTAGAGCATGTGTTGTGTGGATACAATCTACTTGTGCATGAAAGGTGACTTAGTGCATTATATAAATTACGTATAAGTTGTGAACTTATTTGATTATTTTGGAGTCTTGGGACATTGTTACTGTGATATGGCTAAAGTTCAGCTTTAGTGCGGGAGGTATGAGTTCTCCCCAATTGAGATAGTGCGCACTAGGGTGGTCTTCCCAGCGGGTTAATGCCCGGAATAACCAATTTGTTGTTGGTTTAGTCCGAGACGTGATGTCCAAGTCTTCCACTATTTGTTTTCGCATTCAATTCCAAGTTATTAATCATGTTTATATTGTGACTGTGGTTTTGGCTATTGGCGATTTGATGTTGTTAAGTACATCCATACTAAATTGTTATATTTAGTTGATTTAGTATTTAGATTTCAAGTTGATAACTTTGAGAATCTATATCTAGCTGCTTTGTGTAAGCATGTTTCTAACTAGTTACTTTGTGTAAGCATGTTATATCTTGTTGCTATTTGTAGCATGCTCTTGTGTTGTTGAAATTGCATAAATGATGTGTTTTATGCTAGAAATGATCTTAGGTAGCTAGGATGCTCCCTGAGTCTCACCTTTGATATAGACGTTAGGTGGAATGAACCACAATGATTAAATCATGTACACTTGTAAAATGTAGGTCGATGCATGCTCATTTCCTACGAGTAGCTTTATGTTACTCACCCCTACGATACTAGGGCATATTTCAGGTACAGGATATAAGATTGGAGATTGCAATTGCTTGGGTGATTTGCTGAGTTGAGCTTTTTTAGAAGCATTCTTGTTCACATGCAAGTGTTAGCATGTTCATGATTTGTCTATGAAATGTAATTTTTCTAACTTGGAGGTTTGACATGTCAAACGTTGTATATGTATTGTAATGAGGCCATAGGCCATTGTAGCACATCTATTTTATCATATTACATACACTTGCATGCTCACTTTGGCAAACAATACCTTCCTTGATGAAACAAAAACTCTAAGTAGCATTTTTAGGGAGTTTTACCCTATTCTGTTCCAGGGGCATTTCGAGTATTTCACAATGCGTTTTTTTCATTTTTCCTTGCGAGCCACGTAGAAAAATTGATTTTGAGGGGGGTTTCTTTTTGTGTTTTTCCAGAAAACATCATCTTGGCCCTCAAAAATCCATATTTTTCTAGAAAATCCTTGCTGCCAGGTTTTGCAAATTTTTAGTACAAATGTAGTTGGTACTATTCATCGATTTTTTTTTGAAAATCGTCACGACCGATCCAAAACTTCCAGAGGTCTTGTGGGTGTATTTTAAGATTGCATTTTCAATTTAGGCAATTTAAAAACCTCCCGAAGCCCTATTTCCAAAACTTAGGCAGTAGCTCAGATTAGTTTTTTTCCTCTTGACCTGATTTTTTTGGGGGCATTCTGGGCATTTTACAATGCATTTTTTTTTGTTTCCGTCTACAAGTAGGGTAGGAAACTTGATTTTAGGGGGAGTTTCTTCTTTGAGTTTTTCCAAAAAAGTCCGTTTAGATTCCCGTTTTTACTCTCAGTTGCAGCAGTGGTGGGTTGTCCTCGTCAGGCCGCCACGACATCATTTTTGTTTTTGACCTTTCTCCCTCGTCCGGACTCCAAATTGAGTAAATTTTTTTTTTAACTTGACTAATTTGTCATTGTATTTCCAGTGGTGTGCTCGATAGCACCTGAATCCACTTTTCTGCAAAATGACCATTTTGCCCCTAGGTTCTTTTTGTCTGTTTTTGAAACGACACTTCTGCATTTGTTTCCTTTGGGTTCTGTGACCTCATTGAGGGTCACATTGGTATCTTAGAGGCACATTGTATCTCTAGAGACTGTTGTTTCACCTTTCACTTCCGCATTTCGGATCCATTATCGGGTCATCTTTTGGTCATCACTGACGCACCGGGTTTACAAAACTTGGGCCTTCACATCTTACGTCGTCTAGATATATTATGGGTTCATACACATTGTTGGGGATTTTGACTGGGAATGCCTGCACTTTCATTCTGAAAATAAACATTTTGTGCCTGTTTGATCGATCTCAAAAGAGATTCGATCGATCGAACTTCATTTCTGCATCAAACCTGTATATTTTACCTCTAAGTCCTATCGTGCGAAGTGTTTTGTGATCGATCTGAAATTCCAAGATCGATCCAACTTCGTCTTGGATCGATCTTTACTTCCAACACTTAGAAAATTTTTGAACCCTGTATAAAATAGCTCTTTGTCTGATCGTTCAAACTTGTTTGCAGGTTTCTAAATGTTCGATCGATCGAAGTATCTTTTTGATCAATCTTGGAGTGATCGATCTATGCCCCTTTATTGACTTTGACTTTGATTGCATTTGGATTTTTAATGTTTATTTCATTTGATTTCATTTCATTTTCAAAACCTCAAAAAGATTTTAATTTTAATTTTAATTTTTATTTTCATTTTAAAATTCTCAAAATCTAAAAATATATTTTCTTTATTTTTATTACCAAAAAAATTTTCAAAAAGTTTTTTATTTTATTTTATTTTTCCAAAAATACAAAAATTTTTGAATTTTGAATTTTTAAATATTCAAAATTTCTAAAGAAAAAAAAAAAAAGAAAACAAACAAAACATGTTTTACAAGGTTAGATCGATTTGAGTTCTTTTCAGATCGATTTATGTTCGATCGATCGAAGATATTTCTAGATCGATCGAACATGTCGGAGGCAATTTTTAAAATAAACACCAAGGGTCATTTGGATCGATCTCAATGATCGATCCAAGACCCTAGCTTCTCTCCCACCGCTGCGGCCCACCTTCCCAACCTCCGGTGAGCCTCTGGCGACCTTCCACAAGCTTCGAAACTTCATCTCCCATCTCAGATCTCATCTCTCTCTCTCGGACCACTTCTCTCGTTGAGTTTTGGTAAGTTTTAGTTGTATTTTTAGATTTCAAGCTTCAATCATATGTTTTAGATGCTTTCCATGATAGATCTAAGATTCTATGTTTTATTTCTTGCCATTTTTGATGTTTTGATATGTATATATATGTGTATATATATTTTTGCATATTGTCATTTTAAATCCGATTTTGGGGGTCCTAAGTGACCATTTTTGTGTTGTTAAGGTGTAGAAGGACCCACAAGCTTGCTTGGGTACCCCCCCGTGTCATCCACGTCATAGATCTGTGACTTTTCAAATTTCCCGAAGTAGTTTGATCGATCAAAATTTTCTATGATCGATCATACAAAGATCGATCAAACTTAGTCCTGATCGATCTCACTCAAGTCATGATCGATGGAACTTCATAGAATTGCATATGCACACTTCATACACCATTCATAGTGTTCATGCTAGTTTCTTCATACCCAATGCCTATGTTTTCCACATTGGATGCATTCCAAACTTATACTGTTTAGCATGTTTCACTTAGTCATTGTTTATTTGGCTGTATGATCACTTACGTAGATTCATGATTATTATTCTGAGTTGTCTATCTTATTTGACATACATGTTTCTATATGTGTGTTTCAAATCTTTATTATCTGATTGCTGACTTTACAAGTGTTTCTTTTCTGTTTTGCAGGCTATGGCATGGGTTAAGATAGTCGCCCGTCGACATTATCTGAGGAGGGTACGACAGCGTATAGAGGAACCCGCAGAGCCCTCTCATGCCCAGGATTTAAAGCAGGCTGAGTAGCATAAGTAGTTAGAGGAGCTAGAGGACTAGACAGGACCTTCTCATGTTCAGGACCCACCTCCTGAGCCAGCTCCAGCTTAGTCCTCATCATCTGATTCTAGATTATAGTCTTCAGATGCTACATCTTCCTCATCTTCAAATGAGGCTGAGCATGTACCTTTTTCTTCTCCACCACTGGCACAGCCTAGCCAGGCTCAAGACTGACCTGTCTGGAAGTTTAGACGTCTTTCAGTGGCGCATGAGTCCGTATTTGATATATCTTTCTTTGCCCGGTTAGTCTTGACTCTAGTAGCTTTTGAAAACATCGAGCGGCGCGACATTTCAGCTATTCTAGCACTAGTCACTTATCTAGTCTTCCCGTGGCTAGTTCGGATGATCTTCCACAACCTCTGACCGGCCCCGGGTAACCTATCAGAGCTGCAGACCACCATAGATGGCTACCCCATCCGGATTAAAGTTGATACATTAGCCAGATCTTCTCGATGCTTGCATGTCTGCCCTCCTAAGCTTTATTATCCTACTTTGCGAAGGCCTTCAGATGCAGACATGGCTGTTGCATTTACAGGCCACTATGCAGCTGGCGAGACATTCACCACTTGAACTTATTTGCCTGACGACCTCTGGTTTTACGATTTGGTCTTGTACCGAAATGTGTTTATGGTGGGGCATAAGATCCAGAGGTGTTCAGACTTCTTGGCTGCTTTGTATGGATTCTACACTGGCTATTGGGTATCTATCCCGACACTCTACTAGAGTGTCATGATGAAGCTCTACACATGCTACATTAACAAGGCGAAGCCCAAACGGGCTAAGTTCCTTCTATTCGTTCATCTTATTACTCAAATCCTACGGGACCAGCGTTACCCTTTCCATCCACAGGAGCGTCCCGAGACAAGAGCCTGCAGCTTCCTCAAGAAAGACTGGAACAAGAGCTATAATGCTCTTATCAGGAGCCTAGAGCAGGATGTAGTCCTAGTAGCTGAGGAGGTGGAGCTTACAGAGATAGAGGCAGCAGCAGCAGAGCCAACAGAGCATGATCCAGTAGACACACCAGCGGCTGCGGACATGCATATGGACATTGATCTGGAGTATGAGCCTCCAACAGAGGAGCTACCACATCATTCTCCGGCAGAGTCGCTACTACATGTCTCGGAGCCTCGTTAAGATGAGCATAATTCTCCTGACCCAGTCATACCTGAGGTTCCAGTTCCGACACCAGGCCTAGAAGAGCGTATACAGACCTTGGAAGACGCCGCTGTCTCTCTTCGATTCGATGTGACCTCCCTCAGAGTAGATATTTCTACACTCCGCTCAGATGTCATAGCTGCGCTGCGCGAATTATCCAAAGATATTCGGGGATCGCGCCCTGCTCGCCCGACCTCCTCTGCCTGATCTCTCTATCTCTTTACTCTCATCATTTTTATACATCTTTAATATTTGACTGTTCTATTTATATTGTTATGATATTTTTGCGGCTAGTCTGTTGGCCCAAACACTGTGATGTACATTATTTTTTTCTTTCTATACATGTTATCTTTTGGATGTCATATCTTTATATTGATATATCTGTATTTGATTGACTCCATTTATCAGGTATATCCCAGTGACTTCAGTGAGAGAGAGTGCTGCCCAAATTTTTTTTTCAGGACCACCCTTATACCTCTCTCTTTACTTCAACTCATATCCTATTTACACTTGCATGTCCACTGCGCACTATTATTATCCCTTTTATTATCTGATGAGTTTTATCCAAGTGCCACCTTTTTAGGACCACAGTTAATCCCAAGTTTGGGGGGGTTATACCACCCACGTTGGATACTTGTGTCCCGGCCATTCTTTGCCATAGCTGCACTGGTATACTCTTTCCTTAGTTCTCTTTGCACATTGAGGACATTGTGTCATTTAAGTTTGGGGGTAATGGTGTTAATTGCAGTGTTTGCTTTCAATTCAAAATTTTAAGCATGACTTGTGTATTTGAGGGATTTTCTATGATTGGTCCATAACTAGCCATGATTTTGATCTTTTAAGGACTATATTGCTTAGAATTTAAAAATTACTTGACTTGAGAGTCCAATACTCCTTTTATGCCTTGCGGATGCCATTTAGGAGTAAATTTTTTGAAAGATTGATATCATGGTTGCACTTGTGGTCCACATCATCTTGATTTTGTGATTGTTTTGAGATTCATTCTAGAATTCTACACTAGCACAGGCGCACACTAGCATTCATTTGTGGGGTACATGCTTTGTTGATTATTGAATTGGTTATATCCCAATAGGGCTAGTAATGCATTGAAAGCTTTCATTGTGACAAAAGTGGATAACAATTCCTTTTCATTGAGTAATCGGGATTCTAGCCTCATCAAGCACTGAATTTCTCGTGCCGAAAGGTGGAGGGTCCAAACTTTAGTTTAATAATTGAATGATTCAAAAAAAAAAAAAAAAAAAAAAAAAAAAAAAAAAAAGTAAAAAAGAAAAAGTTGCAAAAGCAATAAAAAAGTGAGGACTTCTCCCAAAAGGTAAGAAGTGGGAAATGATTAGATGGCGGTTGTTTTGATTTGTAACCTAGTTGATTTGAAATTGTAAGTTCGTAGGGGTATTTGAACACCTAGTGCCCTAAAGCCGTCTGGTTTGGGAGTCATTGAACTAACGCTCGACCTCATGAATCGCTAGAAAGCTTAATATATCACTACATTACACCATGCTTCCATCTTTGATCCTATAAAAAATAAAAAATAAAATAATAAAAATAAAAAATTGAGTGGAAAGAATAATCGCACCTAGATGAATAAAGTTTTAATAAAACGGTCCACTTTTTATTTTGATGATCGGGATTAGATTTGTGTGCTAGTTTGAGGGTAAGGATGTAATCATTTCTTTAGTTGGCTTAGATAACAACACACTTGATGCCGGTCCACTCAAAAAGGATTCTGGAGTTGTTTTGATCTGCATGATATTTTCTTGATGTGTGGAGGACCGTACTTGTTTGCTTGATGTTAAAATTTTGGGAGATTACTTGGAAATGGTTGAAAAATTGCATACTTGAGGTAGTTTTCTCCCAACGCTTGTTTGCAATATTGGTACCTCTTTTGTGAGAATGAGCTTAATGTTTATGGGTATCATTTCTGGAAACCCTCATGAGACTTCACTCGTCCACTAGGGGTAACCTAGGGGTTTAAAAGGCTTGTTGCATGTGTTAAATGTAATCGTGTTCCCTACGAAAGTGGCGTTATCTATTTATTGCTTTTTAGTTCACAGTTGTATAGTTGTTCATTTCATTCCTTTACTTTGTAGTTCATTGCTAGGGACTAGCAATATTTAAGTTTGGGGGTGTGATGAGCGCTGAAAAGTGCACAATTAAACCCCTTAAGCTTAGGTATTCTAGGATCTTTATCTATCTTACTTTCCCGTTTTAGACTAATTTCATGTTATTGCCCTTTTTAGACACTTATCCCCAAAATAAGTTAATTCAATCGAATAAGAGCTTAAAAGAAGCTAACTCAAGCTGGATAGAAGAAATGAGTAAAGTGGAAGTAAAGTGTGGAAATCATCAAGTTCGATAGATCACAACATTCCTTCGATCAATCATAGCAAGATCGATCTAGGCATTTCAAGATGGATCCAAGCAACTGGCCTTATCCAAAAGATCTCAGCATGTTCGATCGATCCAACCATTCTTCGGTCGATCGAACATATTCAACCTTACCCACACCTACCACCCCACCTACCACTTCTGTCTCTTTCCCAAAATATCCCAAAATATCTTAGAGATTTGTCTTTATTCAAAAACGCGTCGCCAGGGATGATCGATCTCTGTAGCATTCGATGGATCTCACCTAAGTTCTATTGATCTCAAGACAGTTCGATCGATTGAACCTCCTCAACTCCGAAAAAAAATAAGTTCCAGCTCATTAAAAGTTGGCTCAGGGTGCAATCAATTCAAGGACCATTGGGGGTGACTCTTATGATAATCATATATCTCATCTTAGACAGAAGGCTAGAGACTAGAGGGAGCTTTTACACATCTTTGGGAGTTCTTCCATTCTTCTAGGGTTTCCATCAAGAAGGAGGTCATTCCTACCATAGAGATAGCCCTTGAGGGTTGGATGACTACTTCAATGAGTGGCTAGACATTTACTTAGGGCTAGAGTAGCCCCTAAGTTTGCTTTCTAGACTTAGTGCTTTGTATATTTTTGGGAATTTACTTGTAACAAATGTTTTGATCTTGGATTTGTATATATATCTTGTGGTTTTTACTTGATGTGTATGGATTAATGCTTTCAATTGATTATCTATTTCTAATCATATGTCTATGTATGCTAGAACAGATGATTCATGTGCTTTTCTTTAGATTTAATGGAATTTATGCATGTCTATGTGTATAGATGAAGTTAATCTAGAGATAATCAAAACACAATGCTTAATTGAACATTCTTGCAATTTATTTGATGGTTTACACTTGTTTCTTGATGGATTGTCCCACACTTTTAGCTTACTTATTTTAATTTCCATGTCTTTAGTGTAGATGTAGTGTAGTTGCTTTAGATTCATAGATAGGTGGGCAATATATTCTTGTTCCTTGGTGTTCTATACTTATGAATGCAAATGGTGTATGTTTCTAGATAGTTGTGTATGCATAAATTGTGGTTCATTGAATGGATTTTGGTTTCATTTGATAGGTTGTGCTTTCCATTTGAATTGGCTAGACAATCTATACTTATTTGCCATCTATGCTTAGTTTCAATTAATATCACACACACCCACAAGTTACAATTCAATTTCCCCATTGATATACAATTGCTAGTGTCTAGAGAAGTCAAGCTTAGTGGTGAGCTCTAGTACCCCAAGTCCTCTCCTCTATATCTTTTTCCCTACTTTCTAAATTGTTACTTTTGCTTGCTCTAATTTTAATTGCATCATACTTTAATAAACTAAACAATCCACTTTTGATCACTCGACATACTAACCCTATACATTGTTTCCATTACTAGTGCACCCACAAACCCTTGGGACGATCCCTACCCACCTTAACTATATTTTTAGTTAGAGGTAGTAGTGGCATTTATAAATTTAAAACTTGTCCACACTCTTTTGCACATCTTTTAGGCATTGGTGCGGCGACACACCATGCTTCGATAATAATTTCTTTTATCAAATTTTATCAACGCTTGAATGGGTGCTTGGGATTGGTTCATTGTTCATTGTGATCATCTAATAAAAATGTTTTATATTCCTAAACTTGTGCATGCTCTGATCATTTTGAGTGATAAACAACATCTAACATTTTATGTGATAATTGATGCAGGGGGTAATTGCTTAAAATATTAGCTAGATTTTGCATCGAAAACTTATTTTTCATTAGATTTATGGCTGCTGAAGCTTCACAAAGTATAAATCTGAAGGTCCTGGTTGTTAAAGAGAAAAATAGAGTTGTTTTTGCCTGAGTCCGATAAGGATTTTGTTGATGTTCTCTTCAGCTTTATGACCATGCCTCTTAGAACTTTTATTAGCCTCACTCGTGAGCACCCGTCAAAAGAGACATTTGTTTGCCTCAATAACTTCTATGAAAGCGTTAAGAATCTTGAGGAAGAACATCTTCAAAGTGTGAAATGCATGGGGATGCTGCTTCATCCCCGAAGTTCTGCAGAATTTACTGCAGGAACCTAAAATTGAATCTTGTTAATAGTAATTCTAATGAGTACTATGTCTGTGACAATCCAGAGTGCCCTTTAAGTGCTTATAAGACTGTTTGTTGCCGTTGTGGGAGTACCATGAGTAATGTGGTAAAATTATCAAATCCCACCTCTGCCCCTCAAGATACAACAGTTTTTATGAAACCTTTTACACGCTTCATGATATCAGATAATTTCTGAGTGACGCCCATGTCTACTATGACTGGCTTAGCCCTACTTAATGAGCTTTGAGCTATGGATGGACACACAATAGAAGAGAGGACTATAAAGATAGGAATTAAGGGATTAGGTAATCAACAGGTTAACTAGTTTCTCTCTTTGGTGTTTTTATAAAAAGAAAATTAAATTGATGCTCTCTCTTTTATCTCAGGTTCTAAAATTGCTCAAATGTTCATTAACATCGAA
The DNA here is from genome assembly GCF_030987335.1 of Cornus florida. NCBI lineage: Eukaryota > Viridiplantae > Streptophyta > Magnoliopsida > Cornales > Cornaceae > Cornus > Cornus florida. The sequence goes on along the minus strand of NW_026775575.1, from coordinate 52,216,079 downwards.
AGCTCTTTTCTCTGAGACCTTGAAATCAATTGACAGTGGAAGAGGTCTTTACATAAAAGAACATGGTTTAAGAATACCGGTTTTGAATTCTACAGAGATCACTTTGAAGTTTATTGTCGACAAATCTAACAATAGGGTGTTGTATGTAGAAGCAAAGGAAGATTTTGTTGATCTAAGTTACAGTTTTCTTACATTTCCACTTGGTTATATCTTTAAGGAATTTCCATGGTTGTCCCTAGATGGATGCCTGTATAATTTATACAAGAGCATACAAGATTTTGATGTTGAAGAATTCTTAAAATCTAAGGAGATGAAGGCAATTTTAGTTAATCTAAAGCTTGCTCCTGGTCTTGCTTGGAACAAGTAGCACATTCCCATCGAGGAAGCTTCTTATCCATCATTGTCATATGTTTCTTCCCCTTTTACCACAAAGCGTATGCAGTCTTCTTCAGGGGAAGCTATTACTGGCAAAGGATTCATGAAAGGACCTTCCTTGTTCATGGTAGCCGATAATTTGACCATAATACCCTTTTCTCCTATCTTATCCATCTCTCTTATCTAAAGAATGAATGTAACCCTTACTGACATTATGGAACGGAAGGTGACCATTGATGGGGACGAGGTAAATTAACTACTTTATATCTATTTAAAGTATTAAGCTGCTAAGAAGACCACTTATATCTGTGTATTGATTAGCATCATTATTACGGTGCCTTAAACTGACATTTGATTATTTTATTGAAGCGTATAATCGGGAATGAAATTTTTATTGTGTTTATGCATTGCTTGATGGTCCTTTTTCATGACGGTTTAAATTCTCCATACAAGTGGTTGTCTAATATGGTTTTGGAGCTATTCATTAGTACACATTTGAATCTTTTTTTAACATAATAATATATGTAATACACCATTAACATCAATAAATAGAGAGAACATTATTGTTTGCCAATTTCCAAGTTTAGATCATGGAGTTCATTGAAGACAATACTCAAAACTTTACACTCAGAATCTATTATCCCTTATTAAATCTCAACTTTTTAGTAAAAAGTAAAATTAGATTTGCTTTTGAATACTTAAAAAAAAGTGTAAATTACACTCATACCCCATGTGGTTGGATTAACATTTTGGTTTTAAATTTCACTTGCATTTGAATTAGTGATTTAATATTTCACTTACACCTCAAATGTCAAATTTTGGTGGGATCAGAGTACTTTTGAGGTGTGAAATGACTATGCTACCCTTTGACCTCCTGTTGACTATTTTTGTGACCAAACTACCCCTAAGCATAATAATCACCGCCCCCGCCTCTCTGTTTTCCATATGGCATGGCCTTTTTCTCTCTTCCTCCTCTAAATTTTCTGTACTGTACCCGTCATATCCCCAAGACTCCTTTCATACTCGCTCTTCACACGTATTCCACCATCGCGCATACTCCGTCTCGATGGTTTCACCTCCAACCCTTCCGATCTCATAGTCAACCACCATCAACAGCAAATCTCAGCCGCCTATTGCCACCCCAGCCTTCCGTTCCATCATCACGTGCCTCTTCTCCTCCCTCTTCCAAGGCTTCGCCCAAAGCTGCCCCAATCCCACCTCACAAACTCTGCTCAATTAGTGAGGAAGGCGACGGAGAAGAGCATGAGAAGATCCATGACTCAACCAGTCTCATTGAAGGTGTAGGGAAGGCCGAGAACACCTACGCCGACTATGGCGATGAAGACGTTTGCAAAGGTCTTAGATTGGGAAGAAAGGTGTCTAGATTTGGAGTGTAATGTTTCTAAATTTTGTCATTTTTTTGGGATTTTCTGATTTTCGGGGGTATTTTCGTCTTTTCTCATTTTTCGTGTCGGATACCTTGGGGTGTGTCGGAAGTGTCTGAGAGTTGGTTTGGGCATTTCCTTGAGTTTAGGACTCTTTGAAATGCAATGGTTGTCATTTCGGTATTTTTTCATTTTCTAGGCCGGAAGGTCCGAAATGGGATCCGCAAAGAGTACAATGTTGATATGATACCTAAGGTATACAGAATACAACTTTGATGGCCTGTATATTTGACGATAAGATAATTTTTGTTCTCTTCTCTTCTTTTTTTCCTTTTTATTTTTTATTTTTTCTGTTTTAACTTGTTTGAGGTTTCACTTGTATTCGAGTCTTGTTCTACATCCTTACAGTAACCTAATATGCTTTCTAGAGAAGATAATTAACATAAATATTTCAGCTTATTTGGTTTAGGACATTGTCGGGCACAACACCATTGTATTATTAGAAAAGAATTTGAATGTTAAAATGCTTCATTCAAGCTCCAAGAGCCATAAATCATTACATTGAACAAGTCCAAAAGAAACAGGCCCAAAGCCTAGACAGCCCAATATGAAACAAGAGAACCGTTACAGGTTGAATCACTATACAGTGATCATGGAAGATGTGTACTCCCATAATCCCCTTCAAATTCGGTCAGGTGGTTTAGCTGGCGGCTGAATAACTAAAGATGGGAGGTCTCATTCCTCGACAACACGCCTTGTAGTTGGCGAGTCCGTGAGTGTTGAGGATATGAGTTACAACCTGATCATGTCTAATGTTTGATGAAACAGAGTGTTTTGGGATAGATACTTCATTTGAAAGATCCTTCTATTGCGCTTCATCCATATGTTGTAGACCAGTGCAGCCAGAGTAAGCTTTGAGGCTGAGCTATTGTAGAATCTTGAATTGCTACGCCAATGATGTGATGGCCAGTTGATAAGATTAGGCCATGAGGATGGTTTAATGTGAAACCCACATCTTGCTTGGAGAAATGTCCATAAGGGTTTTGTGTAGTCACATTCAAAGAACAGGTGGTTGTGGCTCTCAAGTTGGGAGTTATAGAGGGTGCACAATGTGGCATTGATGTAGGCTGTGCACCTTCTATTGAGGGTTGGTAGTTTCCACAGGGTGAATGAGTGCTTGGGTGTTAAGTTTTTAGACCAAACTAAGTGTGTCCGAGGTAGGGTAGGTAGGTGGTTGTTGAAGTGCTTCATTGTCTTTGCAATTGAGAATGTTCGAGTGGGTGAAGGTGACCATATAACTTTGTCTTCCGTGTTTGGGCATTGGCCTATTGTAATTGGGGAAGTAAATTGGTGATGGTTGGTGGGAATTGATCATGCACTTTGCTGCAGCCTTAGCTAACAGACAACATACCATCTGCATATGGTAATTCAACTTGGAGAAACAAAATTTTTTATGAGAGTTGATAAAGAATAATCCAATTTCCCTAGTCCTGGCCTCATAACGACTCTGCTTAGGTGAGTCCTCTAAAGGTACATGTAACTAATACCTTGCATAAATTTGCTTGCCTCGGGCATAAACTAACAACAATGCTTAAAATCACTATATATGTAATATGTTCATGCATTCAACTATTCAAGCTAAAAAAAAAATGCCATTCACATTATATTTTTGTAATAGGTTATTTTTCATTCTTCCCCCGGTGCTTCTTACAGAATACAAATTGGTGCTTACAATTTAGTCTCCAAAGCAAATCTTTCATACTTTCAACATATAATATATTTGACCAGCCAAAGCTAATAATGAAAGCGAGTTATGGTTGTGGTTTCTATTGATTCAAAACATATCAAATGACTAAAACACACTACAACAAACCAGGCCTTTTGTGACCAAACTGAAAAAGTCACAAATACTATGTTATTTGCGACCAAAATGAGTTAGTCGTAACAGTTAACATATTAACGACTAAAGTAAATTTTGGTTGCAATTGTTAAGCACATTAACAACCAAAATAAATTATGGTCACAAAAGGATTACTTTTTTATAATCAAATTTTATGGTTGCAAAAGGATCAAAGTTTGGTCGTAATTAGTCAAAGTATTAACGACCAAAATAAATTATGGTCACAAAAGGATTGCTTTTTTACGACCAAATTTTATGGTTGCAAAAGGATAAAATTTTGGTCGCAATTGGTTGAAGTATTAACGACCAAAATAAATTATGGTCATAAAAGGATTATTTTTTTACGACCAAATTTTATGGTTGCAAAATGATCAAATTTTAGTTGCAATTAGTAAAAGTATTAATGACCAAAATAAATTATGGTCAATTATCGAAAAAAAAAATAAATTATGGTCACAAAAGGATTGCTTTTTTATGACCAAATTTTATGATTGCAAAATGATCAAAGTTTGGTCACAATTGGTCAAAGTATTAATGACCAATATAAATTATGGTCGCAAAATGATTAATTTTTTATGACCAAATTTTATGGTTACAAAATGATCAAATTTTAATTGCAATTGGTGAAAGTATTAACGACCAAAATAAATTATGGTCACAAAAGGATTGTTTTTTACGACCAAATTTTATCGTTGAAAAATGATCAAAGTTTGGTCGCAATTGGTTAAAGTATTAACGACCAAAATAAGTTATGGTTGCAAAAGGATTGCTTTTTTAAGACAAATTTTATGGTTGCAAAATGATCAAAGTTTGGTTGCAATTGGTCAAGGTATTACGACCAAAATAAATTATGGTCGCAAAAGGAAAAATTTTTGTTAAAAATATATACAAGATGACATCTAAATTTATTGTAAAATAATATGTCAACTAATTAATAACTCAAAAAAAATGTCATTAATTGCAAGATAGACAAATTAGTTATTTATTGTTTTGAGCTTAATTAATTTGTAGATATGTCAATATAAGAAAAAGATATAGAAAAGTAGGAATATATAATTATTAAGTGTTTTATTAATTCTTGATCTAAAATGACCTGTACCTTAAATATTTTAATAAATAACTATTATTATTTAATAAAAATATAAAATAATATATTATAGAGTATAGTTTTAAGAGAATTGACTAAGATTTAAACATTGAAAATTTTAAGAGCGATATCAACATCACAAACACAATTATTTTATTTTCTTTATATATGTTATTGTCTAACTAGATTTTATTTTATTAAAAAAGTCATAATAAATAGATATTGTGATAGAGTTTTATAGAAAATAAAATAGATAATTTGTGGCAAATTTAATAGAAATTATTTTACAGTTGTAGAGAAAATATTTTATTTTTTATATCAATTAATAAATATTTTTATACTAATAATTCATGTCTAATTAGATTTTCTTTTATTAAAAAACTCATAATAAATAGATAATTAGGTAATTTGTGTTAGAGTTTTATAGAAATTCTTTAAAAAGCTCTTTTTATATCAATTAGTAAATATTTTTTAATAATTCTTGTCTAATTAGATTTCCTTTTATAAAAAACATCATAATAAATAGATAAATAGCTAATTTATATTAATTAATAAACAGTTTTTATATTAATAAATAAATAGTGAAATACTGAAACAGTGAAACTCTTTATACTTTAAATATATATATATTTTTTATTTATATGTATTATTTTCTGTATTATATATTTTCTTTAAATATATATCCTTGTCTAATATGATAGTTTATACAAAATAAGTTAAGTAATTTGTGGTAGAGTTTTATAGAAATTATTTTATTTTCTTTAAATATATCATTGTCTAATTAGATTTCTTTTTATTAAATAACTCATAATAAATAGATAAATACAGGATATATGTGATAGAGTTTTAAAGAAAATAAAATAGGTAATTTGTGATAAAGTTCTATAGAAGTTATTTTATTTTCTTTAAATATATTCATAATAAATAGATAGATACAGGTTATATGTGATAGAGTTTTATAGAAAATAAAATAGCTGATTAATGTTAGAATTTTATAAAAAATATTTTATTTTTGTTAAATATATTATTGTCTAATTATATTTTATTTTATTAAAAAAGTCATAATAAATAGATATTGTGATAGAGTTTTATAAAAAATAAAGTAGCTAATTTGGGGTAGATTTTATAGAAATTATTTTATTATTGAAAGTATATATAAAGAGTTTCAGTATTTTAGTGTTTCAGTATTTCATTATTTATTTATTAATATAAAAATATGTTTATTAATTAATATAAATTACTAATATATCTATGTTGACCTTAATGACTCCATCTAAGGACAATCTAGAGGTTTTGATGATAACAAACCATTAATAGTGTTTAAGAAATAATGTTTACATTTAGTGTTATATAGATTATTCATATTCAAATGATGACCTCAATGAAGCACGGAAGATTATAAAGTCAATTCCAAGTATTCCATTACTCAAGATCACATCTATGGAAAGCAAAATAGACAAAAGGAACATGAAGTTGCAAAGATACAAATGCAAAGTCCATCCAAAGATAGCTTAGACTACAATGAGCAAGAAATCAACTCAAAGAAAGGAAGAAAGCAAGTCTACCTGAAAGCCTACACGATCATGAACAAAGCATGAAGAAATGGGTAGATAGGATGGTGAGTGTTTAAGATTCAATGTTAAAGTATTTATGAATCCATTTGAAGCTCATCTCTATAGGACCATGCATATCATATCATCATTCATATGCTCCTATATCCATTAGCAATAGACTATGCACTTCATTCATATACAATTGACATATGGAGTCTTTGCTAAAAAGTGAGTTAGTTCATGCTTGCTTAAGCTTTGAAAGAACTCATCATTTGTGCTAGAAATGCTAAGACCATGCATATCAATCGTATAATTCATATTGGTCAACAATTAAGGCATGAGAAGCCTTCATTACCATGAGTTGGTAACGGACATTAGGACCCCAGAATGCACGTCATGAAAAACTGTGTTTTTAGCTAAGTGTGAAAAATGGATTTTTGAAATAATGATTATTTCAAAATAATTTTTCCCGGTAATAACTCTTTATACTTTAACTAGCCTAACCTGATTTTATCAGAATTTTTGACCAAGTTTACATTGGACTACATGCGGATTCATTTTTACCAAAACTGTCGGAAATCCAAATTTGTACTAAAACTGAATTTCTACATTTTGATTTAGTTGGATTTCAATTTTATAGTATTTTTTATTGAATCTTAATGGGGGGTACTTCCTTATTTACATTGTAAACTTAAAGTAAATGGACATATAAATTAAGTATGTCCATTTACTTAAATGTTTTCAATGAAAATAAGGTCTGTGCAGATGTCATGTGGAGAAACTGTTTCATCTGTTAGCCTAGAACATTTTCTAAAGCATCAATTTTATTTCGGTCTACCGAAATACAAGACCAACTTATTTCGGTCTACTGAAACAGAGATACTGAGGATGATGCATCAGTTTTATTTCGGTCTACTGAAATAGAACACCAAATCACTTCGGTTTACCGAAACAAAGATGCTGAGAATGACGAAACCATTTCGGTCGATCGAAATAGAAAGGGTGTTACTTCGGTCTACCGAACCAAGAGTACTGAGAGGGTGATAGCCAACCTTAAGTCATTTCGGACGACCGAAACACAAGGGTGTTTCATTTCGGTCGACCGAACCTTGCCTAGATTTGAATCTGAACGGCTATTTTGCCTTGAACTTCGTGCACAATAGTTATCTTTTTGAATTAGTTGCATCAAATCTCTATAAATAGAGCTGGGGACTTCAGGATTTGTTGTTGCTATCATTAAGAAACATTATATAGCATCCAAAGAGCTTTTGTTCTTCATTTTATATCATACTCTCTCATCCCATATCATTCATAGAGTATTGAGCTTCAATATATTCATATATACTCTAAAGTGAGCTGAAAGTTGTGAGCTTTGATTTGCATATCAATCTTTGAGAGATATACTTGTATGCAACAAATTTGATCTTTAAGTTGTAAGGGCTGGTGTGGCCCAAGAAAGAAGAAGCAAGCTAGCTTCAATTTGTAAGGGTTGGTGTGACCCAAAAGAAGACTAAGAGGGTTGTCTCTTAGCAAGGTGAAGCAAGGTGTTGTTTCATGTAAAGGTTTGCTCTACACCCGTAAGGAGAAGCCATAGTGGATTGAGAAGTCTCAGCCGAGGAGAAGGAGTTTCCGAACTTCGCTAAAATCACCGTGTAAATGTTTGTAATCTCTCTTTCCTTATCTCCTTTATATTTATGCTATTAATTGCTTATGTTTATATTTTGGTTATAGTATAATTGTTAGAAGGGTTTAATAGAATTTGCAAATCTGAAAAATTGGCCATTGTTTGCCAAAGACTCTACTCACTCCCCCTCTAGAGTCTATACTTGGGCATTTATCTATTTATTATAAGTTTTTTAATAAAATAAAATCCAATTAGACAAGAATTATTAATATAAAAAAATAGAAAAGAATTATTAATATAAAAAAATATTTATTAATTAATATAAAAAGAGTTTTTAAAAGAAGTTTTTATAAAATTGTAACACAAATTACTTATTTATTTATTTATTATGAGTTTTTTAATTAAAAAAAATTTAATTAGATTTTTAGTTAAGAAAGCCCCCAAAACGTTCCTCATATAGTGATGATGATGATGGCCATGATGGGTAAGCAGTATCGCCTGCTTGTTTAAGAAGTCAAATTTTTTATTTCATTTATGAAATGGTCCAACGAATCCCCAACCCAAGAGTCCATGTAGGTCAATTTTTTAATTTTCTGTTTGTTTGTAAATTGTACATATCCGATTTTATTTAAGAAATAGTCCTACCACTCCCGACCCAGATCCCATGCACGTCAAAATTTTTATTTTATTTATAAATTGGACCTCCCCGACTTCATGTAAGAAATTGTCCTACGAGCCTCGACCCAGGTCAAATTGAATCAAAAATAATAATTAAAACGCGCCCATTTTTACAGTGTAAATCGTAAATTTTTTCTAGACAAATACCGGTCTTTCATCATGCCCCGTTCATTCAACTTCAAGAATAGCAAATATCATTTTTTATCTCTTGCTCATTAAAATAAATAAACTAAATAAATAAATAAATAAATAAATTTGACCAGTTAAGTTTTTCCTTGTAATTAGTATAGCGTCCAAATCAGCAAGACATTTCAAATGAGTTTGCCACAATGCCAAAACTGCTGTTTCATAAGCTTGTTTGAGCACTTGTGCAAACTAAAAAAAACATTGTTTACTTCAAAGAATAGAAACAAGAAAAGTTTATCCTAACTTTTTTTTTTTTTTTATAAGTAAGATGTGTTTATCTTAAATAATAACTAAATATAATTAAATATGCTGTTGCCTTTTCCATTAAAAAAAATATAAATTAATTAAAAATTTCAGATTCCGCAATAGTAAGAATTTCATGCACTGAGTTTGCCATTTTGTTTTTTAAAAGGATCTCCAAGATTAAAATGTCTAAGAAAATCTAAAATTATTTTCACAGTGAAATATAACCGACTTAATGCATACAAAGAAATCAATAAGTATTTAAAAAGATGCTAGGAACTCCATATGAATCAGTTTGAACTTTCAGAGAAAAAAAAGTGTCAAAATCATGGGTTGTTGTGTAATTTAAGATATGCATTTCATTGGGAAGGAAAAAGGGGAAAATGTTTTAAAAAGTAAATAAAAAATTATTTTGGGAAAAATGTTTTGAAATGGTTTGCGAAAATCCGGACGCCTAGGAGTTGCCTAGTGGTCTGTGGCGTTAGTGTGGTCTAGAGAGGTTAGGGAGAGACCTTAACGATGTTGAGCTACTTAAGCCCGCGACACCTTAGAGTTGCTATGTGGTCGGGGATAGCTAGCCAATCCTCGTCTCGTGACGCCATGGTGTTGCCATGGGTCGGACTGCACTAACAGTTCGAAAAGGTGAAACGGAATTGTTTCAGAAGCGGGGAGTGACATTGGCATGACATTGCATCTCATTAGCATACATTGTGTAATTGTGGTTGGATGGCCGGTGTATACACTTTATTCTAGTTGTTGTTGTGAAAATATTCCCTAATAGCATGATCCTGTTACTTGTACTCTATGTTTTATGTGGATTCACGGGGTTGTAAGAAGTGTGTCTTAGACACTTCTTACTGAGCTACTAGCTCACCCCATTATATTATTACATTTTTTTAGGTTACGGGAAGGAAGTGGCGGACGACGCTCCTCCACAAGTTTGAATAGGTTAGTGGATTGTTTTGACATATTTTATATTAGTGATCTCATTTTTTTTTTTTGTATGTCCTTGGGATGGCATGTATATTATGTATCGACCTTGCAATTGACTATAATGTTCTTAGAGGACCTCGGGTTCGGGTAAGGACTCGGTAAATGATTCGGACCCCCGGGTTTGAGTCGTTACAGTTACGGGTAGATCAAACAACACTCCTCGAATGCTTTGACCCTTTCAAAGTGTTATTGCTTTTACTTTTGTTCTTCAATATCTGAATTCGATGTAGAAGTAGATCTGCTTTTCTCTAATAGTTATAGATGCAAGACTTTGATCACGATCAGGATTTAAATAACACTCTAAACTCACTCTTGTGTTTATGTGTATGTTCTAGAAAGAATGACAGAGAAATCAAATAGATTTTCTGCAAAAATAATCTGTCAAAGGCTTTTAGGATTTTTGAAATTGTATTGCAAAAGCCGTATAAACCTAGATGTATATCAGGGTTTATATAGAATATTCAAAGACTTAATCAAGCATAAAATAAAGAAAATATCGTGCATAGGACTTTTGGTAGTAATATTCTAAATCAACAAGGAAGTTTGAAATAGAAAATGACAAAGTTACCTAAATTTGAAACAGCAGTGGTACCAGTAGCCATATGTGGAACTAGTTCCCAAAGGACAAAATGGTTTCCTTCGAAGCTATATATGGTTCTTGAACCGGTTCCCAATTGTGGTACCAGTTCCCACTTGATAGAAAACTTGGAAAGGAATTCTGTTTTGGTAACTTGAAAAACATACCATGTACGACATGAAATAACCGTAATGCAATTTAATGAAAACTACTATTGAAAAAAGATGAAAGTATTCCTATTAAGTACTATCTGACTTATGGTAGAACTACAAGGCCATTGAGCCAGGTATAACCTTTCCTCCTATAAAGGAGAGTTGAGGAATTTGAGTCTCATAAAAGACATTTGTGAGTGTGTCTGAATATTTACTTAAGAATAATAATTAAATAAATAAACAAAAATAATTAAAAACTAGAAAACAAGCAAAAACTTGATTACAATTCACTTCTTTTTATTCGAATTCTATCACTGAATATACACAAATACACACCAACAGCATCCTCTTTTTTATACACTACGTACAAATAAAAAAAATACCCCAACTACATAAATAAAGAACAAAAAGAATACAATATGGGGATTGTTCCTGTCTTATTTAAACAGTACAGTTATATATTGTGTTTATGAGTGGTTCTGTGAGATTGTTATCAATGGCAGTTTGCAAGATTAGTCTATTTATTTACCACTCCTAGCCACCCCAAATGGAACCAAGAGGTGTTGATATGGAGGAGGAGGATGAAATATTGCATGACCAGCAAATCCCTTCTGGCTGATGGTGGTGCTGCTAGAGATGGGGATCTTGTTGGTGCCCGGGTTCGGTGACGGATATTGGGGCGGACCTTTTGGCAGGGATTGCAATAAAAGATTTTCATTCAGGAGTCTACTAGCGTCATGTGGTTTTGTGTTTAGAAGGAAAAGTAGTGCCATTACAAATAGAACAATAGTTAGAGGCTTCATCTTGTTGATAAGCATGCAAAGAAAGAGTAGTTGTTAAAACACAATTAATGGAGAATAGATGCAAGGATAAGGGTGTATATATATATGCATCAAAGCAATCAACTTATATATATATATATATATATGATCTAGTTAAAACTATGAAAAATTCAAGTGCCAATGTCATATATATATATAAAGCAATCAACTTATATATATATATATATATATGATCTAGTTAAAACTATGAAAAATTCAAGTGCCAATGTCATATATATATATATATATATATATATATATATATATATATGACATTGGCACTTGAATTTTTCATAGTTTTAACTAGATTAAAGGGCTTTGACTGTTGACTAGCTGGGATATGCTAAAAGATTTGAATTTGAATTTGAATTTGAATGGGTACGTATTGGGAAGTCTTACAGGAACAACTGCTTTTTAACTTGAATCACATTAATTTCATACAAATAGATCAAAAATCCTTTGATTTTTTATTTATTTATTTATTACAAGAAAGTCACAAACTGTAAAAAGAAACCAGAGGTCAAGTGAGACGAGAATGAATAGAAACGGAGGCTGACTACAATTCTAAGAGAATTTGAAGCAAAAAGAATATATGGAATTCAAATACGCAGAGATGACTCAAGTCAAAGACCCGACCCGTATTCCTACCTAGTTTATGTTCAATATGCGTATTAATTTACTTCCCAAAATAGAGTTGAAAAAGTCCCAAATAGAGCAGTGTGACCAAACGTCATGCGTAAGTGTGGCGTATGTTACATGCTTAACACCTAATAAAAACGTGGGCTTGGAATATTAATAGTAAGTGTACATATTATACTAATTTGAACAGGCCTCAATGAACCAAATACTTTACTTTAAATGTATTTGAACCTAGTTAAGTCATAAACTTTTTTTTTTCTTAGTTTTCCCTTTCATATTGGGGACAAGTACTAATGAGTAATGTCACATGCCAATTTTAATTTGTCTAACAATATTAGGTTCACTTATCAAAGTAAAACAATTAAGGTTATTGATGGTGAGGAATGTAGCCTGATTTTAGGCACCCTTCAGACCATCAATAGCCTTAATTGTTTCAATATGACAAGTAAACCTAACAAATAAACTTGAATATCATTTTCCTTTTAATTTTGATGAAAAGACCATTTGAGGCTGACCTGGAGAGGAAGAAACAAACCAAATTACATTGTCATTCTTGTTCCAAGACCAGCAATTCAAGCCCATTTTAATATTAAAAGAGACCATTTGAGACTGACCTCCACCGAGAGGAAGAATGAAACCAAATCCCAAAACCCCAAGAGAAGAGATGTTGAACAATACTTTCTCACCATTGACCGAAATTTAAGATTTGTTTTATTATTATTATTATTTTTACGTATTTTAAATTTTAAATTTAAAAAAAAAACACTGTACGTGCCCTTGTGTTATATTTGTTAGAAAAGTGTGAATAAAACTTGCCTTCAATGTATTCATCATGTTAGAATTGTAACGCGCGTGAATACGGCTATCGATGTTAATGTATATGACGTTAAACTATAACGTAAATATCATCAGTTTCAATGTGAATTTCCAAGAGTCTTTCAACTCTTCATGTATTCTGTAATGGAAATTTTGATCAGTCTCTGAACATATCCTTTGAGAAATACCATATGTTGTTTACCGTACTTTGGGAAATACAGTCATTGCAATAATGTCTTCTCTAGAGCCGAAGACGGAAGATGCATGAAAGTTGAAGAATGGATCAGTGCAACCTCTCCATTGCAACCCACTACAGGTTGATCACTGGTTGTGAGATGAGGAGTTGCAATTCAAACCAGGGACATAGTGTGTTAAAACCAACAGTTACAATCTATTGGAGTTGATAAGTTTAGTGATAAACAGACACCAGTTTGTCCATAAATATCCCTTGGCTGCGTATTTCAGCCGTTCAATTCAATCTTCTCTCCCTCTCTCAACATGAACCTAACCCAAGTGGGTGTTGGTCCAAGCCACATGGTCCAGTGGTTCAAATCACTAGACTCAATATCTATACCAATTAGCCATATTGCAATTGATCCGAGTTAATTCAATGGCCGGTTTAGATCGAACTCAATTCATTTTTTCTATTGTATATATAGATGCATTTTTAAGTCAGAGAGAGTATTACACAGAGGTGGTTTGTCGTATCTACGGGTTTGAAGTGCTGTTACTAGTGAATGAGACTATTATATCATGGGAGACAAGCGCCATAGAGATCGTTAGCACCATACAAGACGTAAATTATCTTAATGACATAATATCAAATACTAGCCTTAGTCCTAGTCTTTATTTTTTATTATTATTTTGTTGCTTTAATTTGCATGTTAAATTAAATATAGAGTTGCATATTTAATTAATTATTTTTAATATATTATTAATTATCTCATGGCATATTAATATAAAGTTTGTTATATCTTAAATGTCACATGAAGTATATATATTTTCCAACAATCTTAAGACAATTTATTTCGTGCTTTGTTTTATTATATGCTTTTATTTAAGATATAAACAAGTGAAGATTATACTAATTGTTGAAGAAAAAATTATGTTACGACCGAAAACTTGTAAGAAAAGGTCAATAGAGATCAAGGTACCGGTGTGGTACCGGCAGGAAGGGCTCCGACGATCATGGCAAGCAATGACTCAGACCCAAAGGCCCTGGTTGATAGGAGAAGTGGGCATTAATTTTACCTAGTGCACCAGTTGGTCAAACCCCTGACCTTGCCAGCTGGTTAGACCCCCGACCTCACACATAAACAAACCCTAGAAGCAATCCCTCTTCTTGATTGCCAACCAAGTCTCTAACTTGATCGTCGGAGCAAAATTTTGTTATATGTGGATAAAATATTAAATATTCGCATATACTTTTTAGTTATAACCTAAGTCATATAAAGCGGGAGCGGGAGTGAGAGTGAGAGCGGGAGCATGAGAGCAACAAAATTACGTTATAAATAGTGAGAATTGAGCGAGAGTGCGCTTGGAGCGTGAGAATGACAAAATTAAATCATAAATAGTGAGAATTGAGCGAGAGCGCGTGCAAAGTGTGAGAGTGGGTGCGCGCTTGGAACGTGAGAACGACACCTGTTGAAAGGAATTGTGTGACTTAGGTAATAACATTGGCGTCAGCATAAATTTATTTATTTTTAATTAAGTACAACCCCACCAAGGTAAAATCCTGGGCTCCGCCCTTGGTTACCTGTTCTCTCTTTATAGTACTGCATGCCAATTCCTTTTCTACATTCCATGCAGAAGGAGAAATAATTAACAACATGGAGCGAAAACATAATTACAATTCACTTCTTTTTATTAGAATATTTCTTCTATCATGAGGTATGCAACAATACACACCAATGGCATACTCTCTTATTTTCACGTAACAAATAAAAAATACCCCAACTACATATAAAGAACAAAAAGAATACAATTTGGTTTGTTCCAGTCTTATTTAGTCAGTTGCTACATATTATGATTATGAGGTTCTGTGAGATTGTTATTGATGGCAGCTTCTAGGATTAAGTACTTTATTCACCACTACTACATAGCCACCCCAAAAGGAACCTAGAGCTGTTGGTATGGAGGAGGAGGAGGAGGAGGTATAGCATGATCCGCGAAGCCCTTCTTGCTGATGGTGCTACTAGAGGTGCCCGGGTTCGGCGCCTGAGGGACTTCGG
The DNA here is from genome assembly GCF_030987335.1 of Cornus florida. Classification (NCBI taxonomy): domain Eukaryota; kingdom Viridiplantae; phylum Streptophyta; class Magnoliopsida; order Cornales; family Cornaceae; genus Cornus; species Cornus florida. The sequence continues at coordinate 52,200,819 of NW_026775575.1, read as the reverse complement.
GTCCCTTTGGCAGAGACTGCATCAAAAGATTTTCATTCAGGAGCCTACTAGCTTCATATGGTTTGGTGTTCAGAAGGAAAAGTAGTGCCATAATGGCTACAACAGTACTTGCTGATAAGCTTCAAAGAGAATGTAGTTGTTAGAAACATACAATTAATGGAGAATAGAGGCGAGGATAGGGGTGTATTTATATGCATCAAAGCAATCAACTTATATATATGGTATTAGAACTAGAAGTTTTCATGGTTTTAACTTGATTAAAGGGCATTGACTGTTGACTAGCTGGCATATACTGATAGATTTGAATTTGAATGGGAAGTCCTAAAGGCGGAAGCTGCATTTTAACTTGAATCTTATGAAAATAACACCACCATGTAATAATTTGGGTACGTAAAAGAGGAACATCTGATTAGTTTGAAATCATACTAATAAATCAGCAACCCTTTGATTTCCTCCTCCTCCTCCTTTTTTTTTTTTTTTTTTAGTAATTGGATAAAACCCTTTTTACCCGTCAGATGTCTTCTTTGTGGTGATCATAAGCTCAACCACTAAAGATAGTATCAAATTTAACAAAAGCACAAGAATGGATTAAAATTTTAACACTTTTCTACAAGAAAAATGACTTTTTACCATGGTGGAAAAGGCTTTCTATCACAGTGTTGGTGATGGCAACTGGCGGGTGCCTACAGCAGCTGGCGGGGCCCCACCAAATTTAAAACCTACTGGAATGAACTTGTTTCATTCCTTGAAATTTAAAGGCTCAATCATAAGTTGGCGGGCACCTGCAGGAATTGTGCATGAGGTTGGCGAGCGCCCGCAATGCTCCTGGGCTCAAAAACACCTCTCTTAAATTGACCTTTTGGCTCGGCCCGAAGACGCTAACTTCCTTTTTAGTACGATGCAGAAAATGCATTGAGTTCAATGGCACAAATTAGCTTTGCAAACTGTAAATCCCCAGCCCAGCATGCTTTGATCTTCAAGAACTCATCAAAACATCATTCTTATTCCTTTTTGGGAAACAAACCTGAAAATAAACAAAGACATGCAAATGAAGATAACCTATACAGTAGAACTAACTAATGGACTTAACTAATGCAAATAAGGGCACTTGAGTATGCAATATTCGGCGCTTATCAGGACTTAATGTCATTAATAAGTTAGAAAGTTCTAGTATATGTATTTCTTATTCTGGTCAAATAGATATAAATATAACTAGCCTAAAAGATCAAAAGAAAGTGAAGAAAATGAAGTTGGAAGGTGGAGTTTCAATGGAGTTTGTGAGATAAAGTGAGGAAGAAGAAGATTAAGAGAAAAAAAATATAAAGCAAGGATATATATCATAAAATCCTACCCTAGCATTACCTCTCTCACACACAACCATCTACACCCTCCACTTGTAAACACCCTAACCCTTCACATGAGGGCAAAATGTGCAAGGATGAATGAATGTAGTGTTGGGAACTATCCCAGAACATTTGACCTGGTCTTGGGCCCACATAATCCGAAGACGAAAAAATAATATAATCAAAACAAACTCGAAAAAAGGGTAAAACATTACACAGTCATCACATTAAGAGTATCTTGCCATATTACACTTGAATTTATAAGTCCTAGGAATCACTAAAACATTGCTTATCCTGAAGCACAATGCAATTAAGCAGTATTATGTCATCATAGACCATGGTAGGAGATTTATATCCTCCGAATACCACTGGTGAGTCAATCAAAATTTTAGTTGTCCCTTTGAATCTAGATTTTGGGATACTCAATCAACTAAAGAGGATTTAGGTTTTAATCTCATTCCCCTCAATGATTTATATAATTGTTCCTCACTACTAGGATAGTGGGAGAGAGATTAAGAGATTAGAGAGAAATTTTGGAGAGTGTGGGTGTGTTGAAATTTGTAGATTACTTAATGAGGAATGGGATCTCTATTTATAGCTACAGTTTGTAAACTTGAGGACTCAACAATGCAGAATTTTAGAATATTTCGGGCCTAGTTGCACCTGGAGATGCGACTAACAGATTTAACTAACTTAAATTCATTTATTTTTATTTTATTCTAGGTTTATTTTGTGAGATAAAAATTTTGTAATTGACAAATTTCGGTGTCAAAACGAGTCCACTAGAGTTATATATATTTCTTACTTTTAGTCTCGATGTTTGAAGCAGAACTACAAATGTTGCAATGTGCGAGCATACTTCGATCCGATAAGAACATCATTTAGAAAGCGTATGTTAAGTGAGGACACTTTATATTTCAAAATTTGTTAGGACTTAGGAAAAACATGTTTTTATTGAAAATTTATAAGTTTGAAAAAGTACAACAGGTTGTACTTTAAGTCAAACAAGTTACACGTTCTAAAATCTAGAAATTACAACAGGTAGCACTTTAAATAGGTTGCACTTTCCTGTTATCATATTTTGGTATAACTTGGTTTCTTTTTTATAAGATTTTATGGGATTATTTTTTTCACAAATTAAACTTATTTTCCAAGTAAATTTTGGTCTCCTAAAACTCTATATAAACTCTCTCTTCAAAAATATTTGGGGCTTCAAAATTTATATTTTTTTAACTACTTGAGAGAATTCTTTGAGAGATATTTTTATTTCAAAAAATCAAACTTGATTTTTCTGATTTTATTTTTGATAGCACACACATAAACACAAGAGTGCTTTAGGGTGCTATTCTCTATCTAATTGGAACTAGAGCATAATTGAAGATTCAGAGATTTTGAAATGCATGATTTTACTTGCTTTCACATAAATTTAGATTGGAAGAAGAGGGGTGTGTTTCGATCACACTTTGAAGAAATCAAAGCATTTGCGAAGTGTAGTTCATCTACCAACAACCCTTCTGTGGGTATCAAGGGAGTTAGCCTGAAGTCGAGAGTTGTTGGACAAGGGAGTCGTAAAGCCAGAGGTATTCAACAAATTAGTTCTTGGTAGAATGAAGTGGTGTGACCCTGAGTTGAAGTCTATTATTCTTTGTTTCATACATTATGCATGGATCATTTCGGCTCGGACAGTGTGAAAGTTCTTAAGGTTTTTCCAATTGGTTTTCCTCACTAAAATCATGGTGTCATATTTCAAACTTTACTCTACTTGTTTTACTTTATAGTACTTATTTTTATGGTTCTGGATGTTTAATTAATTATAATTGTGGGTAAATTAATTAATCACAAAAAACAGCTTTTACACCACGTTACTCATAAACGTTGGATGTACGCATCTCGAAATATGGACTTATAGGAGATTTATCTCGGAAGTGCCCACATTTTGAGATGCGAGCACGTTCGGATTCTAATGCCATGTTAGCAATTCGTGTCTGATTTGTGCTTTCGAGGAGGGTATGACATCTTATTGTGACATCAGCTTTATGACATCAACTTGCTTCTAGACTGTTCCTTATGACAAATTTTGTACATTTTACCCTTATTTTAAAGGTTTAATGATTGGGCATTTGGTGTAAGATTACGATCCAACCTTTTAAGATACCTCAGGGTTTTTGGACATTCTGAACACTTTCGCAACATCCGTTTTTCAATTTGACAATTTGTTTAAGATGTTTTGGCGTGAAATTTCAATTTTTCCCTATTTGAAATTTGATGATAGGATGCTAGAAGCCGTATCTCGAACTTAAGTGTATCCTTGGGTTTTGAGATGTTACAGATATGAAGGTGAAGTCCATTTCCTAATTGAACAATCGAATTTTATAGAATTGATGATGTAAACAATACTGGGATTGCCCCTCAAATTGGAGAGGGGCAAAAAGGAGTGTTTATAACTATTTTCTAATTTCACAATCTTCTGTGTTGCTTGGACAAAATAGCTACATCCAATAAAGTCCCATCCAAAAGGGGAATGAATAGTTATAGTACTGCATGTGATTTAATAACAACGGAAAACATAATTACAATTCATTTCTTTTTATTCGAATTATTTTCGATCATGATCAGTACGCAACAATACACAGTAATAGCATACTCTCTTATTTTCGCACAACAAATAAAAACTACCCTAACTATATATAAAGAACAAAAGGAATACAATTTGGTTAGTTCCTATCTCATTTAGTCAATAGCTATTTTGCTTATGGGTTCTGTGAGATTGTTATTAATGGCAGCTTGTAGGATTAATTACTTTATTCACCACTACTATATAGCCACCCTAAATGGAACCATGAGCTGTGGGTATGGAGGAGGAGGTATATTATGATCCGCAATGCCCTTCTGGCTGACAGTGTTACTAGTGCTGGCCGGGATGTGGGCGGGTGGGCGGGTTTGGCGCTAGAGGGACTTCGGGTCCCTTTTGCAGAGATTGCATCAAAAGATTTTCATTGAGGATCCTACTAGCTTCATATGGTTTGTGTAAGTTGTACGTAGCAGAATATTTAGAAAGTTTTGTATTTTTAGAAACAGATCTATGTCTTTCTAATCTTTACTTATTTTACCAATTACTCAATTAATCACATGCAAGATAAAATAAAGCAAAGTAATAGAGTTAGAGATGACACTAGAATTTTTAGCGAGAAACCCAATTGGTAAAATAGACCAATTGTTTGCATGGAAAAACCTCATGAACTGTGCAATCTAAAGTAAACCGATTCATTATATTTGAAATAAAGTACACTGAACTTTGACTTAAGCTCACACCCTATCGTTCTACCAAACACTAATCGCTGACAATCCTCTGACTTTGCGATGTCCCGTCCAATAACACTTGACCTCAGGCTTATTCTTGATCTCTATAGAAAGGTTACTGTAATGTTCCAATTTTTACCATTTTTCATTTTCTGGAATTGTCTTATTTTTCAAGGGTATTTTCGTCTTATCTCTTTTTGCGTGCCGGACACTGTGGGGTGTGTCAGGTGTGTTAGAGTTTTGATTGGGACATCTCATTGAGTTCAGGACTCTTAGATATCCATTGGTTGCCAGTTCGGCATTTTTCTGTTTTTTTGGCCGGAGAGGTCCTTGGTGGGACCCACTACCGGGGTTGTTATGCACGAGGATTGTGTCATAGGTCCATTGCATTTTATGCATCATTATTTTATATTTACTCACATGGTTTTTTTTAATGAAAATGGTGATTGTTAAATGTAAATACACACACACACACACACACACACACACACATATATATATATATATATATATATATATTAACGAAAGGTAAATGTAAGATTTTTATGTGGTGGGACCCACATGTACTCATTTTAATGGCCTTAAGACTATTTTGGCTGACCATTCTCTTCCATTTTCTCTCTCACGCCTGGCTCTCTCTTTCTCCTCTCAAATTTTCTTTTTGTTCTTTTATTTTTCTTCAAATTATAAGCTAGATTTCTCTTTTATCTTTAAGAATTTGATTTTGCCACTTAAGGCAAATTTGACGAGCGCGTTAAGACCTATGTTTTTATCAGAGCAAAGTTCATTTTGGCCACTCTTTTGATTTCAAAATTTTTGGGCTGTTTTGGGCTTTCTCTTCTAATTGAGGTAGGGGTGTTCAAATCTACAATCTTTTTTATCTTTGTGATTCATCCTCCTATAATTGAAGTATGATTTGTTTAATTATGATTATTTCATGAAAATTTGTCATGATGTTGTACATATGAATTTTATCTCCTTGTGAGTTTTGTGTTTAAGTGATATGTGTGTATATTAGTTGTTGACTTGATATGAGAAGCATGCTTAAGTGATTGGGTTCTTGTTTTAAATATTTAGTTGCTGAAAATTCGTGAATAATAAGCATGTTATAATGTTATGAGAATTTTTCCTTAATTGGTATGGAATATTGTTAAGGTTAAATTGTATGAGAATATGACAACTTGAGACGCATGAAGCATTCGTGTTTTTCATTGGGAAGGAAAAAGGGGAAAATGTTTTGAAAAGCAAATAAAAAATTATTTTGGGAAAAATGGTTTGCGAAAATCCGGCCGCCTAGGAGTTGCCTAGTGGTCTGTGGCGTTAGTGTGGTCTAAAGAGGTTAGGGAGAGACCTTAGCGAGGTTGAGCTACTTAGGCCCGCGACACCTTAGAGTTGCCATGTGGTCAGGGATAGCTAGCCAATCCTCGTCTCGTGACGCCATGCTATTGCCATGGGTCGGACTGCACTAACAGTTTGAAAAGGTGAAAAGAAATTGTTTCAAAGACGGAGAGTGACATTGACATGACATTGCATCTCATTAGCATACATTGTGTAATTGTGGTTGGATGGTCGGCGTTTACACATATTCTAGTTGTTGTTGTGAAAATATTCCCTAATCGCATGATCCTGTTACTTGTACTCTATGTTTTATGTGGATTCACGGGGTTGTAAGAGGTGTGTGTTAGACACTTCCTACTGAGCGACTGGCTTACCCCATCATATTATTACATTTTTTTCAGGTTATGAGAAGGAAGTGGCGGACGATGCTCCTCCACAAGTTTGAATAGGTTAGTGGATTGTTTTGACATATTTTATATTTGTGATCTCATTTTTTTTGTATGTCCTTGGGATGACATGTTTATTATGTATTGACCTTGGAATTGACCATAGTGCCCTTAGACGACCTTGGGTTCGGGTAAGGACTTGGTAAATGATTCAGACCCCCAGGTATGAGTCGTTACAGTTACGGGTAGATCAAACAACACTCCTCGAATGCTTTGACTCTTTCAAAGTGTTATTGCTTTTACTTTTGTTCTTTAATATCTGAATTCGATGTAGAAGTAGATCTGCTTTTCTCTGATCGTTATAGATGCAAGACTTTGATCACGATCAGGATTTGAACAACACTCTAAACTCACTCTTGTGTTTATGTGTATGTTCTAGAAAGAATGACAAAGAAATCAAATAGATTTTCTGCAAAAATAATCTGTCAAAGGCTTTTACGATTTTTGAAATTGTATTGCAAAACCCGTATAAACCTAGATGTATATCAGGTTTATATAGAATATTCAAAAACTTAATCAGGCATAAAATAAAGAAAATATGGTGCATAGGACTTTTGGTAGTATTCTAAATCAACGAGGAAGTTTTAAATAGAACATGACAAAGTTACCAAAATTTGAAATAGCAGTGGTACCGGTAGCCATATGTGGAACCAGTTCCTTCGAAGATATATATGGTTCTTGAACCGATTCCCAATTGTGGTACCAGTTCCCACTTGACAGAATCTTGGGAGAGATTTGAAAACTTGGAAAGGAATTCTGTTTTGGTAACTTAAAAAACATACCATGTACGACATGAAATAACCGTAATGCAATTTAATGAAAACTATTATTGAAAAAAGATGAAAGTATTCCTATTAGGTACCATCTGACTTATGGTAGAACTACAAGGCCATTGAGCCAGGTATAACCTTTCCTCCTATAGAGGAGAGTTGAGGATTTCGAGTCTAATAAAAGGCATTTGTGAGTGTGTCTGAATATTTACTTAAGAATAATTATTAAATAAATAAACAAAAATAATTAAAAACTAGAAAACAAGCAAAAACTTGATTACAATTCACTTCTTTTTATTCGAATTCTATCACCGAATATACACAAATACACACCAACAGCATCCTCTTTTTTATACACTACGTACAAATAAAAAAAATACCCCAACTACATAAATAAAGAACAAAAAGAATACAATATGGGGATTGTTCCTGTCTTATTTAAACAGTACGTTATATATTGTGTTTATGAGAGGTTCTGTGAGATTGTTATCAATGGCAGTTTGCAAGATTAGTCTATTTATTTACCACTCCTAGCTACCCCAAATGGAACCAAGAGGTGTTGATATGGAGGAGGAGGAAGAAATATTGCATGACCAGCAAATCCCTTCTGGCTGATGGTGGTGCTGCTAGAGATGGGGATCTTGTTGGTGCCCGGGTTCGGTGACGGATATTGGGGCGGACCTTTTGGCAGGGATTGCAATAAAAGATTTTCGTTCAGGAGTCGACTAGCTTCATGTGGTTTTGTGTTTAGAAGGAAAAGTAGTGCCATTATGAATAGAACAATAGTTAGAGGCTTCATCTTGTTGATAAGCATGCAAAGAAAGAGTAGTTGTTAAAACACAATTAATGGAGAATAGATGCAAGGATAAGGGTGTGTATATATGCATCATATATATATATATATATATATATATATATATATATATGACATTGGCACTTGAATTTTTCATAGTTTTAACTAGATTAAAGGGCTTTGACTGTTGACTAGCTGGGATATACTAAAAGATTTGAATTTGAATTTGAATTTGAATGGGTATGTATTGGGAAGTCTTACAGGAACAAACTGCTTTTTAACTTGAATCACATTAATTTCATACAAATAGATAAAAAATCCTTTGATAATTTTTTTTTATTTATTAAAAGAAAGTCACAAACTGTAAAAAGAAACCAGAGGTCAAGTGTGACGAGAATGAATAGAAACGGAGGCTGACTACAATTCTAAGAGAATTTGAAGCAAAAAGAATATATGGAATTCAAATACGCAGAGATGACTCAAGTCAAAGACCCGACCCGTATTCCTACCTAGTTTATGTTCAATGTGCGTATTAATTTACTTCCCAAAATAGAGTTGAAAAAGTCCCAAATAGAGCAGTGTGACCAAACGTGTGTAAGTGTGGCGTATGCTACATGCTTAACACCAAATAAAAACGTGGGTTTGTAATATTAATAATAAGTGTAAATATTATACTAATTTGAACATGCCTCAATGAACCAAATACTTTACTTTAAATGTATTTGAACCTAGTTAAGTCATAAACTTTTTTTTTTTCTTGGTATTCTCTTTCATATTGGGGACAAGTACTAATGAGTAATCTCACATGCCAATTTTATTTTGTCTAATAATATTAGGTTCACTTACCAAAGTAAAACAATTAAGGTTATTGATGGTGAGGAATGTAACCTGATTTTAGGCACACTTCGGACCATCAATAGCCTTAATTGTTTCAATATGACAAGTAAACCTAACAAATAAACTTGAATATCATTTTCCTTTTAATTTTGATGAAAAGACCATTTGAGGCTGACCTGGAGAGGAAGAAACCAACCAAATTACATTGTCACTCTTGTTCCAAGACCAGCAATTCAAGCCCATTTTAATATTAAAAAAGACCATTTGAGACCCACCTCCACCGAGAGGAAGAATGAAACCAAATCCCAAAACCCCAAGAGAAGAGATGTTGAACAATACTTTCTCACCATTGACCGAAATTTGAGATTTGTTTTATTATTATTTTTTTTACGTATTTAAAATTTAAAATTTAAATAAATAAAAAAACACTGTACGTGCCCTTGTGTTATATTTGTTAGAAAAGTGTGAATAAAACTTGCCTTCAATGTATTCATCATGTTAGAATTGTAACGCGTGTGAATATGGCTATCGGTGTTAATGTATATGACGTTAAACTATAACGTAAATATCATCTGTTTCAATGTGAATTTCCAAGAGTCTTTCAACTTTTCATGTATTCTGTAATGGAAAATTTGATCAGTCTCTGAACATATCCTCTGAGAAATACCATATGTTGTTTACCGTACTTTGGGAAATACAGTCATTGCAATAATGTCTTCTCTAGAGCCGAAGACGGAAGATGCATGAAAGTTATAGAATGGATCAGTGCAACCTCTCCATTGCAACCCACTACAGGTTGATCACTGGTTGTGATATGAGGAGTTGCAATTCAAACCAGGCACATAGTGTGTTAAAACCAACAGTTACAATCTATTGGAGTTTGTGTTTAGTGATAAACAGACACCGGTTTGTCTATAAATATCCCTTGGCTGCATATTTCAGGGGTTCAATTCAATCTTCCTCCTTCTCTCAACATGAACCCAACCCAAGTGGGTGTGGGTGTGGGTTCAAGCCATATGGTCCAGTGGTTCAAATCACTAGAGCCAATATCTATACCAATTAGCCATATTGCAATTGATCCGAGCCAATTCAATGGCCGGTTTAGATCGAACTCAATTCATATTTTCTATTGTATGTATAGATACATTTTTAAGTCAGAGAGAGTATTACATAGAGGAGGTTCGTCGTATCTACAGGTTTGAAGTGCTGTTACTAATGAATGAGACTATTGTATTCTGGGAGACAAGCGCCATAAAGACCGTTAGCACCATGCAAGACGTAAATTGTCTTAAGAACATAATATCAAATACTAGCTTTAGTCCTAGTCTTTATTTTTTATTATTATTCTATTGCTTTAATTTGCATGTTAAATTAAATATAGAGTTGCATATTTAATTAATTATTTCTGACATATTATTAATTATCTCATGGCATATTAGTATAAAGTTTGTTATATCTTAAATGTCACATGAAGTATATATATTTTCCAACAATCTTAAGACAATTTATTTCGTGCTTTGTTTTATTATATGCTTTTATTTAAGATATAAATAAGTGAAGATTATACTAATTGTTGAAGAAAAAATTATGTTGCGACCGAAAACCTGTAAGAAAAGGTCAAAGGAGATCAAGGAACGAGTGTGGTACCGCCAGGAAAGGCTCCGACGATCATGGCGAGCAACGACTCAGACCCAAAGGCCCTGGTTGACAGGAGAAGTGGGCATTAATTTTACCTAGTGCACCAGTTGGTCAAACCCCTGACCTTGCCAGCTGGTTAGACCCCCGACCTCACACATAAACAAACCCTAGAAACAATCCCTCTTCTTGATTGCCAATCAAGTCTCTAACTTGATCGTCGAAGCAAAATTTTGTTATTATTATAATCTATATGTGGATAAAATATTAAATATTCGCAAATAGTTTTTAGTTATAACCTAAGTCATATAAAGCGGGAGCGGGAGCGGGAGCGAGAGTGGGAGCATGAGAGCGACATAATTACGTTATAAATAGTGAGAATTGAGCGAGAGTGCGCGCGGAGCGTGAGAGCGGCAGAATTAAATCATAAATTGTGAGAATTGAGCAAGAGCGCGTGCAGAGTGTGAGAGCGGGTGCGCGTTTGGAACGCGAGAACGACACCTCTTGAAATGAATTGTGTGACTTAGGTAATAACATTGGCGTCATCATAAATTTATTTATTTTTAATTAAGTACAACCCCACCAAGGTAAAATCCTGGGCTCCGCCCTTGGTTACCTGTTCTCTCTTTATAGTACCGCATGCCAATTCCTTTTCTACATTCCATGCAGAAGGAGAAATAATTAACAACATGAAGCGAAAACATAATTACAATTCACTTCTTTTTATTAGAATATTTCTTGTATCATGAGGTATGCAACAATACACACCAATGGCATACTCTCTTATTTTCATGTAACAAATAAAAAATACCCCAACTACATATAAAGAACAAAAATAATACAATTTGGTTTGTTCCAGTCTTATTTAGTCTGTTGCTATATATTATGATTATGAGGTTCTGTGAGATTGTTATTAATGGCAGCTTCTAGGATTAAGTACTTCATTCACCACTACTATATAGCCACCCCAAAAGGAACCAAGAGCTGTTGGTATGGAGGAGGAGGAGGTATAGCATGACCCGCGAAGCCCTTCTGGCTGATGGTGCTACTAGAGGTGCCCGGGTTCGGCGCCTGAGGGACTTCGGGTCCCTTTGGCAGAGATTGCATCAAAAGATTTTCATTCAGGAGCCTACTAGCTTCATATGGTTTGGTGTTCAGAAGGAAAAGTAGTGCTATAATGGCTACAACAGTACTTGCAGACTTCATCTTGCTGATAAGCTTCAAAGAGAATGTAGTTGTTAAAAACATACAATTAATGGAGAATAGAGGCGATGATAGGGGTGTATATATGCATCAAAGCAATCAACTTATATATATGGTATTAGAACTTGAATTTTCATGGTTTTAACTTGATTAAAGGGCATTGACTGTTGACTAGCTGGCATATACTGATAGATTTGAATTTGAATGGGAAGTCCTGAAGGCGGAAGCTGCATTTTAACGTGAATCCCATGAAAATGACACCACCATGTAATAATTTGGGTACGTAAAAGAGGAACATCTGATTAGTTTGAAATCATACTAATAAATCAGCAACCCTTTGATTTCCTCTTCAATTTTTTTTTTTTTTTTTTTTTTTTTTTTTTTTGTTACTCTTTTTACCCGTCAGATGTCTTCTTTGTGGTGATCATAAGCACAAGAATGGATTAAAATTTTAACACTTTTCTACAAGAAAAATAACTTTTTACCACGATAGAAAAGACTTTCTACCACGGTTTTGAACCATGGTGGAAACAGCAGTGGTAAAAAGTAGTAAAGTAGAGACTTTCTACCACGGTTTTGCACCGTGATCGAAAGTTTATTTTCTACCACAGTTCCGGACCGTGGTAGGAAGTCTTTCTTTCTACCACTGTTATGCACCGTGGTAGAAAGTTTATTTTCTTTGAAAGTAATAGAGTTTCTACCACGGTGCATAACTGTGGTAGAAAGTGTTACATAATTTAAAAAAAAAAAAAATAGTGTAGCCCATTTGAAACCTTTTTTTTTTTTTTAACTACTAGCCTTGCAATGACCCCATAAGCAAACCTTAAATAAATAAAAAATAGCATCGTAACCAAAATAATTTACAACTGACCAATAACATCATATATATATATATATATATATATATATATATATATATATAACTAATTTCAAATCATTGTTTTATACAAAAATTAGCCATATACAAATTTCAAATAAGTACATTATCCACACCTTATATATTTACTTAACCAAAATAAAACAAAAATTCTTCATATCTTCTTGCAACTTCTTCACGAGCCAAAAAAAAATATAGCCGCAACAAAAAAAGTAACGGCAACGGCAACCCGCAATCCTAGCTTTGACCTACAAAGATGTAATAGTTGAAGTAAGAAATTTAATGTAAAGCAAGTTTTAAAGTTGCCAAAATTAAACCAAGCAAAGCAAGCATTATAATAAAGGTACATTGAAAGATCTACTCTTCATATTATAATAAAGCAAACACAAGTGGAAACAATAAATCTTGAGGAAATCCATCCAGAGAATAAAGGGGTATAAGATTCTTCAATCCTTAACATTTTCATAATAGAAGCAAGCATATATATAAATCACGCACATAAAGTATAATTCACTATATCAGTGAAACTACTGCCAAAAAATGAGATACTTAAGTTCAGTAGCAGAAATCAGGACCATATTTCTGCTACTAAAAAATGGCAACTCAAGAATTCAATTGCAACAAATTACGTATCAAAGATGTCGTCGTGAAAAATAATCATATAATATTTGATCTGCTGCCTCTGTTTGCATAGGGCAGCAAAAATCTATCCTTTGATTTTCTTCTCACTCATGGTATAATGTATCTCTTTGAGGTCACCTGACTCACCTCTATGTCCGCACCCCACAGCTAGTTGATCAACTATAAATTCTTCTATACATAACCAAACCAACCTAAACAAAATCATAGACCAATACAACTGTCCATACTAGGAAAAAAATATATTCAGGGAAGAATTGCTTTCCATTGTCTAACAGATGAAATCCTTCCCCATATTAATGCACCAATTAATTTTTTTCTTCATGGGTGGTAAAGGGAAAGAGAGGCAGATGGATTGTAAGACACATGGTGGACTACCGGCCTTTTTTAAGTTTTCCCACACCTAATTTGAATATAATATCCAAGTTCTCTCACGCGTGCCAGGATAACTTTAAGCAAAACGAGTGCCAAGAATTCATCAATGAATCAGACAAAGCAAAGGCACCACCAAATGTCAGACTACAAGTACAATACTAAAACCATCCCTTACTAACCTGATCTCAAGCTTAGTATTATAACCTTCACCCAAAACTTCCTTGTCAGTGAGTGCAAGGAACCTAATCTTGTCCAGCGCCTGAAATTGAAATTATATCTCATAAATAATCATCAAAAAAATTTGACAATCCCAAAAAATTTACAAGTAAAATATGCTCACATCAAAAGCATTGGAGATAAACTCCCTCACGAAAATATCTTTGTTGTTGTAAAGAGAGTTGATAATGATGTCCATGAGCCGAGACACCTCAGCCTGAAACTCAAATTTCTCGGCATTACTGCGGAGTGATCTCTTTGACATCGACTCCACTTCCCTGAAGCATAAAATTGAACTTCCTTTTAGAATACCCAAAGAATGCTAACCAAAAACACACACACACAGTATGAAGGAAACTTTTATTGTGAAATGTATTAAGAATTTATACCCACGATTGAAAGGGGCTGAAGCTATAGTCACCATATCAAATCAAACCATATAATCATACAAGTTTCAATTCAGAAATAAAATCAAATAACTCAATAATTAGCTAGTTCACAAGAACAGTAGACAAACTAAAGAAAAAATAAATTACAACTGTGAAACTACCCAGTACCAAAAACCCAATTCTGATACAAGTATGCAGTATCAAATTGACCCCTACCCAGTACTAAAATTTCAGAATTCCACAAATTCAGTCATTATCTTCACAAATATTTATAACTAAAATTCATAAAAAAATAAAAAAGTTCATAAAAAATTTCACTAAATAGGATTTAGTTTGCAAAACAAGAATTACAGACCTTGATTAATTGAAAAAAAAAAAATATTTAAAACAAAACCCATACATACAAGTTAGCAGTTGCAGAGAGAGGGGCTTGAGAGTTGAGAGACAGAGAGCCAGCGATTATATGGTTTCGAACTTCTGATTCTTGTAGATTTTGTAGTTTGCAGTTGCAGAGAGAGAGAGAAAGAGGGCAAGTTCAGAGTCGAGAACGAGAATAGAGATGGAGGTGATTGGGGAGGCTGAAATGATTTGCCCTAAAAATATTTATATTGAATAATTGAAGAAATGACTTACCTATATAAGGGCCTTCAGCTTGTTTCAACCCAAATTTACCAATTAGTCTTTCAAATCCTGCAAAAAATTTCACTAAATATGATTTAGTTTGCAAAACAAGAATTACAGACCTTGATTAATTAATTTAGGAAAAAAAAAAAGTAAAATAAAACCCATACATACAAGTTAGCAGTTGCAGAGAAAGGGGCTTGAGAGTTAAGAGACAGAAGGCCAGCGGCTGAAGCTTGCGAACGGCGAACCCGAACTAGAACAGCGGGCGATGGAAACTAAAGGATATGGGTTTTGCTATTTTGAACAATCTGAAATGATATGTGAATATGGGCTCTGATTCTAGTAGATTTTGTAGTTTGCAGTTACAGAGACAGAGAGAGGGCAAGTTCAGAGTTGAGAACGAGAATAGAGATGGAGGCGATTTGGGAGGCTGATCTGATTCTTGTAGATTTTGTAGTTTGCAGTCGCAGAGACAGAGAGAGGGCAAGTTCAGAGTTGAGAACGAGAATAAAGATGGAGGCGTATGTGTGTGGTTTAAAATGATTTGCCCTATAATTTTAGGAAAGTAGCGGGAATATGACCCGCGTACAGCCCTTAAACCAAATTCACTTTCTACCACGTTGCCTTAAATCGTGGTAGAATAACTTATTACCATGGTTTTTCATTAACCATGGTAAAAAGAGCAGGCCTAAATCTGAGTCATATTATTTCACTTTCTTAATTCACTTTCTACCATGATTATTCCGTGATGAAATAAATTCACTTTCTACCACGGTTCTTTTATAACCATGGTAAGAAAATACAATTACTCTCACGATTTTTCCTTAACCTCGGTAGAAATGATCATCTACCACGGTTTTAAAATAACCGAGGTAAAATATATATTTTCTACCATGGTTATTTTAAAACCATGGTAGAAAGTGTCTTCTACCACGGTTATTTTAAAACCGTGGTAAAAAGGGTGTGATAAAAAATTGTTTTTCTTTTAGTGTAAAATTTAATGATTTTGGACAACAGCTAGTAATTAAAATGTCCTTTTATGAATACTATTTGCACTTTTTTAATAAATTCCTGTATTATTTTCTGGTTCCAGCTATGTTAGTTTTGGTTCTGCAACTTGCAAATCGATTTTGTGAGCTGCTTTATTAGTGTTTGCCCTTTGGTGGCCGTCTTTGAAGTTTTTGTATTTTTATTGTGGAAAATTTCATGTCATTTATGTTACTTAAAATAATTTTATAACATGCTATATATGTATATATCCAAGAATGTTACATTTGAGTATGCTAGTATATTAAAATAACACATATAGAGACACTTAATAAGAAATAAATAAATAAAATTTTAAAAAATTGTTATTAATGGACCGATGTTAGTATTTGATACTTTGTCTTTAAGAAGAAATTCATCTAGATTCATTCCTTAGGTGTTGAACAATCTTCACTAGTGTTTGTCTTCTAGAATATAATAGTTTCATTTCACCAGTAGCAACACTACACATTTCACAATAGCAGTACTACATAATGATGGGAACAACGAATATAGGCTGGTAGTAACACTAAACACCGATGGAACTGCTTTAGACTAAACCTTAGAACCCATAGGATTAGACTCGAACTACTTGACGACGAACACTTGGGTTAGACTCACTTGACCACGGTTTGGGTTAGGCTTGAAGGGGAGAGGAGAGGAAATCTGGATTCTAAATATTGAATTTGCATATGGAAGCCTTGGTATTTATTGACCAGAGGTGGCTGTTCACGCGGTGTGACCCGAACAAGCATTGAGTGTCCGAACCATTACTGGTTGTGATGGTTTGGCCCAACTACTGACCCAAGTTCTTATTCGAGTAATAATCGAATAATCACCCCCTAACCATCAACGAATTGGGCTTAGCCTATGGTCAACTGAATTAATTTGGATTTTTGAAGCTTCTGGTTAGCCCGAACGCACCCTAAGGCCCAATCTCAAACCAAAAAATAATAATAATTAATTCTTTTCTAGCCCAATCCCAAACCCAACACCGGACCAAGATAGGCAGGTGGTGTGTGCGCGTGTGCTTCTTTTGGATGGGTCAAGCACAACATGGACGAGGGTTCTTACCCACTACACCACTTAATTAGTTGTAACATTTCATTTACACCTTTCTATATATAAATACACCAAGTTTTCCTTAAGAATCCAACGTGGAATAAGCTTTCAATACCCCAATTTCACCTTTTTAAATGTTTTATCAAACACCTTACTTTCGACTCAATTTCTTATTTATCCGGAAACAGTATTGAACAAGTAAATATACTACAATTGTTTATTCTCGAAGAGGCGTGCATTCCACTATCATCAACCCACCTCAAAATAATAGTGAGACCCACTTTTATTTTTATCCAAATTTGTGTTGAAAATACTAGTTTCTTACAATCCCCACCATGAAAGGGAATTGGCTTCAAACGCAAACAACTTAATAGACATTGTAGAGAGAACATTTTTTAAAAGTTACTATATCGGGATAGATAACTTTTGGCCTTGAATCTTCTCTAGTACATAATTATCGGATATACCGACTAACCAGTAAACATGATGTCTTGAATTTATTAGCCGTTTGTGTAAACTAAGATGATAGCTAACACATAGTCTCTTTTTGCATAGAGTTGGTTCTCACGGTTATGTTCATTTTGGCCTGAACACTCCTGTTATTCATGAGTTCTTTCAGAGAATTCAACAAGGTGTGCATATGAAGGGACCCGGGAGCACTCAGAGGCATTGTGCGAGCACTCACACAGTGTCTAGGTGCTCCCACGCGTGCGCAAGGGGCTTGACATGCTCTGAGGGCTCGGAAGTGTCATGCAAGCGCTTAGCTAAGAAAGTTTGGGCACTGGTGAACAGTACCCGAGCCCAAGCCAAAATCTAATTTTTGTGAAACTTCCCTTTTTGATTAAAAAATGGTCATTAGGACCTCTAAAGCCTATCCCAATTCAAAATGAAGCAAGAATGAAATGACAATACATGAAAAGGCATTAAAGGAACCAAAAAAATACACTAAAGTAAAATGGTCTTTGGTCTCATTACAACATTTGCATTATATTTAAAAGAGACTACTAAATTGGAAATGACTCGTGAACTCTCAAAGGATGTCAATTAGTTCTCGGTTCATTTCCTCCCTTCAAAAGGGGTATAACATATCCCAATTACAACATGTCTACTAGGTTACATCAAAACATATCAAGCACATTAGATATAAGTTTATCCAAAGGAAGTTTCAAAAGAACACAAGGTACATCCACTAAGAGGGAGGTACGATCAAAGTAAAGCACATTTTTTGTAATAAAAAAAAAAACATTTAATCAACGGGAGTGAGTAATTGACATTACTCCGTAGGAAAGTGCATTATAAAGACAACCAAGGGTTCATTGGCCTTGCAAGAATAACACAAGATATACAAGTGTGGTACATGCCTACTCGTCTAATTCAATGGTAGGTCTAAGGAATCATCCTAGAATTAGTATTAGAATCATGAAATGAGAAACCAACTCAGGTATGTATATATATAATGCAATAGGTATACCACAATAACAAAGTAATCTAAGCTACAACCACATTAAAATGTCAACTTGGAAACCAAATACAAAATCACATAATAGGGATAACTTGGATGCATACACACCCCCAGTCATACCTGCTGCATGAACCGGTAAAATAGTCGTTATCGGTCTACTAAACCATAGGCGACAAACCTAATGGCCATTATAAAGTTGGGGAAACCCTAGTTTTGCCCGCTAGTGCCAAGCTCTAGCATTCTGAAAGTAAAAATTGTCCCAAGTATCACCCAAAATCAACAAGAATATCCCAATGTATCATATACACTTCAAGTCAAATAATGTACTCTACAAGCACATGCACCAAGATTGCAATTCACATAAACCATGCCCTAAGGTCCTTAACATTAAGTCATGGAATGAATATAGATAAGATGCAATGGCGTATCAAGGGGAGGGCTGGGCTGGGCTCTAGCCCACCTAAAAAAAAAAAAAAAAAATTTATTACTATGGGTACTTTTAACCCAGCCAAAAAAATAAAATTTTTGATTAGTATTAGCCCACCCAAACAAGCCCAAGTCAGTTAAGCCACAATACTAAAATAAATGCCCAAGCCAAACAAGCCCTAATAAAAAAATTTGCTTAAGAAATTATGTTATTAAATTTATATTTAATTTTAGCCCACCCCATTGACAATTTCTAGATCCGCCCTTGATAAGATGGAATGCATTGAGATTGTCAATGTCCAAGCAACAAGACTTTCATTATGCTATCAACATAATCATCAAAATAACTTAGCATCCTAATACATAAAATCATCAATATAGAACTCTTTAATTAACACACCATTTCCACACAACTCACCCAAAGATTGAATTCATAATGTATAACAATTCATATACATGAGAGTTATATATAAAAAATAAAAATAAAAACAACTATTCTCAATTGTCAATGAAGTCAAATTAAATCATATAACTTCACTACATGAACAACTTAATCACAAGATTATAAATACTCATGCTTTAGAACATTATGTGAGCCTAGGTTAAGTGAAAAAAAAAGAAGTAAAACCCTTCACAACTCACCCAACACAAGCAAAGCATATGAAACTCTCCAAAACACAATGAAAAGCCAAGATTAAAATTATACTACACCCCCTACCTCGTTAGGGAAAGCAACCCTAGGAATCCAAGAAGAAAATGTCACAATAGCAAAACCAAGGAAAGGGTTTTGATGGCCTTTGAGTTCCCAAGCTTTTTCCCTTCTATAGCTAGCCCAAAAGAAGAAAAGAAAATGAAGAAGGAAGGGGGAGTTTCAATGGAGTTTGTGAGATAAAGTGAGGAAGAAAAAGATTAGGAGAAAAAGAATATAAAACAATGATATATATCATAAAATCCTACTCTAGCATTACTTCTCTCACACACAACCATCCACACCCTCCACATGCCTCCAATCCCACTTCAACACATGACCCAATTGAATACTTGACCCGGTCTCGGGTCCACATGAGGGAAAAATGTGCAAGGATAAATGAATGTAGTGTCGAGAACTATCTCCGAACACTTGACCCAATCTTGGGCCCACATGACCAGAAGACAAAAAAAAATAATACAATCAAAATAAACTAGAAAAAAGGGAAAAAGATGACACGGTCATCACATTAAGAGTATCTTGCCATATTACACTTGAATTTATAAGTCCTAGGAATCACTAAAACATTGCTTATCCTGAACCATAATGCAATTAAGCAGTATTGTGTCATCATAGACAATTGTTGGAGATTTATATCCTCTGAGTGCTACTGGTGAGTCAATCAAAATTTTAGTTGTCTTTTTACATCTAGATTTTGGCATATTCAATCAACTAAAGAGGGTTTCCATTAGGGTGACTCGTTGGATTTAGGTTTTAATCTCATTCCCCTCTATGATTTATACAATTGCTCCTCCAAACTAGGATAGTGGGAGAGAGATTAAGAGATTAAAGAGATTTTGGAGAGTGTGGGTGTGTTGAATTTTGTAGATTATTAAATAAGGAATGGGATCTCTATTTATTGCTAGAGTTCGTAAACTTGAGGACTCAGCAATGCAAAATTTTAGAATATTTTGGGCTTAGTTGCACTTGGAGATGCGACTAACAGATTTGACTAACTTAAATTCATTTATTTTTATTTTATTCTAGGTTTATTTTATGAGATATGAATTTTGTAATTGACAAATTTCGGTGTCAAAACGTATCCAATCGAGTTATATATATTTCTTACTTTTAGTCTCGATATCAGAAGCGAAACTACAAATGTTGCAATGTGCGAGCATACTTCGATCCGATGAGAACATCATTTATAAAACATATGTTGAGTAAGGACACTTTATATTTCAAATTTTGTTAGGACTTAGGAAAAGCATGTTTTATTGTAAAATTCGAAGTCTGTAAAAGTACAACTACAACAAGTTGTACTTTAAGTCAAACGGGTTCACTTTTTGAAATCTAGAAAAGTACAATAGGTTGCACTTTATGTCGAATAGGTTGCACTTTCCTGATATCATATTTTGGTATAACTTGGTTTCTTTTTTGATACGATTTTATGGGATTGTTTTTTCACGAATTAAACTTATTTTCCAAGTAAATTTAGGTCTCCTAAAACTCTATATAAACACACACTCTCTCTCTTCAAAAATATTTGGGGCTTCAAAATTTATATTTTTCTACTTGAGAAAATTCTTTGAGAGATATTTTAATTGTAGAAAATCAAACTTGATTTTTCTGATTTTATTTTTGACAGCACACAAATAAACACTAGAGTGCTTTAGGGAGTTATTCTCTATCTAATCGGAACTGGAGCATACTTGAAGATTCAGAGATTCCGAGAAGCATGATTTTATTTGCCTTCACATAAATTCAGATTGGAAGAAGAGAGGTGTGTTTTGATCACACTTTGAAGTCAAAGCATTCGCGGAGTGTTGTTCATCTACAACGACCCTTCTGCAGATATAAAAGGAGTAAGGCTGAAGTCGAGAGTTGTTGGATGAGGGAGTTGCAAAGCTAGAGGCATTCAATAAATTGGTTCTTGGTAGAGTGAAGGGGTGTGACCCTGAGTTGAAGTCTATTATTTTTTGTTTTATACGCAGTGCATGGATCATTTCGCCTGGGATAGCGTGAAAGTTCTCAAGGTTTTTCCAATTGGTTTTCATCGCTAAAAATTATGGTATCATCTCTCAAACTTTACTTTACTTGTTTTACTTCACAATACTTATTTTTGTGGTTGTGGATGTTTAATTATTTATAATTGTTGGTAAATTAATCAATCACAAAAATTAGGCAAGTTGACCTATTTACTCGCTCTAGGTTATTTAGAGATTATTTTCCACTTAATCAACTAACAGGTTCCGCACAGCGTTACTCATAAACTTTGGATGTATGCATCTCAAAATGTGGACTTATAGGAGATTTATCTCAAAAGTGCTCATATTTGAGATGCGAGAACGTTCGGATTCTAATGCCATCTTGGTAATTCGTGTCTGATTTGTGTTTTCGAGAAGTGTATGACATCTTATTGTGACATTAGCTTTATGACATCAACTTGCTTCTAGACTGTTCCATATGACAAATTTTGTACATTTTACCCCTAATTTAAAGGTTTAATGATTGGGCATTTGGTGTAAGATTACGATCCAAACTCTTAAGATACCTCTGGGTTTTTAGACATTCTGAACGCTTTGGCAGCATCCGTTTTTCAATTTGACAATTTGTTTGAGAAGTTTTGGCATGAAATTTCAATTTTACCCGATTTGAAATTTGATGATAGGATGCTAGAAGTCGTATCGCGAACATAAGTGTATCCTTGCTTGGGTTTTGAGATGTTCCAGATATGACAGTGAAGTCCATTTTCTAATTGAACAATCGAATTTTATAGAATTGATGATGTAAAAAATATTGGGATTGCCCCTCAAATTAGAGACGGGCAAAAAGGGGTGTTTATAACTATTTTCTAATTTCACAGTCTTGCATATTGCTTGGACAAAATAGCTACATCCAATAAATTAAGTCCAATCCAAAAGGGGAATGTATGGTTATAGTATTGCATGTGATTTAATAACAACGGAAAACATAATTACAATTCACTTCTTTTTATTCGAATATTTTTCAATCATGATCAGTATGCAACAAGACACAATAATAGCGTACTCTCTTATTTTCAGACAACAAATAAAAACTACCCCAACTACATATAAAGAACAAAAGGAATACAATTTGGTTTGTTCCTATCTTATTCAGTAGCTATTTTGCTTATGAGGTTCTGTGAGATTGTTATTAATGGCAGCTTGCAGGATTAATTACTTTATTCACTACTACTATATAGCCGCCCTAAATGGAACCATGAACTGTGGGTATGGAGGAGGAGGTATAGCATGACCCTCAAAGCCTTTCTGGCTAACGGTGCTACTAGTGCTGCCCAGGCTGTGGGTGGGCGGGTTTGGCGCTGTAGGGACTGCGGGTCCCTTCGGCAGAAATTGCATCAAAAGATTTTCATTCAGGATCCTACTAGCTTCATATGGTTTATTTTATTCTATGTTTATTTTGTAAGATATGAATTTTGTAATTGACAAATTTCAGTGTCAAAACGTGTCCAACTGAATTATATATATATATATATATATATATATATATATATATTTTTTTTTTTTTTTTTATTCTCGATGTCGGAAGTGGAATTGCAAGTGTTGCAATGTGCAAGCATACTTCGATCCGATGAGAGCATCATTTAGAAAATGTATGTCTGAAATTTTATTAGGACTTAGGAAAAATATTTTTTATTGAAAAATTCGAAGTCTGAAAAAGTACAACCTGTTGTACTTTAAGTCAAACAGGTTGCACTTTTTGAAATCTAGAAAAGTACATGAAGTTACACTTTAAGCCCAATAGGTTGCACTTTCCTGATATCATATTTTGGTATGACTTGGTTTCTTTTTTGATAAGATTTTATGGGATTATTTTTCCACGAATTAAACTTATTTTTCAAGTAGATTTAGGTCTCCTAAAACTCTATATAAACTTTCTCTCTCTCTCTTTCTCTCTCTATCTCTTCAAAATAATTTGGGGCTTCAAAATTTATATTTTTCTAATTGAGAGAATTCTTTGAGAGATATTTTTATTTAAGTAAATCAAACTTGATTTTTCTAATTTTATTTTTGACAGCACACACATAAACACAAGAGTGCATTAGGATGTTATTCTCTATCTAATCGGAACTGGAGCATAATTAAAGTTTCTGAGATGCACGATTTTATTTTCCTTCACATAAATTTATATTTGAAGAAGAGAGGTGTGTTTCGATCACACTTCAAAGAATTCACGGAGTGTTATTCATCTACCAACAACCCTTCTACCGGGATCAAAGAAGTAAGCCTAAAGTCGAGAGTTATTGGACGGGGGAGTCTCAAGGCCAGAGGCGTTCAACGAATTGGTTCAACAAATTGGTTCTTGGTAGAGTGAATAGATGTGACCTTGAGTTGAAGTCCATTGTTCTTTGCTTCATACATAATGCATGCATCATTTCGCTCGGGACAGCATGTAAGTTCTCAAGGGTTTTTCAATTGGTTTTCCTCACTAAAAATATGGTGCATATCTCAAACTTTACTTGTTTTACTTTACAGTACTTATTTTTGTGGTTGTGGTTGTTTAATTAATTATAATTGTGGGTAAATAATCAAGGGTAAAGTGCACTTAACCCCCCTGAACTTTATTACACTTAACCCCCTAAACTATTAAGTTTGTTGCAAAGGTTAAGCCACCGTTAGAAATCTAACATAAATTAAGGCATGTTTATCACGTGATGAGGCAAAAATTTTAAAAAGACAAAATTGACCCTTTAAGAGCACAAATATATATATATATATATATACACACACACACACATGTATATCAGCAATTGAAAACCCAAGTACTCAAACCATATTCAAATCATCTATAGCAACACGGAATCACAACCCAAGACCAAACATAATTAGTTTCTTACAAAACCCATATATAATGCTCAGTTGCTCACTTGTAAACCAATTTACTGACATATAGCCACAATGTTTCAATTTGTGGGAATGCACCAAATTGAAAACCCTCTACTCCAGCTGCAGCTTTTCATGGTCAACAAACCATGGGCAATTGAAAACCCCATTGGTTTCAATCTTCAAATTTTCTTTGAAATTTATTTTTAAGGAGAGATGGGTTTGCTTTATATCTCCATATTTTCTTGGAACTCAAGATTTGAAATCTGGTTTTTCTTCTGTTTTGATGAAATTCGGGGAGATTCAAACCCAAAATAAACATCTAAAAAAATAGGGACTTGTCGGAGCTAAGATGGAGACTATACAACATGTCAGCAATTGAGTTTACCGAAAAAATCATGGTCTTGGTTCTAGTACCGCAACAACAAGATCCGCCAATGGCAATTGAGGCATTGCAAGGGAAGGCTTGTAATGTGAGACAAAGAAGTGGGTTTGTGGTTCTAGTTTGATCTGGGAAGGGATGGAAGACCTGCAGGTTGGTTCAATTAAAGAGGAAAAGACCATAATGTTAGAAATTAAACTTTATTTTATTTTAAAATGTCTTTGAAGGTCATGGGTATTTTTTTTATTTGGTGTTTTATATTTATGTGAGTTTTTTATTGGAGTTAGTAGGGGGCATGAGAGTTACAACTAGTAAATGGTCATGTTAGTGGGTTAGTGGGAGTTTTGCCTACTAAAAATTATGTCAGTGGGGTGTTAATTTTCAATTTCATTTATGTTTTGAAGCCTATATAAACCCATGCATTGTACTCATTTTCAATCAAGTGAAATAAAAAGTGTTCTTCCTCCATTTTTATTCTCTTCCAAATAGTATAGAGTTATGTGTGTAACTATTTCCAACAAAGTGGTATCAGAGCTAGTTTGTGAGAGAGAGAAGAAATGGCAAACAATTTGGTTCCATTTCAAATGCCTCGATTCACCAAAGATAACTATGAAAATTGGTGTATCCATATGAAGGCAATTTTGGGAGCACAAGATGTGTGAGAAGTTGTTTCCAAAGGTTATGATGAGCCAGAAGATGAGGCAACTTTGTCTCAAGCCGAAAAAGAGGTTTTACAAGCCATGAGAAAGAAGGACCAAAAGGCGGTGATGACCATCCATCAATGTTTGGATGATGGAATGCTACAAAGAGTTGCTAGTGCAGAAAATGCAAAGCAACTATGGGAGATTCTTCAAAACTCCTTCCAAGGAGTTGATAAAGTGAAGAAGGTTCGCCTCCAAACGTTACGAGGTGAATTTGAAGCATTGCATATGAAGGAATCTGAATCAATTTTAGATTATTTTTCGAGGGTCCTGGCTATTGTAAATCAACTAAGAAGATATGGCGAAACCACCATGACTGATACAAGGGTCGTTGAAAAGATCCTTCGGTCGTTGGATTCCAAATTCAACTACATTGTTATAGCCATTGAAGAGTCAAAGGATTTAGATTCCATGACTGTTGATCAACTCATAGGTTCGTTGCAAGCTCATGAAGAAAAGGTGGTGAAGAAACAAGAAGCTTTGGAGCAAGTGCTACAAACAAAGTTTTCG
The DNA here is from genome assembly GCF_030987335.1 of Cornus florida. Classification (NCBI taxonomy): domain Eukaryota; kingdom Viridiplantae; phylum Streptophyta; class Magnoliopsida; order Cornales; family Cornaceae; genus Cornus; species Cornus florida. The sequence continues at coordinate 52,174,909 of NW_026775575.1, read as the reverse complement.
TTGAACGAAAAAGACGAAAAACATGGAGGAAATCAAAGGGGCCGAGGACGTAGAAATGCACGTGACTGAGGAAGAGGAAGAGGCCATGGAAGAGGAGAAAGAAGCAGTCAACACACAACCAGCAATGAAGAAAAAGTCCATGACTCACAATAACTAAGAGGTCGTGGTAGAAGAAATTACTCAAGGTCATATGGAAGGAGGTATGATAAGTCTCAAATTCAATGTTACAATTGTCAAAAATATGGTCATTATGCTTCGGAATGTAGAAATGTTGCTAACGATGTTGAAGAAAAGGCTAATTATGTTGATGAAGAAGTGGAGCCTACTTTGTTGTTGGCATACAAAGGTGAAAGGAGTGAAGAAGATGTGTGGTATCTTGACACCAGTGCAAGCAACCATATGTGTGGTAGCAAAGAGAAATTTGTTGATATTGATGAATCAATAAATGGTAAGGTGACATTTAGAGACTTAACACAAATCTCGGTAAGAGGGAAAGGTAAAATATTGATTTGTTTGAGGAATGGGCATCATCAATTTATCTCTAATGTTTATTATGTGCCTAATATGAAGAATAATATTTTGAGTTTGGGACAACTCTTAGAAAAAGGCTACAATATTTCCATGAAGGATTGTAGTCTTTCGATAAGAGACCCATTGGGTAATTTGATTGCCAAGTTTCCAATGACAAAGAACCGGATGTTTTTGCTAAATATTCAAGCCGACGAGGCTAAATGTTTGAAGGCTTGTTTTAATGATTTAACTTGGCTTTGGCACTTGAGACTTGGGCACTTGAATTTTGGAGGATTAAAGTTGTTGGCCAAAAAGAAGATGGTGAAGGGATTGCCTTTCATTAGTAATCCAAATCAATTGTGTGAAGGATGTCTCGTTGGAAAGCAATTAAGGAAAAGTTTTCCTAAAGAAGCTACCACAAGAGCTACGGCGCCACTACAACTTATCCATTCAGATGTTTGTGGTCCAATTTCTCCATCATCATTTGGTAAGAATAATTATTTTTTATTATTCATTGATGATTTTAGCCAAAAAAACATGGGTGTATTTTCTTAAACAAAAATCGGAGGTGTATGGAATTTTTAAGAAATTTAAAGCACTTGTTGAAAAACAAAGTGGCTATAATGTAAAGGCTCTTCGATCCGATAGAGGTGGTGAATTCACATCAAATAATTTCAAAAAATTTTGTGAAAAAAATGGAATTCACCATCCTTTAACGGTTCCGAGATCGCCCCAACAAAATGGAGTTGCAGAAAGGAAGAATAGAACCATTCTCAATATGGCTCGAAGCATGTTGAAAAGCAAGGAAATGCCTAAAGAATTTTAGGCTGAAGCGGTTGATTGTGCGGTGTACTTGTCCAACCGGTCTCCTACTAGAAGTGTGTAAAACAAAACACCACAAGAAACATGGAGCGGAAGAAAGCCAAGTGTCTCTCATTTGCGGGTTTTTGGGAGCATTGCCCATGTGCACGTGCCGGATGAAAGGAGGACCAAGTTAGACAACAAAAGTGAAAAAATGGTGTTCATTGGCTATGATGCAAATTCCAAAGGCTACAAGTTGTACAATCCAAACAATGGGAAGATTGTCATTAGTAGAGATGTTGAATTCGAAGAGGGAACCACATGGGATTGGAACACTCCAAATGAAAATTAAAATATTTTTCCAATTTCTGATGAGGAGCAAGAAAATGAAGGCATAGAGCAGCCCATTTCTCCACCAACATCACCTCCACCACCATCAATTCAAGATCAATCAACTCCATCATCATCAAGTTCAAGTAACACACCACCACTTCGCATGAAGAGTCTTCGTGACATATATGACGAAACAGATGAGGTAATGGAAATGTTAGGTGATCTAACACTTTTTTGTCTCTTTGTGGATTGTGAACCCGTAGGATTTGAAGAGGCGGCACAAGACAAAAAATGGAGAAATGCTATGGATGAAGAAATTAAATCCATAGAGAAGAATGACACATGGGAGCTTGCTACACTTCCAAAAGAGCAAAAGGCAATTGGTGTCAAATGGGTGTATAAAGCAAAGAAGAATGCAAATGGTGAAGTTGAAAAATATAAAGCAAGATTGGTCGCCAAGGGGTACAACCAAAAGCCTGAGATTGACTATGATGAGGTACTTGCACTCGTAACTCGTTTGGAAACAATTAGATTGTTAATTTCTTTGGCAGCCCAGAACAATTGGAGAATCCACCAAATGGATGTGAAATCGGCTTTCTTGAATGGGTTTCTTGAAGAAGAAGTGTATGTTCAACAACCCATGGGCTATGTTGTAAAGGGGCAAGAAAACAGAGTCTTGAAATTAAAGAAGGCTTTATATGGCTTGAAGCAAGCACCAAGGGTGTGGAATAAGTGAATTGACAAATATTTTCAAGACAATAATTTTTCAAATTGCCCATATGAACATGCTCTTTACTCCAAAGTAAGTGAGAATGGAGATGTATTTTTTGTTTGCTTGTATGTGGATGATTTAATCTTCACAGGTAGCAATCCAAAAATGTTTGAAGATTTCAAGAAGGTTATGGCTCGAGAGTTCGAGATGACAAATATTGGCATCATGGCTTATTATCTTGGCATTGAGGTCAAGCAAATGAAGGATGGAATTTTCATTCACTGAGAAGGCTATGCTAAGGAAATTCTCAAGAAATTCAAGATGGAAGATTGTAAATTGGTGAACACGCCCATGGAAGTTGGAATTAAATTGTCAAGAGATGAAGATGGAGAGACGGTGGATCCAACATTTTTCAAAAGTCTTGTTGGAAGCTTGAGATACTTAACATGCACAAGGCCGGACATATTATTTGCGGTTGGCCTTGTTAGTCGGTTTATGGAAAGACCCACCATAACTCATTTCAAGGCGGCTAAGAGGATTCTTCGTTACATCAGAGGTACCCTTAATTTTGGGTTATTCTATTCATTTACTAATGATTTCAAGTTTGTGGGTTATTCTGATAGTGATTAGGCCGGAGATTTGGATGACAGAAAAAGTACTTCTGGCTATTGTTTTTTCATGGGAAATGTTGCTTTTACATGGTGTTCAAAGAAGCAACCCATTGTCACCCTCTCAACTTGTGAAACAGAATATGTTGCAGCCACTTCATGTGTTTGTCAAGCAATTTGGTTGAGGAATTTGTTGAAGGAATTACACATGCTACAAGAAGAGTCAATGGAGATTTTTGTGGACAACAAATCAGCAATTGCTTTGGCTAAGAATCCGGTGTTTCATGAACGAAGCAAGCATATTGATACAAGATTTCATTTCATTAGAGAATGTATAACCAAGAAGGATGAGGAGCTCAAGTTCATCAAGTCACAAGATCAAGTTGCGGATATTTTCACTAAGCCCCTTAAGTTTGCAGATTTTCACAAGTTAAGGAGTTTGCTTGGAGTTGAAAAAAAATAAAGTTTAAGGGGGGGTGTTAGAAATTAAACTTTATTTTATTTTAAAATGTCTTTGAAGGTCATGGGTGTTTTTTTTTTATTTGGTGTTTTATATTTATGTGAGTTTTTTATTGGAGTTAGTGGGGGGAATGAGAGTTACAACTAGTAAATAGTCATGTTAGTGGGTTAGTAGGAGTTTTGCCTACTAAATGATATGTTAGTGGGGTGTTAATTTTCATTTTCATTTATGTTTTGAAGCCTATAAAAACCCATGCATTGTACTCATTTTCAATCAAGTGAAATAAAAAGTGTTCTTCCTCCATTTTTATTCTCTTCCAAATAGTATAGAGTTGTGTGTGTAACTAGGCCACTATTTCCAACACATAAATGGTCCAGAGACATACATAAATATGAAAAGCAAAAGCAATACATATACAATATGAATACATATACTGATATACACATAAAATGGAAGAGAAATAGAGGAGGATGCAGATGTGGAAAAAATTGAAGGGTACTGAGTTTTGATATAGAACAGTGAATTTGGGTTTATCGATTTGGTGCGTGATGGAGATAACTTAGTGATAAGGATCGGCATGGGGAATCTGTTCAATAATTGCTTACCTGAAATTTTCTATTTTAGATTTGTAAAGACATTATTGAAATAGATAAAGAAGGAAGGGAGTGTTTGGCACTAGAAATCAAATAAATCGGAACAAGGTTGATAAGGTTGATGTGCTGTCACTTTTCTATTGGACATATATTGAGATTGTACTTGCCACATTAGCAGCTGAGTTGGATTGAACTCAAAATAGCATCTTCAACTTAAGGGGTAAATGGTAATTTACTTTATTTGTTAACGGCTGACTGACTATTTGGCCTTAAGTGCAACAAAATGATAGTTCGAGGGTGTTTTATTTAATTCAAGGGGGTTTGTTGCAATTTGGGTCATAGTTCAGGGGGGTTTAGTGCACTTTACCCATTAATCAATTCACCCCCTCTGGGTCATTTAGAAAGAAATTCATAACTTAATCCACCAACAGCTTCTGTACCACGCTACTCACAAACTTTGGATGTATGCATCTCGAATTGTGGACTTATAGGAGATTTATCTCGAATATGCTCACATTTTGAGATGCGAGCACGTTTAGATTCTAATGCCATGTTGGCAATTCGTGTCTGATTTGTGTTTTCGAGGAGGTTTTGACATCTTATTGTGACATCAACTTGCTTCTAGATTGTACCTTATGACAAATTTTGTATATTTTACTCTTATTTTAAAGGTTTAATGATTGGGCATTTGGTGTAAGATTACAATCCAAACTCTTAAGATACCTCAGGGTTTTTGGACATTCTGAACGCTTTGGCAGTATCCGTTTTTCAATTTGACAATTTGTTTGAGATGTTTTTGTGAGATATTATTTTATTTTTGGCAATTATCGTAAACAAAATAGGTACAAGTCGAGTTGTAATTCAAGTTACTTGATCTGCAAGTTAACAAGTTCGACAGTGACTACAGAACTGGGAAGTTGTTCAAAGTTACCATAATTGAAGATCATTCGAAGAAAAAGGTAAGAACAACACTTTAGGAAGAATTCTAAACAAGTTAGGAAATTCTACACTTGGTATTCCATTCAGACTTACCATATACAGTCTGTCAAGCTTAAAAGAACCATATTTCAAGTTCTGGCCAACTTGAACCTGCTCAACCTCTCTGAATTGGTTCAAGGCTTCAAGTTTGGTTTCGAAAATTCTTCTGCCAAACTTGAACTGGTTCAGCCCCTCTGAACGGGTTCAAGGTGTCCTGATCAGAATACAACTTTCAGTTACCTTTTCCTAATTTGTTTCCTAATTGGTTTAGAAGTGTACCAAATCCTATGTACAAAATTTTTCATTTTTTCAGAAGGATTAGGTCATTCTGTACTCTATATAAAACTTGTCGTATACATTGGTTTATGAACAGCTTTTGCATTATAAGTTTGCTATTCTTGAGAAGCTTTAGGAAGATTTTTGTCTCAGAAATTCTTAGAGAATTTTTTGTTTATCTTTCTAAAACATATACACATAAACACTTAGTTTAGAGTTGTATTGTTTGAATCCTGATCGTGATCATACAGTTGCATCTACATCGATCAGACAAAAGCAGATCTACTTCTATATCAAATCCAGAAGTTCAATAGAAGTAAAAATGATCACACTTTGAAAGGGTTGGAGCATTTGAGGAGTGTTGTATGATCTACCTGCTACTTTTCTACAAATATTAAGCATAAGCCTGAGGTCAACTTACTATTAGATAGAGAGTTGCAAAGCCAGAGGATTGTCAGCAGTTGGTGTTTAGTAGAACAATAGGGTGTGAGTTAGAGGATTGTCCACGAGGTTTTTCTCACGCAAACAGTTGACGTATTTTATCAACTGGGGTTTCTTCTTTAAAATCCTGGTGCCATCTCTAACTTTACTTTGCTTTGTTTTAGATTGCATGATATTAATTTATTAATCAAAACTTTCTAATTATTTTTCACTGCGTACAAATCACAGATTAGTATCAGAGCCAACCTCTACACATTGAGTTGATCCTTGTTGAAAGTTCTATTTTGATTTCAAAAATTGATTTTTAATCATGTCTTATGCATTGAAAGAAGGCGGTTCTAATCAACGTGGTCCTTTATTTGAAGGAGATAATTACAATTTTTGAAAATCAAATATGAGAGCCTATTTACAAAATTCTGGTGGTAAAACTTGGGCAATAGTTGAATCTAGTTATACACCACCTACAGTAGATACAACTGTAGATGGTAAAATAATCAAAGAGTTAAAAGATGCTTTTGCTTTTATTGCTGTTGAAACTGAGCGTAATGATGCTAATGGCAAAACTTTATATGCAATTATTAATTATATTGTTCCATCTGAATATGCTAGAATTTTTTATTGTAAAACTACTAAAGAAGTTTGGGATATTTTGTAAGTTACTTATGAAGGAACTTTAGGGTGAAGTTATCCAAAATTCAGATGTTTTCTCATAACTTTGGAACATCGTGATGAAAGAAGATGAATCATTTTGTGATTTTTATTCTAGTCTTCTTGAAATAATTTCTGAAATACGTCATTTAGGTAAAAAAGTTAGTGATAAGAAAATCTGTGAGAAAATCTTAAGTTCTTTACCTAAAAGATTCCAGATTAGAGTTGAAACCATCACTGAACATTAGGATTTAACTACTTGTAAAGTTGATCAGATGGTAGGTTCATTGAAAACTTTTGAGATACAGAACTTTGATTTAAATCAGAAGGAGAAGAATCTTGCTTTAAAATCTACATTGGTTAAGAATTCTGTGGATGATAACTCTGATGATGATTTTGCATTCTTGTTAAGGAAATTCAATTAGATTTTGCAAAGAGGAGAAGGAATAACAACATGGCTAATCCTCATAATTTTGACAAGACGTCAAAGTTTAGGTTTAATGAAAAGAAAGTAGAAGAATCAAAAGAAACTGAATTCATTTACTGGAATTGTGGTGGCAAAGGTCATACATCCAATGTTTGTCCTAATCCTAGGAAAGAACAAAAGGATATGAATAAAGAAAAAGCAATGAAAGTTTCTATGTCTGAAAATTCTACTTTAAGTGATAATGATTCTCCTCAGGATGAAACTAATTATTTTTCTTATATCGCTTTTCTTGAAAGAGGTCTTCATGTCGTTACTTTATCTGACTCTAATATTTCAGATAATGAAGTTCATGATGAACATGTGGAAGAGGCTGAAAAGGACAATGAAAGATTAAAAATGATAGTAAAAAAAACCATGCAAGTAAAACAGGCATTCAACAAGCTAGCAAAGGAGCTTATCCAAGCAAAAGGAGAGAATGAAAATCTAAAGAAACAGATTGATGAAGGCAAAAGGAAAGCTTTTGAAAGTAATTCTGTCATCACTGAGCTTGAGAAATAGATTATCATTCTTGAGGATAAGGTAAGCATTGCTAACTCATTGAAGGAATGTCTTGCTTTGAAAAATGATTATCTTGAAATTGAATTGAAATCTGAGCAAGATAAACTGAAAGAGTTCAACATGAGTAAAAACAGTTTGAATAAGATAATTAACATGGGAAAGGATGTAAATGATAGGACTGGGATATGATTTGTTAGAGGTTCATCTAGTGGTCAAGGTAAAACAATTTTTGTTAAACCTATTGATATACCTAAACCATGTTTGTGTGATTCATTGCATTCTGATATGTCTCATGTGCCTAAACTGTTGCATTGCACTTTCTGTGGTAAGACTGGACATAAGTATCACTCATGTTTTCAAAGGAAAAAGAAAAAGTCTTCGAAAATTCATTCTCATAATATTCAAGCTAAGAAAAAGGTGTTTTCTAAAAAGAAAAAGAATTTTGTGCCACTTAAATTTTCTAAAGCTATAAATTTTCGTAAGAAAGAGGTAAAGTATGAGAGAGAATTTCAGGAAGTAAGAGTAAAGACTGTTTAGATCAAAAAGGCTGGTTTGATAAATTTTGTGCCTGTTGAGTCCATGGAACTAGATTCCAAAAGGACTTCACCTTCAAACTGAGTCCTATAGAATTTAGTGATCATGGCTTATGCTTAAAAGAAAATTTTGTTGCCATTGGATCACTTGTTAGGGTTTGGTTAGGGTTTTGAATTTCTGATCATAATCTTCTTGATATGCATGTGAAAATTCTTTTAAAAAATTTATAATCTATCTTCGAATGCAAATTGAGACACATGATAATTTGTATAAAAATAGATTCTTGGTCTGTAATCTATACAATGAAAGATGATTTGCATTGATTAGGGAATTTTTAGATTTGAATCTCTTAAGTTCATAAACTTTTGTGCAGTAGTTCATCTCTGACAAATTTGGTTGAAAATCTTTTGATCTGTTGACTAGGGTTATTCATAAAAGTTATAAAGGTTATTGTCTAAAAAAAAGGAGCTTTAAAAAAAATGAAAAATATTCAGCTTAAAAAAAAAAAATTTGAAAGTTGCTGAATACTTTGCTAAAGAAAAGGCTACCTATTGAGATTTGATCGAAAGCTCCCATTAAACTGTGAATTGAAGCTAAAAGTAGAGATAAGTTGAGTTGGGGAATTGCTGACTACTCTTTAGAGTAAAAGCCGCATTGCTTAGAAAAATTACTCAAAACAATTTTATCTTGATGCTTTTCGATCAATAAGGTTTAGACAATGATCTTTTGAAATTCAACTGAAGATGGATTAGATTAGATTTTACACACACACATGAACTTGCTAGATTAATTTCTAAATTTTTTAATAAAATTTACAAGTTTGATTTCATATTGTGATTACTTTCTGAGATTTGAAATTATTTGAAAAATCTATGGAGTCAAATATTTGCTTTCTAAAATATTTTTTCAATTTTTTTAAAGGGTTTTGAATCATGTATTAACCAGATGATTTTAATGATTGGTGATATATGTTTTATTTCTATAAAAAAAAAAAATTGGAAAATTAAAAAAGATTTTTGATTTTTAGGTTTTTAATTTGTTTTTGTTGATGTTTTTAATCACCGATGTGCGAGAATAATTTTTGGAAAAAGTACACTGTAGATTCAAGACTGGGGTCTTGAACTAGTTCAATGAGGATGAACTTGTTCAAGCAAGTCAATATGCCAAGCCTAAAGTGACTGCCCATCTTGAACCGGTTCAATAAGGTTGAACCAGTTCAAGTCTTTATGCATATTGAACACTACCCTTCTTGAACCGGTTCAAAAGGGCTGAACCGGTTCAAGGGCTCGGGATTTTGGGTTTTAAATCTACTATTTGCCTCATTTGTTGCACAATCACTCTATCTCTCTGCTCTCCCTCACTTCATATCACTTCACAACTCACACACACACATATATATATATGTTTATATACATCACATCATATTTTTGTCATTCATTCATGAAATACAATTGATTATTACATGATAAATTTAAGATTGAAGACAAGAATTGAAGAAGTTGTGTGAAGAATTGAAATTCAAAATGGGTTTGAATGGAAGTTATGGAGTTTGGGATTAAAATCTTAAAGGATTGGTTAAGTGTTTGGGTTGATTGAAGAGATTGAAACTTCATTGTGTTTGGGGGATACAAGCTTGCAATTGTTGTTGATTTTTGGGAGGATTGAAGATTGAATCAAGCTTTTCTCTATAACACATTTGGTTGCACACTAAGTGTTCGATAAAATTCCAAAAAGAGTTTCAAGCTTCAAATTGAAAAAGTTTCTAAAGAACATGGCTCATAAACTGACTAAAGAAGTAAAAGGGAAAGGAATTGCAAATCCAAGACCTCCAAAAAGGTCCCGAACAAGCATAGCCATCCAAGAACCTCAAGTTGGTTCAAATGTTCCAAGCGATGTTCCAATGAGATATCCGTCTGTTTCTAGCACCAGTAGAATTGAGTTTGACGAGTCATACTTCTACAATGAAGATGCTTGGAAAGTGTATCTCTCTGTTTACCAAGCTGGTAATCAAGTCAGAGAGGAATGTCAATCTTCAGAAGCTTCAAGACACAACTGGACGCGAGCTAGTGAACTACATCAAGTCGCATGATTGGCTTTTCTTTACTAAGATTGGCAAAACCGTTTATTGTTCAGATATGGTTAGCTATTTCTATGCAAATATTCGTGAGGTACATGACTCCTACTTCATCGCACCTCTATTTGGAGTTGATTATATGGTAGACGAGAAGGATATTGAAGCTATCCTAGACCTTCCAACAGTCTTCAGTTGATTGGACAGATTCTGCCTTTGACAATCACGGTTCCCGATTTTTCCCGGATTGTTTTAAAGATCTGTGTACCGAACTCTTATCTGAATCAAGACAGTATTCCAGCTCGATTTCTGACAGATGAAGGGGGAGTCGCAAAGCCAGAGGCGTACAACAAATTGGTTCTTGGTAGATTGAAGGGATGTGACCCTGAGTTGAAATCCATTGTTCTTTGCTTCATACATAATGCATGTATCATTTCTTCTGCGACGGCGTGAAAGTTCTCAAGGTTTTTCCAATTGGTTTTCCTCGCTAAAAATCATGGTGTCATCTCTCAAACTTTACTTTACTTGTTTTACTTTACAGTACTTATTTTTGTGGTTGTGGATGTTTAATTAATTTTAAATGTTAGTAAATTAATAAATCACAAAAATTGGGCAAGTTGACCTATTCACCCACGCTACTCAGAAACTTTGGATGTATGCATCTCGAAATGTGGACTTATAGGTGATTTATCTCGGAAGTGCTCACATTTTGAGATGCGAGCACATTCGGATTCTAATGCCATGTTGTCAATTCGGGTCTAATTTGTGTTTTCGATATGACATCTTATTGTGACATCAGCTTTATGACATCAACTTGCTTCTAGACTGTTCCTTATGACAAATTTTGTACATTTTACCCCTATTTTAAAGGTTTAATGATTGGGCATTTTGTGTAAGATTACGATCCAAACTCTTAAGATACCTTAGGGTTTTTGGACATTCTAAACGCTTTGGCAGCTTCCGTTTTTTAATTTGACAATTTGTTTGAGATGTTTTGGAGTGAAATTTCAATTTTACCCTATTTGAAATTTGATGATAGGATGCTAGAAGTCGTATATTAAACTTAGGTGTATCCTTGGGTTTTGCATGTTGCTTGGACAAAATAGCTACATCCAATAAAGTCCCATCCAAAAGGGGAATGTATGGTTATAGTACTGCATGTGATTTAATAATAACAATAACAACGGAAAACATAATTACAATTCACTTCTTTTTATTGGAATATTTTTCTATCATGATCAGTATGCAGCAATACACAGTAATAGCATACTCTCTTATTTTCACACAACAAATTAATAAAAACTACCCCAACTACACATAAAGAACAAAAGGAATACAATTTGGTTTGTTCCTATCTTATTTAGTCAGTAGCTATTTTGCTTATGAGGTTCTGTGAGATTGTTATTAATGGTAGATTGCAGGATATTACTTTATTCACCACTACTATATTGCCACCCCAAATGGAACCATGAGCTGTGGGTATGGAGGAGGAGGTATAGCATGACCCGCAAAGCCCTTCTGGCTGACGGTGCTACTAGTGCTGCCCGGGCTGTGGGTGGGCGGGTTTGGCGCTATAGGGACTGGGAGTCGCTTTGGCAGAGATTGCATTAAAAGATTTTCATTCAGGATCCTACTAGCTTCATATGGTTTGGCGTTTAGAAGGAAAAGTAGTGCCATAATGGCTACAACAATACTTGCAGACTTCATCTTGTTGTTAAGCATGCAAAGAGAATTTAGTTTTTTTTTTTTTTTTTTTCTTTTTCGAAAGGAAAAGAGAATGTAGTTGTAAAAACACAGGTAATGGAGAATAGATGCAAGGATAGGGGTGTATTTATATGCATCAAAGCAATCAACTTACATGTATGGCATTAGGAATTTAGGACTTGAATTTTTCATGGTTTTAACTTGATTAAAGGGCTTTGACTTTGACTAGCTGGGATATACTAATAGATTTGAATTTGAATGGGTAGTCAGAAAGAAATAAACTGCGTTTTAACATGAATTTGAATGGGTAATCACTAGTCAGTCATAAATAAATAAACTGCGTTTTAACATGAATCCCATTTCTCTCTCTTTATCTTTTAAGTTTTTCTTTTATTTAATTTCACCATACATTTGCAGGTCATTCCATGAAAATGACACCACCCTGTAATTATTTTGGTACCTAAAATTACTGAATGTCAATTTTTATTTTTTATTTTTTATTTTTATAAAAAATCTAGAGAAAAGAAACATCTGATCAGTTTAAAATCATATAAATAAATCCACAACCCTTTGATTTCTTTTCTTTTTCATTTTTTTTTTTCTCTTTTTTCTTGTTGGAACTAGAAAACACAATATTGGATCCAACCCCATTACCCGTCAAATAACGTTTTTTGTGGTGATCATGAGTTCAACCACTGAAGGTAGTATCAAATTTTACAAAGAGAAAAGAATTGATAAAAATTTTAACACTTAAAAATTGGAATTGATTTTGGACAACAGCTTGTGAAATATCCTTTTATGAATACCATTTGCACTTTTTAAAATAAATTCTTGTACCATATTGAAGCGACGTACCCATACCTAACGTTTGTTGAATACCTCAGATACTCGCGGTTTAATGTCTAATACTTCTTAAACTTATACATAGATTTAAGATATATTTTTTAATTTATAACACGTATATGATATTTCCCGGATACTTTGACTGCGTGTTCGATACTTTTCAGATATTTTATAATACATTTTTAACAAGTCTTGAACATTAAAACGTAACTTTTCAACACTAATAACTTAGTATAATGGTTAAAAAAAGTTCAAAATTTATTAATTGGTAACTAAGAATGTTTGTTTTATGTGTAGTTAAACGAACTCTTATATTATATTAATAATTGCATTTAGATTCATGATACTACACGAAACTGGTAAAAGAAAATGTACTTTTGTATATTAAAAATGTATTCTTATTTTTACTTTTTGTCTTATCCCGCCATACTTGTATCCATTTTTTTATAGAATATTTGGCATATCGCTGTGTCCGTATTATATCGTATCATATTGTATCTGAACCGGTTTCCGTATCAATGCTTCCTAGATCTCAAATGAAGCATAAAATGATACTAGCTTGTTCATTTAATACAAAACACTATTATGACTAAGTAGTAGTATATATAACGGTATATATGATATAAAAATTATTATAATATTAACATAATTTCAAATTTTAAATCATTTTAAAGCAACTCTTAAATGTAGAAATTAGAAATGAACTAAAGTTTTTTTAATACTAATACTCAATAGATGTATATAAATAAAAATTCATATTTATATATAGTCATGTCAACGTCATATTTGCGTCCTACCTTTTTTAGAAGGAAAATGCTAAACATCACAAATATAATTCGTGATTTAGTATTTCAAATTAGGTGACTACTTATTTGGCAACTTATTTCAGTGCTTTGTGTATTTTAAAAAGAAATTTCCTAATACAGGAAAGGAAGGCGAGAAAATAACAAAACTTATCATTACAAATTTTTACATGAATGCGTGGCCTCTTTTTCACGCATAAATAAAATAATTCACTTAAAAGTTTCATATAATTGTATTTTGATTTGGAATTTTCTGATTACAGTTAAATTTTTAAAAAGATACTCAACAAAGATATAGAAAAGTTGAGAAAGTACTATAGAAGATAATATATATATATATATATATATATATATATATATATATATATATAATAAAAAATATAAGTAGAGAAAAGCAAATTACAAATACAGATAAGCTCAGTTTACTTGTTCGTTCTTATTTTTTCTTTCAATTATCAATTTGTTTAGTTTACTGAAATAGAAAACACAAATGCATAAAAGAATAAAATGTAATATATATATATATATGTAAATTGGAGATGTATAGTGCTGTTCTTTTTATAATTTGGTGTGTAGACCTATCCGTGTATCATGTCCGTGTCTATGCTACTTAGATTTTGTTAGATCACCCTTATAATTTAAAATAAATTAACTAATTAAAAAGAAAATGCTACACGAGAACTAAGGCAAGCCCGAAAACAAGTTTATGGTAATAACCAATCCTAGGCAAATCCCGCCCCCCCCCCCCCCCCCCCCCCCCTCCAAAAAAAAAAAAAAAAAACAAAAAAAAAAAACACTAAAAATAGAAGTATAGTCTTGTACAAGGCCTAAAAGACGTTTAAATAGAAATTACAAAAATACTCTAATATATTCTGTTATTCAATCCATAACTCAACAGTCAAAAATCATCTACCTTTTATATGATTAAGGATGGCAACAAAGTGGTTCTGAGCGGGTGTATCATCCCCCAACCTCCCCCGCCCCCATTTAAAATACCCCATCCCGCCCCAGTCCAAAATTGCCTAAACGGGGAGCCCTGCCACCCCATTCCCATCCCCATTTATATTATTTCACCTGCGCACTCGCTCCACCCAGTTTACTCTCAAATATTTTTGTCAATTTATTTTAATTTATTAATAGTAGCTTAATATAAAATTCAAGTTACAAATATTCATGTTCGAATTAAAGGAATGGAAAAATATTATATTGTGTATTGCATTAATAAAGAATACATAAATGTCATATTTAGGGATAGGTGAGTGATGATTAAGTCATCTATACATGGTAACTAGGGAGGTGTAGTATACATGGTAACTGGGTAGGTGTATGTGATACCCCCGAACTTCCAAGTGCAGGTTGACTAGGCCCACCCCCGAAGACTCGGGGATATCGAAAATAATCAATAATAAATGAACACAGAATACAAGAGGAATATAATAAAATAAATAATAAAGTTGAAAGGGAAACTAAATAATGTATAATTAATAAATCCTCTGATAGCAATACTCCAAATAAATATCTAATAGATTATAAATCTCCAACATATAATTCGGGAATCCATATATCAAGGACCCCAATAAAATCCGACTGAAATACTACGTAATAAATAACTACTAAGTCTGAGAAATAACAAAATATCTCAAATACTATCCTACATCGATGATACGGACGAGTGAAGCTGAATGATCTTTCATCTGCACAAACAACTCTAAGACGGGTACTGCCGATGACCTGAAAAATAAATGGTGGAGCAAACCCACAAACAAGTTTCCTCTACTACGACCCGATCAGAGAACCGACAATCAATACATCAATCCCAAGCCAAACTCATGATATATCTACATAGTCGATACATACATATACACACACACACTAAGACTCTCACTGGATAATAGAGCAGTCTCAACCGTGTAGTGGGTATCTCTTGAAAAAAATCGCACACGAGGTGGTCTAGAGTCCTCCTTCTACTAGGGTACACATATCTCCTATTCTAGCTACCCTTCAATCTGGTAATATACGCCTCAGTCCTAACCATAGATCCCGAGACCTCAAACTCATATCATGGCTCAAATATATATATATACATACAACATTAATAAATAAAATCATATCCAACAATGGCACAAGTATAGTGTCATGACTTAATAGCCAGTCCACCTACACATCAATCCAATAAAAACCATATCTAACAATGGGATAAAATATCAGGGAGCCTAACTTATTAGCTATCTCAATTATCACATCAAATCTTATTATATCCATATATAACCATAACACAACAACTATAATCCATAACAGTTCAAGTCTAGAATACTAGATATGATAGAAGCATGATTTAATAATCATAATACTAACCACTCATATTTAACCAAGATAAAACAAATAATTACAACAATGTATCATGCTCGTAGATCATAAATATATCAGCACAATGATTATAATAATGAACCCAATAATTATATTTAATTTCACACATTAAATAATACGAAAGATTAAATCATATTTATTTAATTAATCTAATCATTTCCATCTAACATAAAAACATGAGGGTCTATTACCAAATTATATATTTTAGACCCATGTCATTATTCCCAATACCTATAAACATGTTCGGGATCATTTATACTTAGAACGGGATCATTTAAAACACTTTTATGGAAAATAGGTTCAGTGCTCGAGCATAATCCCCCTGTGCCCGAGCACAAAACCTAGTGCTCAAGCACTGTATGTCGGAATAGGCTTGTGCTCGAGCACAAAGTCACTGGGCAGAATTTGCAAATCCTTTTTTGGCCTGCAAATCCATGATTCGGGTCCTAAAACATGACATCTAAGTCCCATATAATCATCAATGAATTTAGCCAAGGAAAATATAATAGATCAAACAATTTAAACAAGTTTTATATATCAAATCAAAGAATCTATCAAGATAAAGAATAAATACATGTAAACATGAAATCCATCAATTTAATTCATTCATGACAATTAATTGATCTATTTAATTCTCTGATTTAAACTCTAAAGTCTAGCATGTGATGGAGAGATCATAGATTCAAAGGGGAAGAGATAGATAAAGAACTTGCCTTATGATTTTTGGATTGAAAATCAATTATATAAACTCTCCGATCTTCTTCTCTAATTCCAGGGACCTCTAGGCTATTCCGGTCACCTTTTTCTTCAAGTTAAATAATAAATACATATAAACATGAAATCCATCAATTTAATTCATACGTGGCAATTAATTGATCTATTTAATTCTCTGTTTTAATCCCTAAAGTCTAGCATATGATGGAGAGATCATAGAATCAAATGGGAAGAGATAGATAAAGAACTTGTCTTATGATTTTTGGATTGAAAATAAACTATATAAACTCTCTGGTCTTCTTCTCTAATTCCAGCGACCTCTAAGCTATTCCGGTCACCTTTTTCTTCCTCTTATCTCTCTCTCTTTCTCTCTTTAGATCTCTTTCTCTTTTGTAACTCACGTATATGTAAAACCCTCTTCTTCTGACTACCACATCTATATATACTAACCTACAAATCATAATCTAAGACCAACTAAGACAATAATAATAATAATAATACTATAACTACTATTGTTATTATTCCCCAAACGTATTAACTTACAGAAACAATATATATCAAGCTACTATAAACATATATATATATTAATAACTTATACACACACACACATATATATATATACACACACCTTCCCATGGGCCATAATAGAAATTTCGAGATTCGGACTCCAAATATGTCAAAATAGCATTACAAAACTGCGTGTTGAGACAGTGCTCGAGCACACTAAAACAATGCTCGAGCCCTGTCACGCAGGGACTTAAAATCAGGTGTAGGAAAGTTACAAAAATCAGTCTTTTTGGACCCAGACGGGTCCAGATGACCCCAGAAGTCCTAAAGCCCATCCAAAAAGGATTAAATTCAATTTCTCATATAAAAGAAGATGAAAGGTCACAAAGAAATAGCTTTTCTCTCTTGATTCTCCTACCTTGTGGCGGCTTTTAAGGTTTTGAATATTGAAGATTCCAATTGGTGGTCCATGAAGATGGCCTCTATACCAACAATGATGACATCCTTCCTCTCCACGAGTAGCTAAATCATTCCTTAAGGAATTGATGTAACCCGAGTCCGAGTAGCATGGTTTGATTGTCCTTCACTTTGGGAATTTTTATATGTATATTGATTACGTGGTTGTGAGTAATTGACTTAGTATTCCTAAGTAATTAGGTATTTAATGAAAATAATTGATTTTTGATGAAATTGATCTATTGTCTTAGAATTAATTTTCCTTTAATCAAACTCAAACTATTTTTATTGTGAGAGATTGACGGCTAAGGGCTTTTCGTAACGATTTAAGTAGTGATCATGCAATGGTACTTAATTGAATATGTATAAATGAATGTTTTGTTAATTCATACTTAGGGAAGACGAGTTGTACTGCACCATAGATTAGAGTAGTTATATAGACAATACGTGCCAACCGAAGATGAGTTATGACTTAGTATTTATTCATATATGCCTTCTTAATTGAATTAAAATGTGTTTGTAGCCACTTGATTCCTAAATATACATAAGTTTGAATTTCCTAATAGTTGAAGCAATTAATCATATTATAAAGCTAGTGGTGAAGTCAATCCTTAAATTCTTCTACCCTTGATCTCAATACTTGTTAATTTAGTTTATTTTCAATTTTATTGCATTTTAGACATAGCTAAATCATTTTTTCATTGAATTAGATTAGGATTAATTTTATACCTAACAATTATTAATCCACCACAATCCTTGAGGTTCGAAACCCTCAACATAGCACTATTGTACAAGGATTTGGTCTATTTTGAGTGGTTTACTGTTGAAAACACACATCACCAACATGAGGGCAAATTGCGCAAGGATAAATGAATGTAGTGTCGGGAACTATCCCCGAACACTTGACCCAATCTTCGACCCACAGACCTGAACACGTAAAAAAAATAATAATCAAAATAAACTCAAAAAAAATTAAATTTTTTTATATTGACTAGCAAGAGAAACCTTGAAAGATCATCACACAACTAAGGCAATAGATCTCCATGACTAGGTGCGACTTTGTGTAATCAATGACCACATAGCCAATTTCACCAATTCAAAACACTTTTGGAAATAATCTCAAAACACATTTTCACACATTACAAACAAAAATTAATTAAGAAATTAGGTATCGAAATGCAAATTATACCATGATCATCTTTGAAAATCTCCAATTGTTTTTAATGATAACAAAACTCATGGTTTCATTACTTTCAAATAACTCGATTCAAATAAAATTAAAAAATATTGCAGTTTTATGCTTTTGGAACTAAATTTGTCAACATACGATGACAGTTTATTCAAGTACATTTCCTATTTTCACTAGAAAAGAGAAAATAGAAGAAGAGTGGCTAATTTGTAGTCAACTAGGCGTCCTCTTTTAGAAAATGCTCAAACTGATTTTGACACGTTATTTCTCTGAGCCAGCATATAATTTGTATGGGTTATTTTACACTTTGAAAAGAATTTTACATTTTCTTTTAGACATTTCAAACTTCTTGGAGGCTGTTCTTATTTTTATTTTTATTTATTATTTATTTATTTTTATTTATTTATTTTTTTCAGCTTGAAAAAAAAAAAGGGGGCAAACTAATGCCCGAGTCTCTCGTGAAATCTGAAATTTTGACAAGTTCCCAAGATATAATTAATTATATTTAGTTAAGATGAACTTTTCTTATCATCTAATTTTTTTTTCCCCTCTTCTCTTGCTTTTTTGGGTAATAATTTTGCATTGAACTAGTTGACTATTTAAAATGTCCAGTCGGCTTTTTAAATTTTACTTGAGGCTAAAAGTTGCCCCATTCTATTATTCATTTTTGTAATTGAATAAAAAGTCAAAGATTCCACTTTTTTTTAAGTATCATGAGTATGGGTTTCTTATTTAATTTTTTTCCCCACCAAATGAAAAAAAATAATAATAATAAATATTGAATAATAAATTTTAGATTTTCCTTGTAAAGTTCTTATTGTTATATTTACAAAGTTCTAAGTACCCCGAACACGTTCTTAAGCTTCGGAAATAATGTATATAATTTAATTGCATGATATTTGAATTATATTTACATGAGTCATGAATTAATGTAAAAGATAAAAATAACCATATTTAAATCTATGGTATTATAGTAAGTATGTAATAATCAACTAATATGTTCTATTATGAAGTATATCATGCTTTTATATGAAAAAAAAAACCATAATTAAACCAAGCTGCAACAGTTCAGTTGACCGAAGTGGAGCTTCGGTCGGCCGAAGTGAACCCTCCCTGAACCGGTTGACCGAAGTAAGGTTTCGGTTTGCCGAAATGCAAGATCCCGAGACTAGAAAAAGAACTGGTTGGCCGAAACAAGCATTTCGGCCGGCCAAAATGGCTCTACGAACTGGGTTTCAGCTACTAGAATACTCCTTTTTTGTAGAAATGAAAATTTGTTGTGATAGGAACTTTGAGAATGATCCATATTTGTTCCAAACATACATAGTCTTGCAATTGCTCAATTTACATAGAAATATGGTCAAATATTTATAGTTACATTTCATGACCATGCAAGCAAACTTAATACATTTATAATGGTGTTTTACAAGAATGACTCAAACACAATAGATATATTTCCAAACACTCCTCTAACCCCATACTTGTGGTGGATTGATGTCCCCCCATCTCCTTTCCGAGACCTGAAAAATGTTAAATAATAGGGTGAGTTAAAAACTCAGTTGGAAGTGCCTAAGGCACACCTCTTGAGACCCCATGAATCTATACAAAGCATAGAACAAAGAAGTACGGGATCATGCCATTTCGAGAAAATGCAACAACAACATCAACAACAACAACATCAACAACAACGCCACAAGTAAGCCATGCCATACTAATGGAATGCAATGTTATGCAATGTCGCTCCCCATTTCTAAAATAACTTTTCATTTCCTTCCAAAAACGAATTTCCCTTTTTATCTTTCTTTTTCCAAAGCCAATTTCCCATTTCTTTCAAACCATAATCCCCATTTCTTTCCCAATGAAGTGCATAAATACTTCATGCTTTATAATGCCATGCCAATAAAGAGTTTCTTTCTTGCAAATTCAAACATTCACATTATGCACACTTTATAAGAAATATCTTAAATTCCACATCATGCTTTTAAATCACAAATTTCAACTCATATAACACAATTGGCATGAAATATAAACATTTTAGTATGTTTTCTCACACAATATAACTATTACACATAATTATATACTTCACATACAACAATTTAGTCACTTTAAGGGAATCAACACAATTAAAACATACTAGGCAACAATTATAAAAGATTAATCATAAAAATTTAAGAAATTGTGAATTAAACACTCCTACCTCACAAAAATGCAAAAAGCCCTAAATCCAAGCCCTAGGTTCAAAATTCCTAGGGTGCACCAAATGATAAATAACTTACATCAATGCATCGATCTCACCAAGCTCTCCGTTTTGCCGCAAACGACACCAAAAATCTCCAAATGGTTGGAGATTTATTAAACTCTGAAGTTTTGAAGGAAAAAGAAAATAAAAATGTGAAGAAGAGAGTGAGAGAGAGATATAGCCGGGAGAAGAGAAAAATGAGGCCAAAATGGCCTTATACCCATTAAAGGAGTAAGTGGTGGGTCCCACTATAATGACCCGGTCATTTTCTTCCCTTCTTTTTTCCTCAGGATTAATTTTCGTTGAAAATTCTTTTCTGAGTTCAATTTCTTGTCACTTAGTATTGTCTCGAGTGCTCGGAAATGGTTTCTGAGACTCTTTCCTTTGGATTGACAACTTCCTTTGAGAACCGAGTCATTTCCACATTTTTCGTTCTTCGACACTATTCACTTTTTCGTCCTTTTCTCCGTTTGTCACTTTATTGGAAAAACCTCACTCTTTGTGTTCAGAGTTGATTTTTGACTTCACAAATCTTTATCCTAAGTGGTTTCCATGAAATACGTATCTTTACTTTTGCAGAAAAGTACTCTGGTTGCTCTTGGTGTCCATAGGGGCATAGACGCATAATTCTTTAGAATCTTTTCTTTTCTTGGGGTGTTTTTCATAAATATCTTTTGAAGATATTTTATTTTAGGAGTATCTAAGAAAATATCTTTTGGAAGATATTTTCATTCTGGGGCAGTTTTGAAATTAACCCTTTTTGTAGGGGCCATTGTGCAATTAACAAAAGTTATTGCAAAATACCTTATGTTGAGCCTGAATCCTCGTATGAGATTCATTTTCACATTTCGTCAAGTCGTAAACTCATAGAATTTCCTTTTGGTCATTTTTCTCCAGTTTCAGGGTTTCTGGACCTAGTTGCCACCGAACTTGTTTATGGTATATCTCTCTGTCCGGGACTCAATTTTCGACACCATTTCTTCCGTTGTATATATTTTCTCATTTTGAATCTTTTTTGTTCACAGAGTTTCACCGTTTGAGCGCGTCTGCTCAAATTTTACTTTTTCGAACCTAGTGGGGCCCTTTCGAGACACTTTTAGGGTTTCTCTATAAATATGATGACTTCAGAAGAAAAATCAGATTTTTCTATTCTTCTTCCTCTCTTGGCTGGCGGCCATGGAAGACCATAGGGCTGCCACCTTCTCTCTCCTTCTTTGAACCACTTTTCCTTAGTGAAAAGTTTTCGGCCTTAACATGTAATACCCGCCTTAACGACGCGCATCTTTCCCCCTTATTAGAACCCATTTATGACCATTTTTTGAGTTTGGGTTTAAGGTCAAGTTTAAATTTTCATGGTACCTCCTTGGTGTTTAATGATCACCTTGTTGTCCCCGACAAAACCTAAGAGTATCATAGGATTTGGAGCACATTTCTTTCGGTGGGGATTTGAGATTTCATCTCAAATGGAAGTAGGGGATGTCTTAGGGTTATATTAATGTTGTATTAATTGTTATATGAGCATATACAACTTGTAAGCATGTCTTTGTTCAAGTTTTAGAATTTAATTTAATTATTTTCTATGATTAAGATTTAATTTACATGAATGTATGTTGCTTAGAATTAAATTGTGGCATGCTAGTAATTTAGGCCTTGGTATACTTGTTGACATAAATTAAATTGGGAGTATTTGAATGAGAATTGCAAAATTTATTTAATATTTATCTTTTGTAAAAGATTAATTTACATAGTCGTATCAAGTATGAAATTAACTTGTAATGTGATATTAAAGTAGGCCTTGGTGAGTTCGTTCTTTAACATACATTAAATTGAGGACATTTGGATATGTTTGAAAATCTAGAGGAAAATTAATTAATTAGCTTAATTATTTTTATTTTAAAAGACATCTGCATCATGAACCGCCAATTGGAATCTTTAATCTTCAAAACCCTAAAAGCCGCCACAAGCTAGGTGAACCGAGAGAGAAGAGAGATTTCTTTGTGACCTTTTATTTTCTTTTATATGAGAAGTTGAGTCATAATCCTTCTTGGATGGGCTTTAGGATTTCTGGGGTCATCTGGGCCCGTCTAGGTGCAAAAGATTGATTTTTGTAAGTTTTTCGCACCTGATTTTAAGTCCTAACGTGATAGGGCTCGAGCACTATTTTAGTATAGACATGTCGATATGGCAAATATTCTGAAAAAAAAAAAAGAATACAAGTACGGCGGGATAAGTCAAAAACTAAAAATAAGAATACATTTTTAATATACAAAAGTACATTTTATTTATTTATTTATTTATTTTTACCAATTTCATGTAGTTTTATGAATCTAAATGCAATTATTAATATAATATAAGAGTTCGTTCAACTACACATAAAACAAGCATTCCTAGTTACCAATTAATAAATTTTGAATTATCTTCACCGTTATACTAAGTTATTAGTGTTGAAAAAGCTACATTTTAATGTTCAAGACTTGTTAAAAATGTATTTTAAAATATCTGAAAAGTATCGGACATGCAGTCGAAGTATTGGGAAATATTATATACATGTTATAAATTAAAAAATATATCTTAAAATTTTGTATAAGTTTTAGAAGTATGAGACACGTAACAACGAGTAACTGAAAAGTATCAATATTCAACACATATCAGATACGGGTAAGTCGCTTCGACATGGTACAAGAATTTATTTTAAAAAGTGCAAATGGTATTCATAAAAGGATATTTCACTAGCTGTCGTCCAAAATCCATTCCAATTTTTAAGTGTTAAAATTTTTATCAATTCTTTTCTCTTTGTAAAATTTGATACTACCTTCAGTAGTTGAACTCATGATCACCACAAAAAACGTTATTTGACGGGTAATGGGGTTGGATCCAATATTGTGTTTTCTAGTTCCAACAAGAAAAAAGAGAAAAAAAAAATGAAAAAGAAAAGAAATCAAAGGGTTGTGGATTTATTTATATGATTTCAAACTGATCACATGTTTCTTTTCTCTAGATTTATAACAAAAGTGAAAAAAAAAAAATTTGACATTCAGTCATTTTCCGTACTAAAATAATTACACGGTGGTGTCATGTTCATGGAATGACCTGCAAATGTATGGTGAAATTAATTAAAAGAAAAAGATAAAAGATAAAGAGAGATAAATGGGATTCATGTTAATACGCAGTTTATTCATTTATGACTGACTAGTGATTACCCATTCAAATTCATGTTAAAGTGCAGTTTATTTCTTTCTGACTACCCATTCAAATTCAAATCTATTAGTATATACCAGCTAGTCAAAAGTCAAAGTCCTTTAATCAAGTTAAAACCATGAAAAATTCAAGTCCTAAATTCCTAATGCCATACATATAAGTTGATTGCTTTGATGCATATAAATACACCCCTATCCTTGCATCTATTCTCCAGTACCTGTGTTTTTATAACTACATTCTCTTTTCCTTTCGAAAAAGAAAAAAAACTAAATTGTCTTTGCATGCTTAACAACAAGATGAAGTGTGCAAGTATTGTTGTAGCCATTATGGCACTACTTTTCCTTCTAAACATCAAACCATATGAAGCGAGTAGGATCCTGAATGAAAATCTTTTGATGCAATCTCTGCCAAAGCGACCCCCAGTCCCTATAGCGCCAAACCCGCCCACCCACAGCCCGGGCAGCACTAGTAGCACCGTCAGCCAGAAGGGCTTTGCGGGTCATGCTATACCTCCTCCTCCATACCCACAGCTCATGGTTCCATTTGGGGTGGCTATATAGTAGTGGTGAATAAAGTAATTAATCCTGCAAGCTACCATTAATAACAATCTCACAGAACCTCATAAGCAAAATAGCTACTGACTAAATAAGATAGGAACAAACCAAATTGTATTCCTTTTGTTTGATCTTTATATGTAGTTGGGGTAGTTTTTATTAATTTGATGTGTGAAAATAAGAGAGTATGCTATTACTGTGTATTGTTGCATACTGATCATGATCGAAAAGTATTCTAATAAAAAGAAGTGAATTGTAATTTTGTTTTCCGTTGTTATTGTTGTTATTAAATCACATGCAGCACTAGAACCATACATTCCCCTTTTGGATGGGACTTTATTGGATGTAGCTATTCTGTCCAAGCAACATGCAAAACCCAAGGATACACCTAAGTTCGAGATACGACTTCTAGCATCCTATCATTAATTTTCAAATAGGGTAAAATTGAAATTTCACGCCAAAACATCTCAAACAAATTGTCAAATTGAAAAACGGATGCTGCCAAAGCATTCAGAACGTCCAAAAACCCTGAGGTATCTTAAGAGTTAGGATCGTAATCTTACACCAAATGCACAATCATTAAACCTTTAAAATTGGGGTAAAATGTACAAAATTTGTCGTAAGGAACAATCTAGAAGCAAGTTGATGTCATAAAGCTGATGTCACAAAAAGATGTCAAAACCTCCTTGAAAACACAAATCAGACACGAATTGCCAACATGGAATTAGAATCCGAACGTGCTCTCAAAATGTGAGCACTTCCTAAATAAATCTCCTATAAGTCCACAATTCGAGATGCATACATCCGAAGTTTGTGAGTAGCGTCGTGCAGAAGCTGTTGGTTGATTAAGTTGTGAATTTCTCTCTAAGTACTATAAAGTAAAACAAGTAAAGTTTGAGATATGACACCATAATTTTTAGCCAGAAAAACCAAATAGAAAAACCTTGCGAAATTACATGCTGTCCCAAGCAAAATGATGCATCCATTATGTATGAAGCAAAGAACAATGGACTTCAACTCAAGGTCACATCTCTTCACAGTACTCTACCAAGAACCAATTTGTTGAACGCCTCTAGCTTTGTGACTCCCCCATCTAACAACTCTCGACTTTAGGCTTACTTCCTTGATCCCTGTAAAAGGGTTGTTGGTAGATGAATAACACTCTGCGAATTCTTCTAAGTGTGATCGAAACAAGCCTCTCTTCTTCAAATATGAATTTATGTGAAGGCAAATAAAATCGTGCATCTCAAAATCTTCAATTATGCTCGAGTTCCAATTAGATAGAGAATAAAATCCTAAAGCACTCTTGTGTTTATGTGTGTGGTGTCAAATATAAAATCAGAAAAATTAAGTTTGATTTTCTGCAATAAAAATATCTCTCAAAGAATTCTCTCAATTAGAAAAATATATATTTTGAAGCCCCAAATTGTTTTGAAGAGAGAGAGAGAGAGAGAGTTTATATAGAGTTTTAGGAGACCTAAATCGACTAGGAAAATATGTTTAATTCGTGAAAAAATAATCCCATAAAATCTTATCAAAAAAGAAACCAAGTCATACCAAAATATGATATTAGGAAAGTGCAACCTATTGGACTTAAAGTGCAACTTCTTGTAGTTTTCTAGATTTCAGAAAGTGCAACCTGTTTGACTTAAAGTACAACAGGTTGTACTTTCTCAGACTTAGAATTTTTCAAAAAAAAAAAAATGTTTTTCCTAAGTCCTAACAAAATTTGAAATATACAGTGTCTTCACTCAACATACGTTTTCTAAATAATTAGGACATGATAAGCCGTATCATTTGCTGGCTTAAGGTTTTGGCCCGGCCCAAGTTGATCTTTTATTTGCATTAATTTTTTTTTTCTATTTTTTTTTATTTTTTTATTATTTTTTATTTTTTGTAAATTAGAACTACCAACTTCATTTAAGAAATGGACCAACAACCTCCAATTCAGATTCAAGCAGTTCAAATTGAGTCGAAAATAATTAGGACATCTTCATTTTACACTATGATAATATAGTTTGTAAATTTTTTCTTGATAGATACCGGAATTTCAGTAGGCATATTCACACTCAAAAATAGCAAAATTGCTATAAAAATTATTGGGTTTGCCCAATCATTTTTTTCCCCTTGCTCATTAAAAATATTATAATTAAAAAATATATAGAAAAGTGACACCAAGAAATAAAGAGAAAGACCTACCAAAAAATGAAAAAGAAAGAAATAAAATTTGTTCGACTCCTAAAAACCGGGGTCCTTTCCAATTAGGAAAGGAGGGTGAACGTTGGGCGTGCCTGTAACTGCTGTCGTTCCAAAGTGGATATCCAAACAACTATCCAATAGGAAATTATAGGGATCAGGCGATTGAATGAAGGACTGAAATTACCACCTTCAAAGGTTCTTTTTGCATTGAAAAAGGACTTTCGGACTGAACTATGGCGAGTGGAAAGGAAAGCTATAATGAAAGTGCAGGACTTCAAAGTAAAGTGCTGAAAAGTAGGAATAATAAGTGCAAGACTTGAATTAAACATATTGAAAGTACATTACATGAATGTAAAGATACATGAATGTAAAGTAAATGAAGTGCTGTTGGTTGTGTATGTTGAACAGGGTTTGCAAACTAGCTCTAAGTGCTCTATTTATAGAGCTTTCCATGCATGCAGCAGCTTGAAGTGGCAGCTCTAGCGATTTCCACGTGGCCAGATTCTGGACTACCAAGTGTCCCATGATCTCTTGGCAGTTGTTCCATCTTCTCCCTCCTTTGTTGCAGACTTCAGCCATGTTCTCTTTAATCTTCAATGAACTTGTGTCGTGGGTAGTTTTAAAGTGAATTCCCACTTGTCCTTTTTATCAATTGACAGATGTCCCATGTTTTTGTTCTTCTTCCTCATGTTGTCGACTTCTTTCCTTAATTTCAGACATGATTTTATCAGTTTTAGTCTCGTTATCCATAATCCTTGGTAACTTTCCTCAGTTAGTGGTAGTTCCCCTATGAAGCTCCACTACTTTCAACCAATGTATTCTTGCTTGGCCAGGTGTCCCACGATCTTTATAATCCCTTCCATTTGCAGACTCCTTCTTTCCCCATACAACTTTATATATATCATGTATAAATAAAGAAGTTACTTGCAGACCCATGTTACCTTTAACCTGGGTAATTTCCTTCCAGTTTGATCTTTCCTTTCATGGCACTGTGGCTCCTTCTTTCTAGCAACTTCCTTATTGTGAATTACATATAATACATACATATATATATATATATATGTGTGTGTGTGTGTGTGTGTGTGTGTGTGTGTCACCCCACGTTCCTTTTTTTTTTCTGCAAACCACGTCTCCTTGATTTTCTACAACTTCTCTCAACCAAACCTTCCTTTCTGGGCTTGAAATTCATGAAGCCATGGACTCCATAATTTCGACGACTGCTTCATCGTGGGTTTTCAGTATATATATATATATATATATATATATATAAATTTCCATAATTACAACTTATTCCCATGTCCCTTTCCTTCAGCAGACCACGTTCCTTAGATTTTTGGTAATTCCCCTTCTTGAGACTTTCCTTCTGAGTTTGGAATTCATGGCGTTATATACTCCTTTATTTCAGCAACTCCTCATCGTGGTTGTTTTTTAATACAAATATACATATATATATATATATATATATATATATATATATGCATCCATAAATACAAATTATCTCACGTTTCTTTTCTCTTGCAAGCTTGTATTTTGACTTAGCAAGTTTAGTAACTGAATATCTGCCAAAAATCCCTACAAAGTAGGAGAGATTTTTGGCACTACGTTCTCTTCTTCCTTACTTAGTCAACTTTGGTCTTGCCATAATGGGAAACCTCCAATATCTTAGGGATACATGATTTTTACCCATAAACCCTCCATAACAACAATTTTTTAAAAGAATTGATATACTATGGTAAGTTCCATAGAACTTGCCATGTGTTGAGAACTAATTGGTTGAATTTGTCTTGAATAATTGCATGAGGTTGCATGTATGGTAGTTTTTCACTTAAATAATCATTTTCCAAATAAGAATATGTGGACCCTTGCTTTAAATATGGCAAGTCCTAATAGGACTCACCTTTTTCCTTTTAAAATACAAAACCCCACATGATAGGATTATACTGACCGACTTGTCTAATTACTATGTAATATTACATAACTTTCAATAATAATTTATTAGAGTTGCGATCCAGCGTGGTAAGTTCCATTGAAACTCGCAACATGTAGCATTTCCATTAGGCTAAAAATAATGGAGTAAACATATGCCCCCCAAATTCCATGCCTTATGGAACAATTTGATGATAAGGCATGGGATTTGAATTCCGCCATCATGAAGAAGAAGAAAAAGAAATTGAAGAAGAAGAACCGGAAGTATTGGAAAAAATGAGAGGATGTTTTGTATAAAGCAAAGGGATAAGAAAAAATTTCTTAGGTACTTTC
Organism: Cornus florida; assembly: GCF_030987335.1. Taxonomy (NCBI): domain Eukaryota; kingdom Viridiplantae; phylum Streptophyta; class Magnoliopsida; order Cornales; family Cornaceae; genus Cornus; species Cornus florida. The sequence continues at coordinate 52,145,927 of NW_026775575.1, read as the reverse complement.
AATATGGCTGGACTTAACTTGGAATGGCTAACATGGAAATGCAAGTATAAGTTAGATGAGTAATTTCCAGTATGAATAGAACCTAGACCATGTAGTGTAGCCTCTTTGTCAATGAAATGCTCCATACTCAGGAAGTCAGCTGATCTTGGAAATTCAGCTAAGTCTGCTTCATAACTTTAGCCAATGTACTTTTTCAAGTATTTAGCTTTTCCTTCTTGGAATGGCCGAAGTATGGCCATTACGCTCCCTTTCCAACTTTCCGGTTCACTTGGAAAGGATGGTGCCAGCCATTCTACATGCCAGTTGAATAATTGTGGATTTCTAGTTTTCATAGATGGAAGAATGATATTCTTTCAAGTATACCCCATTCATAGGATGCTTGTGGGATCCTCCATCAATCAAAATGTAATGTGGCGCCAAAAGCTAAACCCTCTTGTCCACATGGGTACTAGGCTCCTGCAAGAATTAGATAATTGGTGTTCTCCAATCTTCTAAATCTAAACCATCTATATCAACAGTGAAAATCTCCCATGTCTTCTTAGCAGGTTTGATTCTTTCTGGCTCATCAGCTTGGATGTGACGGCCCAAGTTTTTTAACCCGGTGCGTCAGTGATGAACCGAAAGTTGATCCGATAACGGATCCAAAATGCGGAAGTGAAAGATAAAACCAAAGTCTATAGAGATATAAACCATCCCTAAGACACCAATGTGACCTTCCACGAAGTCACGGAGCTCAAAGAAATAACCGGAAGCGAAAACTAACATGACAAGGGTCAAATGGTACCCTATGGCACCAATGATAACCAAAGGGACAAAATCTAGTTCAAACTAGACCACGTACACCAAAACTGAAAAAAAAAAGACTTTAAGCCTCACTTGAATCCCGCATTGCATGATCGAACTTAATTATATACAAGTGTGTGATGATGTGAACATACACGCAAGTGCAACACAACATTTTAAACATGCTAAAATGGCCTATGGCCTTATTACAATTCATTTACAACATTTAACATGTCAAACCTCTAAGTTGGAAAAATTACATTTCATAGGCAAAACATAAACATGCTAACACTTGTATATGAACAAGAATGCTTCTAAAGAAACTTCAATTCTGTAAAACACCAAAGCAAGTGCAAGTCTCCAATCTTGTATCATGTACCTGAAATATGCCCCAATAACTTTGGGGTAAGCAGCATAAAGCTACTCGTAGGAAATGAGCATGCATCAACCTAACGTTTTACATGTTTGCATGATTTAAACATCTTAGTTCATTCCACCTAGCGTCTATGTCAAAAGTAAGACTCAGGAAGCATCCTAAGCTGCCTAAGATCATTTCTAGCATTAAACACATCATTCATGCAATTCAAACAATATAGGAGCATGCTATACAAAACGACAAAATATAGATTCTCAAAGTTATCAACTTGAAATCTAAAATGTATAAACAACTAAATATAACCATTTAGCATAAATTGGAGTTTCTAGTACCACACGTCAAGACATAGATCCTCAAAGTAATCAACTTGAAATCTAAAAGTGTGTAAACGACTAAAGTGGGTTATGCCACTTAACGTCTATGTTCCAAATGAATCTATAGGATCATTCCTAAATCACATTTGAACAATATAGCATAGATATGCTTAACAACATCAAAATTTATAATGATTCATTAAAAATCATGAAACATGAATGTACTTAACAACATTAAAAGCATACTATGATTCATTCAAAATCATAATGCGTAAATGTACTTAACAACATTAAATCGCCAATAACCAAAACCATAAGTCACAATTAAACATTGCTTGTCAACTTGGAATTGAATGCGAAAACAAATAGTAGAAGACTTGGACATCACATCTCGGACTAAACCAAGAACAAATTGGTTATTCCGGGCATTAACCCGCTGGGAAGACCACCCTAGTGCACATTATCTCAATGGGGAGAACTCATACCTCCCGTACCAGAGCCAAACTCTAGCCATATCATAGTAACAATGTCCCAAGACTCCAAAATAAATAAGTTAACAACTTATATACGAAATATATATATATCAGCATGAAACTACATTCCATGCACAAGTAAGTTGAAACCACACAATATATGCCCTAAATCTACAACTACTATAGGATGACAATGTCGAATCTTCAGAGCGCGATTCGTTACGCGCTATAATAACATCACATGTCGAATCTTCAGTGTACGATTCATTACACGCTATAACAATATAATTCAATATTGAAACATAATCGCATAAGTCCATTACAAGTCTAAAATTATGCTTCAAACATAATATCAATGTTAAACACATGATTTAATCAATAATGCAATAGAAACGGAAATTAATTATATAACCTAATAAATTCTCTAAGTTTCATATCTCAATCAAATAAACCCTAATTAACACATGTTAAACAATATAACTTATTCATTACATGAATCAAATCAAAAGCTTACTTAGGTCATTGGATCAATAGGATAGAATTTAATTAAAACATGATAATTAAATCCCTAAATTCTAAAACAACATCAAATGATCCCAAATTAACATATGGTAGTATACAAGCCCTAGTCATCACAAATATCAAGTTAAAAACTTAATTAGGCTAATGGAACCATTAAATGGATTTTAATGCAAGGTATGACCATGGAAATTAATCTTTCACAAAAGAAAAATATTAAATAAAAAGTGCAATTCTTATTCAAATAATTTTAATTTAATATATGTTAAAAAATATATCAAATTCAAACTTTCTAGCATGCCACAATTTAATTCTAAGTTATACATCATCATGAGAATTAAATTATAACCATAGAAATTAATTAATTAAATTCTAGGACTTAAACAAAAGCATGCATACAAGTTGTATAATCATGGAAAACACTCTATACAACACATATAAAATCCTAAAACATCCCCTACCTCAATTTGAAATGAAAATCTCAAAGGCCCACCGAAATAAAAGTACTTTGAATCCGACAATATCGAAGGGTTTTGTCGGGGACAACACGATGAATAAGAATCCGAAGGAAGCCCTATGAAAATCACAACTTGATTTCAAACCCGAACTTAAGAAATTGTCAAAAATGGATTCTAATAAGGGGGAAAGGTAGAGCTCGTCGAGGGGAACAATAAACGTGAAGGCTGAAGACTTTTCACTTAGGAAATCAAGTGGAGGAGAAGAAGAAAAGTTGGCAGCCCAAGGAGCTCCCATGGCTGCCGGCCAAGAGGGGGAGGAAGATGATCAAAATCTGACTTTTCTTCTTTAAGTCCCCTATTTATAGAAAATCTCAAAAAGTGCCCCGATAGGGCCCCGCCGGGTCTGAAAAACTGAAATTTGAGCAGACGCGCTCAAACGGTAAAACTCCATGAACAAAAAAGATTCAACATGAGAAAACATGAAAAACGAAAGAAACGGCGTCAAAAACTGAATCTCGAGCAGAGAGATATGCCCCGAACAAGTTCGGCGGCAACCGGGGTCAGAAACTCTGAAATTAGAGAAAAATAACCAGAATGAAATTCTAAGAGTACACGACTCAAAAAAATGTGAAAATGAATCCTGTATGAGAATCCAGACTCCAGATGAGGTATTTTTGCAATAACTTTCATTAATTGTACAATGGCCTCTCCAAAAAGTGAAAACTGCACAAATGCCCCAGAATGAAAATATCTTCCAAAAATATTTTCTTAAAAACCCCTGAAATAAAATATCTTCTATAGATATTGACGAAAAACACCCTAAGAAAAGAAAATAATTCCAAAGAACTATGCATCCATGCCTCTATGGACACCGGGAGCAACCAGAGTACTTTCTTACAAAAGTAAAGATACGTATTTCGTGGAAACCATTTAGAATGAAGATATGTGAAGTCAAAAACCAACTCCGAACACAAGAAGTGAGGTTATGCCAACAAAGTGACAAACGGGGAAAAGACAAAATTGGGAAAAGGACGAAAGGTGAATAGTGTCCAAAAAGTGAAAATATGGAAATGACTTGGTCCTCAAAAGAAGTTGTCAATCCAAAGAAAATAGTCTCAGAAATCATTTCCAAGCACTCAAGACGTCACTAAGTGACAAGAGCCGAACTCAGAAAGGAAAGATCAACGAAAAAAAAATATTCATAAATATCTGAGAAAAAGGGAAAAGAATGAAAATGACCTGGTCATTACATTGGAAATGACCTACCATCTCATACCGTGACTCTATAGAAGGGAGAGTCCTTCTTTTGATTTTTATCAAGGTATCTTCTACACCTGGTTGGACTTTCACACGGGAGGCTAGTTGCACTAAATCATCAGCCTCCGTATTCAGATGCCTTGGCCAATATTTGAGTTGGAAATCATCAAACTGGCAAAGTAATTCCAAGGCCAAAGAGTGGAAAGGCCTCAGATGCTAGTTGAGACATCTATATTCTTCAGAAAGTTGGCTAAGAATCAAGTTAGAATCTCTAATAATCTGGACCTTATCCACCTTTAGCTCTAGCAGGATTTCCAACCCAATTATTAGTGCCTCATACTCAGCTTGATTGTTTGTACACTTGAAATCCAAGAAGAAAGAAAATGTGATTTTTCTTCCTTATGGTGAAATGATAACTATTCCAGCTCCTCCTCCATCATGGGTGTTTGACCCATCAAACATGAGAGTCCAAGGTGTATAGTCAAGGTAGAGATTATCCACCTCGTCACACACTTCGGAATCAATCTCGGTAGAAGGATGATCAGCTAGAAATTCTGCAACTGCCCTTCCTTGAACCGCCTTTTGTGGAATATACTTGAAAGAGAACTCCATCAAGGCTAATGACCATTTTCCAATTCGCCTAGTAATCAAAGGCCTCGAGAGCATATACTTAATCAAATCTGTTTGAGAAATGATATATATAGCTACTGGCAACATGTAGGTTCTCAACTTCATAGTTGCATAATATAAGGAAAGACACAACTTTTCAATGGAAGTGTACCTACATTCCACTGGAGTGAGCACCCTACTTACATAATAGATGGCTTGCTCCTTTCTCTATTCATTGTTTTGAGCTAGAAGAGTTCCAATGGATTCATCAACGGCCGATAAGTATAATCTTAAAGGCCGCTTCTTGATTGGAGGCATCATCACTAGAGGGTTGGCAAGGTAGCTTTTCAGACCTTCAAAGGCTTGCTGGTGCTGTTACGTCCACTTGAACTCCTCAGCACCTTTCAATTTCATCAATGGGGAGAAAGCATGAGTCTTTCTAGCATGGTTGGCAATGAATCTCCTCAAATATCTAACCTGGCCAAGAAATCTTTATAGTTTTTTCTTAGTGGCCGGTGGCTTTGCTTCAATAATTACCTTTGCTTTATTTTGGTCTATCTCAATCCCTCTTTGATGGACTAGGAAACCCAGGAAGTTTCCAACTAAAACCCTAAAGGCGCACTTCAAGGGGTTTATCTTCAACTTGTACTGCCTGATGATCGCTGAAAAGTGCGTATTTAAACCCCTTAAGCTTAGGCATTCTAGTACCTTTATCTATCTTACTTTACCATTTTAGATTGATTTCGTATTATTTCCATTTTCAGGCACTTATCCCGAAAATAAGCTAACTCAGCCAAATAAGAGCTTAATTGAAGCAATTTTAGGATTAAACAAAGAAAGGAGCAAAGTGGAGAAAGAAGAAAGCAAATGAAGCCAAATGTGGGAAGCAGCAAAGTTCGATCGATCCAACTTCAAGGTTCGATCGATCGAACAATGATCGATCTCAGCACTTCAAGATAGATCCAAGCCTTGCCCCAAAAGCAAAAAGTCCAAAGTTCGATCGATCCAACACCACCCTTTGATCGATCGAACACTTTTGTCCTTATTCAAATGATTGATCATATCCACAGCTGTACCACCCACTAACTACTTTTGTCCTTTCCCCAAAAATATCTCCCAAAATATCTCGGATTTGTCTTTTCCCAAAAAACTCAACCAGTTGGATCGATCCAGCCTCAGTTCGATGGATCTCAGCAAGTTCGATCGATCCAAGTCCAAGGTTCGATCGATCGAACTTCCTTTAGTGCGAAAAAGTTAAATTTCCATCTCATTGAAAGTTGTCCTTTATCTAATCATTAGGGAATATTGTGTGCACGACCCCAGCTCATTTTGGGTGTCATTTAACCTACCTATATAAGGATAAGGATTATTTTTTAACAAATGAGCCAATATCATTTTCATATCATTTCTTGGAGAGCAAGCTTAAAGGAGGAGGAGGCTAGAGACACCATTAGAGACTCTTCATCAACCAAGGAGCAAATCTCTTCATGGAGTTAGCCCTTGAGGGTTGGAGCAACATCACCATGAGTAGCTAGACATCCTATTGGGGCTAAAGTTAGCCCCAAGCATGCTTTCTATATCTTAATCTTGTGTATTATTGAGGGATTAGTGTTGTAATTGATGTTTTGACACTTAGATATATATAGATCTTGATTGTTCAATGATTTATGTGGCTAAATGCTTCCAATTGATCATTTCATTCTATCCATATGTCTATGTATGCTAGATTAGATGTTCATGTGTTTGTCTCTAGATTTAATGTTATTGATGCATGTCTATGTGTATTGATGCTATAGATTTAGAGATTGTCAAAATATAGTGCTTAATGGAATGCTTTTGTGATTTTCTTGATGGTTCATACTTATTCCTTGATGGATTGTGCCTCTCCCCTAATTTATTTTCATGCTAGTAATATAGATGTAGTGTAGTTGTAGTGTAGTGTTAAATGGGAGGACAATCCATGCTTGTTGTTTGATAATCCAAGCTTTTGAATGCAAGTAGCATATGTCTCTAACCTTGTGTTATATTTGGATTGTGAGCTTAATGAAATGATTAATGACTTGTTTTGATCTATTGTGCCTTTCACATGTTGTTTAGACAATATATACTTCATTGCTTAGATATATTGTGCCTTTCACATGACGTTTAGACAATACATGCTTAACTAGTCATCCTTGCTTGTTGAATCAACCAAACACACACACATACCAATATTGCAACACACCATTTGCCCTCATTAGTCACTTGTCAATGGTATAGAAATGCATTGCTTAGTGGTGATCTCTAAACCCCAAGATCTCTCTCTCTCTTATTTACTCTTAATTGCATTCTTTTGTTATCACTTAATTTAATTTAGTTGTTCTCTAATCAACCAACCAACCAATTGTTTGATCACTCGACCTATTAGCCCTAATAGCGATTCCACAACCTTGTCCAATCCTCACAATCCATTGGGATGATCCCTACTCGCCCTAGCTATATTTATAGTGAAAGGTAGTAGTGGTGTTTATAAATGTAAAACTCTTAGCCCTTGCTTAAAATACACACTCTTTTAAGCTTGAAAGTAGTGCGGCAGATCGGCCAGTTTTTAGCGCCGTTGCTGGGGATTAATTGATTTGATTTGGCAACGTCGAATTTGTGGAATCGATTAGGATTAGTACTCTTTTGATCGTGTCTTTACTTTATTTTTATTTTTTATTTTGGTTACTTATTGTGTTGTTCTTACTTGACTAGGTGTATTGTTGGAGAGGAAGCAAGCAAAGGAGCATTCAAGCAAAGCAAACAAAGTAAAAAGCTAAAGTTTAAATTTGTAGTTGAAGTGTTAAAGGACCTTTGTGAGACTTTCTTTACTCAATCCCTTAGTTAAATCGTCAGCCCGCGTGAAAGCTTGTTTTTAATTGTTCTTGCATCATTGTTGTTAAAGCATGGGAGTATAAATTAAGTGTTTGTGGAAGAAGTCTAATTGCATTGTTGTGAAGGTATAGTGTTTGTCATTCTTTGTGTTTGTTGTGTTTTGTATTGTGCATGCATGGACGTCGTTCATTGAGACCAACTCTTGTCCCTCTTGATTTGCATCTTGAATCCATCGTTAGAAATCCTAGGGGAAGAAGAAGTTCAAATAGAACCAATCTATCAATGGATGACCATAATGATGATCATGTTGAGGACCTTGGTCACATAGACCAACAAGGTATTCTTCATCCTAATGTGCACAATGAGAACATACAAGTACCATTAGGCATGCCTAGGCCATTCATTCACCAACCACCACAACAACAAGGCCAAGTTCCATATGGAATGCCAAGGCCAATGTATGCTCCACAACCTCCCATCATCAATCAAGGAATTCAAAACCAAGGTGTTCATGTTGCACCTCAAGTAGCTAATCCACCTCTTGTTTTAAGAGACCATTATGTGCCTAATGAGTATAATGCACCTACATGTATCTAATTGCCTCCATTTAGAGCACATCATTATGAAATTAAGCCACAAACCATTCAAATGCTTCCTAACTATTATGGATTTCCCCACCTAAGCAAGCACTCTCAATGCAAGAGAGAAGGGAAGATGCCTATTAATGCCCCACCTAAGCAACATTGTGTTGTGGAAACCCATTCCTCATCGGAAGGCCACACCATTGAACATGTTAATGCGGTGACTACCTTGCGGAGTGGTAGGATTGTGGACAATCAAATAGAAATGTCCAATGAAGAGAGTGAACCGGTGCAACCTCAAGTTGTCACCTGTCCCTTTTCACATCCCATTCCCCATTCATTGCATATACATGATCTTGTGAATGAGAAAGTCTTGAAAAATGTGTTTGAAAAAGAAGTTTTGAAAATTGATGTTGAAAAGGGTTTGTTGAAAAATGATTTGAAATAGAGTGATTTAAAAACTTCTTGTGTTGAAGAGAGTTCAAAAGAAAATTCTGAAAAAGTGTTTGAACCAAAAGTTCCATTTCTGGATGCTTTAAAAGGATCCATTTCAAAAGACAAGCAAAAGGCAAAAACCAATGAAATTATGGAAATGTTTAGGCAAGTGAAAGTTAATCTTCCACTATTGGATGCAATCAAGCAAATTCCGGCTTATGCCAAATTCTTGAAAGACTTGTGCACCCAAAAACGGAAGAACAAGAGCTAAACACCAAGAAAAGTGGTTTTGACCGAGCAAGTAAGCTCAATTTTGCAACATAACACTTTGCCAAAGTTTAAGTACCCCGGTTCACCCACTACATCATGCATTATTGGTGATCATATCATTAATCGGGCGCTTCTTGACTTAGGAGCAAGTGTTAACCTTCTTCCATACTCGGTTTATGTCAAATTGGGCCTAGGTGAATTGAAACCGATGTCGGTAGTTTTACAACTTATCGACCGATCCATTAAGAAGCCTAGGGGTATAATTGAGGATGTTTTGATTAAGATTGACAAATTCTTCTTTCCCGTTGATTTCATCATCATTGACACGGAACCGGTCCCCAATTCTAAGAGCCAAATTCCCGTTATCCTTGGCCGTCCTTTCTTGGCAACCACTAATGCCAACATCAATTGTAGGATGGGGATAATGAAGATCTCATTTGGCCACATGAAGGTGAAGTTGAATATCTTTAATCCCATACCTAATTCATTTGACAAATATGAAGGAGAAGTTAATGTTGTAGATAAATGTTATTATCTTCAATGTCAAGGAAATGAGCTTTTGTGTAAGACCAAAACTTCCAAAGAATCATCTTCAACCTTGCATTCTAAAATTCTTGTTTCAAATTCTTGCTTTGAAAGGGCATGGAAGCCCAAAGGTTGTGATTGCATAGACAAAGGATCAAAAGTTTCTTTTGAGCTTAATCCAACAAGTTCTTCAAAGAACCATTTGTTGGGTGGAGTTCAAAACATCTATCACCCTAACAAGGAGGGGATGCATTATAAGATCTTTGATCCGGGCTAAAAGAGCCCAATGTCTTGCTAGAGATGTTAAAGACTAGCAAAAAGCATTTCGTAGGGTGTCAAAACCCTATTCCTCCCTCATTTATATCTTTCATTTTGTTTCTTGCGAAGTCTAGATACTTGTTTTTGGTTCTCATATGTATTAAAAGGAACTTCGGTGAGGATTGCATGAGCTTTCATGTAATTATTGAGCATTCTGCATAGTTGATTGATCTCAGACCTGAGTTCGATCGATCGAACTTCATTCTGCATCTGTGATACCCCTCGGATCTGAGACACAAGTTGATCAGGCCCATGCCCAAACCCGAGGGATATCAGACAATTAATATTTAATAACAAACGCGGTATACAAAAATAATTTAAGAAATAAAATTAAAAGCTGAAAGAAACTAAAAGAAAAACCGTGTGTCACAATTAGTCCAATATGATATTCCAAAACCTCCATAAGTTTACAACTCGGGAACCCTTCTAGAGGACCCCTAATAAAAAGTCTCGAACTGGAAATAAAACATAAAGCTAAACATAGAGAGTGGTCCTATGTAGTCGGTGGAATGGAAGTTTGTATCTGCTCTGCACGATCAACCTCTAATTCTGGAACTATCGAGCACCTGAAAAATAAAGGAGTGGGTCAGACCCACATGCAAGTCCTGATCTACTACGATCCAAACAGTAATCTGATACGCAGATACATCCTAGAAAGACTCAACAATATCTAGAGTAGTCCATATATGTATATATAGTACACACTATAGGATGTTCGCTAGTCCAGTAGGTCTGTCTTAGCCTGAATAGAAGGCAACATGCGAATACGCACCCGAAGGTGGGCATGAGTACCTAGACTTACCAGGGAATAACACCTATGTCTAGTTATCCATCCTAGGCGATATACGCACCCTAACCATGGTCCTGAGACTCAAGTCCAAACCATGGCACATAAAATAAATATATAAAGTTCGTACTCCTATCACAAAATATCAGCCATCTGTATAGTAGTCTGATATATGTAAACACTCCATCCTGAAATCATAGCAGGTCATTCAATTCACAATTGATATGACACATGTAGGTGATGGACTTAACCTTTATGATTAATCCATACCTTAATCCAAATTAGGTAGAACTTAGTGTTTGAACTAGTCCATACCTAGTATGTCACCGTCCCATACCAGAACATACAATCTTCCAGTGAACATAGTTGACAAAACAATATTAAATAGTCATCAACCACACTCCAGAATATGCACAAGATAAATTTAATTCATGTACATAAATATTAGGCATTCATTATAGAGCCCAAAATCCAAATCCAATAATGTAAATTACTACAATAAATTTAAGCAATCACATTCACCAACATAGTCCAGGAATTGATACCGTTAATAGGATTTTAAGCATCAGTTACATCCAAGCTAAGCATAGGAAATTTTAGTTAATTCACTATACTTATAATACTATAGAAATATGATTATATTTATAGTTAAACCATATATAACAATCTTGCTAAGCTCTAGTATATAAACCTAGCAGATCCTCCGACATTGTCCATGAATTGATACAATTTCATAACAATTTAAGTACCAATAAATACAATCTAAGTATAGTTGAGTTTAATTAAGTCACCATACTTAAAACACTGTAAGAAAAATATATGATTATATATAATTAGATTATATATAAAACTCTTGCCAAATTTCAGTAATTAAAAATTAGCATAATAGTGAGCAAGCTATAAATTTCCTCTTGGGTTTTGCTTGCTCTATTCCTTAATCCAATTGTGAATTTATATTTTTTCATCATAATTCAGCCTTATACAGTCCCACAATTTGAAATGTAGTGCCAAACACCGGCCTTGGGTAGAACTGTTGGCCTTAGTGTTCCTTGGAAGAGTTCCCTTACATCCTCTTCTGTAAGAGTTCTCCTCATGGTGGCCTTCCTTGGACGGCCTTTGCTATCCTTTCCAATAAATCTGATTAGAACAAATTCTTCGCCATATAGTTCGGCATCTGCGTGGTAGACCCTTGCCACAAATGGCCGGTTATCAGCCTCCACCAATTTTACCTCATCTCCATCCTAAAATATTCGCATTTGATGGAGTGAAGATGGAATGCAAAAGTTTGGGTGAATCCATGCACGGCCTAAAAGCAAATTATAAGCCGTTGTAGACTCAATAACAAAGAAGGCTATGATGGAAGTTCTATCTCCCACCGTTAATTCCAACGGTAGGATTCCTTGCGTCTTCACTATTCCTCCTATGAATCCACTAATGGATATATTAGTTGGAATGATGTCTTCAGGTGACTTTCCAAGCATGCGCATGACATTAACTGGAACAACGTTCAGTACTGAACCATTATCCACTAGAACTCTTGTCAGGGGCCTTCTTTCCACCAGTACTTTTATGTACAAAGATTTGAGCTACTGAGTCATGCCATATGGTGGCTTTTCCAACACAACTTTCTTTAGCCTCGTGGGGCTGTTCTCTTCAATCACAACCCCCTTGAATTTCTAAAGATGCTCAGCTTCATCTTCAAAGACCTCTTCTATATGAATACCATTATTTGGTTTTATAATGGTTGGCCCAAAACTAGGTTGTCCAAGGCTTTCCATGGGAGGACTTGTATCTACCACATCTCCTTCCATTGAATTAGGTTGATTTGGCTGTGGCTCAAAAAACAAGGGAAGAGCCATTACCATATTGTAAGTAAATTCACCTAGAAGGCTCCCAAAACAGATTTTCTTGCTGCTACTGGAATTGTTGGGAATTTCCAAATCTGTTTTATCTTTTGTAGGAAGATTGTCTATAGTCAAAGGATTTCCAACCTCTGAAACAAGATCCAATAAATCATCAGGATCTCTAACCCCTCCTTTAGCTGGAAGTTCAGACAAGTCTGATAGCTTAGTAATCTTCTTTGACCAATTAGTCCAACCATGGTCTTGCTCCTATAATTTCCTTCTATCAGCCCTCTTCCTTTGTTGCCTTCGCTTTTGTGTGCGAGTCATATAAGAGTCATCATGAATGGGAAACTTGGGATGATTAAGCCTTCTCCACCCTTCATCTTGTGAGGTAGGAGGTCTAACCATTCTTGGTCGGAAATGCTCACTCCCCCATGGGCGGAGCCCTTTATGGGCTAACCTGGGCTGCAGCCTAGGTCCAAAAAATTTTTTTTTTTTTATTACTACTACTTCCTCCCAGCTATAGCCCAACCTAAGTTGCCCAATCCATGGTAAATGGCCCAGCCCACTAGCCCAGCAAACCAAAACTAATCCTCGAAGAAGACCTAAGTACCTAACTATTCAAGGCAAATACAAATTCTGGAAACATATGCACGCTTAGCTAAGACTCTTTATTGGGTATTTGGGTGGAATGAAACACCAGTACAGAGGATGATGTTGAAGGCTAAACAAGAACCTAAATCCCATGATTTACCCACTTGAGTGAGCCCTTACTATGTGCTCAAATTTAAATTGTTAATGCATCTATATACATTTATATATATATATTTATATGAATTTGTATATGAAATTGTGCATATTAAATCTATCTTTCAAATATATATATATATATGTGTGTGTGTGTGTGTATTAATATTTGCATACTTTAATCTAGGGTTTCAAGTACTTTAATTTAGGGTTTCATGATTCAATAGCATGATTCATTTGCAAATGCATTTGTGTAGTTTGAAATTTGAATGCTCTGTTAGTGTTGGTTTTACTTATTTATTTATTTATTAGTATTATTATTATTTATTTATTTTTATCAAATCTAGGATTTGTTCTTGGAAAATGGAGGATTTAGTAATTAATAATTTAATACCAAGTATGCATAACACTTATTTATTTGTGTTGTTTGTTGGGTCTCTGAGTGGGGCTGTTGGGTTCAAGCTAAAAGTAAGATACATGAGGCAAGTTATTGAAAAATATGTTTACTGACTTAAAAGGAATATGTTGGAACGAATGCAAAGCAAGATATGAAAAATTCTATTTACAATAATGAATATGTATAACACAATTGACTATTCTATTTCCTTGGACTGGCAGATACCAGTAAGGCAGACACCAGCTAGATCCTCTTTATATAATTAAAGCCGGAGAAGGAGATATATAATCTATTCAATGGCATGGAAAAAAAAAAAAAAAATCTTTTACAAATTTATTTGTGTTGTTTGTTGGGTCTCTGAGTGTTATGTAGTTTGTGTAGAAAACTAAATAATAAAAAAAAAGGAAGTAAATGGGTTTGAGTTTTTATTTGTGTAGTTTGAATGCTCTTTGGTTGTCTTAGTCAATGATGAATAGAAAATTAAATAATAAAATAAAAAAAGAAAGTAAATGGGTTTTTGAAGAAAGTAAATGGGTTCGAGTTTTTATCACACATGTATAGTATATTTATTGAAATTCATTTTTGTAGTGGCCATGATACAGGCTCCAGCGGGGAGCGAGGGATGGTGGAAACTGGAAACTACTCTTCCTCTGCATCTTCATCTCAACACACGCCACGCGGTGGAAGTTCCATTTATAAATTAATTTTCATCATTCTAGTTCTGGTGTGCTTTGTAGGAGTGATGCATAGTTGGTTTTCATTTTCTTTCTAATAACAGAAATTAATTTCAAGCAAAATAAAAACCCCTTTTTAAGTTTTTATTTACCAAAAAAAAAAAAAAAAAAAAAAAATCCCTTTTCTATTGTTGATGTGTTTGAAGTTTTGTTCTCTTCTGTTTTTGTTTAACATTTTTATCTCTCACCATCTATATAAATGAGTCTAGCATTGTATGACATTGTTTTGAAACTCCTTAATTTATTTGAATATACTGTAAACATAACTTTTTCCTGTAAATAAAGTTTGTATATATAACTTTGTTCACATATATTTGTTTGTTTGTATGTGTGTGTGCAAGAGTGAGTTGATCGAAATAAAATTTCAATAAAAGTTTCTCATTTCTTTGACAATACACATACCTTAATATATATATATATTTTCTTTTTCCTGCTATCAGCTCTATAGGTGATAGGCAATTAGGCATGCCCTTTATTTTTGTTTGTTGAAGCACTACAAGATAGGAATTTTCCACCCTCAAGATGAAAAATTTCTTTTCGTTTTATAAACGGAAAGATGATAAATCAGAAATTGGGGTAGCTTCTACGAGTACGAGTACCTGTCCTAAGACTACAATCTCTAATGAGCAGCAACAAGAGCCTCCTTAAAAAATTCCAAGAGTTGCGCAGACGGAGGTTGATAATATGTCTTTTATACGAGATCCTGGTTTGCGTCTTCAAATATGGAAACACCCCGTTAATGAACGTGATGAGCATCGACGAAATTATATCTTAAGGGGACCGTATCAACCAAATCTTCATGTGTTTCCTTCCACTCAAGATAGAACTCAATCTCGTCGATTTCAAAGTAATTGGTATAAAAAATTCACTTGGATTGAGTATTCTCCTGAGAAAAATAAAGCATATTGTTTGCCATGTTTTCTCTTTGAAACTAATCCACCATCTCGTCTTGCTTTTACTATCGAGGGGTTTAATAATTGGAAAAGGGTTAATGATAGACCTAGGTGTGCTTTTTTGCAACATGTGGGAGGTCCTAATTCATTTCACTTGTGTGCCGTAAGAGCTTCAGATGCTTTAATGAATCCTTTGCAAAATATTGCAGAGTGTTGAATGTATCATCTAGAGATATGGTGGAAAAGAATCGATTACGCCTTAAGACAACAATTGAAAGTGTTCGGTGGCTTGCATTCCAAACATGTGCATTTAGAGGTCACGATGAATCCGTTGAATCTTTAAATCGTGGCAACTTTATTGAATTCATAAAGCATTCAGCAAAGTTAAATGATAAAGTTGCTGAAGTTGTCTTAGAGAATGCACCAAAAAATTCAAAGTACCTCTCGCCAATGGTTCAAAAAGAGGTTTTACATTTTCTTGGCAATAGGGTGAGACGTAAGATTCGTCAAGAAGTTGGGGATGCAAAATTTTGTATTTTAGTTGATTAAGCACAAGATTTGTCTAATACAGAGCAAATGGCCATTGTATTGAGATTTATTGATAAGAATGGTTTGCTTAAAGAACGATTTTTTGGAGTTGTAGGCGTTAAAGACACCACTGCCTTAACTCTTAAAAAAGAAATATCAGATGTCCTTACTCTTTATGATCTCCAAATTGATAATATGCGAGGCCAAGGGTATGATGGAGTGAGCAATATGCGTGGGGTGTGGAGTGGATTACAAGCGTTGTTTCTTAAAGAATGTCCATATGCATATTATGTACACTGCTTTACTCACCAACTACAACTAACATTAGTTGCTGCATCCAAAGATGTGCAAGATATATGGCTATTCTTTTCAAAGTTGAATTCTATTATCAATCTTGTCAGTGCTTCTCTTAAGCGTCATAGCGAGTTACAATCTGCTCAAGTGATTTTATCTACTAATAAGTTGGCTACTGGTGAACTTGAGAGTGGTAAAGGAGCTAATTAGATTAAAACTTTGCAACGAGCAGGTGCCACTCGATGGAGCTCTCATTTTGGTTCTGTTAGTAGCTTGATAGACTTATTTGGTCCATCACGTGTAATTATTGAAAATCTTTCAAAGAATGGACCAACTAATTCTATATGTGGGGAAGCAAAAGGAGTTTATCTTGCAATGCTTTCATTTGAATTTGTATTTATCTTGCATTTGTTGCGTGAGATGATGGGAATTACTGATATACTTTGTCAAGCATTGCAATGAAAAACTCAAGACATTGTAAATGCTATGAACCTAGTTTCAAGTACGAATACACTCCTTCAAAATTTGAGAGAAAATGGGTTGGCATACTTTCTTTCAAAATGTGGAATCATTTTGTAAAGAACATAACATTGTAGTACCTGATATGAGTGCTTCTTATATGGTGGGTACAGGTCGTTCTTGTCAACAAAAAGATAGTATTACATTTAATCATCACTATCAAGTTGATATTTTCAATGCTGCTGTAGATTTTCAATTGATGGAGTTAAATCAGAGATTCTCTGAAAATACAGTGGAACTCCTTATTCTTGGCACAGCTTTGGATCCTAAAGATGCTTATAAATCATTTAAAGTTGATGATATTTGCGATCTTGCAGGGAAATTTTATCCTAAGGATTTTTAAGATAAGATGCATGCTTTGAAAAGGCAGTTGGAGCTTTATAAGATTGATGTACTCCATCATCTGAGTTTTCAGAATTTGTCCACCATTTCTGATTTATGCAAAATGCTAGCTAAAACAAGAAAGAGAGAAACTTATTATCTGATTGATAGATTGATTCATCTCATATTGACTCTTCCTGTTTCTACAGCAACAACAGAACGAGCTTTTTCGACAATGAAACGTGTCAAAACTAAACTTCGCAACAAGATGGTTGATGAATTTCTTGCAGATTGCATGATTCTCAACATTGAAAGAGAACTTGCTGAAGATGTTGATATAGATTCGGTAGTTAATGAATTTGACACTCTTAAATATTGGAGGGTTCATCTTCAATAACTTAGGTTCATCTTCAGTAGGTTACTTGCTGCATATGATGTAGTTGATTTGATATATGAGAACATCATTGTTTTTTTTTTTCTTTTTTTTTTTTTTTTTTTTTTTTCTTAAATATATATAACATATTTTTGTCATGAGAATTATTGTGCTCTTCAAATTTTTTTTTTATCTTTAGCCTTGTCTACTTTGGAATCTTGGCTCCGCCCCTGCACTCCCCCTTCTAACCCATACCTCCGAGGCCATTTTTGGCCTGGAATACCTGTCACCTTCAGAACCTCTGTCTTGTCATCTACTTCTTTCAAACTTTCTGCTAGGACGAGGCCCTGCCTGATAGGAAATTCTATTCCTTTCCATACTCCTTGGAAGGAATTCTGGTTTCCTTGTTGCTGCCTATCTTTCTGTATGGACCCGGCTTTCCTTCTTTGGAATGGTTACAGTAACTGTGTTTTCCACCTTTTGGAAAGTCAGTCGATCATGGACCTTCCTTTTTTAGCCTCGGTCATCATTGGACAGCTTCTCCTTTGGAACATCTCTATGACAGCCTTCATTCTGAATTTTACACTTAGGGCAACAACCTTGCTAGATTAAAGCTAATTGAGCCTCACGGAGTTACTTTTCCAACTCGGCCACCGTTTTCTCCAAGGATACTACAGCTTCAGGACTTTCAAGTTTTCCACTAGCTCTTGAATCTGCCAAGTCCACCTTCTTCTTAGGGTGTTCCGCGGTAAGGGAAGTAACGTTCAATGCAACAACCTTGGGGAAAGGATTTTCATCAACACCCATGACTTCTATTTTTTTTGGAAACTTCAACCTGCCATCTTCAATCGCCTTTTGCACTATGTTATGGAAAATCACACAATTATTAGTGGAATGCCTCCATGAATTGTGAAATTTGCAATACTCTTTCTCGGCCATTTTTTAGGCCGATGGCATATTATGGCCTGTTGTGAAAATCAGTTGCTTGTCAACCATGAACAAATCAAAAATTTGCTCGGCTTTAGAGATTTCAAAAGAATAACTTTTGGAAGGGTCTGATCCCTTCCACTTGGAACCAGAAGCGGCCTGCAAGTTGGCTATGGCTGATTTCGATTTTGTCAAGGCCTCACAAGTATAAGCCTTTTTTATGTTGAGCTCAGTTACATTTATTTCAAACTCCCCTTCAGTTTCATTGGTATATACCTCATAATTAGGATCACGATAGTAAGTGCCCTTGGAAGAACTCTTCCGGTCTTGTGATCGGTTGATCAACTAAACATCAACCTTCGCAATAGCACGAATCATTGTAAAATAGGGCTATTGGTCGGGTAAGTTGAACCACTGGGACTGCGCTGATCTATGGCAACCTAAGTGTCTAGAGTCATTTTAGAGTGATAAGGGATGTTCATAGAGGGTTTGTTTTGTTTGTCACTAAACTACAAATTCAGAATGCATAAAACAATAAATTGAAGGAGATTAAAAGAGAAGATTTAGAGAAGGAAGTCTAGGGAAGTGAGTCCACTCCAAACCTCTACACAAGCTAATTATATGATTAATTTGGGGAATTAATGTAGAAATGACCTTGATATATAATAATACATGACTACTATAATATCTTCAAGAAATTCAATTAATTAAAGAGTAAGAACAACCTATCAAAGCTTCACATGGTTGAGTTACCTAAACTAAGATGCAACCCTAGACATGCTCACTAAGCTAGAGATTGTCAAACAATTAATCAATTGGTGGAAGCACATGATATCAAGTCATAAGATTAACTCATCAAAAGAAATTCTTAAGCTATGGATTAACAAGCTACTCAAAACCATGCCATTAAAACCGTTCCATAATCTTAGTTCCATTGCCACTATGAAACTATAAGTCATACAACTATGAGATTAAATAATCTAAGACAAGAGTATGTAAATCAACATAGTCATTCAAACATTCAAAATCTTCATTACAATTTGTAACATGCTCTAGACTATGAAACTAGCCAAATATACATTTCATTCCCCAAAATAAATCAAAAACTAGACATGCTTACAAGGTAGAGCTTCATCACCTCCCTAGATGGAGGTTTAGTTACCCATTGATGCACTAGAGGAAGGAGGAAGCAAAGCCTTGACCTCCATTTTCGAGCTCCCCTCTTCTAGCTCCAAGAACACACCTTTCTTGCTCTCTTCTCTCTCCTCTATCTTGCAAAAATTCAAGGATATGAAATGTGTGGCCTTTGGTTGCCTTTTGTCCTCCAACAAAACCCTCTCTCTCCTCCAAGGAACACCTCCAACCACTTCATAAAGAAGGAAGATGGCATTGAGGAAACCAATGTGCAAGTGGCTGAAATTGAGCCATTTCCGAGTGCAATCTGCCTGATTTTCGAGCACTCGAAGAGTGGTCTCGAGCACTCTAAATTAGTGTAATGTGCAACATGCTCTTCTTGCTCAGCACTGACCTACTTTGGTAAAACTACTATAACTTTGTTCCCCGAACTCTGAATGATGATCTGTTTGAAGATTTAGAGAGCTGATTCAGTGCTTTAAAAACTTCATGTTTTGATGAAGACCCAATTCTCAAGTCTGGTTGGTCGAAAATGGGGAGAAAGGCAGTACTTCAGTGCTGCCAGGCAGTTCTGCGCACCTCTGTTAAGAAGATTATAACTCTCTGCTCCAAACTCCGAATGATGAACTGCTTGAAGATTTGGAAAGCTGATTCAGAGCTCTAAATCTTTTATGTTATTATGGAAGTCCAGTTCTTGAGTTTGCTAGGTCGAAAATGGCAACAAAAGTCAGGTTCTACTGCTGCCAGAAATTCTGAATTGGCACCCTTTTTGTTCAAAATTCCACAAGGCATCATTTTTGCTTCCTTTTTGCACTTTAACCTGAAAATGCACAAAAACATACAAATGGAGTTAATCTACATAAAATAATCAATTAATGGACTTTGTTAATGTAATTTAGGGCGCTTGAATATACAGTATTTAGCGCTTATCACACCCCCAAACTTACATTTTGCTAGTCCCTTAGCAAAACCAAAATGCAAAGCTCAATGGAATGAAAACATGGGAATGTTGTTACAAAAATATTCACCATGGCAAAAATAAACATAAACATAGCTCAAATACAACTTGAAACAGATAAAGAGCTGGAGACGGGATCATTGGGAAGACTACCTTGCATATATGAAGCATTGATACAAAAATTGGGAAAAACCATTTCAACATGCATGCATCAACATCATAGTCCATATAAATAATTCAATTGTCATCTCTTAAATGGAAATAACTCAAACTCCAGTGAAAGTGAATTGAATTCTCAACATGCGGCTTTTACTTTCTTTTCCAATTCCAAAGCATAAGTTTTCAAATCATTGAATTCCCCTTTAAATGAGGTCCTTAAGGCATGATTTTATTTATAAGACAACTTTTATTGCTTGTTGACAATTTATTGTAACTCATTAGCGAAACAAGAATGGTTGTGCAATGCTAAAGTCCCTTAAGCTTTCTAACCAACCTATGTAGCAAGTGTTAGGCCAACAACTCCCAAACCAGATGGCTTTAGGGTGTTAAGTGTAGAGACACTCCAAAGGGCTTAATAGCTCAAGTTGGAAAGGCTACGAACTCTAGCGAACCATGTTTATTACAATTTTTTTTGAATGACCGTGCAATGTTTAAGTCCTTTAAGATTTCTAACCAACCCTTGTAGTAAGCGTTAGGCCAACAACTCCCAAACCAGACGGCTTTAGGGTGCTAAGTGTAGAGACACTCCTAGGGCTTAATAGCTCGAGTTGGAAAGGCTACGAACGTCAACTGGTCATTTTTTTTTTCTTTCTTTCTCATTTTTTTTTTTTTTTAAGTCCAACTTAAATCATGCCAAAGATATTCATCTATCAGGTTCATCAAATCAGATTAACTTGGCCAAGGTCAAGGTTGATCAAGTTGCATGCCTCACAGTTAAGTTTCCAATGTGCGTCTGTGCATTGTGAAGCTTATAAGAGTATAAATCCAGCAAGAATCTAATTGAGGCATTTATACAGACTACATTGTATTTGCATGATCACTTCAATTTCAAATTTCTTTATTTTCAAAAATTTCTCAATTGCTTCTATACACAAGGTATTAAACATATGCTTTGTCTCCGACAAGTTCAAAGTTACACTATCATTGCTTTTCAAAAATATGATACCAAAACTATGCCAAGAATGCTTTGATGCACCCCCAAACTTAAACTACACAGTGTCCTCAATGTGGGACATGGATGTAAGTTAGAGACAAAAATGACAAAGAGTATAAAAAGGAACAAAAATACCCAGGGGGACGAAACGGCATGGGGAGACAAAACCCCCAAACTTGAATTGGACTGCGCAACCTGGAGAGTATCACGAAGAACAAAAAGAAACAACCACAAAAAGCATTAATAGCACAAGCATAAATATAGAAAAATAATGTACATAAAGTTAACAGAAAAGAGAGAATTTGCATTTCAAAAAGAGTTTTTACATGATTACAAAAGAGCTGTACATAGATCAAGTCTACTAGAGCAACTTATACATAGCAAATTCCGGAAGTTCAGAAGGAAAACAAAAGATACAAGAGAAATATGTACATATGAAACAAAAAGAGAAGGTCCAACACTCGCAACAAGCTACGGTCCGGAGGATAAATGGGCAAGGATGGAATGGAGGAGAGATTGAGCCTTACGCCGTTCGGCGGAAGCCAAACGACGTTCCTCAGCTGCGACACGGCGGTCTTCAGCAGTAAGACGACGATCTTCTTCAGCACGTGAAGAAGTCTCACACATAGTCCGAGTGTATGCGGACAAAGTATTCTCAAAACGATCCATCCGCTCATGAATACCGGCAATGCTAGCCCGGATGAAAGCCTGGTCCTGCCGAGAGTCGACCGGATGCTCTATCCTTGCAGCGGCTGCTGCTGTGGAAGCATCCTCAGAAGGAGGAGGAGGTGGAGCTTGGATGAACAGGGGGGCAGCAGGCTGAGGGGTACTAGAATGGCTAAGAACATTGATCCAACGGCGCTTGGTAAAAATTTTAATCTTTTCGCCTTTTGGTTGATGGGGAGGAACAATGAAACCCTTGTGCTGAAGGAGCCGAGTGATGAAAAACGGCAAAGGCAATTTCCGATTTTCAACTTGCGGAACCCGTGCATTATGAGCGTCATGCCAAAACTTCATAAATGTGGTCCAAATGAGCTCCGGGATGGAGAACCATTGGCCTTGGTCCATGGCATATAAGGCTTGCAAAAGGAGGCCCCTACGCTCGGTACTATGCACCAAAGGGCAGACATTATGCTTGAAAACAGTGTCAATGAACCAGAGGCGTTCCGGAAGATTGGTTTTACGGATAAAAGACCGGGGCCTATTGGGATCGTCAACAGTGCAAATGGTAGCGGCAATCTGCTCCACAGTTAATGTATCCGGCTCCTCATATAAAGGGAGATTCTCACGATTGACAATGTCATCGGGGCACTCAATGGGGCAACCAGAAACCTGAATGATGTCAGTCATAGTGAAAGCATAGGTGGTGCCATCAATGGATGTAGTGAGAGAAATGGGTGGTTCTTCAGGGCATTGGAGATTCTAGTAGAAGAGGCGCACTACACGGGGGTAGGCAACCCTGGCAAGGGGCGCGCAAATGTGCTGCAGACGCCGATTAGTCAATTCGGCTACAGCCTACGAAGTTGTGGGTAGAATATCAAAGGCATCCATGAGCGGAAAAGAAAGCTCGTAGTTGAGTTGTTTGCGATCCCAAGGATCACGTGGTCGCTCACGATTGACAGCACGGGCACCCGCAGAGGGTCTAGGAGGGCGAGAATGACTGGCACGAGACATTTAGAGAGGTGGACTTGGTTGAGGAATTTTGGTGAACACCTGGCGTGCACCACAAAAAGGAGAAGGTGAAAATGAGTGGGGTGGATGATGAAGCCCAAAAATTTTGTGCACAAACAAGGCTCTAGCATAGAGCAACATCAACAACAAGTAACACAGAACCAAACTCCAACATTACAAGCCCATCCTCCTTGTAAAACACCATGGATGAACAAAGGAAAAGAAAAACAAATGACAAGGTCACAGACCTGAATTTTAGTGTATCCGAGAGCAAGAAGGAAGGCAGGAAGAGGTTGATGGCAGGCATGGGTGTGCATGGGTTTATGGGTTTATAGGTTGCTTCATGGTGCATGGGTTTAGGGGTGGCATTGAGAGTGGGTTGATGGAGGGATGAAGAAGATGAGGGAAGGGTGTGAGATAGGTGTGTGAGAGCCGAGAGGGGTGAGTGAGAGAGGCTTGGTTTTAAAAGAGAGAGGGAAGCTTGGTTCGAGCACTCGAAATGGGACTTCGAGTGCTCGAAGTCTTGGCAGTGAGTGAGGGAAAGGTTGGAGGGGTGGAGATTGGTGATGGTGGGTTGTGGAATGAGAGAGAGTTGATGAGGGATGGTGGGGGCTTGCATGGTGTGCATGCATGGAGGTGTACTTGAGGGCATGCATGGTGAGAGGTTGGTGGGTTGGAGCTGGCTAGTGAGAGAGAGAACCGAGATG
Organism: Cornus florida; assembly: GCF_030987335.1. Lineage (NCBI taxonomy): Eukaryota > Viridiplantae > Streptophyta > Magnoliopsida > Cornales > Cornaceae > Cornus > Cornus florida. The sequence continues at coordinate 52,122,169 of NW_026775575.1, read as the reverse complement.
GTTGATGGGGTTGAGGGATGATAGAGAGGGGTGTTGATGGGGGTTGAGTTGAGTGGTTGATGAGATGGTTTGAGGTTGCATGCATGCATGGAGATTGTGGGTGGAAACCGAAAGGTGGTAGTGTTGCATGGTGTTGGATGGTGGGTTTGTGGAGGCATGCATGGGCATGCATGGTGGCTGAGAGTGGAGGTGGTGATTGGGGTTGAAAGAAGGAGAAGGAAGGTTGGTGGAGGGAAGTTGGTATGGTGTGAGGTGGTTTAGGAAGTTGGTGGTTTTGAGGTGAGAAATGAGCTCGGCAAGGCTGCATGGTGTGTGGGTGGGTTTTGGGTACATGTCGAGAGGTTCATGCATGGATTGCATGATGTGTGGGATGTGTGTGTGAGGTTGATATCGAGGGTGATGGTTTGATGGAGAGAGAGGCTGGTTTGGTTGGTGCTGCGGGATAGTGCTCGGGCACTCTCCAGGTGGTTGCATGGGAAGGGTTTGATGCTGAAGTTGCATGCATGCATAGAGCTTGCATGCATGCATGCATAGGTGGGAATGGGTTATGGGTTGAAGGAGAAGGGTGAGGGTTGGTTTGGTGAGATGCCAAGAGAGAGGGTGGGGGTGATGGGTTGTGTCTGGAAGAGAGAGGAGAGATATGTGTGGAGTTGGTTGTGGGTTTTTGGTTGGCCGAGAGGTGGAGTTGGGAGGTGCCAAGAGGATGTGAGTGAGTGAATGCAGGTCGTGGGGTTGTGTTGAGTGGAGTGCTAAGAGGTGGGAGGTGATTAGAGGGTAGAGTTTGTGAGGTTGAGGTTAGTTTGTTTTGAAGGTGCATGCAGGGTGGAGTTCGAGCACTCTAAATAGGCTCGGCGAGTGCTCGAACTGAGAGCAGTGAGTTGGGTGTTCGGTGTACGCAATGTCGAGCACTCTAAATGGTATTGCGAGTGCTCGAATTGAGAGCAGTAGGTGCAGTGGTTTAATGCATGGACCGCGAGCACTCCAAATTGGAGCTTAGATTGCTCGATATGAAGCCAGAGAGGTCGAGGAAAAATGCAAGGAAGCTCGAGCACTCCAAATTGGAGTTTGAGTGCTCGAAAGTGGGTTAGTAGGCTCAGAATGTTGTGGTTTAAAAGTGGTTGTACTGAGCTTGATCTTGAAACCATGGAACCATCGATGAGCTTGCAGGGATGGAAGATGAGTGCATGGAACCATCCATCCATGGATTGAAGCTTGCAAGGATGGACTTGCAGGGATGGTAGATGAGTGCATGGATGAGCCTGCATGGATGGATGGTAAGTGCATGGATTGGCATGGCTGGTGTAATGCCTGTGAGTGGCAGCCAAATTGAATGCAAGGAGCTTGCGTGAGGATTTAAGTAACATTGACTGAGCTTGTGCACTCCAAAAATGAGGATTTAAGCAACATGGACACCTATGCATGCAATGCAGCAAGTTGTGAAGGCATACAAGGATGCTGATGGATTGTGCCACGGTTTCAAAATGTTTCTATGCATGCAAATGTAGTGCCATACAATATTGAAGTTGGATCACGTGATGAAAGTTGACTGCGTGAACTCATGAAGGAATGCATGAATGCAATATAGGCATGCATGCATGCAACATTGTAACCTATAGATTGATCATTCTTATGCATGCATGATAAAATAAATAAAAATAATAATAAATAAATAAATAAATAAATAAAATAAACATAAAAATAAAAATAATAACAAAATAAAGTAAGATAAAATAAAATAAAATTAAATACTTCAATGGATGAAATCCCCCCCCCCCCCCCCCCCCCTTTTTTTTTTTTTTAAACTTTGCAATTTCTAATGCACGGAAAAATTGCCAACTTTCAGAACATCACACAAAGCATGATTGAAATTTCCGGAGAAAATTTTAAACTTGCAAATTCATTCCATTCCAATGCATGGGAAATTTTGAAAGTTTTGTTTTGAAACCTTGCAATTTTTCAACTTTTTAATCATCTCAAATGCATGAAGAATTTTGAGAAAATTTTCAGACTTTTCATTAAAAATGATAAAATATGCACATGAGTCGCATTTGAAAAATCTAATGAAATTGCTAGAAAGCGATGGAGACTTCCGGGAATGAAAATTAGAGTTAAGAAGGTTTAAGAAAAATCAAATTTTTGGCTTTTCTAAATCGTTTCCCAGAAAATTTTGCAAGGCACGAGCAATTTCAAAGAGAAGGAAGCTTGGAAATTAAAAGAATTGCTTCCCTTGCTTTGCTAAATTTTATGTCGATAGCTAGACAAAGCTGGAGCAGGCACTAATCCTCATAAATTGGATCCGTCAAGGGGACTTCCTCAACTCTTCGGGTTAGGATTGTGCCGTCAATGCAAGGCTTAAGCCATTGGCCATTTACCTTGAAGAGTGATCCACTTGCAGGATCACGAAGTTCGATTACTCCATGAGGAAAGACGGTAGTGACAATGTATGGACCATCCCATCTTGACCGGAGTTTACCGGGAAAGAGTTTCAAGCGGGAATTGAAAAGCCAAACCTTTTGTCCGGGGGCAAAAGACTTCTTGACGATGTGTTTGTCATGAAAAGCTTTAGTCTTTGCCTTGTAGATTTTTGCGCTTTTATACGCATCATTACGTAATTCCTCAAGTTCATTTAATTGCAACGCACGATTAGAGCCGGCTGGTTTAAGATCAAAATTGAACCTTTTTATGGCCCAATAAGCACGGTGCTCTAATTCTACCGGGAGATAACATGCTTTGCCAAAGACAAGTCGATATGGTGACATGCCAATGGGTGTCTTATAAGCTGTCCGGTAAGCCCAAAGCGCATCGTTTAGCCTTAATGACCAATCTTTGCAGTCCGGTCTAACTGTTTTTTCCAAAATGTGCTTAATCTCCCGGTTAGAAATCTCTACTTGACCACTCGTTTGAGGGTGGTAAGGTGTAGTAACCTTATGAATGACGGAGTACTTGGTAAGGATGGATTTGAGATAACGATTTCGGAAATGAGATCCGCCATCACTAATGATTGCTCGGGGCGTACCAAAACGACTAAAGATATGGGACTGAATGAATTGGATCACGACTTTATGATCATCGGTTTTGGTAGCCTCGGCTTCAACCCATTTAGACACATAATCCACCGCTACAAGGATGTACTCATAGCCATAAGAAGATGGAAATGGTCCCATGAAGTCAATCCCCCACACATCAAAAATTTCAACAATTAAAATGTTGGTGAGGGGCATCATGTCTCTTCGGGACATGGATCCAAGTGTTTGACATCGTTCACACGATTTGCAAAAATTATATGCATCCCGAAACAAGGTAGGCCAAAAGAATCCGCTTTGAAGAACTTTGTTAGCGGTTTTTTTGGCACTAAAATGGCCTCCACAAGCAAGAGTATGGCAAAAATTTAGAATGCTTGTGGCCTCGGTTTCAGGAATGCATCGCCGGATAATTTGGTCCGGGAAATACTTGAATAGTTCTGGATCTTCCCAAAAGAAATGCTTGACTTGGGAGAAAAACCGGTCCCTCTCTTGTTTGGACCAATGAGCTGGAATTTTGCCAACCGCAAGATAATTGACAATATCCGCAAACCATGGAAGAGTAGAATGTGAAACTTGAAGAAGTTGCTCATCCGGAAAGGAATCACGGATGGCTGCGAATTCTGAAGATTTCTCAATAAGTAAGCGAGAGAGATGATCGGCGACAACATTGTCGGTCCCTTTTTTGTCCCGGATTTCAATGTCAAACTCTTGAAGTAAGAGGATCCATCGAATTAAACGGGGTTTTGTCTCTTTTTTCGCTAACAAATGCCTAAGAGCAGCATGATCCGAAAAGACGATGACCTTGGAGCCAAGAAGATAAGGGCAAAATTTATCCAAGGCGTACACCACAGCTAGCAATTCATTTTCAGTGGTGGTGTAGTTCAATTGGGCATCGCAGAGAGTTTTGCTAGTATAATAAATGACATGCGGAAGTTTATTCACACGTTGGCCCAAAACCGCCCCTAATGCATAGTCGGATGCATCACACATGATCTCAAAGGGAAGAGACCAATTAGGGGGTTTCATAATTGGGGCGGATGAGAGGAGAGTGCGAAGTTTGATGAAAGCTTCTATGCAAGCGTCATCAAAATTGAACGGAACATCCTTGGCTAGGAGATTACACAAGGGCCGTGAGATTTTGCTAAAATCTTTGATGAAGCGACGATAGAATCTGGCATGGCCAAGAAAAGAATGAATTTGACGGACTGAATTCGGAGGAGGAAGATTAGAGATTAACTCAACTTTTGCCTTGTCTACCTCGATTCCCCGCTTAGAAATGACATGTCCTAAGACAATGCCTTCTTGGACCATGAAGTGGCTTTTCTCCCAACTTAGAATGAGATTCGTCTCTTTGCATCTTTGGAGCACAAGAGATAAATTTTTGAGACACGAGTCAAAGGAGGAGCCAAATACGGAAAAATCGTCCATGAAAACTTCCAAGAACTTTTCAACCATATCGGAGAATATGGACATCATGTACCTTTGGAACGTTGCCGGTGCATTGCATAGACCAAAAGGCATGCGTCGATAGGCAAAAGTACCAAAGGGACATGTGAATGTTGTTTTCTCTTGATCTTGGGGGGCGATTGCCACTTGGTTATAGCCGGAATAACCATCAAGAAAACAATAGAAGCTTTGGCTGGCTAACCTTTCTAGGATTTGATCAATAAATGGGAGTGGGAAATGATCCTTCCTAGTTGATGAATTGAGTTTCTGATAGTCAATGCACACACGCCACCCGGTGGTGGTTCGTTGTGGCACGAGCTCACCCGCTGAATTTTCAACAACGGTGAGACTGGATTTCTTGGGGACAACTTGTGTGGGGCTCACCCACTTGCTATCAGAGATAGGGTAGATGATTCCCGCATCTAGCAATTTGATCACCTCTTTCATGACCACTTCCTTCATATTTGGATTTAACCGGCGCTGGACCTCTCTAGTAGGCTTTGCGTCATCCTCCATATGAATGCGGTGCATACAAATGGAGGGGTCAATTCTTTTCAAATCTGCCACTGTCCAACCAATAGCTTCTTTATGCTCTTGGAGCACCGCTAAAAGGTTGGTCTCTTAGTCTTTTTGAAGGTCCGAGGCAATAATGACCGGAAGGGTTTGCTTTGGACCAAAGAACACATACTTGAGATGGGCCGGGAGCGGCTTAAGCTCAACTTGTGGCGGAGATAACAATGATGGGACCGGAGGAGTGGTGGAAAGTTGGGGAAGTGGTTCTTTTGGAATTTTCCAAGGAGGTACATCCATGATAGCATTAATATCAAGCAAGGAATTGACTTCTTGAATGGCTTGATCAACATCAAAGTTTGAGAAGTCAAAATGGGACATGCAAGTTTCAAGAGGATCTTTGCTTAGAATGAAGGGGAGAGATTCTTCGACCACTTCATCAATGACATCTACAAGAAAACAATCATCCTCATCGGAGGGATGTTGAGTTGCATGAAAGATGTGGAGTTTGACTTGCATGTTTCCAAAAGCAATGTCCATCACCCCGGTTCGGCAATTAATTGATGCATTAGCCATGGCTAAAAATGGCCTACCAAGGATCACGGGAATGTGCTTTTTTGGGTCATAGACCGGTTCCGTATCAAGAACCACAAAATCTACCGGGAAGTAGAATTTGTCCACTTTGATGATAACGTCCTCGAGAATACCTCGTGGATGCTTGACCGATCTATCGGCAAGTTGCAAAACCACGGAAGTCGGCTTAAGATCTCCCAAACCAAGTTGTAGGTAGACTGAATATGGAATTAAATTCACACTAGCTCCTAAGTCAAGGAGGGCCCTCTCGATTTTGCTGTCACCAATGACGCAAGAGATTGTGGGGGCACCCGGATCCTTATACTTCGGAGGAGTGCTGTGCTGAATGATAGCACTAACATTTTCAGTCAACCTCACTTTTTTTGGCAAATGATTTTTAGAAGTGCGCTTTTGAGTGCACAAATCTTTAAGAAATTTTGCATAGGGAAGGATTTGCTTGATAGCATCCAAGAGGGGCAAGTTAATCTTCACTTGCTTGAAAACTTCCCACATGTCTTGAATTTTACAATTCTTGTTCCCAAAATGTGTCGACTCTTGAAGACATTGAGGAAACGGAGCTTTTGGCTCATAAGTAGTTTCCACATTTGGGGTGACATGTGTGGGATTTCCGTAAATGGTATTTGGACAAGAATTTGGATTTGAAGAGCTTGGATTTGGATTTTTCAAAGGAGGGTTTTTCTCACTTGTGTCTCCATCAACCTTGTTGTCAACCACTCTACCATTCCGAAGGGTGGTGATAGCTTGAACTTGTTCATAAGTCGGCCCACTCGGAGGAGGGGTTTCATCAATCACATGCATTCCTCTAGGATTTTCAAAAGGTTGAGAGGGAAGCTTGCCCTTGTCCTTTTGAAGCAATTGATTCACTGAGTTAGCTATTTGGCCCACTTGATTTTTGAGATTAGCTATGGATTGAGTATGAGAGTGAACCATTTGGAGAGTAGGCTGCAAGGATGTCAAGAGTTACTTGTTGGCATCCATTATTTGCTTATTTAATGATTCCATCATTTGCTTGTTTGCAGCTACTATCTCATCAGTTGGACACATAGGAGGTTGATTGGAGACATTTGGATTGTAAGGAGGACGGTAGCTTGAAGAAGCTTGGAAAGGTCTACCTTGATATTGAGAAGAGGGCTGATTTTGCCGCCCTTGGTTTTGGAATTGGGAATTTTGTGGGGCTTGTTGCCGCCACGAGAAATTCGGATGATCTCGCCAACCCGGATTGTAGGTGTTGGAATATGGATTGTTCCCGGGCCGCGAGAACATGGCATTAGCTTGCTCTTGGTTGGGATTGGGAAATTGCTCCGGTGTGGGGCAATCTTCCGAGAGATGGAATGGACTAGTACATGAAGCACAAACTGAACTTGCCGAATTTTGAGACAATGAAGGAGGAAGATGTGCTGCCATCAATTGGTAGAATTTATGAGCGATGGCATCCACTTGAGATGATTCCTCCCTTATTGATTTTGGTTGACAAGGGTTGGTGTTCTTTGCAATGGTTGCGGTCGGAGCCCTACGAGAATTATGTTGAAGTGAATTTTCGCTTAAATTCTCAAGTAGGGTCCAAGCCTCATCCGCATTCTTGGACATGAACATCCCACCACAAGAAGAATCAACCATGAATCTATGGGTTTCGGTCAAGCTGGCATAGAAAGCTTGCACTAATTGCCATTTTGGGATCAAATGATGAGGACATTTTCGAAGAAGATCTTGTAGCCTTTCCTAAGTCTCATGGAGTTGTTCTCCATCAACTTGAGAAAAGCTTAGAATGGAACGCCTCATTTGGTTGGTTTTACTCACCGGATAATACTTCTTAAAGAATTCTTGTTGCAATTGAGCCCAAGAAGTAATGGAATTGGGAGCGAGGGAGTTCAACCAATATTTTGCCCTATCCTTTAGGGAGAATGGGAAAATATGGAGATGAAGTGCATTGTCCGGAAAACCTCTCAACCGGATGGTTGAACAGATTTCAAGGAACTTATCAAGATGCTTATATGGATCTTCATTATCAAAGCCATGAAATGATGGAAGCATTTGGATGGTGCTTGATTTGATCTCATATTGAGCTACATCGATGTTTGGCATTACTATGCAAGAAGGAGAAGCATAGGTGATAGGAATGAAATGATCTCTAAGAGTCATTGGTTCTACATTAGGAATTTCAGCCCTTTCATTCCCCGGATTTCCTACGTTATCCCCCATTGTATTGAATTCAGTTTCAAGATCCCTTGTAAGAGTGGGTTCCCTAAGGTTCCGTCTAAGAGTTCTTTCAAGTGAATTTATATCAATAGGCGAGTTAAGTGTGGGTAGAGAGAGTGACCTACGGCCAAACATCAACAATTCACAACAACATCATCACAACAAATCTTTATTATCAACTCCACATACAATGTTCCCTTTCTCCTCAATTATCAAGATAGAAAATAAATGGCCATGACAAGGACCGATGCTTGTACACGAAATTAAACAAAATAATAGCCTCTACAAGGGTTTCACAACTAAATTAACTATTTCTAAAATTAACACATATACTGTACCTACAAGTTGAAACTAGAAGTCAAGAGACTTACCAGGGGTCCTCTAGACTTACAATTTGCTAGCGTTCCCACGGCGCTTCAAGTCCCTATAATCTTACAACACTTAAAACACAAAGATAGTCAAAACACACAAGGAATATTCACAAGACACAATATTCACAATCAAACTAAAATTAACCCTAAACTTTGGTTGCTAAACCGTATGCAAGTCCCCGGCAACGGCGCCAAAAATTGATCGGTTGATCAACTAAACATCAACCTTCGCAATAGCACGAATCATTGTAAAATAGGGCTATTGGTCGGGTAAGTCGAACCACTGGGACTGCGCTGATCTATGGCAACCTAAGTGTCTAGAGTCATTTTAGAGTAATAAGGGGTGTTCATAGAGGGTTTGTTTTGTTTGTCACTAAACTACAAATTCAGAATACATAAAACAATAAATTGAAGGAGATTAAAAGAGAAGATTTAGAGAAGGAAGTCTAGGGAAGTGAGTCCACTCCAAACCTCTACACAAGCTAATTATATGATTAATTTGGGGAATTAATGTAGAAATGACCTTGATATATAATAATACATGACTACTATAATATCTTCAAGAAATTCAATTAATTAAAGAGTAAGAACAACCTATCAAAGCTTCACATGGTTGAGTTACCTAAACTAAGATGCAACCCTAGACATGCTCACTAAGCTAGAGATTGTCAAACAATTAATCAATTGGTGGAAGCACATGATATCAAGTCACAAGATTAACTCATCAAAAGAAATTCTTAAGCTATGGATTAACAAGCTACTCAAAACCATGCCATTAAAACCGTTCCATAATCTTAGTTCCATTGCCACTATGAAACTATAAGTCATACAACTATGAGATTAAATAATCTAAGACAAGCGTATGTAAATCAACATAGTCATTCAAACATTCAAAATCTTCATTACAATTTGTAACATGCTCTAGACCATGGAACTAGCCAAATATACATTTCATTCCCCAAAATAAATCAAAAACTAGACATGCTTACAAGGTAGAGCTTCATCACCTCCCTAGATGGAGGTTTAGTTACCCATTGATGCATTAGAGGAAGGAGGAAGCAAAGCCTTGACCTCCATTTTCAAGCTCCACTCTTCTAGCTCCAAGAACACAACTTTCTTGCTCTCTTCTCTCTCCTCTATCTTGCAAAAATTCAAGGATATGAAATGTGTGGCCTTTGGTTGCCTTTTGTCCTCCAACAAAACCCTTTCTCTCCTCCAAGGAACACCTCCAACCACTTCATAAAGAAGGAAGATGGCATTGAGGAAACCAATGTGCAAGTGGCTGAAATTGAGCCATTTTCGAGTGCAATCTGCCTAATTTTCGAGCACTCGAAGAGTGGTCTCGAGCATTCTAAATTAGTGTAATGTGCAACATGCTCTTCTTGCTCAGCACTGACCTACTTTGGTAAAACTGCTATAACTTTGTGCCCCAAACTCCGAATGATGATATGTTTGAAGATTTGGAGAGATGATTCAGTGCTTTAAAAACTTCACGTTTTGATGAAGACCCAATTCTCAAGTCTGGTTGGTCAAAAATGGGGAGAAAGGCAGTACTTTAGTGCTGCCAGGCAGTTCTGCGCACCTCTGTTAAGAAGATCATAACTCTCTGCTCCGAACTCCAAATGACAAATCTCTTGAAGATTTGGAAATCTGATTCAGAGCTCTAAATCTTTCATGTTATGATGGAAGTCCAGTTCTTGAGTTTGCTAGGTCGAAAATGGAAACAAAAGTCAGGTTCTACTGCTGCCAGAAATTCCGAATTGGCACCCTTTTTGTTCAAAATTCCACAAGGCATCATTTTTGCTTCCTTTTTGCACTTTAACCTGAAAATGCACAAAAACATGCAAATGGAGTTAATCTACATAAAATAATCAATTAATGGACTTTGTTAATTTAATTTAGGGCGCTTGAATATACCGTATTCAGCGCTTATTATCTTGCTCCTCACGAAGGAGCTCTTCATACTTAGCCACTCTGCCGGCCAAGTCAAATAAGTCTTAAAATTGTACACCTTCAAACTTCTTGCGAAGTTCAAATTCTAGGCCATTCACAGCCATCTTCACATATTCTTCTGGCGGCAAAGATAAATTACATTTGAACTTGGCCCGCCTGAATCTGGAAAGGAAGCTCATCACAGACTCTCCAGGTAGTTGATGAAGTTTGGAAAGGTCTGCCATGGACACTTCAAGCTCAGCTCTATAGAACTGAGTATGGAATAAATCCTCAAATTGCTTCCAAATTTAAATGGGGTTGGCTGGTAAGTTGGAAAACCACCTGAAAGCATATCAAGTTAGTGTGTTTGGAAACAAGCGTACTTTCAGCCGTGGATTGGCTGCTGCTTCTCCACATTGCACAGTGAACTGACTGATATGTTCCAAGGTAAACTGTTCGCCCTCTCCATTGAACGTTGCAAACTCTGGAATTTTGAAATTCCTTGGAAATTCAACTTCATCAATGAACTCTGAATAGGGCTTTTTGTAAGTTGGCCTTCCACCCCTTCGAGTTAGGCCAAATTCTTATTGAAGGAATTCTGCAAATTGGCCTCTATCAAGTGCCATCAGTTGTAGAGGGTTGTTGTCTGGCCAACCTTGAGGTTGATTGGCCACCTGATTCCCCCCACCTGCCATAAGTAAGGGGTTGGCATCTGCATAGTTGTTTCTGCTACGGTTCCTTCTTCCTTGGTCCAGAAGTGGCTCCCTTGGAAAAGGTTGCCCCCCAACCACCATAGGAATGACTATGGGTGGCCTTACTGGAATAGGTGTGGCTGGCTGAATGTTCATAGGTGGAACATTCTGTTGTGACTGAGGGCTGTGGTATGGCCATGGTTAGCCAGGCTAATCATGCCAAGTCTGTTATGGAAATGCCACAGGTGGAGGATTCTGAACTTCCTGGATGGTTGGCATGGGCGCAGCTTGTGGAACAGTCATCTGTGCCACTGGAGCAGTCACAGGTGCAGCTGGAGTGTAAGTATGTGCCATTGGAAGGGACTGTACCTGCTGCTGAGTTAGAGGGAACGGCCCTGCATGTTGTTAAGAGGAACTCTCTTCAACAAATGTGGCCGGCCTGCTAGCTTGAAAGGCCAACTGTTGAGACCCTTCAGACTTGTTTGGCCGAGGGGCTAAACCTTGGTTTGAGCTTCCAAGGGTCCGTTCCAACATAAACTCGAACCTTTGAGAGATTCGGTCTACCAATTCTTTAAACTTTCGGTCTTGAGAAAGAACAGCTTTAGATTGGTCTTGAGCAACTCTGGCTAAGTCTTGAGCGACTTTAGCTTGGTCTTGCGCAAACCTATCTTGTTGCATTGCCATCATGCCGATGTTGTCCATGATGGGTCCATTTGCTATTGTTTGAGCAAATTTTTCGACCATATCATTTTCATCAGGTGCAAATCGTGAACTTTCCACTGGAAGTTCACTGGCTTGCTTCTCTTCTAGTTTGGTAGGGTCTTGGACAGACTTAACTTGCCTTCTTCCACCAGTTATTAAACAATCTGTCTAGATGTCCCGCCGAGCATGCCAATAATGTTCGGCTCCTAAAAACCGGGGTCTTTTCCAATTAGGAAATAAGGGTAAACGTCGGGCGTACCAGGAACTGCTGTCGTTCCAAAGTGGATATCTGAACAACTATCCAGTAGGAGATTATAGGGATCAGGTGATTGAATAAAAGACTGGAATTACCACATTCAAAGGTTATTTTTGCCTTGAAAAAAGGACTTTCGGACTGAACTATGGCTAGTTGAAAGGAAAGCTGTATTGAAAGTGAAGGACTTCAAAGTAAAGTGCTAGAAAGTAGGAATAATAAGTGCAAGACTTGAATTAAACATATTGAAAGTGCATTATATGAATGTAAAGTAAATGAAGTGTTGTTGGTTGTGTGTATTGAACAGGGTTTGCAAATTAGCTATAAGTGCTCTATTTATAGAGTTTTACATGCATGCAGCAGCTTGAAGTGGCAGCTCCAGCGATTTCGATGTGGCCAGATTCTGGACTGCCAAGTGTCCCATGATCTCTTGGCAGTTGTAACTTCTTCCTTCTATCTTCTCCCTCCTTTGTTGTAGCCTTCAGCCAATTTCTCTTTAGTCTTCAATGAACTTGTGTCGTGGATAGTTTTAAAGTGAATTCCCACTTGTCCTCTTTATTAATTGATAGTTATCAATTAACAGATGTCCCACGTTTTTGTTCTTCTTCCTCATGTTGTTGGCTTCTTTCCTTAATTTCAAACATGATTTTATTAGTTTTAGTTCGTTATCCATGATCCTTGGTAACTTCCCTCAGTTAGTGGTAGTTCCCCTATGAAGCTCCACCATTTTCAACCAATGTATTGTTGCTTGGCCAGGTGTCCCACGATCTTTATAATCCTTTCCATCTACAGACTCCTTCTTTCCCCATACAACTTTATATATATCATGCATAAATAAAGAAGTTACTTCCAGACCCATGTTACCCTTAACCTAGGTAACTTCCTTCCAGTTTGATCTTTCCTTTCATGGCACTGTGGCTCCTTCTTTCTAGCAACTTATTTATCGTGGGTTACATATAATACATATATATATATATATATATATATATATATATATTTATATATCCATAAGTATGTGTCACCCCACGTTCCTTTTTTTTCTGCAAACCACGTCTCCCTGATTTTTTGCAACTTCTCTCAACCAAACCTTCCTTTCTGGGCTTGAAATTCATGACGCCATGGACTTCATAATTTCAACGACTGCTTCATCGTGGGTTTTCAGTATATATATATATATATATATATATCTATATATATATATATTCCATAATTACAACTTATTCCCACGTCCATTTCCTTCAGCAGACCACGTTCCTTAGATTTTTAGTAATTCCCCTTCTTGAGACTTTCCTTCTGAGTTTGGAATTCATGGCGTTGTGTACTCCTTTATTTCAACAACTCCTCATCTTGGTTGAATTTTAATACAAATATATATATATATATACAAATTATCCCATGTTCCTTTTCTCTTGTAAGCTTGTATTTTGACTTAACAAGTTTAGTAACTGAATATCTGCCAAAAATCCCTACAAAGTAGGAGAGATTTTTGGTGCCACGTTCTCCTCTTCCTTGCTTAGTCAACTTTAGTCTTGCCATAATTGGAAACCTCCAATATCTTAGGGATACATGATTTTTACCCATAAGCCTTCCATAACAACAATTCTTTAAAAGAATTGATATATTATGGTAAGTTCCATAGAACTCGCCATGTGTTGAGAACTAATTGGTTGAATTTGTCTTGAATAATTGCGTGAGGTTGCATGTATGGTAGTTTTTTCATGAAATAATCATTTTCCAAATAAGAATATGTGGACCCTTGCTTTAAAGATGGCAAGTCCTAATAGGACTCACATCTTTCCTTTTAAAATACAAAATCCCACGTGGTAGGATTATACTGACCCACTTGTATAATTACTATGTAATATTACATAGCTTTCAATAATAAGTTATTAGAGTTGCGATTCAGCGTGTTAAGTTCCATTGAAACTCATAACATGTCGCATTTCCATTGGGCCAAAAATAATGGAGTAAACAAATTTTTTTATTTCACATATGTAAAGACTTGGGAGAGTGGACTTATTGCACATTCCAACATGGATTCTCAAGGGATAGACCACGTGAAGTTTAGAGATGAAGAATGGGCTATAACCTCAGGTTAATTGGTAGCTCCATATCAAATCCCCAAAACCCAACAGACAGCTCCTCAGCGTAGTGTCAGGCCTTTTTAGAGTACCAAATAATTTTACCACCAATGAATACTTGCAATTATCAGAAAAATGGTTTCAGTCTTTAACATTTATACTTAAAATGAACTGCATCTTATTTGAAGAAAGCAAAGGAAAATAGGGAATGCGCTTGAATGAACCCTAACCTTCTCTTTATGTAGAGTTAACCAAGTTCATCTATTTTAAGACAAAGTGTCATTGAATATATTGACAAATTTAGTGTCGAAAACTTAAAATTGTAATTTTTTTTTAAGATGCTTATTCGCATTTTCTTTTTCTACAATTCAAATCAGTTACTGGTCACTACCATTACATCCCGCAGCAATGGTCAATTATAGCGATAGTAGAATTAATTTGATAATTTGAAGATTTATTCATTTCATTCTAGCTGGAAAGAATTCCAGACTTCCTTGATTCAATTCTCATATCATGATTGTGATATCCCAAATATATATATATATATATATATATATATATATATTTTGGGTAAGTTGATATCCCAAAATTAATCCTCCTGCATTTGCCACGAGTGAGAATGAGATCTTAGATCAGCATTAGAGGACTTGGTTTTCATAATCACCAAACTGTTTTTTCATACATGATATATTCTATAGCTTGATGCATGTCCTTAATAAGCTGCCATACTTCTATTTAAAAGGAAATGACATTTTAAAACCTAACTTAACATGTAGGGCAATTTATTAGGTATTTTATTATTTTTAGGGAAGCAATATTTGCACTCCACTTTTCTCCAATTGAACTACATTTGCCGTTTTTCTTTTAGCGGAAAGGACAAAAATATCCTTGAATTAACTAATGCCCTATCCCTTAGTTTATCATGTCATAACTACATTTTATACAACTTTAACTTCTTCTTCTTTATTATTATTATTATTATTATTATTATTTTATCTTCTTTAGTTCCTTTAATATTTTTTCCGTATGCTATACTTTTTTTTTTTTTTTTTTGGAGATCCTCTCAACGAATATAATTTATTCAATACTGATAATTTTATTTTTGGTAGTCAAAAGAGATAATTTATTCAATAACATGAATAATTTAATGAAAACTATAATTGTCAATTTTGAAAATACAGATGCTTAGATTTAAAATGGCTAAGAATAGAGTGAATTCTAAAATATTATCACCTCCCATTATATTACTGTTGCATGTAAATTGTTTTGTAAGCATGTAATTTTCTCATGAGAAATTACCAGGCTTCATTTTGTTCCTGAAATTAAGACATGATTCTCAGATTTCCTCAAATTGATAGATTTTGCTGCAAGAAAATCGCAATTGCTGTTTGCAAGAAACACTAAAGGACAATCCACTTTCTTTCTCAAGTTCCCTTCCCCACTCAACTTATGTACACGTTCCAGAACCCGAATCTTCTCCATTGAAACAATATGACATGTTCCGTTGGGATGAATCTTACAAAAAGGTGGAATGTTTAGCAAATGCCCCAATTTTTTTTGTAAGGTAGATCCTATACTGGACGGAACATGATGTATTATTTTTCTTCCCACATTCCATGCATATGATGGAATACATACAAACATATATCAATACACAGAAGCCCAAGTTGAAATACTACTAGGAACATAGTGATGGTTTACATTAAATGTTTGATACCAAATTATAAAATAATTCTAAAGAATCTATATATTATCTAAGCACAATAATTCACCATGTTTTTGTGTAGATTTTTTTTTAAAAAAAAAATTTGGTGAGGTTTTGACTTTTGATACATGGAAAATTGGGTTGCTTACTAATTGGCAATCCGAACATTTAATTTTTGGGTTTGTACCTAGATAAGATTCCAAGAATACATGCTTATCCAAGGTTTTATGGACTAATAATCTTCAATTATAGTTAAATATATTTGTTCTTGAGGTTTCTGACGGCAGTGCATTAAGGTAAGCATCCTATAATAGCGTTTGTGTTGTCAACACCAACCAGAAGTGCAGAATTGACAAGTAAAAGAAAAGAGTGTAGAACAAACTGAACATCGTATCCAAAATTGAAGTTCTCAACACAGAAATGGGGGAAGATGGTATGTGGACTGAATCATGAATTGAACCAACAATGTCACACTTTGCATATAGAGAACAACGCCATGTCATCTATTTATGCTTTAAACGAAACAGGAAGATACAAGTTGCTGGATAAAAAAGTACGACACTGTGTTAGATGTCTGCATCATTACGATTGAAACCAGATAAACAGATATCACACGAAGCCCTAACCACTACAAAAGTATCCAAGAATTCAATCCACCATGTTGTTGAGCTTCAAGTTTCAATCGCCGGAACTAAAACAGAGATTAATGAATCTGAATTGATTGCATATTCACCACCCAAGAGTAAGCATAGGAGAAACCAATGTATAGTCTTAGAAGGTCCACTTTGTTCCTCAATTTCCCAATATCCTAGTTACTCCGAAAGATTTAACTTCTTCTGAAAATACTATTTGGAGTACATGCGATAGAATTGATGTAGCTTGAGATTGGACCCAAACAAAAATCATTATTGTGTCAGGAATTTTATTTTTAAATTCAATTTTTTTATTAAAAAAAATCATGTATAATTCTTTCCTTTTTTCCTTTATGTATATATATGAGAAGATCCATCATGTGAGTTCGCTTTGAATATAAACAAACATTAAATGAGTCAAGTTCAACCCAAGATCTAATTCAAACTAAGTGCATTAGGACTTGCTTAGATTATAGGTCTATCTATTACATAAATTGGACCGGATTACCAACAAATATAAAATTTTATTTGGTTTTCTTGGCAGGTCAGAGAATGCTTGACCAGGCTTCCATTTTTTCTCCTTCCCTATGTATAGATAGCACATACATGATACATATCTTGGTCTAATTCAAGAAAACATAAATCACATTCTGATATTGACACATATAACCCACAAGTCAATGCAACATAAGTTTGGAACAAATACAACGTAAAAGGCACATACTACAAACTAACAACTTTTTTGTTGAACTAGATTTATTGGACACAGTTGCTACTTTGCTACCAATATTTCTAGTTCTTTCTTAAAACCCTTGACAAAACTTTGACATTGATAAGACTCAGCAACAGCTCCACTTCCTCTAACCTCGCATGTCGAGACTTCTTCCTGTTAGGAATAGAAAACAATCGATAGAAAATAATCACACACAAAAATACACTATTACGTAGTTTGGCAAAAAAATTTACTTGGGTGCACCAAAATTTCACTATCAATAATGAGGGTTTACAATGGAGAGTTCTCACACATAAATCCTTGCAAATTCGACTACCAGTGAACATAGAAAAATAAAGGTAGTTAAATACAAAAAAACATAAAATGGTATAAAAACACAATCTAAAAAATAAAAAATAAATAAAAAAATCTCCCTATCAGCAAAGTCCTAGTCTCCTAGAGAAGTAGTAGAATTCTATAACTTTCGTTGACATCTGTTGTCTAGTTCATTTAAAAGACCTCAAATTGCCTTGTTTAATTTATTGAGAAGTATGTAAATTTAAAACCTCAGGAAGCCTTGTTTGAGTCATTGAAAAAGCGAAACTATGTAACTTTATTAATTATAAAATGAAGCTCTATACTTAATTTATTGATCGAGATATATAAAGCAATTAATAATGAAATAACAGGGACAAACAAGATCAACGAGAGAAAAGAAAAAACATACAAAGAAAAAGAAAAAGAAACCATAGCAAACAAGTAATAGTGGAGATTTTTTACCTGTGAAATAAGGGAGCACGCTCTTCTTCAATTTTGTGGGCATTTGAGAACAGGAAAGAAAGCAGAGCGAGTTTCTTCATTCTCCCATTCTAATTTATCCCGCCACTCTCCTTCACATTCAATTTCTCGTAGACTGCCTTTCCCGCCACTATTGGAGTCGAATAGAAGTTTCTTAAGCTTCGGACATTCATACACTTCAATTTTGGTCAGAGAAGGGAAGGGCAACGGATGAGTACTATAGATGCTCTTTAACTCTGCTAGTCCAATCAGAATCAATGTCTGTAGCCTTGTGAATACACTCAATTTTCCTATTTCCCTACCAATAATATCTTCTTCATCACTACTGCAATCTTTGATTACATCTTCCATTGCATCACAATCGGAAATTGTTAAAGTTTGAAGGTTTGGCACCCAAATTAGCCATGTTACTTCCTTCAAAACCTGGCACTATGTAATCCGAACTTCCCAAAGGTTTTGAAAGCTTCTGCTTCCATCTATTATACTCTTCATATCCCACGGATGATTGTTTTCGTGAGGTCTCTCTCTTTCCTCCCACCTCATCCCATCCATTGACAACTCCTCTATATCATCACATCTTTCAATTTCAAGAAGTTCTAGTCTCTTCATCTTCTTCTGTAAAGAAGACAGTGGCAGCGAAATTGAGCCTTTGAATCCACTGATGCATAAACCAAACGCGAAACTTAAAAACTTTTGCAAACTTAATAATTTTTGGAGAGCAAGCTCTGTTTTCACCGTCAAACTTAAATATTGAAGGTGATTCAAGCATTCCAATTCATTACCACCAAACAAGACGCTGCTGCCTTCATCAATATTTTCCTTTGATGAAACACCACTGCCACCATGACCACGCATCTCCAACCTTTGGAGATTCAAAAGACTTGACATGACTTGCTGTGGGATTATATCAAGTGCATACATGCCATTCAGATATAAATACTTCAACTTTACCAATGACTGAAACTCAATTGGCAATTCCCTTATGCCCGTCCACGAGAGATCAAGATATTGCAATGAAACCAACCCGAAAAAGCTCGTTGGTAACTTTCTTAGATTAAAATTAGCTGATAGGTCTAAAACCTTGAGAGTAGGCATAAATTGGAAAAAAAACTATTGGAAATGGTCCACAAAGCATTATTACGACAAAGAATTAAAGTCAAGAGATTGGGGCATCTAGGAGTACTTTTGCTTAATTCTTCAATTGAAATAACAAAAGTAGTGGTTCAGTCTTCTCCCATTTAGAAATAAGTTTATGACTTTCTCCGCTCCCACTCTCCCAAACTATCCCCTTCTCCCAAACTATCCACAATGCCATGTCCCGAATTAGGTCATGTATGTTCACACAATTGGAATCTGAGCTCTGCACCAACAAACATGTAAGTTTCAACCTACAAATAATATCATATGCCAACTTACAAGCATCATCAATGTTATCATCACATTCAGCATCAAGAAAACCCTCACCTATCCATAATTTTATGAGATCGGAAACTTCAATATCATGATCTTTTAGGAACAAAGCACAATACAAGTGACTCAAAACTAGTCACTTTGTTCGAACCTCGTCCCTTTGACTCAGTAATTGAACCAAAATTATTGAAATGGACAGATATGGGGATCTGAAGTTAAATAGTGTGGTATATGACTATATGTACTAGGGTCTTTGCCTACGAAGAATTGATTTGTGGTTACAATTCTAGAAAGTTTGAACCAAACTAACAGAATTACATTATTTATGAAAAAGAACTTCTGGCAATTAAATTGGCAATAAAAAGATTTTATATTTATCTTGCTCCAGAAGATTTTATTATTCGTACTGATAATCAAGCAGTTAAAGACTTTCTAATATACAAAAAAAATTGTTTAGACGGACGCAGATTAAAATGGTATAATGTTACGTTAGTGCCCAGTATTCGTTTTCTATTGAATATATTAAAGGCACTAACAATTTTCTTGCAGATTTCTTAAGCCGGAATTACAATGAGGTAACTAACCATGATATTTCTCTGAACACAGATGAGTGATCAAGGCAAAAATCCCCCTCCCGATAAAGAAGGTTGGGTCACAATTGCTAAAAAGACAATCGATAAACTGTAATAGTTATGCTTATATATATATGTATATGCATATATATATTAAAGTTAAGATTTTTTTCAAAAGTAGGTGGGCCCCACCAATAACTTAAAAACATTACTAAAGGCCATAAGGCCATTATGCAGACATATATTTCTCTCTCTCTCTCTGCTTCCGGCCTTCTCTCGGCATCTCTTTTCTTTTTCTCTTTTTGTATTTTTAAGCTTTGATCTCATCTTCACCAATTGGATTTTGGTATAACATTGTGAAGCAAAGTTGTTGCTCGAGCCCGTTAATTTGATAGGAGCCAATCATCATTTGGTGCACTCTAGGGAGTTCAAAATTCTAGGGTTCGTGGGCTCAAATTGGGGGTTTTCATCAATTTGAGGTAGGGGTGTTCTAATCTACAACTTCTTAGCTCTTTTTGTGAATTTTGCCCCTTAAATTTGATCCTAAGCATGCTAATTTTGATTATCTAGTTTTTGGTTGAAGCATGTTTAACTAAAATGCTAAATGTGTTCCATGTATTATTTGAATTCATATATATGACTAGATTTATTACGGTGATTGAGCATGTTTGGTGTTGACATGTTGTATGTCCTAAGATTATGTATTTATTTATTTATTTATTGCTTTGAAAGAAAATGATGTTATGGTCAATAAATAAATAAATAAATAAAAGAAATGAATGCTTATAAATTTCTATTAAATTGTGATGATGATGTAAATATAATGTATGAAAGCCTATGGTTGAATTGATAAATTGAAGCATGCGCATTCACGCATTCATTGGGAAAGAGAAAGGGGAAAAAAAATGTTTTTTTTTTTAACAAACGAAATTATTTTGGGGAAAATATTTTTTTTAAAGGAGTTTGCGAAAACCGGACGCCTAGGAGGCGCCTAGTGGTCCGTGGTGTTAGTGTAGTCTAGAAGGGATCATGGTTGAGCTAACTAGGCCGGATGCGACGCCTTGGAGGTGCCTTGTGGTCGTGGATAGTTAGTCAACCCTCCATTCGTGACGCCTTGGAGGTGCCTTGGGTCGGATTACACTAACGATTTTGGAAGTTGAAACGGAAATGTTTCGAATAATGGGGAGTAACATTTGCATATTACACTTCATGACATTGTGGTAAACTTGTGATTGGGTGGTATTTGTTACATACTTGTTATTGTATTTGAGAGTGTGTGTTTCCTTATAACATGATCCCTTTCACTTTTTTATCTATTCATTGTATGGATTCACGGGGATATAAGAAGTGTGTCTTAGACACTTCCTACTGAGCTTATGTTCACCCCATTATTTCTAACATTTTTCAGGACATGGAAAAGAGGTGGCGGACGACGATCCACCACGATTTTAGACGAGCACGGAGACCTATTTTATTTTATTTTTTTTTATTTTTATTTTTTTGCTATTTTTTGTATTAAAACTCTCTAATATTTTGTAAATGTAATATTAACTAACTCGTAAAACTTTAGTTTAATTAGTATAATGTTGTAAGCCATGGACTTTTAAATTCTAACTACGCTTTTTGGACTGTAACTTGATGTAACCAAAGTATGTTCCTTGTTGGATGAGATGGAGGAATGGGATTTTGTATGTATGTAGTCACTTTGGAGATGTGATATAATATATGTATATTGCGTTGGGACAGGATATGTTAGATTTAAGGCCCAGTGAGGCCATTGTATTTATTTTTTTGTATTTCAACAGGTTGTTTAGAGACATTTTCTGTGGAGGTCATGCCGAAATTTTTATAGATTTTTATTATTATTTTGGTATCCATTTGGGTGGTTACAAATTTGGTATCAGAGCCATGGTTCGAATGCCATTAGGACGGCGGGTAGAGGCTTACCTAGGATTGCATGGGGAGTTGAGTTATTTGCTTACTTGCTTAATTGTTTACGTGATGGCATGCTTATATGCTTATGTGTTAAGGTGCTTAATTATTTGAAAGACGTGCTTATTTGTTTAACTGCTTATATGACTACGTGCTAAGTGCTTAATGTTGTTGTATATGATTAGCATGATCATGTTTATCATTAGTTGGGTATTCTGGGACTATGAAAGGTGCTTATGTGTTTCCATTCTTGTCAAGTCATTCATGTGAGGACTTCGTTCTCGTGCGTATTTTAGTGTCATCGTTTTTTATCTGTTTCCTTTTTCTTATAACATCATGGCAACACGAAGGGATCCCGGGGAAAGCTCTAGCTCCAATCCCGTGGAAAGGGATCAGGAGCAAGTTGAGGAAGATATCTTGTTGCGTGATTTGGTCCCACCAAGAGGGGGACAAGCGAGGGGGACTATTGATCCACCTTTTCAGATGAATAGGGAACAAATTAGGTTAGCCATTCAAGAGGCTATTTTTGATGCATATCGACCGACAGGCGTGTCATCGTCACAGTTTGTACCACCACCGACTCCACCACCACCACCTCCGAAGACAAATGAGCTAGATGATACTCTTTCTCACATTGCCAGGTTCGTGAAGTTGATGCCAACCTTGTTTGAGGGTGGTCCAGATCCGCTTGTTGCGGACGGTTTCCTGGATAGGGTGGAGAAGCATATTAATGCCATGAATTTGGCAACGGATAAGTTAAAGATCACATTGGCGACTTACAATTTTGTGGGCGATGCTGAGATTTGGTGGAAGACCGTTTCTCACACCCATAATCTGGATACTATGACATATGCTACATTCAAGAAGTTGTATTATGATAAGTACTTTCCAGCGCCTAAGCGGAGGGAACTAAAGAAGGAGTTTGATGGGTTAAAGCAAGGAAGTATGACAGTTACAGAGTATGAAAACAAGTTTACATCACTTTTGAGGTTTGCACCGGGAATTGCTAATGATGATGAAGGAAATATAGAGAAATTTGTTGATGGCCTTGATCTTACCATTAGGCCAATTGTAGCTGCTTCATAACCAACAGAGTATGCAAAAGCAGTGCGAAAGGCTTTAGTGGTTGAGGCTGAGAGTAAGGACAACAAGGCTATCAGGGAGTCCTACAAGCACAACAGGGGTATGAGTACTTTCTCCGAAGGTCAATCAAGTAAGAAGCAGAAGCATGAGCAGTCAGGGTTCAGGGGACAGCAGCCAGTTAGATCTGCACCCACAGCTTCAGTGTCCATGGGGTCTTCTAGACCGAATGTTACTTGTTTCAGATGCGGGCAGTTGGGACATTACAAGTCCCAATGCACTCAGACACAGGTAGCTCGGATGATTTGTTTCAAGTGTGGGCAGCCAGGGCATCACAAGTCCCAATGTACTCAGATTCAGGTGGCGTCTGGTGGATGTTTCGGGTGTAGCCAGCAGGGCCATAGGGTGAAAGATTGTCCACAGCGGGGCAGTGGTTTGGGCAGAGGTGGAGGTTCACAGCAGAAGCAGATGCAGTCTGCCACAGTTCAGTCAGGGTTTCGACCACCACCACCACCTCAGCCGTCTCAGCCAGCTATGTCAGCCCAGAGTTCTCGACCTAGTAGGGGAGCTTCTTCAAGTGCACCTACTCAGCAGTCTGGCTATCAGGCAGGTAGTTCCCAGGGGCAGAAGACCCAGGGTCGCGTGTTTGTACTCACTCCAGTCGAGTCACCATCCAGTCCTTCAGTTGTTAGGGGTATGTTTCTTGTGTCCCATTCTTGGGCTCGTGTATTGTTTGATTCTGGTGCTTCTTATTCATTCATTGCTTCATCATTTGCACAGGCATTGGGTTTAGAGGTTAGTCAGTTAGACAGACCGCTTTGTGTTGACACGCCTATTGAGGGTTCAGTTGCTCTTAGTAGAGTTTGTAGGAGTTGTTCCATCACAATTGCCGGACATGTTCTTGAGTTCGATCTCATCCTTCTCGAGATGACAGGATTTGATGTCATTCTTGGGATGGACTGGTTATCATCCTTCAGAGCTGTCATTGATTGTTTCAGGGGCAGAGTTTCAGTGTGTACCCCGGATGGGGATTGTTTCTATTTTGTGGGAGATCGGTGTGATCCTCTCACTTATTCATTTTATGGTGTTAGGGGTCGAGATCGGCAGACATTCTTCTTGGTTAGTCTTTTCGCTGATGATGACGTTGAGTTTTATGGGGTTGATTATCCAGCAGTTGTGCGTGATTTTCTGGATGTGTTTCCGGAGGACTTGACTGAATTGCCTCCATACCGAGAGGTGAAATTTGCTATTGATTTTATGCCTGGTACCGCACCATTCTCTATGGCACCGTATTGTATGGCACCGATTGAATTAGAAGAATTGAAAAAGTAACTTGATGATTTGAGGAGGAAAGGCTTTATTCGACCGAGTGTGTCACCGTGGGGTGCACCGGTCTTGTTCGCTAAGAAGAAAGATGGTTCTTTGAGGTTGTGCATTGATTACCGAAAG
The DNA here is from genome assembly GCF_030987335.1 of Cornus florida. Taxonomy (NCBI): domain Eukaryota; kingdom Viridiplantae; phylum Streptophyta; class Magnoliopsida; order Cornales; family Cornaceae; genus Cornus; species Cornus florida. The sequence continues at coordinate 52,098,079 of NW_026775575.1, read as the reverse complement.
TTGAATCATGCCACCATCAAGAACAAGTATCCTTTACCAAGGATAGATGATTTATTTGATCAGTTGAGGGGAGCCAGTTGTTTTTCGAAGATTGACTTGAGGTCAGGCTATTATCAGTTACGGGTTAGAGAGGAGGATATTCCAAAGACCGCGTTTCGTACGCGGTATGGACATTACGAGTTTCTTGTTATGCCTTTTGGTTTAACCAATGCGCCGGCGGCATTCATGGATTTAATGAACCGTGTCTTCCACGATTACTTGGATCAGTTTGTGGTAGTTTTTGTGGATGATATTCTTGTATATTCATGGACTCGGGAAGAGCACGAGGTCCATTTGGGTATAGTGTTGCAGATTCTACGGGAGCACCGTTTGTATGCCAAGTATGAAAAGTGTGAGTTTTGGCTATAAGAGGTGAAATTTTTGGGACATGTTGTCTCGGAAGGTGGGGTTTCAGTTGATCCTTCAAAAATAGAGGCAGTTTTGAGTTGGGAGCAACCCAAGAATGTCTTTGAGATCCGGAGTTTCCTTGGCCTAGCGGGTTATTATCGGAGATTTGTGAAGGATTTTTCCCGTTTGGCAGCTCCTATGACCAGATTGACCAGGAAAGGGATCAAGTTTGCATGGAATGAGGCCTGTGAGTCATCCTTTCAAGAGTTGAAAACAAGGTTGACTACGGCTCCGGTGTTGGTGATACCTGAGCGTGGCTTGGGTTATATGATCTATTGTAACGCCTCACCTGATGGTTTGGGTTGTGTACTGATGCAAGATGATAGAGTAGTGGCTTATGGGTCTCGACAGTTGAAGACTCATGAGCTTAACTACCCTACTCATGACTTAGAGTTAGCGACAGTTGTATTTGCTTTGAAGTGTTGGAGACACTATTTGTATGGTGAGAGATTTGAGGTGTTCTCGGACCACAAGAGTCTCAAGTACCTTTTCTCCCAAAAGGACTTGAACAACAGACAGAGGCGATGGGTTGAATTCTTAGAAAACTATAACTTTGATTTGCAGTATCATCCTGGCAAGGCAAATGTGGTAGCTGATGCTTTAAGCCAGAAATCTCGTGGGACTTTGGCTAGTTTAGCCATTTAGAAATGGAAAATGCTGGAAAATTTGGCTGAAATGGGATTGTATTGTTTTGATGATGATGATGATGGCAGTGAGTCAGCATTCTTGTTTAGTCTCGTGGCTCAATCCATTCTTGTTAGATGGGTGATTAAGTCACAGAGACAGGATTCAGATTTGGATGCCATTTACACTTTGATCTCCAGTGGCGAGATCGTGAAGGATTGGACCTTACATGCAGATGGAGGTCTACAGTTTAGGGGTTTGTTGGTTGTTCCTACAGTTTATCGTGAGGATGTCTTATGGGAGTTTCATACTTCCCGCTTTGCAGTTCATCCGGGTGGTACCAAAATGTATCACAATCTAAGACTTCAGTATTGGTGGAGTGGAATGAAGAAGGATGTTGCACAATTTGTGGCTAAGTGCCTTACCTGTCAGCAGGTGAAGGCCGAGCACCAGAGACCAGCTGGTTTATTGCAACCATTGCCGGTAGCGCAGTGGAAATGGGAGGAGATTGCCATGGATTTTGTGATAGGTCTTCCTAGGTCACGGAGGGGAAATGAAGCCGTATGGGTCATTATTGATAGGTTGACCAAGACTGCTCACTTTTTGCCTATTAAGGCAACAAATGGTGCAGAGGCACTTGGTGTCTTTATGTGAAGGAGATTGTGAGATTGCATGGAGTTCCAGTGACTATTGTGTCGGATAGAGATGCCAAGTTCACCTCAAAGTTCTGGGAAGGACTTAAAGCAGTGTTTGGCTCAGCGTTGCACCTTAGCACGGCATTCCATCCACAGACGGATGGCCAGTCGGAGCGTACTATCTAGATCTTGGAGGATATGCTTCGGGCCTGTGTACTTGACTTGGGTGGTAATTGGGAGGATCACCTTCCACTTATTGAGTTTGCCCACAACAACAGTTATCAGGCAAGTATTCAGATGGCTCCATTTGAGGCGTTGTATGGTAGACCTTGTAGGTCTCCTGTATATTGGACTGAGGTGGAAGAGACAGCCGCCTTAGGACCCGACATTGTACTCGAGACTACCGAGAAAATTAAGTTGATTAGACAGAGGCTGCTCATGGCTCAGAGCCGACAGAAGAGCTATGCAGATAGGCGGAGGCGACCGTTATCCTTTGAGGTGGGAGATCACGTTTTTCTTCGATTTTCTCCACGAAAAGGGTTGATGAGGTTCAGAAAGAATGGCAAGTTGTCTCCACGATTCATTGGGCCTTTTGAGATCTTGGACCGTGTAGGAGAGGTTGCCTACAGACTTGCTTCGCCACTGCAGATGGACAAAGTTCATAATGTCTTTCATATATCAATGCTACGGAAGTACGAGCCAAATCTGTCTCACATTTTGAGTTGGGTTGATGTAGACATTGATGAGGATGTTTCTTACAAGAAGGGACCAGTTCAGATCCTTGACACACAGCAGAAGGTGTTGAGGAAAAAGATGATACCATTGGTAAAGGTTCTTTGGAGGCATCATGGAGTTGAGGAGGCTACTTGGGAGCTTGAACAGGAGGTTCGCTCCAAGTATCCAGAGTTGATTTCTTCCTCAGGTATGACTTGATTTTGGGGACGAAATCTTTTAAAGTTAGGGAGAATGTAATAGTTATGCTTATATATATGTATATGTATATTTATTAAAGTTAAGATTTTTTTCAAAAGTAGGTGGGCCCCACCAATAACTTAAAAACATGACTAAAGGCCATAAGGCCATTATGCAGACATATATTTCTCTCTCTCTCTCTCTACTTCCGGCCTTCTCTCGGCATCTCTTTTCTTTTTCTCTTTTTGTAATTTTAAGCTTTGATCTCATCTTCACCAATTGGATTTTGGTAGAACATTATGAAGCAAAGTTGTTGAGCTCGTCGAGCCCGTTAATTTGATAGGAGCCAATCATCATTTGGTGCACTCTAGGGAGTTCAAAATTCTAGGGTTCTTGGGCTTAAATTGGGGGTTTTCATCAATTTGAGGTAGGGGTGTTCTAATCTACAACTTCTTAGCTCTTTTTGTGAATTTTGCCCCTTAAATTTGATCCTAAGCATGCTAATTTTGATTATCTAGTTTGTGGTTGAAGCATGTTTAACTAAAATGCTAAATGTGTTCCATGCATTATTTGAATTCATATATATGACTAGATTTATTACGGTGATTGAGCATGTTTGGTGTTGACATGTTGTATGTCCTAAGATTATGTATTTATTTATTGCTTTGAAAGAAAATGATGTTATGGCCAATAAATAAATAAATAAATAAAAGAAATGAATGCTTATAAATTTCTATTAAATTGTGATGATGATGTAAATGGAATGTATGAAAGCCTATGGTTGAATTGATAAATTGAAGCATGCGCATTCACGCATTCATTGGGAAAGAGAAAGGGGGGAAAAAAAAGGTTTTTTTTGAACAAACGAAATTATTTTGGGAAAATATTTTTTTTTAAGGAGTTTGCGAAAACCAGACGCCTAGGAGGCGCCTAGTGGTCCGTGGTGTTAGTGTAGTCTAGAAGGGATCATGGTTGAGCTAACTAAGCTGGATGCGACGCCTTGGAGGTGCCTTGTGGTCGTGGATAGTTAGTCAACCCTCCATTCATGACGCCTTGGAGGTGCCTTGGGTCGGATTAAACTAACGGTTTTGGAAGTTGAAACGGAAATGTTTCGGAAAATGGGGAGTAACATTTGCATATTGCACTTCATGACATTGTGGTAAACTTGTGATTGGGTGGTATTTGTTACATACTTGTTATTGTATTTGAGAGTGTGTGTTTCCTTATAGCATGATCCCTTTCACTTTTTTATCTATTCATTGTATGGATTCACGGGGATGTAAGGAGTGTGTCTTAGACACTTCCTACTGAGCTTATGCTCACCCCATTATTTCTAACATTTTTCAAGACATGGAAAAGAGGTGGCGGACGACAATCCACCACGATTTTAGACGAGCACGGAGACCTATTTTATTTTATTTATTTATTTTTTATTATTATTTTTTTTTTGGCTATCTTTTTTATTAAAACTCTCTAATATTTTGTAAATGTAATATTAACTAACTCGTAAAACTTTAGTTTAATTAGTATAATGTTGAAAGCCATGGACTTTTAAATTCTAACTACGCTTTTTGGACTGTAACTTGATGTAACCAAAGTATGTTCCTTGTTGGATGAGATGGAGGAATGGGATTTTGTATGTATGTAGTCACTTTGGAGATGTGATATAATATATGTATATTGCGTTGGGACAGGATATGTTAGATTTAAGGCCCAGTGAGGCCATTGTATTTATTTTTTTGTATTTCAACAAGTTGTTTAGAGACATTTTCTGCGGAGGTCATGCCGAAATTTTTATAGATTTTTATTATTATTTTGGTATCCATTTGGGTCGTTACATAAACCAACTTCATCACAGCCTAACAAGTGGTTTGTGGTATTTGCTGGTCACCAACCAAGAATATATGCAGAATGGAACAACTGCCACAAATAGTTGCGATCATTTTCGGGCTCCTGCTTTAAAGCTTATGATACACTTATAGAAGCCCAAACCATCTTCTATAACATGGGTAAAGTCTCCCAAAAAATGTTTTCACAATTCCAGGAGCAAATAGAGGTAAACGACTTCTGTAATCCCAGTCTTCCAAACAATTTTTATAATGAAATTAATAATGTTTGGAAATCTCACAAACTTGGTGCAAATAAGAATTTCAGGCAACACCTGAGTACTCTTACTTCGCTCGTAGCTGAAAACACAGCCATGACTAAAGAGCTTAAAAAGCTTTACATCCAAATCTGTCTTACAATTGACTGGGAAAAAGATTTTTCTTTAACTCATATAAATTGTTTTCTACGACTTGCCCAATTAGTTGGTGAAGACGATTTTCCAAAAAATACATTTGCAAAAATCAATCGTATCTGTCTTTGTGAAAAAGCACGAAACATTTTTCATCCATAATTATATAGGCTTATCCTCTCCAAAATAGTGGATCATCCTACAACAATTAAAGATTTTATTTTGAAAATCATGACGAGATAAACAATTTTGACATGATTTATAACAGGAAACATATCCCAAAAATGACACTTTTCATTGTGCCTAGTTTTCCTTGGTCAATGGAACCCGTCGATTAGGGAGTAATTAACAAAATTACCTTTTCCTCCTATGACTGTCTCGCATGGAATGCTTTTCCTGCTATGATCAAATCCATGATCTACCACACTACTTCTCACTGGAAATACAGTCGCAATCTCACCTTCTGGATTTCTAGTTCTATTGGATGGAGATAACCCACAAAGTTTTTCTAACCTTATCAAATCTGGTTTCTCAAAACCACAGAAGACGATGAATTCGAACATCATGCACTTATTAATTCCGACCAAATAGCAGAAAGAATAAACTCCTATGATCTTGCTATCCACAGTCTCATTCACCTACAAGACAAAGCTCGCCAGATTCTAAATGGAAGCATTAATGAACCACCCAGATCTATGGTCTGTGATGGACGCAGACTCTTCATCACCAATTTGATGATGTTCTATGCTGAATACTCCGAACATCATATTGATTCTTCTAAAGAATTTCTAAAAGCAATTCTGCAGGATATAATTGATGTCCCTGAAGAAATCTTTTCAGGAGCCGCTCAAATTAATCTCGACTAGGATATCGCTAATGCCCAAAGTCCAGTCAGTACCCCACCACTTGATGAATACTAACTCCATAATATCATCAATGCTATGGAATGATGACTTCTTGGTATGCACCTTTACTGACCGACTACAACTACTCTAGCACACGACAAAGGCGCTATCAAATCAACTATTCATCAACACTGAAAGTTGACGACAAACTATTCATCAACAGTGAAAGTTGCCGACATCCACTTTAAGGAACAGTACAAAGAAAGATTCCTTCTTATTTTCCCAAAGACTGTTTACTTTTGTTTAGCTATTTAAACCGAGACTCTGCAAAGGTTTCGGCATCGGAAGTTTACATATTTTCTTTTGATTGTACTCTCTCTCTCGTGTAAAACATTCTCAGTTTTTATATTTGTTTGTTTGGACTTATCCGCACTTGTTTGTAACTGGTATCAGAGCCGTACTTCAAGCTTGGACTACTATTATAAGATTTCCTTTCTCTATTACAGTACTATTACAGTGTTCAATTGTGCTTTATTTACTGTTATAAATCTCATACGTTTGATTACTGTTTAAAGCCCATATTTTTCTGTATTAGCTTGTTTGTCTATATGACTGTTTAAAAGCTTTGTCACCGGAACACTCGGTTTTAGGCACCGTAACAGGAATCAAAAGGTCTTAAGAACCCTTAACTATTTCTTATGGCACAATCTACCTCTGTAGGATGTATCTGTAATATCGTAGGCAAAGATCCTAATAAATATAGTCATATACCACACTATTTAACTTCAGATCTGCTCAATTTTAACCAAATTGGCACCGGAATGAACTTTTTAATCGACATGGTTAATGACTGGAAACATTCATTTCAGCTTAACCTAGAATCTACAAATTCTCAAATGGAAACCTCCTTTGATGATTTGCAACAAGGAGTAATTTCCTTAAACGATAAGCTTGATACTCTAACACAAATTATCTCGCTATCTGACAGCCAGGATCTAAAAGATCAGATTCACTAGATGACTATTGATTTAGCAAAAAAAAAAATGAAAAAGAAGCAAAGTTATCTAATCTTTACCCTCCTGATGATCCACCGGATAAAGTAGATAAACAATCTACTCCTTCACAAAAAGGTAGATAACCAGTCTACTTCTACTCAAACCATATATAAGGTCAAACCCCTTTTTTATGGTAATGTTAAAGTATTTAATAAGCAACCCTCATCAAGTTACAATAAAGAGGAATATAACAGCATCGTGGATTTTCTTACTTGCCTACGAGAGCTATACTACATAAATCCTCAACTATCTATTGATGAAAGCACACATATCATCAATCAGATACAAGAAACCAATTACAAACAAGTGCGGATAATTCCAATCAAACAAATATAAAAACTGAGAATGTTTTACAAGAGAGAGAGTACAATCAAAAGAAAATATGTAAACTTCCGATGCCGAAACCTTTGCGGAGTCACGGTTTAAATAGTTAAACAAAAGCAAACAGTCTTTGGAAAGATAAGAAGGAATCTTTCTTTGTATTGTTCCTAAAAGTGGCTGTCGGCAACTTTCACTGTTGATGAATAGTTTATCGTCAACTTTCACTATTGATGAATAGTTTATTTGATAGCGCCTTTGTCGTGTGCTAGAGTAGTTGCAGTCGGTCAGTAAAGGTGCTTACCAAGAAGTCATCCTTCCATAGCATTGATGATATTAGGGAGTTCATATTCATCAAGTGGTGGGGTACTGATTGGACTTTGGGCATTGGCGATATCCCGGTCGAGATTAATTTGAGCGGCTCCTGAAAGGATTTTGTAACGACCCGGTCATTTTACTTCCTTTCCTTTTTTGGAAATTTTCTTTTTTCGTCCTTTCCTTATTTCGTCCTCTTCTCGTTTTTCACTTTTACTTGCATAACCTCATTTTTGTGCTTGGATTTGATTCCGGTTTTGCATACGTCCATGATATTTAAATTCCATGACATCTACATTTTTACTTTCGTAGAAATGCATATTAAATGCTTACTTTCTTAGTAAAATCCATGAAAATAAGACTTTTTGTAATTATCCATAACTTGAGGGGTTTTTGGGTAATTAAGTTAAGTAATTATTTTTCGTCTTAAGGACCATGTTGCAAATTAATTTGGAAGATATTTTCAAAAAGGACTTTTTTGCAATTTCTGGAAAATGTGACAAGTGTCACATTTCAACGGTGCCACTTGTTGATTTTGTGGTGGAACCACTTGGAGGCTAAATCTCATGACACATGGAGGGTAGAAATTCACCCACTTGTTGTCCTAGGATTGGTGCACTTGTTGGCATGGATGGTTGGCAAGTGTAGGGGTAATATTTAATCTTGGAAGCTTACTAGGATTCAAGACAAGTGTAGGACTCACCTTTAGTCCTGCATTAATGTATGTGTGAGAGGTAGTGCAAGAGCACCTAGTGAGTGGAGAAGCCTACCAATTTAGTTTAGGGTTTACACATTCTAATTCATTCATCACTTTCCTCTCAAGAACCCTAAGGAAGCCACCATTGGAGAAAAGCTTAAATAGTAGCTTTGACTTCATTTTTGGTGCCCTTTCACTCACCTTAAAACTTTGAACTTAGAATACTTTAGGTTCCTCCCACTCCCCTCTACAAAACCCGTGCTTGGTTTTTCATTTTTAAGCTCGGTTGCCTTGGATTCAAGAGGAACAATCCTCTTGTGAGGTAGGGGTGTTATCATTTATCTTCTAAGTAGTTTAATTGTTCTTATAGTGATATCCAAGTTATATGCATGTCTTGTATTGAAATAAGAAATAAATGACTAATGGTAACTTATATGAAATTCACTTTAGACTTAATAAATGGCATGACATGACTTGATCCTTGTTGTGTATTAATTTGGCATGATTTAAATGAGCTTTTAAATCTAGAGGATTAATTGATTTATGTTGATTTAAATTCAAATTAATTATACCATGCTTGTAATTGATTTGTGACTTGATATAAAGCATGGCCATGATTTACTCCATGTCATATATTAAATTGGAATCATTTGGACAATTCTTGAAATCTAGAGAAATTACCTAGTTGGTCTAGTTAATTTCTACCATGTTAAACTAATGATTTAGTCATGTAATCCATGGAACTCATTATGTTTTATCACATGTCATCACATGTCATGACTTGTTACTCTACTTGTTGATTTTGGAAACTTGGGATATTATCAAGAACATGACTAGGCTTGGACTTGGTTGTAGTACGGGGGATTGTCCCTCTACAACTATAGTGCGCACTAGGGGAAAGTACCCATGGGTTAATAGCCCTAAAGTGATCTCAAGAGTTCGGTTTTAATCCGGGCAATATCCAAGTATCCACTTTGGCATGATTTCGCATTTAAATTCTTAGTTGTTAACTTTGTGACTTCACATCACATTGTGCTATGTTGAAAGTTCTAATGTCACTTTGATAGCATGAATTAAATTGTATTGAATTGCAAACTTGGTACAAAGATAAACCCATGCATTCCCTACGAGTAAACTTGTTTACTCACCCCTAAGTTACTGGGTGTTTTTCAGGTAAAGAAGCCATAATGTAGGATGCACAACAATCTTAGACTTGCTAGACTACTTGGAGTATTTTTTACTATGTTAGAATATGTACATGTTAGCATATCTTGTTCCATTTTACTTACTATGTCAAACACTTGTGTTTATTGTTCAAGTCATGTAATGTGCACTTAAGTGCACCTTTTGATACTTATTTTGAATGTGTAATATGTGGCCAAGAGCCAATTTATATTTAGATTCACCTTTATGCATCATTCATGGAAAATTGCTTTTTAAAAGGGACAATAAAGAAACCTAAGGTTTTTAGGTATTATTTTTGCATTGGGAGGTATTTTTAGGTTATGAGTTTTCATTTGAGGTCTATTTACTTTATTCGAGGTGTGGCCAAGGGCCAAACACCTTACCAAATTTTGCATATGCTCTTAGTCTCCATATTTTATGTTTTTAGACAAATTCTTGTGAAATAGAGGTTTGGAGGGTCACTTTTTGCATTGAGTGTTTACGGAGGCCGTGAACCATTGGCTCATATCTAAATAGATATAATACGTTTGCATGCATGCTCACTTAGGCACAATTCACACCATTTCATGAAATGCACTTCCTTTGGACACTTTTCAACAATTTAATTACAAATTTGATGCAAGGGCATTTTGGGGATTTTACCTTGACAAATACATTTCATTCTCAACTTCATCACATAGAAAATGTGATTTTAGAGGGAGTTTCTTCTTCGTGTTTTTCCCAAAAATGTCATCTTGACCTCAAAAACCACGCCCCAACCTCAATTTTCTGCTAAAAACACTGTTTCTGCATTTTCTTGAGGTTCTAGACCAACCCACTGCCTCATTTGGTGGGCCCCCACAGTGTTCTGGTGGGTGCCCACAAGAATCTGCCGTGTTTGGCGGGCCCCCGCGGCTGGTTGGTGGGCCCCCGCGGATACTGTTCCTGCACTGGACACTCTTCTTCAATAGGCCATATCTCATTTGTTTTAACTCCAAATTGGTCTGTTCTTGAGTCTAAATTGACCACGTCAAAATGAGCTTTCCAATGTTACAAATTAGAGCTTCAGATTCCATTTGTAGCTCAATTTATTCATGTTTTAGTGAAGTAGTGTCAGAATTTGGTTCGAACCGGGATAGGATTTCCCTTCCTTCGACTTCGGGACTTGATATCTTTGCCATCCGGACTCTGAATTAGGTGATTCTTGAGTCTAAATTCATTAATTTTTCATTATCTTTCCAATGGTATGCTTGTTATCATCCATTTCTCTATGAAATGACCATTTTATCCCTAGGTTTGTTCTTATCCGTTTTTTAAACGGCGCTTCCGCACTTGTTTCCTATGGGTTCCGTGACCTCATTGAGGGTCACCTTGGTGTCTTATAGGCATGTAGCATCCCTAGAAACCATTTTTTTACCTTTTGCATCCGTATTCCGATTCATTTTTGGATTTACGTTCGGATCACCGCTAATGCACCGGGTTGAATATAACTCGGGTCGTTACAGATGGTATCAGAGCCCCTAGGTTCAAAAACCTTAGGATGACGGGTTTTAGGTGCATAACATGCTTTTTTTAGTGTACTTTGATTTATTAGCATACCTTTGATAACATGTTTTTGGCATTATAACATGATTACATGTTTCTTGGTGACATACTTGTTATTATGATATGTCTCTATGTTTGTATGCTTATATGTTTAAGAAGCATCCTTGTGTGACATATTGCTTAAGTGTTTAACTGTTTAAACAACCTTCCTTAGTTGCTTTATCATGACCGTATGTTACATACCTCATCTTGCTTCATATTTCTTACTTTCATAGTACGAGTTGCATTTGGTCATAATAACTTGTGTTATTGTTGACCTCTTTCATTACATATGTCTAGCATCATGGTTGTCACACGTGGGGAGTCTTCGCATCAGGGCGTTGAGGAGCAGGTGGATGACACCGACTTTACGAGGGGTCCAAGGAGGCCTAGGATTCTAGTTCGTGGCACGGGTCCAAATCCACCACGAGCTCTAACTTACGAGGAGCAGATTACACAGGGAGTGGCTCTAGGGATGTCAAAGTCCATTCAGGCAATGTTTCGCCAGCAAATGGCTGGTATATAGATTCCGGTACCGGCACCAGTTGATAATAAGGCATTGGACTACTTCATGAAGTTACAGAGGGTTAAGATCGACCAGTTTGCAGGGAGTATGGATCCGCTTGCTTCGGAGGCATGGTTTGATCTCATGGTACGCAAGCTTGATAGCATGGGAGTACCTACAGGCCGATTGAGGATCTCCTTGACAGCCTCTATGTTCATGGGAGATGCCGATATCTGGTTGAGGTCTATGAGCAATATCCACGATGTGGAGGTGATGACATAGGAGGAGTTCAGGACATTGTTCTTCGATCGTTTCTTTCCGAGGGCTATAAGGCAGGACATGAGAGTGCAATTCACAGGTCTCTATTAGGGCAAGATGAGTGTCATTGAGTATGAGACACACTTCACTTCTCTTTTCCGTTATACACCGAAAATGGTAGTTACCGAAGAGCTCAAGGCGAGGAAGTTTCAAGATAGGTTGCACCTTGATATTAGGCCACGGATTTCAGTGTTGGAATTGAGGACCTACGGGGAGGTAGTACAGAAGGCTATGATGGTTGAGGCAGAAGACCGAGATCAGTTCAGGATCAAGGATTCATATAAGCAGCCACGTAGAGAGGCTTCATCAGTATCCGTTGGGGGTCAGTGGAAGAAGGCTAAGGCTGGGGAAAGTTCACGCACTCAGGGACAGTCACAGCAGGCTCAATCTGCATCTGCAGTTCCAGTATCTTCGGGGTCTGCCCGAGGAGTGATTTGTCACCATTGTCAGCAGCCGGGGTACATCAAGCCTCGCTGCCCACAACTTTAGCCACAAACCAGTCAGTCACAGGCTAGTAAGCCTACAGGTTCAGCGAAGGGGTTTCAAGGGACTTGCAACTATTGCAAGCAACCCGGTCACATGAGGAAGGATTGCCCTCATCCACGGAGCAGGGCACAGAGTGGCGCAGGCCCACAGGCCACATCGACATAGTCGATAGTTGCACAGTCAAGTTTCAGAGTGCCTCAAGTACCACAGCTAGTTGCACAAGTCAGTTCGTATCCGGGTAGGAACCCTACACCTACAGCTTCCAGACATCAGTCAGCTCAGCAGGGCAGTTCACAGCAGTCGGGGGCTCAAGTACAAGCTTACACACTGCCACAGGCTGATAACTCCGCTGGGATTTCTACAGTTCGAGGTATCTTTTTAGTTTTCAGTTCTTGGGCTAGAGTTCTTGTTGACACAGGTGCATCACATTAATTTATATCTACATCATTTGCACATTCCTTGGGTCTGGAGGTCATGCTACGGGATGGTTTCCTTTGTGTTGACACACCAATTGGTGGTCCAGTGTCTTTGGACCGTATTTGTCGGGGTTGCGCTATTGAGATAGCTGGGCGGACCTTAAAGTTTGATTTCGTTGTTCTCGACATGACGGGCTTTGACGTCATTCTCTGGATGGATTGGTTGTCCTTCTTTCGTGCAACAATCGATTCCTTCCGCGAGTGGCTGTCTGTTTGCACTCCAACGGGAGATTGTTTCACTTCGTGGGAGATCAGAGCGATTCCCACTCGATGATGATTTTCAGTATCGGTGATTAGAGTCACCACAGGTCCTACTTGGCTAGCCTATTAGCTGGCGAGGGTAGCAATTTGGGCCGTATTTTTTCGACAGATGTAGATGAGTTTCTAAATGTCTTTCCGGAAGAGTTGACAGAGCTTCCTCTTCTTCGGGAAGTTGTCTTTACCATTGATGTCATTCCTGGTACTACACCTATCTCTATGGCACCGTACCACATAGCACCAGCAGAGCTTGATGAGCTGAAAGCTCAATTGGATGATTTAAAAGCGAAGGGCTTTATACATCCTAGTACTTCACCCTGGGGAGTACCGGTTCTTTTTCCGAAGAAGAAGGATGGGTCTTTGAGACTTTGCATCGATTATCGCAAGTTGAACCACATCACGATCAAGAATAAGTATCCTTTGCTTAGGATTGATGACTTGTTTGATCAGTTGAAGGGAGCGACATGGTTTTCGAAGATTGATCTGAGATCGGGTTATTATCAGTTGAGGGTTAAGGATGAGGATATATCCAAGACCGCTTTCCGCACACGGTATGGCCATTATGAGTTTCTAGTGATGCCATTTGGTTTGACCAATGCTCCAGCAGCTTTTATGGACTTGATGAACCGTGTATTTAGTGACCATCTTGATCAGTTCGTTGTAGTCTTGGTTGATGACATTCTTGTATACTCAGCTTCGGTGGAGGAGCATGAGTATCATTTGAGGACAGTGTTGCAGATCCTTAGGGATAATCGGTTGTACGCTAAGTTCGAGAAATGCGAATTTTGGCTACCAGAAGTGAAGTTCCTTGGACATGTTGTGTCAAGGGGCGGTGTTACAGTAGATCCAATGAAGATTGAGTCAGTGATGGATTGGGAGCGTCCGAAGACAGTGTTTGAGATTCGGAGTTTTCTTGGCCTAGCCGGCTATTACCGGAGATTTGTTCGGGATTTCTCTCGTTTAGCGACACCTATGACTCGACTTACCCACAAGGGGGTCAAGTTCGTATGGAACTAGGCATGTGAGTTTGTTTTTCAAGAGTTGAAGGTCAGGTTGACAACGGCTCCAGTTTTGATCATTCCTGAACGTGGTTTAGGTTATGTGATCTTTTGTGATGCTTCACGAGAAGGTTTGGGTTGTGTCTTGATGCAGACAGAGCGGGTGGTTACTTATAGGTCTCGACAGTTAAAAACTCACGAGTTGAACTATCCGACACATGATTTGGAGTTAGCAGCAGTTATCTTTGCCCTGAAGGGGTGGAAACACTATTTGTACGGGGAGAAGTTTGAAGTTTTCTCCGACCACAAGAGTCTCAAGTATCTCTTCTCTCAGAAGGATTTGAACTTGAAACAGTGCAGATGGGTTGAGTTCATGGAGGATTACGATTTTAAATTACAGTATCACCCAGGTAAGGCCAATGTGGTGGCCGATGTATTGAGTAGGAAGTCACGGGGAACTCTTGCTAGCATTTCCATTCACAAATGGAAGATGCTAGAAGAGCTTGCAGATCTCGGTTTACAGTGTTATGAGGATGTTTCACCAGCTATTTTATTTAGCCTTGTGGCTCAACCGGCACTTGTTAGCAGAGTTATTGAGGCACAGTCAGAGGATGGGGAGATGAAGGCCATCCATGTTCAGATTTCAAGCGGCGAGAATGTAGAGGGTTGGACCTTACATTCAGACGGTGGTCTCAGGTACAAGGGGATGATGTTTGTTCCATTGTCTTGTCGTAAGGACGTTCTTCGGGATTTCCACCACTCTAGGCTCGCAGTTCATCCTGGTGGTATAAAGATGTATCACAATCTGCGACGACAGTTTTAGTGGCAGGGCATGAAACTGGATGTTTCACAATTCGTGGCTTGATGCCTTACTTGTCAACAAGTGAAGGCAGAGCATCAGTGACCAGCAGGATTATTACAACCATTACCAGTAGCTGAGTGAAAATGGGAGCATATCACTATGGATTTCGTGATGGGACTTCCGAGGTCTCAGGTAGGGAATGATGCCATTTGGGTCATAGTTGACAGGTTGACTAAGACGGCTCACTTCTTACCCATGGCAATAACAAATAGTGCAAAGAAACTGAATGGACTGTATGTGAGACAGATTGTCAAGCTTCACGGGGTTCCTGTATCCATTGTTTCGGATAGGGATATGTGGTTCACATCTCACTTTTGGCAGAGTTTTCAGGAGGCTCTTGACATGAGGCTTCATTTTAGCACGGCATTCCATCCTTAGATTGATGGACAATTAGAACGCACCATTCAAGTATTGGAGGATATGTTGCGGGCTTGTGTCTTGGATTTTGGGGGTAGTTGGGAGGATTACTTGCCTTTGGTTGAGTTTGCCTACAACAACAGTTACCAGGCTAGTATTGGCATGGTACCTTTTGAGGTGTTGTATGGCAGACCTTGCAGATCTCCAGTTTGTTGGACCGAGGTCGGTGATACTGTTGTCGTGGGTCCCGACATTGTTATTGAGACTATAGAGAAGATCAAGTTGATTCGGCAGTGGTTGGCTACCACAGAGTAGACAGAAGAGTTACGCTGAGAGGAGGAGGCGATCATTGTCTTTTAAGGTAGGGGACCATGTCTTTCTTAAGATTTCTCCGCGTAAGGGGCTCTTGAGATTTCGACAGACTGGCAAGTTGTCTCCTAGGTTCATCGGACCATTTGAGATTTTAGAGCGCGTCAGTGAAGTTGCTTATCGTTTTTCATTGCCGCCAAACCTAGATAGGGTTCACGACGTCTTTCATGTCTCTATGTTGAGGAAGTACGAGCCAGGCCTATCGCATGTTCTGCAGTGGACTGATGTGGTTGTTGATGAGAACGTGACCTACGAGGAAGGTCCGGTCCAGATTCTTGATTCATGGGAGCAGGTCTTGCAGACCAAGACCATTTCCTTGGTTAAGGTCTTGTGGAGATATCATGGTGTTGAGGAGGCTACTTGGGAGCTCGAATAGGAGGTTCGCTCTCGGTATCCCCATTTATTCTCTCTTTCAAGTACGGTTCGACTTCGGGGACAAAATCCCTTTAAGGAGGGTAGGTTGTAACAACCCGGTCATTTTACTTCCTTTCCTTCTTTTTGAAATTTTTTTTTTCGTCCTTTCCTTATTTCGTCCTCTTCTCGTTTTTCACTTTTACTTGCATAACCTCATTTTTGTGCTCGGGTTTGATTCTGGTTTTGCATACGTCCATGATATTTAAATTCCATGACATCTACATTTTTACTTTTGTAGAAATGCATATTAAATGCTTACTTTCCTTGTAAAAGCCATGAAAATAAGACTTTTTGTAATTATCCATAACTTGAGGGGTTTTTGGGTAATTAAGTTAAGTAATTATTTTTCATCTTAGGGACCATTTTGCAAATTAATTTGGAAGATATTTTCAAAAAGGACTTTTTTGCAATTTCTGGAAAATATGACAAGTGTCACATTTCTATGGTGCCACTTGTTGATTTTGTGATGGAACCACTTGGAGGCTTAATCTCATGACACATGGAGGGTGGAGATTCATCCACTTGTTGTCCTAGGATTGGTGCACTTGTTGGCATGGATGGTTGGCAAGTGTAGGGGTAATATTTAATCTTGGAAGCTTACTAGGATTCATGACAAGTGTAGGACTCACCTTTAGTCTTTCATTAATGTATGTGTGAGAGGTAGTGCAAGAGCACCTAGTGAGTGGAGAAGCCCACCAATTTAGCTTAGGGTTTACACATTCCAATTCATTCATCACTTTCCTCTCAAGAAACCTAAGGAAGCCACCATTGGAGAAAAGCTTAACTAGTAGCTTTGACTTCATTTTTGGTGCCCTTTCACTCACCTTAGAACTTTGAACTTGGAATAATTTAGGTTCCTCCCACTCCCCTCTACAAAACCCTTGTTTGGTTTTTTATTTTTAAGCTCGGTTGCCTTGGATTCAAGAGGAACAATCATCTTGTGAGGTTGGGGGTGTTATCATTTATCTTCCAAGTAGTTTAATTGTTCTTATAGTGATATCCAAGTTATATGCATGTCTTGTATTGAAATAAGAAATAAATGACTAATGGTAACTTGTATGAAATTCACTTTAGACTTGATAAATGGCATAACCATGACTTGATCCTTGTTGTGTATTAATTTGGCTTGATTTAAATGAGCTTTTAAATCTAGAGGATTAATTAATTTATGTTGATTTAAATTCAAATTAAACATACCATGCTTGTAATTCATTTGTGACTTGATATAAAGCATGGCCATGAATTATTCCATGTCATATATTAAATTGGAATCATTTGGACAATTCTTGAAATCTAGAGAAATTACCTAGTTGGTCTACTTAATTTCTACCATATTAAACTAATGATTTAGTCATATAATCCATGGAACTCATTGTGTTTTTTCACATGTCATGACTTGTTGCTCTACTTGTTGATTTTGGACACTTGGGATATTATCAAGAACATTACTAGGCTAGGACTTGGTTCTAGTACGGGGGATTGACGCTCTACAACTATAGTGCGCACTAGGGAAAGGTACCCATGGGTTAATAGTCCTAAAGTGATCTCAAGAGTACGGTTTTAATCCGGGCAATATCCAAGTATCCACTTTGGCTTGATTTCGCATTTAAATTCCAAGTTGTTAACTGTGTGACTTCACATCACATTGTGCTATGTTGAAAGTTCTAATGTCACTTTGATAGCATGAATTAAATTGTATTGGATTGCAAACTTGATACAAAGAAAAACCCATGCATTCCCTACGAGTAAACTTGTTTACTCACCCCTATGTTACTAAGTGTTTTTCAAATAAAGAAACCATAATGTGGGATGCACATTAAACTTGCTAGACTACTTGGAGTATTTTTTGCTATGTTTGAATATGCACATGTTAGCATATCTTGTTCCATTTTGGTTACTATATCAAACACTTGTGTTTATTGTTCAAGTCATGTAATGTGCACTTAAGTGCACCTTTTGATACTTATTTTGAATGTGTAATATGTGGCCAAGAGCCAATTTATATTTAGATTCACCTTTATGCATATTCATGGAAAATTGTTTTTAAAGGGGACAATAGAGAAACCTAAGGTTTTTAGGTATCATTTTTGCATTGGGAGGTATTTTTAGGTTATGAGTTTTCATTTGAGGTCTATTTACTTTATTTGAGGTGTGGCCAAGGGCCAAACACCTTACCAAATTTTGCATATGCTCTTAGTCTCCATATTTTATGTTTTTAGACAAATTCTTTTGAAATGGAGGTTTAGAGGGTCAATTTTTGCATTGAGTGTTTACGGAGGCCGTGAACCATTGGCGCATGTCTAAATAGATATAATACGTTTGCGTGCATGCTCACTTAGGCACAATTCACACCATTTCATGAAATGCACTTCCTTTGGACACTTTTCAACAATTTAATTACAAATCTAATGCAAGGGCATTTTGGGGATTTTACCTTGACAAATACATTTCATTCTCAACACCGTCACATAGAAAATGTGATTTTAGGGGCAGTTTCTTCTTCGTGTTTTTCCCAAAAATGTCATCTTGACCTCAAAAACCACGCCCCAACCTCAATTTTCTATTAAAAACACTGTTTCTGCATTTTTTGAGGTTCCAGACCAACCCACTGCCTCATTTGGCGGGCCCCCGTAGTGTTCTGGCGGGTGCCCTCGAGAATCTGCCATGTTTGGCAGGCCCCCGCGGATGCTGTTCCTGCACTGGACACTCTTCTTGAATAGGCCATACCTCACTCGTTTTAACTCCGAATTGGTCCGTTCTTGAGTCTAAATTGACCGCGTCGAAATGAGCTTTCCAATAGTACCAATTAGAGCTTCAGATTATATTTTTAGATCATGTTATTCATGTTTTAGTGAAGTAGTGTCAGAATTTGGTTCAAACCGGAATAGGATTTCCCTTCCTTTGACTTCGGGACTTGATATCTTTGCCATCCGGACTCTGAATTAGGTGATTCTTGAGTCTAAATTCATTAATTTTTCATTGTCTTTCCAATGGTATGCTTGGTAGCATCCATTTCTCTATGCAATGACCATTTTATCCCTAGGTTTGTTCTTATCCATTTTTGAAACGGCGCTTCCGCACTTGTTTCCTATGGGTTCCGTGACCTCATTGAGGGTCACCTTAGTGTCTTATAGACATGTAGTATCCCTAGAAACCATTTTTTTACCTTTTACATCCGCATTCTGATTTATTGTTGGATTTACGTTCGAATCACCGCTAATGCACCGGGTTAAATATAACTCAGGTCGTTACAGATTTCTTCAGGGACATCGATTGTATCCTGTAGAATTGCTTTTAGAAATTATTTAGAAGAATCAATATGATGTTCGGAGTATTCAGCATAGAACATCATCAAATTGGTGATGAAGAGTCTATGTCCATCACAAAAGTTGATGACAATATATATATATATATATATATATATATATATATATATATTAAGAGAGAAGTTTCTAGAGTCTTCCAGAATTGTCTGGGGTTGTGTGTAAGATTCTTGATATGTGTAGAAAGGTGTAGAATATTGTAGAAGTGTATGGAAGGTTCTAGAGTTCTCTAGAGTTGTGTGGAGTATTATGAAGAGTTTTAGAATGTTGTAAATATTTGTAGATATATATAGAAGTGTGAAGAAGGTGGGATAAAATTCTAGAGAATTGATCTCTACCGTTGGTGAGATTGCATCTTAGCCGTCCGTTAGTGATGAGGATGCCTATAAATAAAGAGTGAGTTTCATTTGTAACAAAAAGAGAAAAGAAGAGAAGAGAGAAGAACATGAAAAGAGATATAGAGAGGAAACATTAAGGGCTAAGTGAAGGTCTGTTGAGTGTTGTAATATTCTCTTTGCTATAATAAAAGTGGGTGGTTCTTCATCTGTATATAAACCTTATTAGTAGTTGAGTGTGCCTATCCATCTTATTTTCTCTTTGTTGTAATTGTATACTTGTGTGTGATCTTGGGCGGATTAATTCCTAACTAGTTGTATCATTGAGTATACAAAAGGGATTAATTCATAACAAGTGGTATTAGAGTTATGGTGGATTTAAAGTATACAAACAAGAAATTTAATGGAAGGAAAAATTTCAATCTCTGACAAGTACGAGTACGATACTTGTTAGTTCAACAAGGTTTAGATGATGCGTTGGATGAGAAACTAATGGGAATGGACAACAAGAAGTGGGACAAGATCAACTTGAAGACGGTGAGCATGATTCGGTTGACTTTGACAGATGATGTCGTATATGATGTGATTGAAGAAACTTCTACAGTGGAGAAGTGGAAGAAATTGGAAGATCTCTATATGGGAAAGAATCCCACCAACCGGCTAATCTTGAAGCAAGAGTTATATTCCTTTCGTAAAAAAGATGGTGTGGATTTGCATGACCATCTCAGTGAGTTCAACAAGATTCTTTGTGACTTAACTAACGTTGGTATTAAAATAAATGATGAGTGTGAAACAAGAGTTATGTGGGGTGCGGAAACTGTTAGTTGATTTTAATTGTGATTAACTCCTTTAATGACCTAGATTTGATTATTAGGTCAACTTGCCCAATTATGATTGATTAAATTATATAATCAATTTAAACATCCACAATCACAAATATATGAAAAGTAAAACAAGTTAGAGTTAGAGAGATTGCACTAGGATTTTTAGTGAGGAAACCCCAGTTGATAAGATACGTCAACTGTTTTCATGGGAAAACCTCGTGAACTGTGCAGTCCAAAGTAAACTAATCCACTATGTTTGAAACAAAGTATACCAAACTTTGACTCTGACTTACACCCTATCGTTCTACACCACACCAACCGCTGACGATCCTCTGGCTTTGCGACTCCTCATCCAACAACAACTTGACCTCAGGCTTACACTTGATATTTGTAGAAAAGTAATAGGTAGATCAGGCAGCACATCACGAATGCTCCAACCCTTCCAAAGTGTGACTGTGTTTACTTTTGTTCTTCAAGATATAAACTCAATTGTAGAAGAATTAAATCCTGCTGATCATCTGGAATATCTGAATCTTTAATACAGCTCCAATTCCGATGAGATAGAGAACAACACAACTAAATCACTCATAAATATATATGTGTGCTCTCAAAAATAAATTCAGAACAATCAAATTTGATTTTCTGAATTTTCTCTCTCTAAAAGGCTTTCTCAAAATATAGAATTGATTTTTCCTAAATCCATTCCTAAACCAATGTATATAACATGGTTTATATAGGGTTTTGAAAGTCCTAATCCCTCATAAAATATGATAAATTTTGTGTATAGGACTTTGAAGGAAACTGGGATCAAAAAGGAAACCTCAGAAGATGGAAACTGGGAAACCTAGTGCATCCAGGACTTCTTGAACCGATTCAACCATCTTGAAAAGCTGGGATCAAAAAGGAAACCTCAGAAGATGGAAACTGGGAAACCTAGTGCATCCAGGACTTCTTGAACCGATTCAACCATCTTGAACCGGTTCAAGATGGCCAGTAAGAAATCCCACGGATTCTTGAACCGGTTGAGCCCTCTTGAACCGGTTCAAGATGGCCAGTCTTGAAATTTAGGCAATTCAACTTGTTCCGAACCTTTCAAAACCCTTCCTAAATGTTCTCACTACCTCTCAATCTTCTTAGAGCATTGTTTTCATTATCTCGGAGTATAGTATATCATGAACACTTGACCATCTTCAAATCCGCATCCGATTTCCCCATTTGGCAATTTCGTGACAAAACCCTAAAAACGATTCAGCAATCTACCCAAGCAAGAAAGTAAATTACATTGATTGTTAAAGGAAATAAAACGCGGAAATTTTCTTAAATCTCATGAAGCTTCAACACATGTAGCAACCTGTAATCTACATATTAGCTCAAACACAACTACCCGTGAAACTCAATCAAGAAAATAAACACAAACATAAAATAACAAATTTTAATGCCTGAATATATCAATGCAATGATCAATGGTTTTCCCCCTTAATGCAAAAATATCTATCAAAATATCTCTCCCCTTGAATGATATAACTCTAAACTCTCTCCCCCTTTTTGTCACAAAATAAGGGTCGTAAGGAAGAAAAATCCTAGAATAAGGAAGTAACCAACTATATTAATCTTGTAAATTGAAACCAATGAGATTGTATACTCCACAAGATTATATGTATCAATGGAAATAACCAAGATCAATTCTTTTAAGTTCCACAAACTTAGTAAGTGTAGTAAAATTACCACCAAGATCCAAAAACAAATGATCTGTCAATTGTTCAAATTTCATATTATACATCAATGATATTATATATCGTTAGAAATCAAACAATCACCATGTGCAAAACACATTTTTTTTTCTCTCTTTATGCTCCATTTTTCTTTTTGCACATTGGCGGCTTTCACGCTTATGGGCAGCCAGCTCTTTCCCTTATTCTCATTTGTTTCGAGTCAAGGTAGCTTTCGGATAAATCCCAAAGGTAGCCTTTTCCATCTCACCTTTTTTTTAAATAATAAATTTTTCCATTCTATTTTAAAAACTTTTTCATTCCAAGCTATTTTTCAATTTTCTTTTTTTTTTTCACTCTTTTGGTCTAAAACACATAAATCAAGTTTAAATTCTAAAATAACGATCAATCATATCAACATTATATTTGACCAAAACAATGACATCTCAAGTAAATGTACTATCAATGATTAATTTACTATACGAAATAAGTAAGCAAAATCAACTTCATCAAATCATAACCATTGTATGCTTTCTATAGCTAATGTATATGTCATGAAACTCCTTGTGTTCAACATACTCAATCAATATGGTTTGCTTAACTTCCCAAAAACATAATCTAGACTCTTAAGATATGCATGAAGATCCTTTCTAGACTATGTCTTTGCAATGCATCTAATCAAGACAACAGACACCAATAGATTTCCTAAAATGAGAAAACTTAGGAGCATCTAATGGTTTAATGAGAATATCAGTCAAATTCTGATCAGTTTACACTTTTTCCAAAGACACGACATTTTGTTCAACAAGTTCCCTAAGAAAGTGATGTCGAATGTCAATGTGTTTAGTCCTAGAATGCAAAATTGGATTATTTGAAATATTAATTGTACTAGTATTATCACAAAAGATAGAAATAGTACCTTGATCAACTCCATAATTAAGAAGCATCTGTTTCATCCAAAGCAATTGCATGCAATAAGTTCCAGCAGCAATGTATTCAGCCTCACAAGATGATAAAGATATACAATTTTGCTTCTTGTTGTACCATGAAACAAGATTAGTACCAGCATAGAAATATCCACCTAAAGTACTCTTTCTATCATCCTTATTTCCAGCCCAATCAGCATCAGTATAGCATGCATTCTTAGAGTTAGACTCAGAAGAATAACGCAATCCATAATTCAATGTACTATTGATATAATGAATAATGTGCTTAACTGCAAGAATGTGTTGTTCTCTAGGATCAGCTTGATACCTAGTACAAACACATACACTAAATGAAATATCTTGCCTAGTTGCTGCCAAATACAACAATCTACCAATCATACTTCTATACAAGAAATGATCAACCTTGTTAGGATCAGAGTCTCTATCTAATTTGAATGAAGTACTGATAGGAGTTTGAATATGCTTTGAATCTTTCATACCAAACTTCTTAACTAGCTGCTTTGCATACTTTGATTGAGATATGAAAATCATATCATCAAGTTGTTTCACTTAGAGAACTAGAAAGAAAGTTAGTTCACCAACCATGCTCATTTCAAAAGCTTTACTCATATCTTTAGAAAAAGTATGAAAAAGGTTATCACATGTAACGCCAAAAATAATATCATCCACATATATTTGAGCAACACGAAAATCTTTTCCTTTCCTAAAAATAAATAATGTTTTATCTGCTCCTTCTCTTTTGAAGCCCTTGTACAATAAATATGAAGTTAACTTCTCATACCATCCTTTAGATGTTTCCTTTAAACCATAAAGAGTCTTTTTAAGATGAAAAACAAAATCATGATTATGTGAATCAATAAAACCTTTTAGTTGTGCTACATAAACTTCTTCCTGTAAAATACCATTTAGAAAAGTACTTTTCACATCCATTTGGAACAATTTGAATTTAAAGTGACATGCAAGAGCAAAAAGAAGTCGAATAGACTCAAGTCTAGCAACAGGTGCAAAAGTCTCATCAAAATCAATTCCTTTAACTTGAGTGTATCCTTATGCAACTAATCTAACTTTATTTCTCATCACAAGACCATATTCATCAAGTTTATTTTTAAAAATTCATTTGGTCCCTATGATATTAAGATCACTAGGTCGAGGCACTAGTTCCCAACATCACTCTTCACAAATTAAAGCAATTCTTCTTGCATAGCCATAAGCCAATCAGAACTTTGAAGAGCTTCATCAACATTCTTAGGTTCAAACTAAGCCATGTGACATGAGTGAACAATATCATCTATAATGCATGAGTGTCCTACATCATCACGGACTGTACTCCTAGTACCATGCTTATCCCATGGACCTATCACATTGTAATACTCCTAATTTTAAAAGGATAGTCCTGGTATTTTAATTAATTGTTTAATGGCATTTTTAATGATTTAATGGTTTATTTACTTGTTGATTTGAATTAATTGTGAATTATGCTATTTAAATTAATTGTTTAATTTAATTGTTTATTAAATGAATTGTTTAATTTAATTGGTTATTTAATTGTAGTTAATTTTTTCTTTAATTGACTTAATTGTATGATTATTATTTTTGTTCATTTAAGTAATTGTTTAATTATGTAACTGCATTAGTTGGATTACATTAGGGTTTTGTTTTTACATATGAAATCACGGGTTTTAGTTTAGCCAACTAAGGATGAGTGGGGAATTATAATTAGGTTTTCATTGAGGCCTATATATACAAAAGTTATGGGGCTGCAAGGGTTTAGAACCCTTTTCCCGTAACTATGGAGGAAAAGAGAAAGAACAAAAAGGTTCGAGAGAGGAAGACTAGGGTTTAGCTTAGACTAAGAATGAACCGAGGAGGGGAAATTGGCTTACTCGTGGGTTAAACCAAAGCAACAGTGGACGGTAAAAGGAAAAAGGTTGCCAGAATTATTAAAGACGACGGTTTAAGGTTTCAAAATTGGAACCGAAAGCAAGTCTCTATTCTAACTCTTCCCCCTAAACATGTGTTCTGTGCATGCCTAGGTAGACTCCAGGGGTTTAATTAATTCTAAAACAAATCTTTTATGCATGTTTAAACTATATTTAAACTCGTTGAATTAAACTGGTTTGCAAATTCTTAAAGTTCTGTTAATTGGTTTTTGCTGTCTTTGAGTTTACGCTTTGTTTAATTGAGATCATTGATGCATGTCGATGTCTTATAATTAATCTGGGATGTTGAATGAACACTAGAACAAGTATGTAAAACATTACAGAGGCCCTGAGTATAGCGGAGGCGAGGAAGACGAAGCAGAAACACATAACGGCTTCAGGGAGTGAGAGAGCAGGCTCCCAAAAGGAGGGAGCCAACTACCTCATTGATAGAGCCAGCTTCAAGGAGTATGGAGCCTGCTCATAACTCCTTAGAGCAGGCTCCCAAGTTAAAGGAGCAAGCTCTCAACTTATGAGAGCTTGCTCTCGCCCGAAACGCACAGAAGTATTTTTAATCCGTTTAAATTGCATTGAAGGATGTAATTTATTGTGATGGACCTATGAAAATATTCGGAAGCATTATCACATTAGTGTATTAAAGAATGAAGCAACATGAAGATAAAGAAAAGCCTACATACTGAACATTGTTTTGTTAAGTTGTTTGCTTACTGAAACTTACCAAATCTTCCGCATATGATTTAATAATATTTAAATTTCAACAATGTTATAAGGGTAATGGAATACTGGCAATTAACTAGGCTTGGTTTGGATTAAATTGATATTTAATTTATTAAAAACGGTATCAATTTCTGGACTGTTTGGAGGATTTAATTGCTTACTATAATGCTAGCATTTTGTGTAGTATGATTAAACAGTATTAATCATGTTTAAGCACTGAAATAAGCATAATTGATTAACTGAAACTGTAGTATGCTTATATGGAGTTAATTGATGTTTTAACAGTTTAGATTGCATCAATTATTGGATTTATGGATTGTTATGAAATTTACGTTTAAGAATTTCACTATAATATGTTCAGTAACGATTCTGATTATTATTATATTGTTCCGGATTATAATTGATGAACTGTTTGTACTGTTTTGTCAATTGTTGGATTGGTTGTGTGTTGGATTAGTTGGTGTGTATGCACCGGTATGGGACGATGGCATACTAGGGACGGATTAGTTCAAAACATTAAGTCCTACCTATTCTAGAATAAGTTGGATTAACTAAAAAAGTTAAGTCCTACTTATATGTATGTATATGCACCGGTATGGGACGGTGGCATATTAGGGATGGCTTAGTTCAAAACACTAAGACCTACCTATTCTGGGGATGGATTAGTTCAAAACACTAAGTCCTACCTATTCTGATGTAAGGTGGATTAACTATAAAAGTTAAGTCATACTTATATATATGACAGGTCAATAAACATTTCAATGTCATACCTTAAACGGATTTTAGATATATATCTTTATGGTGTTGTGATATGAGCTTGAATCTTAGAATCATGGTTAGGGTGCGTATATCGCCTAGGATGGATAACTGGACATAGTTGATGTTCCCTGATAGGTCTAGGTATACATAACCACGTTACGTGCGATTTGCATGTTACCTTCTATTCAAGCTGAGACTACACTATAGTCTAGTGAGCGTCCTATAGTGTGTACTTATATCTATATGGACTACTTTAGTTATTGTTGAGCTATCTAAGATGTATCTGCGTATCGGGTTTCTGTATGGATTGTAGTAGGATAGGACTTGTATGTGGGCCTGACCTACTCCCTTATTTTTTCAAGTGTTCGTCACTTCCAGGGTTAGAGCTTGATCGTGCAGAGCATGTACAGTCACTCACTCCTCCGACTACGTCTGACTACTTTATATGTTTCGCTTTAGATTTTATTACAGTTGTTTCCTTTTCAGTGTGGGATTTGGATAGGGGTCCACTAGATGGATTCCCGAGTTGTACAGATATTGGAAAGTGTGAAATTTATATTAATTTATAATTTTGAGGATTTTATAATTAGAATTCTTTTCAACTTATTATTTTATTCTTATTTCATTTTAGTATTCTGTGCTTATTTACATATTAATTGTCTAGTATCCCTCGAATCTGTGCTCGGACTTGATCACCTGTGGCTCTAGAATCGAGGGGTATCACTGTTGGTATTAGAGCACTCTAGGTTCAGTGTCTCTAGGATTCTATCGTATAAGACTTCCGCGTAGTGTACTCTATTGTTTAGAGCTTAGGTTTAGGATTCGTTGTATTCCTTTATGATTCGGTTTAAATCGTACTGATGTCTGTCTTTCTGTGTTAACAGAATGGTTAACACTAGAATCAGTCAGAACAATAGTCGACAAAGGAGAGTAGCACGTAGGCAGCAAGATCGCCTACGGCGTCAGCAAATGGAGGAAGAGCAGCAACTGCCTAGGCTTCAGGAGAAGGAGCAGGGGGAGGGAGGTCAGCTACGCGCCGAGTAGGAGGATGTATAGCAGACTCAGGGGTCTCAGGATCGGGGATACAATCAAAACAGGAATCCAGAGTTTTCTCCTCAGTTAGTTTACATCATTGCTCAGGCTGTAGCTACAGGCATAGCAACTGCAATTCAGAATCAGTCACACGTTCAGCGGACACTCTAAGCAATACCATTGGTGCAGAATGTGGTCAAGGTTCATTGTTTTGGCTGCGGAGATGATGGGCATACATCCAACCAATGTCCTGGGTTAGCTCAGAGACAGCAAAATGGGGGAGCACAGGTAGGACGGGATTAGATACCGTTTAACCAGCAGAGGAGGCCGTTTGGTACTTTTAGGGGTACTTGTTATACTTGTGGAGAGTATGGTCACACTTTTAGGCAGTATCCTAAACAAGAAGATATCTGTGATATCCCTCGGATCCGAGACACGGGTTGATCAGGCCTAGGCCCAAACCCGAGGGAATATCAAACAATTAATATTTTAAAAACGAACACATATGACAAAATGAAATAAGAATAAATATTAAAGGCTGAAAGAAACTAAAATAAAATCCTTTAAAGATAAATACTTAAATCCCAAAAATCCAAAACCTCCAAAAGATTAGAATCCATCTCTAGTGGACCCTTAATAAAAATCCAAACTGAATTAAAACAACTGAAAGAACATCCTGATATAAGTTATGAAGAGAAATCCTACGTCGTCGGTAGAGTGAGTAGAAACCTCTGCTCAGCACAAACACGTCTAAGTTTGGAACTGTCCTGTACCTAAAAAATAGAAGTGGGTCAGGCCCACGCGCAAGTTATGTACTACTACAATCCAAACAGAGACCCGATACGCATGTACATCATAACCAATCCAACAATAACTATATAATCCATAGATATATATATATTCACACTACAGGACTCTCATTGGACTACAGGCCCATCTCAACCTGACTAGTAGGCACCATGCAAAGCGTAGCAGGGGTGGGTATGACTACCTAGACCTAGCAGAGTACACATCCAACTATCATAGCCAACTATGCATCCTAATGCATCTATGCTCCCTAACCATCGATTCTGAGACTCAGGCTCATATCGTGGCACCATAAAAATATATTTAAAATCCATTCCAAACCAAAAGTGTCACTCAACTATTTAGTGATCTGACATAAAATACAGGTAGGACTTAACTTTTGTACTTAATCCATCCCTTAATCCAGAGTAGGTAGAACTTAGCATATTGCTAATCCCCCTAGTATGTCACCATCCCATACCGGTGCATACAAACCATCCATCCAGTGTTCATAATATAAATAACAGTAAACATATCAATATCAACATATCCAATACAAGTATAACAAGAATGTGTAAATAACATGCTTGTTCAATACTACCAGTACTTAATTCTCTAAAAAAAAATGCAGAGAAATATATATAATCATTCTGTAACCCACAATAAGCATAATAATAATAATAACAGAATTATCATGCTTATTGGTACCTACTCCACAACATCCAATAAGTTGATATAAAGAATTCTTTGTAAACATCAACTACTTTCTTATTAAGCGATAACAAAATTTATATAAACTAACATGCTTAAACTCATACCACTGTTACATAATTTAAATATAAAATTCCAAGTTCAATTACTAATTTAAAATTAAGCAATTTAAATCATCCATATCGAAGTAAACCTGAAAACTTCCCTAAGAGTTTCAGACTATGTCCCTATTTTAGCTTCTTATGGTATTTTATGAATTACCATGCCTTCTGAAAATTTAACAAGGGTTTATACCTTACTGAATACCCCAAGAACAACTCCTGTTTCAGCCTGGAACTTTAAAAATTCAATCACAGTAGCCTAAGTTCGCAGAAAAATCAAGAAACTAAAAAACCTTCGAAGGAGCCGGCTCCCTCAAAGAGGGAGCCACCTCCAAGGCCTTAAGAGCCCTCTCCACCCATGGTGGAGCCTACTCTACACTTTGGTGAGCCTACTCTTTTCAAAATAGAGCAGGTTCTTCCCCTGTTCCCTCATCTTCTTCAACTCCGGCGGTGTCTGGCTACTTTGTACCTCCAATCCAACTTTCTTACTGGTTAAAACTAAGTCCCAAGGTATTCTAGAGTTATTCAAATCCATTATTCATTAGCCTATGTCAATTAAAACAAGAACTAAGCAAGAACAGTTAACAAAGAAATTAAAAAAAAATAAATAAATAAAAAACAAAACCGTGTATACATACTGTTTGAATCAATTAATCATGCAACCCAAATTAATTTAATCCTTATTACATCCTGGAATTGTATTAGATATGCAAAGAACACAGGCCAAAGAGATAGTGCTAGTTATAGAACTTGCCTATGAGATTTGGTTCAAAAATTTCAACGTCTTTCTCCTAAGCTTTTCCGGCAATCCTTTGGTTTTTCCCTCTCTGTTCTCTCCCAGATTCCTCTACACATCTCTATATTCTCTGTATGCTGTGAATAAGGTTCTAAAACCCTAAATAGAACATAATACATGTATTTATAGGCCACCCTTAAACCTAACTCCAACTAAACCCTAAACTGAAACTCGGCCCATACAACAACCTAGGTTATATTCCAACGTCGGCTGAACTGAAAACCTAATATAACTATATGTGTGCCACCTTCCATACAGTTACATTGAAAGCATAATTAAATGTAATTAAATCAATTCAATTTAAACAATTAAATTAAAACAATTAAACCATTAAATTAAACCGTTAAATGTAAGCAATAAATTAATTCAATTAAAATAACTAGAGTAAAACAATTAAAGCAATTAAAGCAATAAAATCAATTAAACTAAAACAATTAAACTATCAAATGCAATTAAATCAATTCAATTAACACATATGCACGTTAACAATTAAACTGAAACCCTAAACTGAAACTCGGCCCATAGAACAACCTAGGTTATATTCCAACGTCGGCTGAACTGAAAACCTAATATAACTATATGTGTGCCACCTTCCATACAGTTACATTGAAAACATAATTAAATGTAATTAAATCAATTCAATCAACACATATGCACGTCAACAATTAAAAATGCAATTTAACCAATAAATTAAATACCATTACAATCCTTTTGAAATTAGGGGTATTACAATATCGAGCCATCCAAGCAGGAAGGTACCGAACCATAAGAAGGGTGGCTCTTTTAAGAGTGATTGTTGGTTACTAGTAGTAGTAGAGACTTTAATAAAAGTGTGGTACGGATTTGATCACATACACTAGTATTTTGTTAAAGAATATTTTACAACTATTCTTTTGGAGGTGTATGATTTAAAGAAGTTCTTAATAAAGTGAACTAGCGGTTTTGGCTATCATTATTATGTTTTATAAGAGCATTTTGGTGATAGTTACATTAATAGTTTTATTAAACTATTTTGGAATGGGATTGTCGCGATAATTAATGATTATCGCAGTGGAATGGTTGGTATTTGGACAGGCAAACAAATATTTGCTTATGAGTACAATATGTTGAGACAGGATGATTACCAAGGAATTTATAAAAGAACTTGTGTAAATCAATAAGGTAAATTTGATTTCGAGGGAAGAATTCTCAAGATGGAGCGATAATCTAAAAGTGAGTAGATTTCAGAGCATGTTGTCTTACCATATGTGTTTTGCTCTCTGGAGTATTCAGGAGTTTTGGGTTTTGTAGTTTAGTGGACACAGGTATGTTAATAGATCTCATGGTGTTTCTACACCTTTGGGTGATGTTGCCATTTTACATGAGAGTGATGGGCTTGTGACACTAGATATTGGTAGACTCAGATTTCTAGCCAATCTATTGGTCGTGGACATGCACACTTATGCTGTATTACTTGGGATGGACTGGTTATTTCACTACCATGCCCAAGTTAAATGTTTTGATAGGATTATTGTGTTCACCATACCCGGACAAGATATGTAAGTCGTCGCTATGCCACGTTATAACAGGGTTGCTAGCACTTCTTTGTTCCATCTAGAGGAGGAAATGGATGAGGGGATTACTGTATCATTGGATAGCATACCAATTGTACAGGACTTTTCGGATGATTTCAGGAGATTCCAGGGTTGCCACCTAATCGCGAGATAAACTTTGGAGTTGACTTAGCTCCAGGCACTGCGCCTATTGCTAGAGCAGCATATAGGTTGGCATCAGTAGAGATACGAGAGCTGAGGGGTCAGATTCAATAGTTACTCAGCCAGGGTTTTATTCGTAGGAGTACTTCACCCTAGGGAGCACCAGTGCTATTTTTAAAGAAAAACGATGGTTCACTTCGCCTGTGTATAGATTATAGAGAGTTGAACAAAGGTACTATTCAGAATAAGTATCCTTTGCTCAGGATTGATGATTTTTTCGATCGATTGAATGAAGCTACGTACTTTTCTAAGATTGATCTGCAGTCTTCATGGACTTAAGGAATAGAGTCTTCAGGACTTATTTAGATCATGTTGTCCTTGTCTTTATAGATGACATTTTGATTTGTTCAAAATTAGAGGACAATCATGATAAACATTTTCGCATAGTCTTGCAGACGCTTCGTGAGCACCAGTTATATGCCAAGTTCGAGAAGTGTGAATTTTGGCAGCGGGAAGTGAAGTTTCTAGGTCACAGGGTGTCAAAAAAGGGAATAGCGGTGGATCCAACCAAGGTTTCAGCAGTGGTTGAGTGGGGACAGCCTACATCCAACCAATATCCTGGGTTAGCTCAAAGACAGTAGAATAGGGGAACACAGGCAGGACGGGTTCAGCTACCGTCTAACCAGCAGAGGAGGCCATTTGGTACTTTTAGGGGTACTTACTATACTTGTGGAGAATATGGTCACACTTCCAGGCAGTGTCCTAAACAAGGAGATATCGGGCCATCCAAACAGGAGGGTACTGAACCACAAGGAGGGTGGCTCTTTTAAGAGTGATTGTTGGTTACTAGTAGTAGTAGAGATTTTAATAAAAGTGGGGTACGGATTTGATCACGTACACTAGTATTTTGTTAAAGAATATTTTAAAATTATTCTTTTAGAGGTGTATAATTTAAAGAAGTTCTTAATAAAGTGAACTAGCGGTTTTGGCTATCATTATTGTGTTTTATAAAAGCATTTTGGTGATAGTTACATTAATGGTTTTATTAAACTATTTTGGAATGGGATTGTCGCGATAATTAATGACTATCACAGTGGAATGGTTAGTATTTGGACAGGCAAACAAATATTTGCTTGTGAGTACATTGTGTTGAGACAGGATGATTACCAAGGAATTTATAAAAGAACTTGTGTAAATCAATAAGGTAAGTTTGATTTCAAGGGAAGATTTCCCAAGATGGAGCGATAATCTAAAAGTGAGTAGATTTCGGAGCATGTTGTCTTACCTTATGTGTTTTGCTCTACGGAGTATTCAGGAGTTTTGGGTTTTGTAGTTTAGTGAACACAGGTATGTTGATAGATCTCATGGTGTTTCTACACCTTTGGGCGATGTTGCCATTTTACATAAGAGTGATGGGCCTGTGACACTAGATATTGGTAGACTCAAATTTCTTGCCAATCTATTAGTCCTAGACATGCACACTTATGTTGTGCTACTTATGATGGACTAGTTATTTCACTACCATGCCCAAGTTAAATGTTTGATAGGATTATTGTGTTCACCATACCCGGACAGGATAGGTAAGTCGTCGTTATGCCACGTTCTAATGGGGTTGCTAGCACTTCTTTGTTCCATATGGAGGAGGAAATAGAGGGGGGGATTACTATATCAATGGATAGCATACCAATTACACAAGACTTTTGATGTATTTCAGGAGATTCCATAGTTGCCACCTAGTTGTGAGATAAACTTTGGAGTTGACTTAGCTCCAGGCACTGCGCCTATTGCTGGAGCAGCATACAGGTTGGCACCAGTGGAGATACGAGAGCTGAGGGATCAGATTCAGTAGTTACTCAGCCAGGGTTTGATTCACAGGAGTACTTCACCCTAGGGAGCACCAGTGCTGTTTGTAAAGAAAAAGGATGGTTCGCTTCGTCTGTGTATAGATTACAGGGAGTTGAACAAGGGTATTATTCGGAATAAGTTTCATTTGCTCAGGATTAATGATCTTTTCGATCGATTGAAGAAAGCTACGTACTTTTCTAAGATTGATCTGCAGTCTTCCTGGACTTAAGAAACAGAGTCTTCAGGACTTATTTAGATCAGGTTGTAATTGTCTTTATAGATGACATTTTAATTTATTCAAAGTTAGAGGATGATCATGCTAGACATCTTCGTATAGTCTTGCAAACACTTCGTGAGCACCAGTTATATGCCAAGTTCGAGAAGTGTGAATTTTAGCATCGGGAAGTGAAGTTTATGGGTCACGTGGTGTCAGAAAGGGGAATAGCGGTGGATCCGGCCAAGGTCAGCAGTGGTTGAGTGGGGACAGCCTACTTCACCTATCGAGATTCGGAGTTTCCTTAGATTGGCAGGATATTATCATTAGTTCATCCAGTGGTTCTTGAAGATAGTAGGACCGCTCACATACCTAACTAAGAAAGGGGTACGATTTGTGTGGGATGAACACAGTCAGAAAGCTTTTAATGAGCTAAAATGCAAGTTGACTTCTGCACCCGTTTTGTCTACTCCACAGAGCATGATAGAGTATCTTGTCTACACAGATGCTTCTTTGCAGGGTCTGGGATGTGTTTTGATGCAGGAGGAGCGACCGATTTCATATGGATCTCGAAAACTTAAGCCTCATGAGCTTAATCATCCAACACATGATTTGGAATTGGCAGCTGTGGTCTTTGCTTTACGCATTTTGAGGCATTATCTATTGAGAGAATCCTTCAGATTGTTTAGTGATCACAAGAGTCTGCAGTATTTATTCACTCAGCGGGAGATGAATATAAGATAGCGTCGATGGTTAAAGTTTATGAAAGACTATCATTTCTCTATACAATACCATCCAGGGAAAGCAAATGTAGTGGCAGATGCACTCAGTCGCTGACCTGTGGATAGTCTTTCTATTTTATTCACCACTGAATGGAACGCTTTGAAGATGGTAGATGAGTTATCGGATGCTTTTATAGCTTGCGTGGTAGTTACACCTTTTAATATTCACTAAGTTTTGAAGGTGCAACTCACGGATTAGCAGTGCATTGATAAAATTGAATAGATAACTTCTGGGGAAGTCCCATTTTACGCTGTTGGGACTGATGGAGGTTTGAGGTACAAGGGATGGTTGGTGGTACCTTCTGCTGATGATTTGAGGAAGGATGTGATGACTGAGACTCACCACTCTGAGTTTTCTGTTCATCTAGGTGGAGAAAAGATGTATCAGGATATGAAGTGGCAGGCTTGGTAGGCAGGTATGAAAAAGGATATTGCTATTTTTTTTTTTTTTTTTTTTTTTTGTCTCTCGATGTAGGACTTGTCAGATGGTTAAGATTGATCATCACTACCTATACCAGAGTGGAAATGGGAGAACATTTTTATGGATTTTGTGGAGGGATTGCCTAATTCCTTTAAGGATCACAATTCCATTTGGGTCATTATTGATAGATTGACTAAATCAACTCATTTCTTGATTATTTGCACAAACTTCACTTTGGAGCAGTTGGAGAGACTTTATATTGCAGAGATTGTAAAGCTGCATGATGTTCTGTTATCTATTATATCGGACAGGGATTCGAGCTTTGTGTCTGGATTTTGGAAGAGTTTTCAGCAGGCTTTGGGTACAGAGTTGCATCTTAACACTGCTTATCATCCTCAGACTGATGGACAGACTGAGAGGGTTAATCAGATCGTGGAAGATATGCTTCGTTCGTGTGTTCTTGATTGCAAGGGCTATTAGGAGGATTATTTACCACTTGTGGAGTTTGCATATAACAATAGTCTCCAGAAGACTATTGGTATGATGCCATTTGAGGCATTATACGGCCGACCGTCTAAGTCGCCTGTTTGTTAGATGAAGATTGGCGAGAATAGATTTTTGGGTCCAGAGGTTATTAAGGATATTTCTGAGATGATGTCTCTTATTAGGGATCGTGTAATATCCCTGGATCTCCGGATGCGGGTTGGCCAGGCCAACACCCGGTTACCCGAGGATATCAAATCAATTAGCAATAATCGAGCACAGAATACAATTAAAACAAATGAGATAAATAAAATTTGCTGAAATGAAAACTAAAAATGATAATCCAATAATTGAAACCTCGAAATAAATAATTCCATTGATTATTTAACTATTCTGCTACAACTGATCCTCCATGAATACAAATCGTTCTCCAAATTATACAACTCGGGAATCCATCTAGTGGACCCCTAAAATATCCCACTGAACTCAAATGACTGGAAATAAAACCAAAGCCTAAAACATGAAACAAAGTCCTACAGCACTGGTGGAGTGAAATGACTGTATCTGCTCAGCACGATCTAGCTCTAAGACTGGAACTAACGAACACCTGTAAAAATAAGAGTGGGTCAGGCCCACATGCAAATTCTTCTCTAACTACAATCCAAACAGTGACCCGATACGCAGATACACCCTAGATATCTCAACAATAGCTATCTAGTCCATACATATATATATATATATATATATATATATATATCCACACTAAGGGACATTCACTGAACTACAGTAGGGGTCTCAACCTGAATAGAAGGTAACATGCGAAAACGCACCCAAAGGTGGGCATGAGTACCTAGACCTAATAGGGTACACCTCAACCTACTATAGCCAGCTATGCATCCACTGCATATATGCACCTTAACCAACGAGTCTGAGACTCAAGCTCATCTCGTGGTACCATAAACATATATATAAAGTCCGTCCAAAACCAGGGTATGTAGTTCAAATATTTATTAAACTGACATATAATAAACCAATTAGTTAGTCACTCAACTTATTCAGTACCTAGACCTAATAGGGTACACCTCAACCTACTATAGCCAGCTATGCATCCACTGCATATATGCACCTTAACCAACGAGTCTGAGACTCAAGCTCATCTCGTGGTACCATAAACATATATATAAAGTCCGTCCAAAACCAGGGTATGTAGTTCAAATATTTATTAAACTGACATATAATAAACCAATTAGTTAGTCATCCAACTTAGTTGCAGTTGATCTGACTTAATCACAATTAGGATTCAATATCTTTCAATCCATTCCATTAATCCATTAGGTTAGGTTTATGCATTTTGAGCTAAACCGTCCCCAGTATGTCACCGTCCCATACCGGTGCATACAATCCTTGTAATGACCCTGTCATTTTCATCCTTTTCTTTTTCCTCAGAATTTCACAGATGAATTTTTTTCGTGAAATTTCTTGTCTGAGTTCAGTTTCTCGTCGCTTAGTGTCGTCTCGAGTGCTCGGAAATCGTTTCTGAGACTCTTTTCTTTAGATTGACAACTTCCTTTAAGGACCGAGTCATTTCCATATTTTTTGTTTTTCGACACTATTCACTTTTCGTCCTTTTCCCTGTTTTGTCATTTTCCCTATTCTGTCTTTTCCCCGTTTGTCACTTTGTTGGCATAACCTCACTCCTTGTGTTCGGAGTTGGTTTTTTACTTCACGTGTCTTCATTCTAAGTGGTTTCCACGAAATACGTATCTTTACTTTTGCAAGAAAGTACTCTAGTTACTCCCGGTGTCCATAGGAACATGAATGTAAAGTTCTTTGGAATTATTTTCTTTTCTTAGAGTATTTTTCGTAAATATCTTTTGAAGATATTTTATTTTAGGAGTTTTAAAAAAAATATTTTTGGAAGATATTTTCATTCTGGGGCATTAGTGCAATTAATCCTTTTTGGAGGGGCCATTTTGTAATTAATGAAAGTTATTGTAAAATACTTCGTCTGGAGCCTGGATCCTCGTACAGGATTCATTTTCACTTTTTGTTGACTTGTAAATTCTTGAAATTTCCTTCTGGTCGTTTTTCTTCAGTTTTAGGGTTTTTAGCCCCAATTACCGCCGAACTTGTTCGGGACATATCTCTCTGCTCGGAACTTAATTTTTGACACTGTTTCTTTCGTTGTGCATGTTTTCTCATTTTGAATCTTTTTTGTTCACGGAGTTTTGCCATTTGAGAGCGTTTGCTCAAATTCCACTTTTCCGGACCCGGCGGGGCCCGTTCGGGGCACTTTTTGAGATTTCTTTAAAAGGGGGGTGAAATATTTCATTTTTCATCTTCCCCACTCACCTTACACGACCAAAGCTCCCATGGCAGCCCAAGGGGGGCTGCCACCACCTCTCTCCTCTTTTGAACTTCATTCCTTTGTTAAAAAGTTGAAGTGTCTTTCCGTTTTGTGTTCATGTTGACTACGTACACCATTACCCCTTATTAGAAACCATTTCTGACCAAATTTCAAGTTTGGGATTGAGGTCAAGTGTGGATTTTCATGGGGCTTCTTGGGGATTCATATAGATCGTGTTGTCCTCGACAAAACCTAGGAGTTTCGTCGAATTCGGAGCCGTTTCAATTCAGTGGGCATTTGGGATTTTCATCTCAAATTGAGGTAGGGGATGTTTTAGGGTTATATTAATGTTGTATTGATTGTTATATGAGCATATACAACTTGTGAGCATGCCTTGTTCAAGTTATAGAATTTAATTTAATTATTTTCTTTGTTTAAGATTTAATTATCATGATGCTAGGTAACTTAGAATTAAATTGTGGCATGCTAAAAATTTAGGCCTTGGTATGGTGGTTGATATATATTAAATTGGGGTTATTTGAATAAGAATTGCAAATTTTATTTAATATTTATCTTTTGTGAAAGTTTAATTCACCTAGTTGTATCAAGCATGGAATCAACTTGTAATGTGATATTAAAGTAGGCCTTATTGAGTTCTTTAACATATATTAAATTGAGGACATTTGGATATGTTTGAAAATCTAGAGAAAAATTAATTAATGAGCTTAATTAATTTTAATTTAAGTGTGTTGGTCACTTAAATTGATATCGGAGGTAATAGGTTATTAATCCCTTGAAACGTAATCCGTTTAATCACATTGTGAGCATATTACAAATTTGATGTAGAATTAGTACTTGAGGCATCTTGAAATGGTAATTGGACTTAGCATGATATAGAATATCATTGACTTGCATAGCTTGTTTAGATACATCTTGTGTGGGTGTATAGCTTGTTAGAATATTACAATTGTTTACCTCGGAAGCTAGTTACTAAATTGGGACTTATTTAGTACTTGTGGCTTAGTGTGGTAATGTGGTTCAATTGTTATAAAATATTTTTGTTTTGGTGTATAAATTGTATATTGGAGGCTTGACATGTCATATGCTATCTAGACTTGAATTCTAGGACATGGCTTATATGGATTCAACCTTATTTGTGCATGGAAGATGGCTTTATACATTAGTGGATTTGGTATAAGTTTAGTCTAACTTATTGATTTTTGTATAAGTTTTGGACTTACTGATTTTGGAAAGCTTGTAAGGATATATTTCACGTGATGGCTAGGGTTTGGCTCTAGTATGGAGACAAGAGTCTTCTAAGTCATAAATGCGCACTAGGTAATACCTTGTGGGTCGTAATTGCCCAGAATAACTTATGCATGTGCGCACTAGGTAGTGCCTTGTGGGTCGTAATTGCCCGGAATAACTTATGCATGTGCGCACTAGGTAGTGCCTTGTGGGTCGTAATTACCCGGAAACACTTGCTTGGTCTAGTGACCACATGTCCTAGCCTTTCTACTTTGATTTCGCATTCAATTTCAAGTTGTTAATCATCGATTACTTATAACTTGAGAATTAATGCTTGCTTTGGATATTTGAATCTTATTTAGTATACTTGAAACTGTATACTTGTTTTGTGCATTTAAATCTCATATAGTGTACTTGAACTTATATGCTTGCTTTATGAGTTTAGATTTCATTTAGTATGCTTATGCCGTGTATACTTGTTTTAGGCGTACCTCTTTTAACTTAGTATACTTGTGTTCATATACTTGATTTACGAGATTTTCATATAAAATGCATACTTGTGTAAATATGCTTAAACATTGCATGACTTGTCTTAATGTGGTTTAGTATACTTGGAAATGTATGCTTGTATGTTGTATAACGTGTTTAACATTGTTTAGTATGCTTGAGCATGTATACTTGTATGCCGTTGTTCACTTTAAATTGCATAAGTAGCTTAGGATGCTCCCTGAGTCTCATTTTGATATAGACGTTAGGTAGCATGAGCCCCTTTGACATGTTTCACCTTAAGGTGATATAATTGTAAAATGCTAGGTCAATGCATGCTCATCTCCTACGAGTAGCTTTATGTTACTCACCCACGTAGTCGGGACATTTTTCAGGTACCGGGATCAAGATTTGGGATTCACATCATGCTTGGATGATTTGTAGAGTTGAAGTTCTCATTTCAGGTACATGTTGGCTTGAAATGCCATTTATAGCTTTATATGTCAAAATGTGTAAATTTGATTCTATTTTTGTAATGTGTACATAAGTACACTCTTTACAATATATTTGACATGTATGAGATGAGGCCATAGGCCAATGACATCTAATTTGTATCCTATGTAACTTTTAACTTCATGAAATATTATGAAAATATTGAAAAACATCAAGTCATTGTCTCACCATGGTTGCATTGGGTGTGGGAATTCCATTTTCATTCTTTCATAGGGTCTTATAAATCATGTTTGAAGTGTGGCCAAGGGCCAAACGGTCATTTGACCCCGTTTTGTATTTTTGGATTTCGAGCTTTCATTCCAAGTTCCATTTTTGCCTTTTTGCTCGTTGGGGGGTCGAATTTTGTAGCGGTGGTATTTTTAAGCCGTGGACCATTGTAGTGCGTCCAAATAGGTAAGTTACGTTTGCGTGCATGATTGTTTCCGGGCAAACCTTCTTCTTTGGTGAAATGAGCCTCCTATGGACTCATTTTGAAATTTTGTTGCATAATCTGATCTAGGGGCATTCTAGACCTTTCACATTAGATTTAATTTCTTCTTTCGACATGGTCGAATAGAAAATGTGATTTTAGGGGGGGTTTCTTCTTCGTGTTTTTCCAGAAAATGTCATCTTGGTACCGGAAATCCCTGATAAAGTTTCAGCTTCCAGTTTGCATTTTAGCAGCTTTTTGCCTCTCTTGACCAGTTCTGATCAAGGGGCATTTTGGGCATTTTACAGTAAGATTTTTTTGAATTTTTTGGCGAAACACGTAGAAAACTCGATTTTAGGGGGGGGTTTCTTCTTCGTGTTTTTTCGGAAAAACTCGTCTTGACCTCCGTTTCAAGCCTTAGTTCTGGTAGCTCATTTTTTTTTCTCTTGCTGTCAGCATGTGCATGCCATCGGGCGCAGGTGGGCTCATGCATGGGCGTCGTGTGCGCCATGGCCTTCGTCAGGCTACCGTGACGTCTCAACTTCAAACCCTCGTTTCTCCCTCGTCCGGACTCCAAATCGAGTGAAATTTTTTTTGAACTTGACTAATTTTTCGCTGTCTTTCCAACAATGTGCTCGGTTGTACCTGGATCTTCTTGGATAATTACCAATTTACCCTTTTAGCCTTAAGTGCTCGTTTTTCTTCGTCAGGCCGTTTCTCTTTCGTCCGGACTCTGAACCATTCGATTCTTGACTCCATCCTGATTATTTTTTTGTTGTCTTTCCAGCGGTGTGCCCGGTGGCACCCGAATCCATATTTTTAAAAAATGACTATTTTGCCCCTAGGGGCTTATTTGTCATATTTTTTATCTTTTCCTTCCGCATCAGTTCTCATTGAGTTCCACGACCTCATGGAAGGTCACTTTGACTTCTTAGAGTCTTATTTTCACTTCCGCATTTCGGATCCGTTATCGGATCATCCTTACAGTTCATC
This sequence comes from Cornus florida, assembly GCF_030987335.1. NCBI lineage: Eukaryota > Viridiplantae > Streptophyta > Magnoliopsida > Cornales > Cornaceae > Cornus > Cornus florida. The sequence continues at coordinate 52,056,789 of NW_026775575.1, read as the reverse complement.
ACAAGACACGCTGGCCTAAAAACTAGGGTCGTCACAATCTTCCATATCCATGTAAATAACAAAACATAAATAATAGGTTAGTAATTTACAGTCTAAAACTAGTATCCAAATCATTGCAGAAATATGTTTAAAATTTCAGCAATTTATATCCGAACACTTAACCATATAGTTGTAAGAAATGCTTTAATAAATCAACAACTAACATCCAGAGCATGCATAGATCTAATTTAATATATCAATGACTCTATCATGCATTTAAATAAATTCTATAATCATATTATAGTCTGATACATTGCTAAAATAATTGCAGAAGATTGATCAATGCTTTAGCAATTTAAAACCAAGCATTAATCCATATAGTTGCATCAAGGATTTAATACTTCAACAATTAGCCTCCAAAGCATGTACAGATCAACTTCAATACATCAATGACCCTATCATGCATTTAGAACAATTTTTCAAACATAATAGATCTCACTGGAAAATCCAAAAATAAGCTTAAGCATTGAAATCATCATCCATCCATTAACCGTATACAATGTGCATAAATTTTATACGGTTTGTTCCGTTAATTTAGAATTAAAATTTAATCAATTTAGGGTCTTAATAACACCCAAAATTCATTCCTTAGTCCATCTGTAAAGTTCCAGATCCACTCAAACAGTCTCCATGCTCCAACAGTGTTAAACAGTACGTGGAAAAACTAAAAAAAAAAATACTAGAATGCAAAATTGAAGATAGAGCCTACTCCAAATTTGGGAGCAGGCTCTTTCAGCCTAGAGCCGGCTCTAGGAATCCTTGGAGCCAGCTCTACTTGTGTGGGAGCCAGCTCCTACATCCATGGAGCCGGCTCTCACCTCCTTTGAGAGCCTTCGTCCCCGTTCTGCTCCGTTTCAGTCCGTCTACTCCCTCTCTGATCAATTCCTACCACTCTGTTGGGTTCTAAAACTAATCTTAGGAGTCTTAATTGAGTCTAGAAGCATCCTCAAGGTTGTTTACAATAACTAGGACCTATTACAGAGGTTAGATTTAGCCATTAAACTAGCATGTTTACAGTACGAAACTTAAGCTAACTTGCAACATCCATTCGATTCCAACTCCTCTGTTCCTCTTCACCCCTAAACCTAAAGATCTTATATCATTATAATAACATCCCAATGATTTATTTACAGAGGTTAAAGGCAATTACAGAGACTAAAATTGCTTAACAACATAACATGCTTAAAACAGAAAATTGATCAAGATTTGAAACAAGCTTGCACGTATTATACCAGAATCAAATTTAACACGTAAAGATCATCAATATATTATATAGCAAGCATGTAAGTTCTAATTTAATAATTAATTAAACCCTAGAGATTATCTAGGTGCACAGAACATAAGCCAGAGGGAAGGAGGAAGAGAAGAACTTGCCTGTGATTTCAGTAATGAAATCTTGGCGTCGTCTCTAAGTTTCCGGCAACTGCTAACTTCCTTCAAGCCTCCTATGGGTTTGACTTAATCCACCACAACCCTCCCTTGATCCTCTCTATTCTTCTCCTTGGTAGCTCTTATGATTTCCTCTGTTCTCTCAACTCTCTCTTTGTTCTGTTTTATTTCCACTGTGCCATGAATAAGGTTCTCCCAACCCTCAGTAAAAACTCATACATGTATATATATAGGCACGTAAAAAACCCTAATTAAACTAGAGGTAAGACAAAAACCCTAATCAAACTAGAGTCGGCCGATAAAATCCTAATCATATACATATATAATAGATACCTATATGACGTCCCAATAAAACCCTAACCTTAAACAAATAAATGAAAACAAATAATTATATTAAAATAGTAAATCAAAGAATTAAAACTACATCATTTAAATCAACTTACCAAATAAACCAATTCAATTAAATCAAATAACTAATTAAATTACACAATTAAATCAAATAATGAAAGAAAACAATTAAACACCCAAGCAACTAGTCACATGAAAATGAAATAAAAATAATTGAAAAATCAATTTTATCCTTTTTAAAACTAGGGGTATTACATTCTTCCCCTCTAACAATTGGAATTCCGTCCTCGGAATTCACGAAACCTTGAATTATTTTAAAATTCATTTCCATTTCGTTATGGACTCTGCCTCTGTGTATAGGCTCCCCCACGTTCCAAATCTTCCAAGAACAATTTATGGGTCCGATATAAAGGAAACACAAAAATTATTCAACACTTAAATTGTATATAGCAACTACGCATTCTAACCCAAATTTTGATATAGGGTAAAGATCCATATTCCTCCAAATTCCATAACATAGATGTGTAAAACTTCTATGCAGCCCATCCCAATGTTTGAAAACACTAATCAATAGGCTACCGCCTAAATGAAGAAAAACCATCCATGAGAAGTCAATTTAATTAATACATAAGGACTGACCTTCCTTAATAATGCTCCTTACTTCCGATATGGAAGACATTCCAAATCAACTGTTTCCTGATAGAAAAACTATAATGTACGAGCGGAACTAGTTACCATATCCTACTACCACCTCCAAACTGCGCGTAATCCAATATAAAGAAGAGTATATCTCTCAAACGTATCTTTAAATGAAGTTAGGGTCTAATTGTATAACCCCCGCTTCCATGTCAAACCAACAGGTAAGAGGTCTGCGCCATATAAAATACAAAACCTTCTACGTTGTCATACTATCCTCCTTGTGCCAACAATATGAGAAGTGAAATAAGCACTTCCAATTTCCCATAAAAACCTAGGATACCTATCCCAAGTATCTCCTCCATGATCGAATATACATTCCCGATTCAATCCCCTGTCGAGAGATATGAAGCACAGCTATACCTCCGTTATAAATGTAATGTAGAACTAATGCGAAATACCAAAGTGAACATTACGAGAATTAGGTCTAGCAGCAAACTTGCTCAATCCGCCACTCTTAATCCGTATGGAATTAAAATTCCAATAGATATCGACAAGTTTTACCAACCTTCCACTTCTGATTAGTCCTACTCCCATTTTAATTTAGGCAATGGCAAAAATCACCAATGAGATTCAGCTATCCATTCACTAGAACCTTTGATGTTCCTTATAACCGTCCGTGTGCATCGAGAAAATTTCTATGAATTTTACACCTCAGTCACTCCGACAACACTCACCGAATCAACGAATCCTCCCATACCTTAAGCTCTTTTCGGAATAAGGTAACACTGCCTCCAGGGTCAGCTCCGACATTGGAGGTTGACCCCCCTTAATTTCCTTGATAAAAGCAAGTGCCATTAGTTCACAAACTAAGACCCACAACTCTTAATGTAATAACTAACCGAAAACTCCTATCGATTATTACAAGCGTCCTCATCCTTGTTCCCTTCCACCAGACAGAACTTAACGCAAAGTGCGAATCACCACGTTGATGCATCTAAGTCATCTTGTAATCCCCTTTATTCATATGAACTGATAGTTCACTAGTTCGAAATAAATAAGATCTGAGCTGATTTAATTTATAACTCAACCCTCAACTAAATCTGTAATGATGTTCTATCATTTCCACCTCAGTACAGAAAATAACTGCAAGGATTTAGTGATCTCTGATGATCCATCTCGGCCATCTAATTTTGTTAGACTGGAAGAAAACCACTTTGTCCCTCCTCCTGACCATCAAAGACTGCTCCAGACCGTGAGGGCATCATAATATCTGCCAGAATGAAAAAAGAACTAAGTGTTGTGACCCTCAGTCCTTGCATCCTCCTCCCATCCTGCCTATCGAAAGTAGCATTAGTCTGGTACCACCAGCTTCCGTCTGCACCCATTGTATAAATCGGAGCATCTACCAAACTAATTCCGCAAATAAACATGTAGATACGGATCAGTGATAACCTTACCGATATAGAAAATCAATCAGTAATTTTGTTCACTGATAGTCAACTAACTATGACTTTTTCACGCACATCGTGTACCGCTCCCTTATGATAGGTGACCGGTCTCACCATCCTATCTTCGACACACCCTACCTTGGTACCATAAGTAGTGTCAATTTGACTCCTTGTCCCGCTTCTAAAACTTATGAAACTTTTTCCATCCTCCATATAGTCATCAATGTCCTAGCAACAACTAATTGTTGCCAATTATGACCCTAAAAATTTCCACATTTTATATAATATAGAAACTTTGGTTCCTCCTCCAAGTGCAACACCAACAACTCCTCCAAATAACACCCTCATGAATAGTGTCATAACTATAAATAGGCTGATGAAGATTTAATCAATCCACTATCCTTTCTCGGCATCATTCTAATAAGTACCTACGAGCACAAAATCCTCCATCCGAACCATAATGGCATTACAGTGATCTTCATCTACCACATCCTCACGAATCCCTAAAGCATTAACAATCACCATTATTATAGCATTGTAAAAACGAATCCCTACCTAGCATAGAGCATATCAAACTAATCATTGTAGATTATTTAACTCATATTAGTAGTTTAACCATCCCTTCCTAAGTAGCATATCATATTAATGCATATCCAGGTCTAATAGATGGGCTAGAAGTTTGTATCTCTACCCAATCCTATAACCTTAAATCCACCAATCCTAGTTCATATAGCGCTATTACTCCATGTTATTACCATAATAGTTGGCTGACATACTTGTGCCCCAACTAAATCCTATTCTAAATCCTGAACCAATTAACAAAAATGAAACACGTAACAACAAAATGCAATATAAAATAACAAAATCAAACAAATAGATACACACAATACAACAAAACAACCAAAATATAATTCTACTTAAGACATACTCCATTCCAGAGAAGAAAATCTCCTTTGACATCAAGTTGCCAAATTAGGTCACAAAAGGTCATTTCGTAGTTTCGTTGGTAATCATCCAACCTTGAAACCTATCCATTAACCATAGCTTAATAGCAACATTCTTTTGCCTAAGCAAATACCAAAGGCTTACCCTTTATCCTCCTTATACTCGGAATGCCAACCATCTATCGTGGCTTTACAACGCAACGTAGAACGTCACAACCTAATCCCCATTCGCTCCAAAATATGATATAAAATCACATCTTTGTTCTAATAAGAACTCCATCCAATTCCCAAACGCCTAAAGAGTACTTTTCAATTAACTCTCTAAGAGACGACACGAAAATTCATCCATATGTAGATTGGGTCACACCAATGCTACCAGTATCATTCACTATACTGTTGGTGAATGAGAGCACCCTCGTGCGATCCTTCAATTTCAAGCTTCAATATCCCCTTTCTTGAGGACGCTGATATCTCCCCTCTTAGGATTTTCTTCAGAATCCTACTCTTCGCTTGTCTCCTTTTTGAGAACAACTAAAGTTATGTTGGTCCCGATAAGCGGTGACCTAACACCTACACCGTAATCCTTCCATGGCGTATACTTTATAAGTAATAACAACCTTAGAACTAAACCTTCGATCCCAAGTTTTGCTTCTGGCAAAGAACTCGACAACCTACTTCTTTACTGCTTTGGGTCCGTATCGCTTTTGCCTTGAACCCCATCCTCCTCTTAGTGTCAACTATTTATAGAAATTGACATCAACTCCTCCGAACGATCCGTAAAGAGAGTACAATGAATCCTAACCTGGCTCTAAGTTTTAAGAGACTCAACGCGAAAGTCTTATAATGGAAACACTCCTAAGGACACTAGAACCTGGAGTGCTCTGATACCAACTGTGATACCCCCGGATCTCCGGATGTGGGTTGGCCAGGCCCACGCCCGGTTACCCGAGGATATCAAATCAATTAGCAATAATCGAACACAGAATACAATTAAAACAAATGAGATAAATAAAATTTGCTGAAATGAAAACTAAAAATGATAATCTAATAATTGAAACCTCAGAATAAATAATTCCATTGATAAATAAACTATTCTGTTACAATTGATCCTCCACGAATATAAATCGTTCTCCAAATTATACAACTCGGGAATCCATCTAGTGGACCCCTAAAATATCCCACTGAAATCAAATGACTGGAAATAAAACCAAAGCCTAAAACATGAAACAAAGTCCTACGGCATCGGTGGAGTGAAATGACTGTATCTGCTCAGCACGATCCAGCTCTAAGACTGGAACTAACGAACACCTATAAAAATAAGAGTGGGTCAGGCCCACATGCAAATTCTTCTCTAACTACAATCCAAACAGTGACCCGATACGCAGATACACCCTAGATATCTCAACAATAGCTATCTAGTCCATACATATATATATATATATATATATATATATATATATATATATATCCACACTAAGGGACATTCACTAGACTACAGTAGGGGTCTCAACCTGAATAAAAGGTAACATGCGAAAATGCACCCAAATGTGGGCATGAGTACCTAGACCTAATAGGGTACACCTCAACCTACTATAGCCAGCTACGCATCCACTGCATATACGCACCCTAACCAACGAGTTTGAGACTCAAGCTCATCTCGTGGTACTATAAACATATATATAAAGTTCGTCCAAAACCAGGGTATGTAGTTCAAATATTTATTAAACTGACATAAAATAAACCAATTAGTTAGTCACTCAACTTATTCAGTTGATATGACTTAACTACCATCCATTAATCCAGGAAGTCATCCAACTTAGTTGCAGTTGATCTGACTTAGTCATAATTAGGATTCAATATCTTTCAATCCATTCCATTAATCCATTAGGTTAGGTTTATGCATTTTGAGTTAAATCATCCCCAGTATGTCACCGTCCCATACCAGTGCATACAATCCTCCATATCCATGTAAATTACAAAACATAAATAATAGGCTAGTAATTTACAGTCTAAAACCAGTATCCGAATCATTGCAGAAATATGTTTAAAATTTCAGCAATTTATATCCGAGCACTTAACCATATAGTTGTAAGAAATGTTTTAATAAATCAACAACTAACATCCATAGCATGCATAGATCCAATTTAATATATCAATGACTTTATCATGCATTTAAATAAATTCTATAATCATATTATAGTCCGATACATTGCTAAAATAACTGCAGAAGATTGATCAATGCTTTAGCAATTTAAAACATAGCATTAATCCATATAGTTGCATCAAGGATTTAATACTTCAACAATTAGCCTCCAAAGCATGTATAGATCAACTTCAATACATCAATGACCCTATAATGCATTTAGACCATTTTTCCAAACATAATAGATCTCACTGGAAAATCCAAAAATAAGCTTAAGCATTGAAATCATCATCCATCCATTAACCGTATACAATGTGCATAAAATTTATAAGGTTTGTTCCGTTAATTTAAAATTAAAATTTAATCAATTTAGGGTCTTCATAACACCCAAAATTCATTACTTAGTCCATCTGTAAAGTTCCAGATCCACTCAAACAGTCTCCATGCTCCAACAGTGTTAAACAATACGTAGAAAAACTAAAAAAAAATTACCAGAACGCAAAATTGAAGATGGAGCCTGCTCCAAATTTTGGGAGCAGGCTCTTTCAGCCTAGAGCTGGATCTAGGAGTCCTTGGAGGCGGCTCTACTTGTGTGGGAGATGGCTCCCACATCCATGGAGCCGGCTCTCACCTCCTTTGAGAGCCTTCGTCCCCGTTCTACTCCGTTTCAGTCCGTCTGCTCCCTCTCTGATCAATTCCTACCACTCTGTTGGGTTCTAAAACTAATCTTAGGAGTCTTAATTGAGTCTAGAAGCATCCCCAAGGTTGTTTCCAATAACTGGGACCAATTACAGAGGTCAGATTTGGCCATTAAACTAGCATGTTTATAGTACGAAACTTAAGCTAACTTGCAACATCCATTCCATTCCAACTCCTCTGTTCCTCTTCACCCCTGAACCTAAAGATCTTATATCATCATAGTAACATCCCAATGATTTATTTATAGAGGTTAAAGGCAATTTCAGAGACTAAAATTGCTTAACACCATAACATGCTTAAAATAGAAAACTGATCAAGATTTGAAACAAGCTTGCACGCATTATACCAGAATCAAATTTAACACGTAAAAATCATCAATATATTATATAGCAAGCATGTAAGTTCTGATTTAATGATTAATTAAACCCTAGAGATTATCTAGGTGCACAGAACACAAGCCAGAGGGAAGGAGGAAGAGAAGAACTTGCCTATGATTTCAGTAATGAAATCTCGGCATCGTCTCTAAGTTTTCGGAAACTGCTAACTTCCTTCAAGCCTCCTATGGGTTTGACTTAATCCACCACAACCCTCCCTTGATCCTCTCTATTCTTCCCCTTGGTAGCTCTTATGATTTCCTTTGTTCTCTTAACTCTCTCTTTGTTCTGTTTTATTTCCACTGTACCGTGAATAAGGTTCTCCCAACCCTCAGTAAAAACTCATATATACGTAACTCATACACTTATATATATAGGCACTTAGAAAACCCTAATTAAACTAGAGCTAAGACAGAACCCTAATCAAACTAGAGTCGGCCCATAAAATCCTAATCATATACATATATAACAGATACCTATATGACGTCCCAATAAAACCCTAATCTTAAATAAATAAATGAAAACAAATAATTAAATTAAAGTAATAAATCAAAGAATTAAAATTACATCATTTAAATCAACTTACCAAATAAACCAATTCAATTAAATCAAATAACCAATTAAATTACACAATTAAATCAAATAATAAAATAAAACAATTAAACACCCAAGCAACTAGTCACATAAAAATGAAATAAAAATAATTAAAATTTCAATTTTATCCTTTTTAAAAATAGGGGTATTACAGATCGCATGCGCACTGCTCAGAGTAGGTAGAAGAGTTATGCGAATTGTCACACTCATGCTTTGGAGTTTCAGGTTGGGGATTAGGTTCTGCTCAAAGTGTCTCCTATGAAAGGAGTAATGCGCTTTGGGAAGAAATAGAAGTTGTCACTGCGGTTTGTCGGTCTATTCATGATTACGGATCGAGTTAGTGCTGTAGCATATCGGTTGGCACTTTCGGATAATTTGGATCGCGTACACACTATGTTCCATGTTTCCATGTTGCGAAAATTTCTACGAGATGAGGATTGGTATCAACATATCGATGTTGGGAAGATTGAGTTGCAGCCGGATGCGACATATTTGGAGCCACCGTGTCGTATTGTCGACCGTCGGGATCAAATCCTTCGTAATAAGGTTATCCCTTTGGTGCGTGCTCAGTGGAGTCATCACAATGAGGCTAAGTCTACATGGGAACGGGAGGATGTCATTCGCTCATAGTTTCCTGAAATGTCGGAAGCAGGTAAGAGCGAACTCCGAGGACGAAATTCCTTTTGTTAGGGGGGAAGAATGTAATACCCCAAATTTTAAAAGGATAGTCCTGCTATTTTAATTAATTGTTTAAGGGCATTTTTAATGATTTAATGGTTTATTTGCTTGTTGATTTGAATTAATTGTGAATTATGCTATTTAAATGAATTATTTAATTTAATTGTTTATTTAAATGAATTATTTAATTTAATTGGTTATTTAATTGTAGTTTTTTTTTTCTTTAATTGACTTAATTGTATGATTATTATTTTCGTTCATTTAAGTAACTGTTTAATTATGTAACTGCATTAGTTGGATTACATTAGGGTTTTGTTTTTATTTATGAAATCACGGGATTTAGTTTAGCCGACTTAGGATGAGTGGGGAATTATAATTAGGTTTTCATTGAGGCCTATATATATAAAAGTTAGGGGGCTGCAAGGGTTTAGAACCCTTTTCCTGTAATTGTGGAGGCAGAGAGAAAGAACAGAAAGGTTCGAGAGAGGAAGACTAAGGTTTGGCTTAGACTAAGACTGAACCAAGGAGGGGAAATTGTCTTGCTCGTGGGTTGAACCAGGAGCAACAGTGGTCGGTGAAAGCAGTAAGGTCGCCGGAATTATTAAAGACGATGGTTTAAGGTTTCAAAACTGAAACCGAAAGCAAGTCTCTATTCTAACTATTCCCCCTAAACCTGTGTTCTGTGCATGCCTAGGTAGACTCCAGGGGTATAATTAATGCTAAAACAAATCTTTTATGCATGTTTAAACTATATTTAAACTCGTTGAATTAAACTGGTTTGCAAATTCTTAAAGTTCTATTAACTGGTTTTTGCTGTCTTTGAGTTTATGCTTTGTTTAATTGAGATTGTTGATGCATATTGATGTCTTATAATTAATTTGGGACATTGAATGAACACTAGAACAAGTATGTAAAACATTACAGAGGCCCTAAGTATAGTCGAAGGTGAGGAAGACGAAGCAGAAACACATAACGGCTTCGGGGAATGAGAGAGTAGGCTCCCAAAAGGAGGGAGCCAGCTCCCTCATTGATGGAGCCGGCTCCAAGGAGTATAGAGCCTGCTCCCAACTCCTTAGATCAGGCTCCCAAGTTAATGGAGCAGGCTCTCAACTTATGAGAGCCAGCTCTCGCCCGAAACGCACAGTTTTGGTCTTTTTAGGGGCTGTTTGGGTTGTCCAGAGTATTTTTAATCCATTTCAATTACACTGAAGGATGTACTTAATTGTGATGGACCTATGAAAATATTAGGAAGCATTATCACATTAGTGTATTAAAGAATGAAACAACATGAAGATAAAGAAAAGCCTACATATTGAGCACTGTTTTGTTACGTTGTTTGCTTACTGAAACTTACCAAATCTTTCGCATATGATTTAATAATATTTAATCATATTTCAACAATGTTATAAGGGTGATGGAATATCAACAATTAACTAGGCTTGGTTTGGATTAAATTGATATTTAATTTATTAAAAATTGTATCAATTTCTGGACTGTTTGGAGGATTTAATTGCTTACTACAATGCTACCATTTTGTGTATGTTTGATTAAACAGTATTAATCATGTTCAAGCACTAAAATAAGCATAATTGATTAACTGAAACTGTAGCATGCTTATATGGAGTTAATTGATGATTTAACGGTTTAGATTGCATCAATTATTGGATTTATGGATTGTTATGAAATTTACGTTTAAGAATTTCACTATAATGTGTTCAGTAACGATTCTAATTATTATTATATTGTTCTGGATTATAATTGGTGAACTGCTTGTACTGTTTTGTCAATTGTTGGATTGGTTGTGTTTGTATGCACTGGTATGAGATAGTGACATATTAGGGACGGATTAGTTCAAAACACTAAGTCCTACCTATTTTGGAATAAGTTGGATTAACTATAAAAGTTAAATCCTACTTATATGTATGTATATGCACCGGTATGGGACGGTGGCATATTAGGGATGGCTTAGTTCAAAACACTAAGACCTACCTATTCTGGAGATAGATTAGTTTAAAACACTAAGTCCTACCTATTATGATGTAAGGTGGATTAACTATAAAAGTTAAGTTCTACTTATATATATGACAGGTCAATAAACATTTGAATGTCATACCTTGAACGGATTATATATATATATATATATATATATATATATATATATATATCTTTATGGTGCCGTGATATGAGCTTGAATCTCAGGATCATGGTTAGGGTGCGTATATCGCCTAGGATGGATAATTGGACATAGTTGTTGTTCCCTGGTAGGTCTAAGTATACATGACCACGTTACGTGCGATTTGCATGTTACATTCTATTCAGGTTGAGACTACACTATAGTCTAGTGAACGTCCTATAGTGTGTACTTATATGTATATGGACTACTTTAGTTATTGTTGAGCTATCTAGGATGTATCTGTGTATCGAGTTTCTGTATGGATTGTAGTAGGATAGGACTTGCATGTGAGCCTAACCCACTCCCTTATTTTTTCAGGTGTTCGTCACTTCCAGGGTTAGAGGTTGATCGTGTAAAGCATATACAGTCACTCACTCCTCCGACTACGTGGGATTGCTTTCTATGTTTCGCTTTAGATTTTATTACAGTTGTTTCCTTTTCAGTGTGGGATTTGGATAGGGGTCTACTAGATGGATTCCCTAGTTGTGCAGATATTGGAAAGTTTAGAATTTATATTAATTTATAAATTCTGAAGATTTTATAATTAGAATTCTTTTCAGCTTATTATTTTATTCTTATTTCATTTTAGTATTTTGTACTTATTTACATATTAATTGTCTGGTATCCCTCGAATTTGTGCTCGGACTTGATCACCCGTGGCTCTAGAATCGAGGGGTATCACACACATTATCAATTGGATGACTTAATCTAACTCTAGAACTGCTAGATTTGGGAATATCTAGAGATGGTGCAGGAACTCCCATAGGTTCATTAGTGGTAACCTCTAATTCCTTATCCTCATCTTCTTCACCCTCTTCATTTTCTCCACTTTATCCTCAACTCTTTCTTCTTCTTGAATTGCAGGTTATTTCCTTTCTCTTATAATTTCAAAATTAGTTTCTTTTTCATCAAGTTAAGAAGAGGTAATTTTAGATTTTGTATCATCAAAAACCATATTTATAGACTCCATGACCACTTTGGTTCTAAGATTAAAAACCCTATAAGCCTGACTGGTTTGTGAATAACCCAAAATAACACCTTCATCACTTCTAGAGTCAAATTTTCCTAAGTGTTCCCTATCTCTAAGGATATAACATTTACCTCCAAAGACTCTAAAGTATTTAACGGTGGGCTTTCTATCATACCACAATTCATATGAAGTCTTGTTAGTTCCAGGCCCAAGATAAACTCTATTTAGGATATGACAAGCAGTACGTACCGATTTAGCCCAAAAGTGACTTGCAATCTTATTCTCCTAAAGCATAGTACGAATCATTCCTGTGATTGTCCTATGTTTCATTTCCACTATACCATTCTGTTGTGGTATTTTGGGTGCTGAAAATTCATGCTTAATGCCATTGTTATCACAATATTCAATAAACTCCTTAGGTTCAAACTTACCTCCATTGTCGCTCCTAATCTGATTAATTCGATATCCCTTCTCATTTTAAATAAGTTGGCAAATAGACCTGAAATTCACAAAAGTATAAGATTTTTCTCTCAAATATGCAACAAAAGTAAATCTAGAAAAATCATCAACCATAACAAACATATATCTTTTTCCACCAATGCTATCAGGTGTTATGCGACCCATCAAATCCATATGAATCAATTCTAAAGGTCGAGAAGTGACTTTATAAATAAGTCTCTTATGTGACACTCTAGTTTGTTTTTCTAATTGACATAGACTACATATTTCATTCTTAGACATCTTCAATTTAGGCAAACCTCAAACAAGATCATTGTTAAACAAATTTACTAAATCATTAAAATTCAAATGTCCAAGTCTTTTATGCCATAAAATAGGCTCATCAGTAACTGCAAAAAAACACATTAGTGAAGAATCTAAAAACACAACATAGCAATTATCGGAAGTTCTAGTTCCTTTCAAGATGCATTCACCTTTTTCATTAGTTACAAAACACCTTGTTGAGTAAAACTGACTTAAAACTCCTCATCACAGATTTGACTAATACTCAACAAATTAGCAACTAAACCTTTAACATATAGAACATTTTTTAACTCCCCAATTCCTGGAAATTTGATCTTACCTTTACCACTTACAGAAGAAACTTTACCATCACTAAAAGTAACAGTACCAACTGAACATTCCTTAAAAGTGGTAAACAATGTTCTATCCCCTGTCATATGCCTAGAGCAACCACTATCAAAATACCAACCACATGGACCAAGTGCTCTAAGTGTAGTGTGCATGGCAAGACACTTAAAATTCTCTTTCTTTACCCGAACAATTTTAGATTCATTATGCAATAATTTCCCTATTTTTCTAGGTAAAGTGTCATAAGGCTTAACAGTCCTAATCCTCTTCTTTCTCAAATTTGAACTCTCTAGATTTTTCAAATTCTTTCCTAGTTCAAATTTTTTTTTTTTTCTGACACTTATACTTGATATGCCCCTTTTCACTACAAAAATGACATGTTGAAATAAGTTCAGGAGAATTAGAAATAACACAAGGCGTGGTTTCAACTTTCACAAAAATATCTTTTGATTTTTGAAAACACAAATCCTTTGAAGTTGAAGTCAATTCTTTGTTACTACAAGTATTCTCAACTACTCCTTTCAACTTATCAATTTTGCAAGTGTCAATATCAACTTTCTGAACAAACTATTTTGATTTAATAAATTCACTACTCAAATTATCAATTTTCAATTCCAATGATTTATTAAACAAATTTACCTTCTTAAGTTCCTTCTCTAAAAAATCAATCTTATGAAGAAGATTCAAATTTTTATAGCCAATTCTTCCAAATTTTTATTAGAGACAAAAACTTCTAACTTATAAATATCTCTATCAAATTCCGCAAGATTCAATTTCTCTAACAAATTTTTAAAATCCTTTTTGAATTTAAACCACTCAATTTGTGTGTTTGTGACAGAATCAAAAACAGGAGGTAAAGGCAACATATCAATAGATAAATTTTCAGTCATGATGCAAAGATCAACAATAAATCAAGAAATATGATCTACTCTATATAACGAGTAACCCGCTCTGATACCAAATTGTGAAACAAGAGTTACGCAGGGTGCGGAAACTGTTAGTTGATTTTGATTATGATTAACTCCTTTAATGACCTAGATCTGATTATTAGGTCAACTTGCTCAATTTATGATTGATTAAATTATACGATCAATTTAAACATCCACAATCACAAATATATGAAAAGTAAAGCAAGTTAGAGTTAGAGAGATTGCACCAGAATTTTTAGCAAGGAAACACCAGTTGATAAAATACGTCAACTGTTTTCATGGGAAAAATCTCGTGGACTGTGCAGTCCAAAGTAAACCAATCCACTATGTTTGAAACAAAGTATACCGAACTTTGACTCTTACTCACACCTTATCATTCTACACCACACCAACTGACATCAGGCTTACACTTGATATTTGTAGAAGAGTAGCAGGTAGATCAGGCAGCACTTCATAAATGCTCCAACCCTTCCAAAGTGTGACTGCGTTTACTTCCGTTCTTCAAGATCTGAAATCAATTGTAGAAGAATTAAATCCTGCTGATCATCTGGAATACCTGAATCTTCAATACAACTCCAATTCCGATGAGATAGAGAACAACACAACTAAATCACTCATGAATATATACGTATGCTCTCAAAAATAAATTCAGAACAATTAGGTTTGATTTTCTGAATTTTCTCTCTCTAAAAGGCTTTCTCAAAATATAGAATTGATTTTTCCTAAAGTCGTTCCTAAACAAATGTATATGACATGGTTTATATAGAGTTTTGAAAGTCCTAATCCCTCAGAAAATATGATAAATTTTGTGCATAGGACTTGGAAAGAAGCTGGGATCAAAAAGGAAACCTCAGAAGATGGAAACTTGGAAACCTGATGCATCCAGGGCTTCTTGAACCGGCTCAGCCATCTTGAACCAGTTCAAGATGGCCAGTAAGAAATCCCACAGATTCTTGAACCGGTTCAAGATGGCCAGTCTTGAAATTTAGGCAATTTAACTTGTTCCGAACCTTTCAAAACCCTTCCTAAATGTTCTCACTACCTCTCAATCTTCTTAGAGCATTATTCTCATTATCTCGGAGTGTAGTATATCGTGAACACTTGACCGTCTTCAAATCCGCATTCAATCTTGAATCTTTAAAATTTTGAATCGAAAAATTACAACTCGATCGGACTTGTTTTGACAACGAAATTAGCTATTTACAAAATATATATCTCACAATGAAGATAAAGCTATTATTTTATTGACATCGGTACGCTCTACTCATCAGCATTTGTTCAATACATTGCTTTATAGGAGAGATATCGTGACATTAGAGTAGGTGAAAAGTGCTTTATTCTCGAGTGAGAAGATGAATGGGGAAAGTGACGAAAGTACCCAGGATGAGCAGTCACAAGCGCTTATTGCAGGAGAAAGGAAGAAGTTTGAAAGACGACAAGAATGACAAAATAACTGGAAAGGTGGAGTTTCAAGGAACTGAAAGCCAAATAAGGAGCCATAAGAAGCCAGCATGTTACTTCTGTGGAGAAAAGGGACACTTTATGTGATACCCCTCGATTCTTAAGCCACGGGTGATCAAGTCCTGGCACAAAATATAAGGGATATCAAACAATTAATGTTTAAACAAACATTTGAATACAAAAAGAATAATAAATAAATAATAAACTGAAGGGGACTAAATAATATATCCTCATCTAAAAATCCTCAAATAAATAATATTTAATTAATCCCATAATAAAATTGTCCAATCTTCAGATACCAGTAATTATTTAAACTACAACTCGGGAATCCATACTATGGACCCCTAATAATATCCTAATTGAAATAACTAAACTGAAATAAATCCAATAACTAAAACATGAAGAAGAGTCCTACATAGAGTCGGAAGAGTGAATGACTGTCTCTACTCGGCACGAACAATCTCTAAAACTGGAACTGACGAACACCTGAAAAATAATGGTGGGTCAGACCCACAAACAAGTTCTAATCCATTATATCCCGAACAGAGACCCAATACACGTACACATCCTAATTAATGCAACAATAACTAAATAGTCCATATATAGATATATACACACTAAAGGAACCTCAATTGACTATAGAGTTGCCTCAACCTGAATAGTAAGCAATATGCAAAACGCACATATAGTAGGCATGAGTACCTAGACCTACCAGAGCACACAACTACACTATATCTAACTACACATCCCTGGCAATATACCCACCCTAACCACTGATCCTGAGACTCAAGTTCATATCATGGTGAATAATTATATATATAAAATCTGTCCTATCTATCCATCAAAGTAAACTATCTAAATATTATTTTAAAAATATGTCATCCAACTGTTCCGTTGACTTGACAGGTATAAGTAGGACTTAACTATAAAGTTAATTTCATTCCCTTATAAATATAAATAGGTTGGACTTAACTATTCCGTTAATCCATTCCTAAAGTGTCCCATCCCATAATGGTGCAACCATAATATCAATCATATATGCATTAAATAAATATTTAATAAATTTATTTACATTAAATCATACAATCCAATTCTTAATGAATCTATTTTCAATAAACAATATTTAATATTGATCCATCAATTAAAAATAATAACATTAATTTAATATTCCAGCGTTAATTAGATTCACATACAAATTTATTTAATGCAAAAATCATCTAATCAAACAGAACAAATAAACATATATAGACAATTTAAAGAGTTACTTAAATAATTAATTAAATCCCATTATATCAATGATTTTTCCTTCCTCTCTCGTTCGGCGTGCATGAAGGCAAATACAAATTTTGATTTTATTTACACGAACTGATACTTTTGGAGCCTTCCTAGTTCGGCATGCCTAATCTATGAAGCATCACAACTTTTGACTTTACTCAATGTATACAAACTGATGCAAATCAATATTAACAAATAGCGGCCTTTGACTTTTGTTTTCCCTTCCTCCTTTGGCGTGCCTATGAGTTTTCACATAAACACCAACTAATACATGCAAACTGATACATGCAAATTTCTCTATTTTTTTCTTTCACCATTGTTAATTATTCTGTGAACCAATCTATGTTCTAGAATTGCCACAATAGCAATTAAATATTATATAAACACACCTTGAACATCATAACCACAATATATGCATATATTTATCAAGATATGAAAATTTATTACTAACCCATTATTAAAACACACAAACTGAAATTTCCAAATCAATAGATGAAATTAGATCCCATTAATTTATTTAAAGAACATCAAATTAATCTAGCATGCATAAGGTATGAATCAAAGGAAAACAGAAGAATTAAAACTTGCATTTATGGATTTAATAAAAACTCTTCCTCTTTCTCTTCCTTCTTCCTTCTTCTTTCTCTCTCTAAAATATATTACGTGATTTATTTTCTAACTCAATTTTCAACCCTATAGTTATATATTTATAGGCAAATAACATGGCCCTAATCCTTTTCTCAATCCAAATCAACTTAATAGAGAAAATAATAATATTAGAATATTAAAAAAAAAAATTAACTAAAATATGTTACGTATATAATCTATATATATCCTTATTATATAAATATATAAAATATATACATAAGATTATTTACTAATATTAGTGTTACATTAATATTAACTATTAAATTACTTTTCTTATATATATATATATATATATATATATATATATATATATATACACACACATATACAACTATCTATGGGTAACTATCCGTACCCATTTAACCTCCTATCCAAGTAGTTCATGAAACACAATTGGTTGGTCCATTACTACTATCCATATCCAATTCATTTATAAAAATATATATATATATATATATATATATATATATATATAAAATAATAATTTCTAAACAAATGCACATCATCACATACAATTTAATTTAAATAAAGAAATTGAATACACATAATTTTAGCACACAATTTAATTTAAACAAATAATTCAATTAACACATAAACAATTAAATCAATTAAACAAGTAAACAATTAGCCATAAACAATTAAAAATGCAATTAAAACAATTAAATAAATACCGAGATTATCCTTTGAAAATTAAGGTTATTACACTTTATACGGGATTGTCTTAACTTAAAAGATCGATTGTCTAGTACAACTGTTGTGAGTGAGGCAACAAATGAAGAGTATGATGAAGTCCTTTCAATCAGTGATAGAGAGAATGAAGCTATAGAGTGGATACTTGATTTTGCTTGTTTCCATCATGTGTGTCCTCATAAAGATTGGTATTCCTCCTATAAGCCAGTAGTTGAAAAAAAAATTATGGGGAATAATACATTTTGTGAAGTTGTGGGGATCGGAACAATCAACATTAAGACTACAAATGGGTTGATCAAATCTTTAACTAATGTGTATCATGTTCTAAGTGTGAGAAGGAATGTGATTTCTTTGGGTGCCTTGGTGTTGAGAAATTGTCGATTTGAAGCAAAGTATGGGCTAACGAAGGTAAGAAGAGGTAAACGTATCATGCTCATTGGAAGGAAGGTCGGTAATTTATATGTCCTATTGGAGAATATATTGCGGGGTGGAGCTATTGCAAAGTCAAAATGTAAGTCTGTGGTGAAGGCTCAAGAGCGGCCAGTGAAAGGTGAAGTGGTAACAATGACAACAGCACAAACCTTCGTTATAGAAAAGATGAAAGGTTGGTTACAGTTCGATGCTATGAGATTGGTTCCCAATATGAGTACTTGGGTGAGATGTTAAGATCTTGCATCAAACTAGAGAATTTTTCGTCAAGGTGGAGATTTGTTAAAAGTGACGAAAAGTTGATGACAATATATATATATATATATATATATATATATATATATGTTGGGATTTATATGCCCTGGCATAGCAAATTCCTATCTGGATTATAGTGACATATGTTCCTAACGTTTCTGAAATATTTATGCTTTATACAATTGGTGAATTCAATGTATTATGTTTCGATTCATTATAGAATTGATAGTGTCCATTTGATTACAAAAGATATTTATATATATGTATGTGATGGCGATCAATGCATGGTATATAAATAGTAATCATAAATTGTTCATAGTCGATAATTATGGATGAACTCATAATTAATTAAGACTTGAACTGGATCCGCGTTAGGTTGAGATATATTGTGAGAGCCGTCCTATGCAATTGCTCCCTATCACCGTCATGGCATTTGACTCTTAAGCATGAGAAAAGTATAGACTCTTGTATTAATTAATAATTACTTTGATTTGTTCGGCGGATTCTTCGGGATTCTTAAACCGACACTTTGGGTAGTTATGTAATTAATAGTTAGAGGGTTATATTTTTTCAATATTTGCATCATTGCTACTTGTATTTATTTTGTATTGATTATGGTTGATCACAAAGTAAATTCGAAGGCCTTCGTGTGTTTTTAGACAAAATGATTTATTATATATTTATTTATTTAAATTATTATTTTTGTCAAACAAATGTTTTATAGTGATCGAGCCAGAAATAATCAAAGGTATCAAAATAAATATATTAATTAAGTAGTCGGATTGATGGCTTTATTTATCCGATAACTAATTATGCATAGAGGGGTCAAAGTGCCATATTGACTTAGAGGTTATTTATTATTTAATTGGAGTTCAATTAATTTCTTTTACTGGAGTAGAAATTAATTTATGAATTAATTGAATTGGGTCCATGGACCGGGCCAATTATTAATTCATTATAACCAATAAAATAATAGGCCCAATGGATTCTCACTCATAGCTCAACTTGATATTGGAATCATATTAGATTTAAGACATGTGAATTAGAAATTGAGAAGGTTTTGTTGTTTCCTTTCCTTTATCTTTTTGTTGCCTATAAATATACATGGTCTATGTATATTTTTGGGTGTGATTTTTGGAAGAAGGAAAAATGAATATATTTTCTCTTTCTAGAAAATTAGGGTTTATGTTCTCATCTAACGGAGGCTCCCACAAGCCTAGTTTTCCAAGGTCATTCATGGAGGCTTATGAATGATTCCTAAAGGCAAAATAATTACCAAGAAGATGGAGATCCAAGGAGAAGGCATCTTGCTAAGGGATCTACAATAAGTGAGAACATTCACTTTAGAGGAAAGTTTTAAAGGTTTACTCAGACCTTTGATGTAAGTATATAATCCATTAATTGAATGATACATCATATTTTTATTTTTGCATAAAACTTGTCTCTATGTGATGAATCAAGATCTATGAATCAAAATCCCTCAAAAAATTTTTAAAACTAGCACGTTTCCCAACAGTGGTATAAGAGCATGGTTTGATTCATTACTAGAGATCATGTTTTTATGAAATTCATCATCATGGATCCAAATTATATATATATATATTGATGTATGATTTAATATATTGATACATGATGATGTATGTATAATTATGAATGGATGATGATGTGTATTTGGGCCATGGATGAAACTTATAGTTTTATTGAATGTAATTTTATCTTTGGATGAATGCAATTAAGGCTTTGATTAAGCCGTTTGAAAGTTCAATGATGTAATTTAATTTTTTTCATTGTATTTCAAATTGTAAATATTTTTAAAGCAATGTAATCTTCACCAAAGGATGCTATGAAGCTTTAAGAAGGTCCAAGAGGGTTAAATTAGGCTTCAGGAATTTTCTGGAATTTTTCAGAATTTTTCTGGAATTTTTTGAGGCTTAATTTAATTTTCTGGGATTTTTTATTAATTTTTTAAAATTTATCGACGATTTTCCGGCGACCGGAGTAATGCCGGCGGCGAGGGACATTGCCGGAAGGTGGACGGATGATCCGGTATGGCTCAGTGCATATGCACACGCACCAGCAGCCTTCAGATCAAAGATCAAAAGCGAAAAAGATCCCATGTAGCGCATTCCATGGTGCGCTATATGAGCACCCAATGGGAATGCGCGTGAGATGCACGCGCCGAGTGATGCGGCGCAAGTACAAGACAGGCGCCTGGAATCACGCGCTGCAGCATCTACAAAGCGTGTGCAGGCACGTCTCACGCGCTGACGCGCACACCTAGTGCGTACAGGCGCGTTCCACGCGTCGCAGGTGCGTGCCAGTGCGTGGGGGCGTGTGGAGGCCCATGCAGTGTCCTGCTGCTTGCCCTAGGCACGTGTAAACGCGTGTGGGGTCCTCCGGGCGCGTTCCAATCGGCGTTTTGCTTCTCCAAACGAGTACCAGCTCCCTGCAGGTGTTCACAAGCTAATAGAAGACCCTCGTGCAGTTCTTAGAGCAGTTAAATGTTAAAAGCTAAATCCATTAGCCATTTAATTTGCTTTATCTGTCATTTATTGTTGTATGTAATGCATGAAATAATTAATTGTTAATTATTATTATTCATGCATTGGATCCATGATATTTAATTAAATGACTTGATTTATATTAATTAAATTATGAAAATTAATCGGATTTGATTACTAATTAATTTGAGAGCACTTATTGGGAAATGAAAATTTATTTTTATAAATTATTTTTAAAGTGTGCTTCAAATTAAATATTAGTGAATCGTTTAAAGTCCAAATATTTTTTAAATTTAATTGGATTAAAATCAAGACGTTTTGCATGCATTATATCATGTAAATGAATAAAATGAAAACCCTAATGATGTATGATTAAAAATTGAGTGGGAGCAGGGATTTTTATACATTGCCCCATGGCCTTCATTATTAAAACCATTGTAATTAAATCTTCAAAAATAAGGCCCCATGCATGATTTGAAGAGTCTTAATATTACAAGAATGGTTGTCTCATGAAAATTAAAATACTAAATGTTCATTGTAATTAGATCTTTAAAAATAAGGCCCTATGCATGATTTAAAGAGTCTAGATTATAATGGCAAAATATTTAATGTTTTATTTTTCATCAGAGCATTATTAACGTTACACATTTAATCTAAAATCAATAGTGTTAGCTCCCCAACGGAGTGGTTTACATTAGTTGATTTTAGAAAGGATAAACATAAATCGGGAATCATTTCATATGATAGACAAGGCATTGTCTTAAGAGATATGGAAATGATGGGATTTGCCCGCCAATAGCAATAATGAACTTCGCCAACCGAATAAGTTGTTGGCGTATTAGTTATCCGATTTTTCATGCAGTGGTTAAGGGACCCACATACTATTTTAATGGAAGTGCTCGCCTAATAGTAAATGAATCTCAACAATAGTAATAATGAACTCCTCCAACAGGATAAGTTATTGACATATTGATTGGTTGATTTATTATGCTACAGAGTTGAGGGACCCGCATTAATTAAAAGGGATTGTTCACCAATAATGATAATGATCTCTTGTTTGATTGAGATTTATTATATTATGTGGTTAATAAACTCATTTTAATTTTAAATATGCATGACAGTATTAATAATTCACCTTGCATATTGTATGAATGCATTTATATTCAGATTAATTATGTGTAATCCAGTTTATCTGCTTGCTTACATATTCAATATAACTGGACCTTATTAATATTGACTGGGAAAGGAACTTAGATATATTATTCACAACGTAAGGGTACAAAATCTATTTAATACTCCTATACCTAATTCATTTACTTTAAGATACTTAATGAGATGTTTTAGTGAGATTAGATAGGGCGTATGCCTACGTACTATGTCAGACTTGAACACCATCAAGATAGCCTAAGGAACTTCAGTATGAGATCGTATTTTGAAAATGATTGTTTATTATTTAAAAATTAGTTGGAGATCAATAGGGCTGACTTGGGTGGTAAGTTTCAAGTTGACATGATTATTGTCTTGTTACCAAATTCGTTCGACTCTTTTAAAATGAACTAAATAAGGAATCAGTTTGAGTTCACACTCGCTGATATTCTTATAGAATTGGTAACAGATGAAGGGATAATCAAAAGCATAGGCATTCCTATTAATCTAACCTAGTCTATACCATCTTCTTCTAGGCCCAAGTGGAAGGGCAAAGTAAAAAAAAAAAAAAAGGATGATAATAGGACTAGGCTAGCACAAAACATGGGTATTCAAAAAGGTTAAAGGAAATAAGGCAGTGTATGTTGAGGGCGAAGAAAACTGTTTCTTTTGTTGCTAACTAAAACACTAAAGGACGAACTGTCTAAGCAATGACGTGGCATAGGAAAATATATATTTAATCATTGAGCCATGTTATGTGGTTGTGTCTATTAATTCCTGATGGATAGATTCTGGAGCCACTAAACATGTTTGCAATTCATTGTAAGGATTTCAGGAATCCAGAAGCCTTAATGATATGGATATATATTTATCTTTTGTCCTGATGCCAAGATTGTAGTTAAGTCAGTGGGAGTATTACATCTGAAATTAGAGAGTATGAGGATATTAGTATTAGAGAAGTATCTTTATGCACAGAAGTTAGATGCAATCTAATTTTTGTTTCACTTGTGGTTTATAAAAACTGTGTTGTTATTTTGTAAAACTGATTTTATAAAATTGAATAGATATACTATTGCTTCTGCTGCATTGAAAGATGGTTAATATACTATAATCACAAACTCTTAAGATTTGCAGGATGTAGAAACTAATGTTGCATCTTCTAGATTGAATGTTAAAAGAAAAATTGTTATTCCCGACTCATTGTATTTTTAGTGTCTATTTTTGGGTTGTAATCAGTCAAAATGAGATTCAAAGATTGGTCAAAGAAGGTTAATTACCTAGTGAGGTAGAAGAGCCTAAACCAATCTTGTGAACACTGTTTTGAAGGATAGATAACTCTAAGGGCTTAATCAGCAAGATGAAATAAATATAAAGGACAATTGGAGTCGGTACACACAGACACGTGTAGTCTTATGAACATCCAAGCAAGTTTACTCACGTTTTGGATAAATTTATCTGATGCGACACGAGTCTTAAACTTTTGGTACATTCTGAAAGGGTCAAGACTGATGTGGAGCACAGATTAGGTAAACTTATCAAGACACTTCGATCTGATCGAGGATATGAGTATTTCTTGGGATAGTGCAAAGACTACATGGTCAATGAGGATATGATGTACCAGGTTTTCCGCAATTGACGCTAAATGGATTTAGGTGTCAAAAAGGAATAATAGAATTCCGCTTAACATGGTTAGATCTATACATTATCTCTTTCATTTTAGAGTTTAGCTTTGACAATATCAATGCACATTATGAATTGCATTCCATCTTAGTCTGTCTCAAGGATACCGTTGAGCTGTGTTTTTGACTAAATCTTAGTTTGAATCATATGCACATATGGGGTAGTCTTGCACATGAGTGCTTGATATTGACAAGTAAGTTGGAAACAGATCATACGCATGACAAATTTGATAGCTACTCTAAAAAGCACTAGGATGGATTATTTTATGATCTCAATGATAAAAGTTAATTGTATACACTCACTGTTTATCTATAGGAGGATCATATTATGAATCATATACCTATTAGTATAATGTTAGAGAATATGGTATGAATACCAGATGTACCACATATGAACACACTTATTATAATAGAGATTGAGAATAATATATGAATTCCCTATTGATGCGTTAGCATCATCTAGTACACAGATTCTTGCATCAGTACATTGATGTAGTGGGAGGATTATCATCCAATCCGACAGAATCATGTTTTTAGGTGAGACTGTTATGGACATCCCTGTTAAACATGAGTTGGACCCAGTAAGCTACACGGAAGCGTGAACCGATATGGATACAGATCGTTTTGGCAAGTTACTATGAAATCAGAGTTGGAATCTATGTATTCTAATAAATTCTGGGATCTTATAGAACTTTTTAGTAGGGTGATTCCTATGGAAGGCAAGTTAATCTACAAAAAGATATCAGAAGATTTCTTAGTGAATAAATTATAAGTGTACAATGGAATGTCATTATTTTTCTGATTCTATATATATATTGATGACATCCTACTCATTTAGAATGATGTGGAAGTTTTGTCATCAATAAAGAGGTAGTTGTTCAATTACTTTTAAATGAAGGATTTTCAAGATAAAAGCTATATTCCTAGAATCAAGCTTTTGCAAGATCAGGTTAAAAGGAAAATAGGCTTATCTTAATAATCCTACATTGATAAAGTTTTGACCAGGTTTGGTATGCATAACTCAAAGTATGACTTCTTGTTTGATTGACATGGATTGTTCTCTCCAGTAGGTAGTTTTACAAGACTGACAGAAGAGATTGAGCAAATGAGACTGGAACTATATGCTTTGGCATATAGGAGTCTCATATATGCTATGGTATATACCAAACAGGACATCCGCTATATAGTAGGGATAGTCAGTAGATATCAGTCCAATCCTGGACTTGATCACTGGTCTATTGTGAAAAATATCATTAAGTACCTAAGGAGAACCAATGATATCATACTCATTTATGGATGTGATGGTATGGTCCTAGTCAGGTATGCTAGTTCTGATTTTCAATCAGAAGTAGATACTATGAGGTTCATGACTTAGTGTATGTTCACTCAATGGAAGGGAAATCAGTTAGTAGATTGTTAAGTAGATTTCAACTGCTGACTTAAACCTGCAGGTGGAGTACATTGCAGCTTTAAAGGCGGCAAAGGAAGCCTTTGGGTTTGATTTCACTGATTTAGAGGTTGTGGAGCATACTAGCCTGCCTACCGAGTTATATTGCGATAATAGTGCAGAAGTAGTCCAAACAAATGACCCAAGGTTCCATAGAGGAACAAGGTACACTAAGAGGAAAGTATCATGTCCTACATGATATTGTTCGACAAGAAAATATGCTCATGGCTAGATCATTGCATTGGAACACAACTTTGTTGATCCATTAACAAAGGTGTTATCGATCAATAGTTTTGATCATCACCTGGATAACATTGGAGTTAGATGCAATTTGAATTAGCTATGAGGGCAAGTGGGAGCTTTTGGGATTTATATGCCCTGGCATAGCAAATTCCTATCTGGATTATAGTGACATATGTTCCTAACGTTTCTGAAATATTTATGCTTTATACAATTGGTGAATTCAATGTATTATGTTTCGATTCATTATAGAATTGATAGTGTCCATTTGATTACAAGAGATATTTATATATATGTATGTGATGGCGATCAATGCATGATATATTAATAGTAATCATAAATTGTTCATAATCGATAATTATGGATGGACTCATAATTAATTAAAACTTGAACTGGATCCGCGTTAGGTTGAGATAGCCGTCGTATGCAATTGCTCCCTATCACCGTCATGGCATTTGACTCTTAAGCATGAGAAAAGTATAGACTCTTGTATTAATTAATAATTACTTTGATTTGTTTGGCGGATTCTTCGGGATTCTTAGACCGACACTTTGGGTAGTTATGTAATTAATAGTTAGAGGGTTATATTTTTTCAATATTTGCATCATTGCTACTTGTATTTATTTTGTATTGATTATGGTTGATCACAAAGTAAATTCGAAGGCCTTCGTGTGTTTTTAGACAAAATGATTTATTATATATTTATTTATTTAAATTATTATTTTTGTCAAACACATGTTTTATAGTGATCGAGCCAGAAATAATCAATGGTATCAAAATAAATATATTAATTAAGTAGTCGGATTGATGGCTTTATTTATCCGATAACTAATTATGCATAGAGGGGTCAAAGTGCCATATTGACTTAGAGGTTATTTATTATTTAATTGGAGTTCAATTAATTTCTTTTACTGGAGTAGAAATTAATTTATGAATTAATTGAATTGGGTCCATGGACCGGGCCAATTATTAATTCATTATAACCAATAAAATAATAGGCCCAATGGATTCTCACTCATAACCCAACTTGATATTGGAATCATATTAGATTTGAGACATGTGAATTAGAGATTGAGAAGGATTTGTTGTTTCCTTTTCTTTATCTTTTTGTTGCCTATAAATATACATGGTCTATGTATATTTTTGGGTGTGATTTTTGGAAGAAGGAAAAAGGAATATATTTTCTCTCTCTAGAAAATTAGGATTTATGTTCTCATCTAATGGAGGCTTCCACAAGCTTAGTTTTCTAAGGTCATTCGTGGAGGCTTATGAGTGATTCCTAAAGGCAAAATAATTACCAAGAAGATGGAGATCCAAGAAGAAGGCATCTTGCTAAGGAATCTACAATAAGTGAGAATATTCACTTTAGATGAAAGTTTTAAAGGTTTACTCAGACCTTTGATGTAAGTATTCAATCCATTAATTGAACGATACATCATATTTTTTATTTTTGCATAAAACTTGTCTCTATGTGATGAATCAAGATCTATGAATCAAAA
Organism: Cornus florida; assembly: GCF_030987335.1. Taxonomy (NCBI): domain Eukaryota; kingdom Viridiplantae; phylum Streptophyta; class Magnoliopsida; order Cornales; family Cornaceae; genus Cornus; species Cornus florida. The sequence continues at coordinate 52,029,063 of NW_026775575.1, read as the reverse complement.
TCCCTCAAAAAGTTTTTAAAACTAGCACGTTTCCCAACAATATATATATTAAGAGAGAAGTTTTTAAAGTCTTCTGGAATTGTCTAGAATTATGTGGAAGATTCTAGATATGTGTAGAAAGGTGTAGAATATTGTAGAAGTGTATGGAAGGTTTTAGAATTCTCCAAAATTGTGTGGAATATTATGGAGAGTTCTAGAATGTTGTAAATACTTGTAGATATATATAGAAGTATGAAGAATGTGGGAGAAGATTCTAGAGAATCGATCTCCACCATTTGTGAGATTGCATCTTAGCTATCCGTTAGTGATGTGGATGCCTATAAATAGGAGTGAGTTTCATTTGTAACAAAAAGAGAAAAGAAGAGAAGAGAGAAGAACATGAAAAGAGATATAGAGAGGCTCTTGTCATTATGAGATCTGAATTTTTTTACAAGTTCTCAAAGTATATTTAATTATTTATATTTACTAGTTAAGATGAACTTTTCTTTGAACTAGTTGACTATCTAAAATGTCCCCTTATTGTTTTTAATTTTAGATAAGGTTGAAGGGTTGTTCCATTCTAATATTCAAATTTTGTAATTGAATAGAAAATAGGAATGACGGTGAGTTTGGGAGTACTTAATTTTAAGTGTTTGTATATTGAAATAAGGTAAGGGATTTAAGTCATTCTAAAAGTTAGTGAGTATGAATTTCTTGCGTAAAAATAAAAATTTTAACTAAAATATTGCACTTTTTTTCCCACTAAATGATTTTTTTCTTCCAAATATCCAATAGAAAATTTGAGATTGTTTTGTAGAGCTCTTATTGTTATATTTGCAAAATTCTATAATTTGACAAGCATCTTATTGAGTTTACACTTATATTTCCTCTCTTTTCTTTCATTTTTTTTTTTTAATTGGACACCCTTATTAAACATTAGTGCTTGAAAGTGACCTATCTCTTCATGTTTCAAAGTAAGATTTATATAGAAGAAAAATTCTAAAATATTGCACAACATATATGTGAATAGTTACTTTCACAACTTGGAGAGGAGGCTATTTCTCAAGGGAAGAGTTCTTTATAATTTAAAAAGTTTGAGATATTGAATAAAAAAAATAAAATCAAAGCAATGGTATGATAAATTTCTCAATTTGACTATTTGTGCTCCTTCATGAAAAGGAGTCCTTGATAGACCATTGAAGTTGGAGAATACATTTTATAAAAAAAAAAAAACGCAAGTTAAAAATGAAAGTAAAAAATAAAAAATGAATATTTTAAGTTTGGCATTATGGCAAACTTAATCAATGTCTTGCTGATTTGGACGCTTTACTCAATTACGTTTGTTTTTTATTATGTATTTCGATATTTGTTTGTTTGTTTATTTTTGTTTTTGTTTTTATTTTTATTTTTTAGCAAATAATGAAATTTTTTTTGCAAACATCCAAATGATCCACACTATAAAAATTTTAAAAAATTAAAGGAGATCATATTTTCAGTCCACTTTTATTTTATTTTATTTTTAATGAATGACAAAAAAATCTCTAAACTAATTAATGTTTCATTCTTTATTTTATCATACCATAACTACCCTTTGTACTATAAATCTTCTTTTTTAACCTTATGTACTTATTCGAAAAATGATAATTTAATGTGTCAGTTAACCAACTGTCTAAACAAAACTACCATTTCATTCCTTTTTTTTTTTTTTTTTTTTTTTTTTTTTGTTTACCAATTATTCCTCTATATAATATCTTTTTTGTTGAAAATTATTTTTTCTTACAAAGTAGAGAAAGAAGAGGCTGAAAGTGACCAAATAGGTTAATTGAGAAGAGATAGCTAGACGAATATATATTTCCTTAGTTAAAAGTAGGGGTGTCAATTCATGTTCGTAGGTCGTGTTCGTGTCGTGTCGATATAAGGGTATTATACTAAATAGGTAAACCTAAACCCAACCTATTTAATAATCGTGTCAAAAATCTCAACACTAACTCAACCCGATTATTAAACAGGTAAACGTGTTAACCTGTTTAATGACCTGTTTATTAAAACGAGACATTTAATATTTAATCAAATACTAAATAATAGAAAAAAATTGTCATAATTAACCCAAATATTCAAAAAAAAAAAAAAAAAATCATAATACATAAACAAGGTTTATATTGAAATGACTTAAGTATCTATAGTAATTGGGTTTAAACAGGTAACATATTACATATGTCATAATCACGATTATAACATGTTGAGTTAAATGAGTTATAAACGGGTTACACGGGTTGAACTCTCCAACCTTAACCCGACACGGTTAAGTAAACGAGTTAATCATATCGACTATTTTATGACCCAAACCTGTTTATGCCAAACCCTTTTAACTCGTGTTGAGTTCGTGTTGTATTGTATTGTCGTAATTTGTCACCCCTAGTTAAAAGGATAGTATTTGAAAATATAAAAATTTATTTATAAAATTAAGAATAGAATTGTCTAAATTTATTTATTCCCGAGAAGTGTAGTGCAACAGTAGAGGGCCAGCCGAAAGGCTTGAATCAAAGTCTGAGATTTTTCCTTTCCGGTTTCCTAGTTCATAATTTTGGGCGCCGTGTGGGATCTGTACGAACTCTTATATACAAAATAGTTCTCCACATTCTAGTCGATGTGGGACAAGCTTATATCACCTCTGCTTCTTCAGAAAAAAAATACATCTGCTTCTTCTCCCATCTCATTCTCATCGCCGGACTCTCTGCATCAAAACCATAACCGACCATGACGTCGCAGTTTTCTGATTTCTAGTTTTCAGGCAGAGTCGGTCAGTTCATCCGGCTTTGGAAGTATGTTGTGAAATTGTTGTAAGCCAAACGGATATAAAATTCCTTATATCATGAATGTTTGAAGTACGGGAATTCTGGTTCAAGCATTGGGAGTTGGTTTCAAAGGAGCAGTACCCAAAACAGAAGAAAACCTTTGAAATTTATGCAATTGAGGCCTACAATCTTTTGACTTATGCTGCATGGGTGAGAAATGGGACTTTGTTTTTTGAAATTAATCATGAACCAAGTCGAAAAAAATGAGGAAATAGGATTCACAATGTACAATGTAATTCCACACAATCGTATTTTTCCACTCTAAAGGTGCTTCAACCGAAGATATTTCCAACCTACTGACTGCAGCACCACGTGTTTTGACATGAAGTTTGGAAAATCATTTAATCCCATTATACAATTTCTTCAAGAAGTGGGGTTTTTCTGAGGAAAAAACAATTGCAATTATTAAACGCTTTGCTGGGCATTCTTCGTTGCATGATATTGTCATGAATTTTGAAGCTCTAAGAGAATCAGGTGTGCCCAAATCGAATATGTTGGCTCTCTCGACGCATCAATATAGTTTTTTGAGAACTAGTGCTGATAGGTTTAAGGAGATCGTGGAGGAAGTAAAAAAATATGGGTTTTAACCCTGAAAGTATAAAGTTCGCTTTAGCAGTTAATGCACTGAGCGCAATGACTAAATCAACTTGGGAAAAGAAGGTGGAGGTTTATAAGAAGTGGGATTTCTCGACGCATCAATATAGTTAAATCTTTCAAAGTAACTAGGATATGGGGAAATTGGAACAAAGTGGACCTTTTAAAACTATACATTGGTTTCTCCTCTGTTTAGTCTTGGGTAGTGAATATGCAATCCATTCAGATTCATTAATCTCATTTTTAGTTCGAGGGATTGAAACTTGAAGCTCAACAACATGGTGCATTGAATTCTTGGTTACTTTTGTAGTGGTTAAGGCTTGGTGTGATATGCTGTTGTCTGTTTATCTGGTTTCAATTGTAATGATGCAAACATCTCACTCAATGTTGTACTTTTTTATCCTGCAACTTGTATCTTCCTCTTTTTTATCCAACAACATGGTGCAGTGAGTGTGTTTAGATAATATATAGATTCTTTAGAATTATTTTATAATTTGGTATCAAACATTTAATGTAAACCAGCACCATGTTCCTAACAATTTGTATGTATCTCATCATATGCATGAAATGTGGGAAGAAAAATAATACAACATGTTCCGTACCGGATGTACTTTACTATAAAAAAAAGTTGGGATATTTGCTAAACATTCTAACATTTTTGTAAGGACAGAACATGCCCTATTGTTCCATTGGAGAAGATTCAGGTCCTGGAATGTGAGTGCATAACTTGAGTGGAAGAGGAAATTGAGAAAGAAAGTGGATTGTCCTTTAGTGTTTCTTGCAAACAGCCATTGCGATTTTCTTGTAGCAAAATCTATCAATTTGAGGAAATCTGAGAATCATGTCTTAATTTCAGGAACAAAATGAAGCCTAGTAATTTCTCATGAGAAAATTACATGCTTACAAAACAATTTACTTGCAACGGTAATCTAATGGGAGGTGATAATATTTTAGAATTCACTCTATTCTAGCCATTTTAAATCTATGCATCTCTATTTTCAAAATTGACAATTATAGTTTTCATTAAATTATTCATGTTACATCAAACAATGTACATGCTGGTTGTACATGATGCTTAGATAAAAATTTTGTTTTATTGTATTAATGATGAGATTGAATATGTGATTTTTATTTTGAAAAAAAGAAAAACAATGTCTTTTAAGTAGCTTTTTATCTATTTGAATCAATGTGCTCTAATTACCCTCCGTTCACCAACGATAACATCGGAATCAATTCATGCTTGATTTGTTCATCAATCGATTGATTGTCAAGAAGGGTGTCCAGTAAATGCAAGGTAAGTTTTCTAATCACTTTTTGAGCAATGAAAAACCTTCCTCTCTTATAATGTTGAAAAATTCTCATTTTGTTTTCCCTAACTTTTAAGTCACCTTTTTGAAAGAAAAAAAATAGGGATAATAAAAGAGAACAAAAACCGTAATAAATGATTGGGTTAAGTGCAAATAACCCCCCTTTTACTATCCATATAGTGCAAAATTGTCTTTGTGTAGTGTCACCCTTATACTATTGATTTAGTGCAAATAACCCCTATCTATTATCGATAAAGGGATTGTACTTTTTCTGGAGGTCATGGTCCTGCAAAATTTATGCATGTCTGTTCAAATGATGGTTTGGGAGGATTTTTTGCATTTCACACACACGGTAACTGCATACGTTAAATATGAAAACATTTTAGTCTAAATCATATGCAAATCATAATTTTATTTATTTTCTGATTCTTCTACAATAGCAAGCTTGCGACTCATTTTATTTTTTATTTGATTTAGTACTTTCTAGCACTATAATGAAGTTGAGTTTTAGCACGGACACATAGAGTTTTCAATTTAAAAACAGAGTAAACAAATCGCAACATAACAAAATAGAGGAGAAGTTTCATAGTTGTATACTAAGAGGATACTTTTGTCATCATATTTACTAAAACAAGAAGGTGGAGTGTCGACGTATATTTTTGGAGCGTTAATATCAGTTCCTTTTCTTTTAGCTTCAAATGACTATAAAATAGTAGCAAATATATGTTATTATTAATCTTACATCGGAAATGAGTTATTAATACAACGCTTGCATTTTTAGATCTTTTCACAACTTCATTTCGTTATTCAATTTCTAGAAGTTTTTAGCCAAGTAAAGATTAAAATAAAAAATAAAAAAATCAAGAATTATAGTTTAGTGATGTCTCTTCTTTCTTTTAGTGGTGAAGTTCTAAATTTCTTTGCTCTACTTTCTACACTTCAAAATTCTATGTTATGAATTAATCCTTTTTGTATACACAATGATACAATTAGTTAGGAATTAATCTGCCCAAGATCAAACACAAGTATACAATTACAACAAAGAGAAAATAAGATGGATAGACACACTCAACTACTAACAAAGTTTATACACAGATGAAAAACCACTCACTTCTATTATAGCAAAGAGAATGTTACAGCACTCAACCCGTAATGTTACATTAATAGGCTAATACATAAAAAGAAATCAAAAAATATTTGAAAAGAGATCAAGGTTTTATTAAATTTAAACTTTCAACTCATATAACGTTGCTTAGAGAAAAAGGTGTCAAAATCAATTTGAGCAAATTTCAAAAATGGAGGAGGCATAGTGTAAAAAACCCAAAAAATGATCATTCTCCAAGATTTGAGACATTAGTCTGAAGTCGAAAGCTGTTGGATAGGAAGTCGCAAAGTTAAGAACGTTTAGTGGATTAAGTCTTGGTAGAGCGAAAGAGTTTGAGTCTACTTCGCTTCATACATAGTGGATATTTTTACACTTATGATAGTGCACAAAACCTCGAAATTTTTAAATTAGTTTCCTCGTTAAAATTCGGCGTCACTTAAAACTTTACTTGGTTTTAATTCGTGTGATTATTTAAATAACCGACAATTTTAGTAGAATAAATTAGATAAAGAAATGTGTGATTATTCTTTTCTAAAACAATTTTTAAAACTCTTTTCACAACCTATTCCCGCAGTACAACTATAAATAAATAACATTTTCTAACCCAATTTACTCTTACTCCACATCTAACATGCTAATCGGAAGAATTATGACAACCAGCCTACAAAGCACATCATTACAGCATATATATATATATATATATATATATATATATATTGGTCTTCAGACTTTTTCAAATTGCCAAATTGGCATATAAAAATCTTTTGATGTAAACTATTTCTAATTTCTAATTTAAATTTAAATCTAAATTTTGCTCATGGAAAAAAGAGTTTCAGATCTCATTCAAGTATAACACATCCAAATTTTCAGAAGGTGGATATATTATAACCCTGAAAATAGTTTCCACATCGAATACGATCCTGGAGAATTATTTGAATGTAACTGTTCGCACACAATGCATCTACCAGTTTCAGCCACCGCTTTCAAAAGCAAGCGTTGGGCTTAATTTATAGAGAAGAGAGAGAGCCCAATAAGCAGTATCACCACCCTTCGTTTACGCTTTTTGGGCCGGCCCAATTACAATTGTTGCAAATTAATAAATAAAAAAAATCGGGATACATAATTAAAAATAAAAATAAAAATAAAAATAATTGCCAAATCTGCTGTCAAATTGAGAAATTTATCATAACATTGCTTTGATTTTATTTTTTTATTCAATATAACAACCTTTTTTAAAATAAATAAAAAATTATTCACATATATATATATATATGTTGTGAACCCACCATATATGTGCCTCACTCGGTACTCTATCGGTATTTTAGAGTTTTTCTTCCATATAAATCTTTCTTTGAATCATAAGGAGATACGTAACTCTCCGTATTACAATGGTTAATAAGGATCCACAATTTTAAAAATGGGAGAAAAAAGAGAAAATATAAGTATAAATTCAATAAAATGTCTATCACATTATAAAATTTTGCAAATATAATCATAAGAACTTTACGAAACAACCCCCATCCCCACCCCTATTTACATAACCAGTTCCCCAAAGTTGCATCAGATAAAGGCACGGCCCCATTGGGTTGAGATATTTGCCATTCCTACTTGCGGCTCTTTTTTTTTTTTTTTCAACAAGACTTAAGACATGAAACAAAATTAGGGTTAAAGTTTCTTCCTGTGTGTATATATATACTTAACCTATTTTAGTAATATATTATAGTATGTAACGGTAATTTAATAAATGTAAAGTATATTCGGGGTGAGGCAATTTTCTCCCGAAACCGCCTCAAAATCCGTCGGCTTTTTCAAAGCAGTTCCCATCTTCGTCTCATTTACATAATCGATTCCCTAAAATCGCCCCAAACAGAGCGGGGCGAGGTTGCCCCGTCGGGGTGGGGATTCCCTGTCCAACAGCTCTCGACCTCAAACTTACTATTGTTCTTTGTAGAAGAGTTGCAAGTAGATCAAATAACACTCCATGAATGCTTTGACCTCTTCAAAGTGTGATAGTTTCATCCCTTTTCTTTAATATCTGAATTTGATAGAATAGACCAATTTTTTTTCATTTTCATTTTCATTGTACCAAACTGCCTTGAGCAGATTCAATCTTATGCATGAATTTGTGTGTAATCCTACTATTGTCATGGGATGAATTTATTAGGAATAAATTTTAAAAATTAAATATTATAGGAAGGATGAATTGTGACTAAAAAAAAAAATTAAATATTTGGGTCGAATCGGTTCTTTATGCTCAATCACTTATGTCATGCTCTTTTAAAATAAATCAATCAAATACCCAATTTATTGATTTTACTTTTACCAATTACCACCACCACTGATGCACAACAACCTCCTCCTTTCTTAAAGAAGACAAATGTTCAAGCGCTGGGCGTATGCGTCTGTATTTTTTTTATTTACTTTGAGCTTCTCTGCCATCTATTGTAATGGCATTCAACAAACATCTCATCGATCAAACAAATAGCTCCAGTTTCCAACAACCTCGGAATCAAATTCAATTCAATCCCTTCCACATCCATTTTCATCACCACCAAATCTCTCTCTAACACTTTCTTCAACAAGTTTGCAAAATCAAATCCAACAATCCTATTTCCGAATTTTTTTCGACTTGGTTCACCATTAATTTCAAAAAACAAAGCTCATTTCTCACCCATGCAGCATAAGTCAAAAGATTGTGGGCCTCAATTGCATAAATTTCAAAGGTTTTCTTCTGTTTTGGGTACTGCCCCTTATAAACCAACTCCCAATGCTCGAACCAGAATTCCTATAGTTGAAACATTCATGATATCCGTTTGGCTTACCACAATTTCACAACATACTTCCGAAGCCGGATGAACCCACCCACACTGCCACAAACTAGAAATCAGAAAGCTGCGACGTCATGGCCGGTTATGGTTTCGATGCAGAGTGTCGTGGAGTCCCGCGATGAGAAGGAGATGGGAGAAGAAGCAGATGTATTTTTTTCTCTATTTTACGAAACCGAGGTGATATAAGCTTGTCCCACATCGACTAGAATGTGGAGAATTTTTTTGTATACAAGTGTTCGTACACACTTTAACCGCCAGCTTAAACTAAAAATTTGAAACCCAAAAGAAAATTGTCAAATTCTGGTTTAAGCTTTTGCGGTTTTAGACAATTCTATTCTTAATTTTATAAATAAATTTTTTTTTCTTTCAAATACTACCTTTTTAGTTAAGGAAATATATATTCTTCTAGCTCACTCTTCCCAGTTAAAGTATTGGCTCACTCTTCCCGATTAACGGGTCACTTTCAGTCTCATCTTTCTTTATTTTCTAAGTATTAATATATTCATTGCATTCTTTAAGAAAAGTATTTTATAGAACAAAAAAAATATTCAACAAAAGAGATATTATATAGAGGAATAATTGATACACAAAACAAAAAATAAAATCAAATGGTAGTTTTGCCTAGGATGATCATTTTTTTGAATAAATAAGGTTAAAAAAGAAAGTTTATAGTACAAAGGGTAATTATGGTATAATAAAATAAGAGATGATGTATTAATTAGTTTAGGAATTTTTTGTCATTCATTTTTACTTTCTTTCTTTTTAAAAAAAACAAAATTTACAGTGTGGATCATATGGTTGTTTGCAATTTTTTTAATTATTTGCAAAAAAATTAAAATAAAAATAAAAACAAACAAACATATGGATACATAAAAAATAATAATAATAAATAAAATAAATAAATAAATAAAATAAAATAAAATTGAGTAGTCAAGTTTTTCTTCATAATTGAGTAAATCGTCCAAATCAGCAAGACATTTGAGTGAGTTTGTCATAATGCCAAACTTAAAATTATTCATTTTTTATTTTTGTACTTTCATTTTTAACTTGTTTTTTGGCTAAAACATTCTCCAACAAACTTCTTTTGGCAATTTCGCTGCCACGGAGAAAATTCTATCCTTTCACGAAGGATGATTTTATTTTTTTATTCAAATCTCAAACTTTTTAAATAATAAAGGACTCATAATTATTCACATATATATGTTGTGATAGTAGTAGTGATAGTAGTGACTAACCACATATGTGCCTGACTCGGCACACCCTATCGGTATTTTATAATTTTTTATTTTCTATATAACTCTTTTGAATCATGAAAAGATAGGTCACTATCATGCACCAATGTTTAATAAGGACGTCCAATTTAAAAAATAGAAAGAAAAAAAATATACAAGTGTAAACTCAATAAAATATTTATCAAATTATAGAATTTTGGCAAATATAACAATAACAGCTCTACAAACAAATTCAAATTTTCTATTCGATATTTGGAAGAAAAAAATCATTTACTGGAAAAAAAAGTGCAATATTTTAATTAATTTTTTTATTTTTAGGCAAGAAATTCTTACTCACTAACTTTTAGGCATGTTAGTGAGTATGAATTTCAACATCAATTGTTAGAATGCCTCATCATTATTACATATATACATGGAGAGAGGGAGGGAGGGAGAGAGAGAGAAAGAGAGAGAAAATTGTCATCCCTAATATATATATACATTAGGGATGACAATTTTTACTTCCCGTTAATAACGACAGATATGAGAGTCATTTTTATATTGCATGGATGGGTATGGGTACAAAATTTTGACCGTCGCGGGTCATGGGTTAGAATTGTTGATTGGACTGAACCACGAAAAGAGAGAGAGAGTGATAATATATATATATATATATATATATATATATATATATATATATATATATATATTATGGATGACAATTTTTACTATCCGATAATAAAGACGGATATGAGAGTCATTTTTATATTACATGGATGGGTATGAATACAAAATTTTGACCGTCAGGGGTCACAGGGCGGGGATGGATTTTGATATACACCCGCCCCGCCCCGCCCCGCCCCACCCCGTATACTTTTATTTATTAAAAAAAGGATATATATATATGTTATAAGTTATAACCTAATAACTAAAGCATGGTACCCTTTCCTTCTCATTAAAGCGGCACATCTCTCCAATAATCAAATCCTCTATATATATATATATATATATATATATATATATATATATATATATATTATGGATGACAATTTTTACTATCCGATAATAAAGACGGATATGAGAGTCATTTTTATATTACATGGATGGGTATGAATACAAAATTTTGACCGTCACGGGTCACAGGGCGGGGATGGATTTTGATATACACCCGCCCCGCCCCGCCCCGCCCCACCCCGTATACTTTTATTTATTAAAAAAAGGATATATATATATATATATATATATATATATATATATATATATATATATATGTTATAAGTTATAACCTAATAACTAAAGCATGGTACCCTTTCCTTCTCATTAAAGCGGCACATCTCTCCAATAATCAAATCCTCACCAAAGATTGATGGTCGCCGATATAAATTTTTTAACAAATGACTCACATTTTTTTTTTTTTTCTAGCTCTTTTCTCTCTACTCATAATTACTAAGTCCTTCCATATTAAAAAAATAATAATAATAAATACCTTCTTTAGCGAAATTGAAAGGAGAATTTTATTTTTTTGCTAAGTCCCGTTCAGTTGCTCTCTAGTATGCAGGGAACAATATACGGGACTTCTATTTCAGTCGTTGGATTTCATCCGATCGATGACTGAAGTTGAAAATAACTATTTTAATTGTTTCTCATTTTTTAAGATTCTAAACTCAATTTGAGTATTTTAAATAAAATAAAACACCTTATAACAAGGAGGTATTAATAATGAAAAAAATAAATAAATACTTCCACTAAAATCATGGAGTCCTTCTATTATGAAAAAAGAAAAAAAAGAAAAAAAAAAAAAAAAAAAAAAATCTACTCATACAATTTTTTTTTTTTTTTCCTAGCTGTTTTCTTTACATTTATGTTCTGGTGAAAAAGTTTCTCTTCAAACAGTGCAAGTTTTGTTACTGCATACTCGGGTAGATTTCTCGTAGAGGTTAGTATCTCACTCAACATATTCCTTTCTCGATACATGATTATGAATAGCTTCACATGGGAGACATTTTTTTTAGTTTGTATCCTTATGTAATTAATTTGTTTCTCCAATTGTTGAGGTTTTTTTTCCTAACTAATATTAAAAATGAAAGAAAGAAGACAAAAAAATTTTGGGAGTTATTATCACAACTGATGGTATAAAATAATTCCTTGATTTTCTTCAAATATTGCCAAGAAGGGTTAGTAGAAAAAATGAAGAAGAAGAAAAGGAAAGACTGTCAAAAGAATTCACTTCTAATATATAAAACCATCATAAAAGCATCATTTTAATATACAAATATAGTCCATATGATTAAATAGAATAATATCAAATTTATTATAGCAAAATAAAAAAATTTTGGCAGGACACTCAAAAAGAAAGAAATGAGGTTATTGTATATCATTCTCTCTAACAATAATAAAATAATAAATAAATAAATAAACTAAGGTATAAAGTTAGAATAAAAATTGCAATGAGAAAAAAAATGAAATTGATAACTCTTCTAAATCAGTAAAGATAGAAAATGGTCTTTGATTGTAGTACCTTAATTGTCTATTTTGAGTGTTTTATTTTATTTAGAACACTCAAATTTAGTGGTTTTAGAGTTTTAAAAAACCAGAAACAACTAAAATAGGTTTTTTCAATTTCATTGGATGAAATCCAATGACTAAAATAGAAGTCGCGTATATTGCTCCCTACACATCAGGGAGCAACTGAACGAGACTGTGTGTGTGTGTGTATATATATATATATATATATATGTTATAAGTTATAACCTAATAACTAAAACATGTTATTCTTTCCTTCTGACCAAGGCGGCACATCTCTCCAATAATCAAATCCTCACCAAAGATCGATGGTCTCCGATATAGTCAGCAGCAGAGGTCAAGATAGTTGTCGGTGATTCACAAATCAAACCAAGATGAAGAAGATCGGTGGTTCAAACCGAGGTGAAAGAGATTAAAGTTGATCCAGACCAATGTGGTTTCCGATTTGTAATTCTCTCATCTGTCTCCCTCCGTATATAAATCTATATCTATACACATATGGTTTTCAATCTATGGTACTACTCTTGATGGGAAACGTAAAAGTTTTTAAAAACTTTTGAGGGATTTGCAATCATGGATCTTGATTCATCACATAGAGACAAGTTTTATGCAAAAACAAATAAAAGATGATGTATGATTTAATAAACAGATTGAATACTTACATCAAAGGTCTGAGTAAACCTTTTAATCTTTCCTCTAAAGTGAATGTTCTCACTTATTGTAGATCCTTTTAACAAGATCATTTCTTCTTCTTCTTGATTATGATCTTCCATTTAGGAATCACCAATATGCCTTGATGAATGACCTTGGAATCTAGGCTTGTGGTAGCCTCCTTTAGAAGAGAAAACAAAACCCTAAAATCTAAAGAGAGAAAGTGAATTCCTTTTTCTTGAAATAAAAGTCATACCTAAAATATACATGGATCCATGTATATATAGGCAAAATAAAAATAAGAATAAGAAAATAATAAATCATTCTCCATCTTTAATTCAACTTTTTCAATTCTAACAGGACTCCAATATCAACTTGGGCTATTGGTGAGAATCCTTTTGGGCTTACTATTTTCTTGGCTCCTATAAATTAATAATTGGTCTGATCCATTAAACCATGGACCCAATTCAATTAATTCATAAATTAATTTCTACTCCACTAAAAGAAATTAATTGCACTCCAATTAAATAGTAAATAACTTCTAAGTCAATGTTGCACTTTGACCCCTCTATGCTTAATTATTTATCAGATAATTAAAGCCATCAATCCGATAATATAATTAATATAATTATTTTGTTACCTTTGATTACTTCCAGCTTGATCACAATAAAATATTTATTTGACAAAAATAATAATTTACTAAATAAATATATATAGAAAATATTTATCTAAAATATACGAAGGCCTTCGAATTTAATTTGTGATCAACCATAATCAAAATAAAATAAATACAAATAGCACTGATGCAAATATTGAGAATATAGACCTATAACTATTAATTACATAACTACCCAAAGTGTCGATCTAAGGATCCCGAGGTATCCGCCGAACAAATCAAAGTAATTATTAATTAATAAAAGAGTCTATACTTTTCTCATGCTTGAGAGTCAAAAGCCATGAGAGCAATTGCATACGACATCTCTCGCAATATATCTCAATCTATCGTGGACTCGGTTCAAGTCTTAATTAATTAAATGTCCATCCATAATTACTGATTTTGAACCATTTATGATTACTAATTTATATCATAGTATTAATTGCCATTACATACATATATAAATATATCTTGTAATCAAGTGGACACAATCAATTCCATAATGAATTGAAAAATAATACATTCCATTCACCAATTGTATAATGCTTTAATAATAATATTCAGATAAGGAACCATGACATTTACAATCCAAAATTAGAATTTGCTATGCTAGGGCACACATATCCTAACAGCTCCCACTTGCACTTATAGCCAATTCGAATCACATCTAACTCCCATATTCTCCATATGACGATCAAACATCTTGATCGGTAAAGCCTTTGTGAATGGATCAGCAAGGTTATGTTCCAATGCAATCTTGGCCACAAGTATATCTCCTCGCTTTAGTATATCACGAACCACATGATGTTTCCTCTGAATGTGTCTAGTTCCTTTATGAAATTTTGGGTCCTTGGTTTAAGCTATAGCTGCACTATTGTCGCAATGAAGCGTCATAGGCCGATCTATATGCTCTACAACCTCCAGTTCAATTAGAAAGTTTCTCAACCAAACAGCTTATTTTGCTGCCTCAGAGGCTGCAATGTATTCTGCTTCCATGGTTGAGTCAGCAGTACAACCCTGCTTGACACTCTTCTAACTAACTGCCCCTCCATTGAACTTGAACACATATCCAGATGTAGATTTCCTGGCATCTGGATCTGATTGAAAATCAGAATCCGTATATCCGACTGGAACCAGATCATCACCTCCATAAACGAGCATGAGACTCTTAGTTCTTCTAAGGTATTTTAAGATATTCTTCATAGCTGACCAATGATAAAGTCCAAGATTGGACTGATATCTACTGACAATCCCTATAGAGTAGCAGATGTCTGGTCTGGTACAGAACATGGCATACATAAGACTACCAACTGCCGAAGCATATGGTACTCGCCTCATTTGCTCAATTTCCTTATCAGTCTTGGGAGACTGGTCATTAGAAAGAGCCAATCCATGTCTAAATGGCAAAAACCCTTTCTTAGAGTTTTCCATTCCAAACCTGATCAGAACTTTGTCAATGTAAGACTCTTGAGACAAGCCTATTTTCTTTTTAACCCGATCTCGCATAAGCTTGATCCCAAGAATATAGCTTGCTTCTCCAAGATCTATCATCTCAAATTTATTGAACAACCACCTTTTAACTGATGGCAAAGCCTCTACATCATTACCAATGAGTAAGATGTCATCGACATATAAAACGAGAATCATGATGACATTACCCTGTTTTTTCTTGTAAACACAAGGTTCAAACACGTTTTGTTCAAAGCCAAATAATTTGACTGCCTGATCAAAACAAATGTTCCATGTGCGTGAAGCTTGTTTAAGTCCATAAATAGACCTATTCAACTTACATACACAGTCCTCACGACCTTTAACCACAAAATCATCTGGTTGCCTCATGTAGATGTCTTGTTCAAGATGGCCATTTAAAAATGCCGTCTTAACATCCATCTGCCATATCTCATAGTCATAATAAGCACTAATGGCCAAAAGAATGCGAATAGATTTAAGCATTACAACTGGTGAGAATGTATCCTCATAATCAATACCTTCACGTTGAGTGAAGCCTTTGGCAACCAGTCTACCTTTGAATGTCTCAACATTCCCATCCATTCCTCTCTTTCGTTTGTAGATCCACTTACAACCAATGGGCTGAACCCCACTAGGAAGTTCTACAATATCCCAAACTTTGTTAGAATACATAGATTCCAACTCTGATTTCATGGCATCTTTCCAACGATTTGCATCTATATCGGTCAATGCTTCCGCATAGCTTACTGGTCCGACTCATGCTTTTCGGGACGGCCTCATAGACCTCACCCAAAAGCGTGAGTTTTTCGGGTTGGATGATAGTCCTCCCACTATGCCGAAGGACCGGTGCAGGAATCGATGTACTAGATGATGGTAATTCAAAAGGGACTTCTTGTGTCTCATCATTCTCAGTATTTATATTAGGTGTGTCCACGAGGGGTATATCTGATGTGCCAACCATCTCCTCTAACACTATCTGGCTACTAGGTCTGTAATTCATAATATAATTCTCCTCCAGGTAAACAGCATGACTGCTGACAATAACCTTATTGTCCCTGGGATCATAAAATAATCCACCTTTAGTGCCCTTAGGATAGCCAATAAATAAGCATGCATCTGATCTTGCTTCCAACTTGTCTGCCTGTTTCTTACGCACGTGTGCTGGACACCCCCATATATGCATGTGATTTAAACTAGGTTTATGTCCAAACCACAGCTCATATAGCGTTCCTGAAACAGACTTGGATAGAACACAGTTCAAAATGTACACCGCTGATTCTAAGGCTAATCCCCAAAATAATAAAGGTAATGTAGCAAAACTCATCATAGATCTAACCATGTTAAGCAAAGTTCTGTTTCTCCTTTCTGCCACTCCATTCTGTTGAGGGCAGTCAGGTACGGATAATTGGCGCACAATAGCCTCATTGACCATATGATCTTTGAACTCCCCCAATAGGTATTCACCTCCTCGATCAGATCGAAGTGTTTTGATAAGTTTACCTAATTTACGCTCCACTTCCGCCTGAAACTCACGGAATTTTTCATAAGCTTCTGACTTGTGTCACATTAGGTAAATATATCCAAAACATTAATAATCATCAATGAAAGTGATGAAGTACTCAAACCCTCCTCTCGCTTGGGTGTTCATGGGACCACACACGTCTGTGTGCACCAACTCTAATTGTACTTTGGCTCTATATCCTTTGGCTGAGTAAGCCCTTCGAGTCATCTTTCCTTTAATACAGGATTCACAAGTTGGCATAGGCTCTTCTGCCTCACAAGGTAATAAACCTTCTTTAACCAACCTTTGAATCCTATTTTGATTGATGTGACCCAATCGTAGATGCCAATGATACAATGAGTTTGGAGAAACTATTTTTCTTTTAACATTCAATCTAGATGAAGTTACATTTAATTCATAATTTTGCATTTGATATGAGTTAGGAGTTAAAACATATAGACTATCTTTTAATGCACCAGATGTTATAACACAACCATTTAATTTAATTAAAACATTTTTTACAAAAGTAAAAATATAGTTTTTGCAAACCAACGAAGAAAATGAAATTAAATTGCGCCTAACATTTGGCACATAAAGACAATCTTCTAAAATAAGACTCCTCCCACTATCAAACTGCATATGAACCATTCCCACTGCTTTAGCTTCCACCTTGGCATTAGATCCCATATGCAAGTAAATCTCTCCTTCATTGAGGCTTCTGGACTTCTAGAATCCCTGTAATGAATTGCAAACATGATTAGTGACTCCAGAATCTATGCACCAGGAATCTATAAATTCAACCACATTACATGCCTCAATAATGAATATACCTTTTCCTTTGCCTTACGTGCGAAGTGTTGGGCAGTTAGGTTTCCAGTAACCCGGTTGACCGCAATAGAAGCAGTTTCCTTCGCCTTCAACCCGCACTTTCTTCTTTCCCTTATCCTTTTGGATTATTTTGTTTGGCACAACCACAGTTTTGGCACCATCCTTCTTCTTTTTCTTGCCCTTCCTCTTGAGCCTAGAAATGGATGGTCCAGCAGACTGAGTGTAGTTGATAGATGCACCCTTACTTTTGATTATCCCTTCAAAGGTTACCAACTCATTCAGAAGTTCAGCGAGTGAGTACTCAAGCTTATTAATAGAATAATTAACCCTACAAGAGTTAAATGAGTCTGGCAATGAAGCGATAATCATGTCAACCTGAAGTTCACCATCCAAGTTGCATCCAAGGATCTCAAGTTCATTTAGAAAACCAATCATTTTTAAAGCATGTTCTCGAACTGAAGTACCTTGGACCATCTTGATGGTCATCAAGTTTGTCATAGCATTTTGGCGTGCACTCTTACCAATTTGCCCAAACATTTCCTTGAGGTTAAGCATGATGTCTACAGAAGTGAGATATTGAAGATGTTGACTTTGGAGTACATTCGAGAGTGAAGCAAGAATGTAGCACCTAGTCATCTCATCTGCTTTATTCCATTTCTTAAAAACTTCATGCTCCTCAGGAGGACCCTCAGGCAAAGGTGGAGAAGGTCTAGAGGTAGTAAGCACATAATTCAACCCCACATATGTGAGTATAATATCTAGTTGCCTTTTCCAATCGATATAATTAGGTCCAGTTAATCGATTTTCTTTTAGTATGTTTGCAAGTAGACTGAATGGACTAGTCATGATAAATCTGAAAAATAAAAGGATTCATACAATAAATACAGTGAATAAAAATAATCATGCAAGAATAAAATAATTAATTAATTGTGGGTCCCTTAACCACATTGCATGAAAAATCGGACAATCAATATGCCAATAACTTATCCGATTGGCGGAATTCATTATTGCTTATTGACGAGAACAACTCATTATTTCCATATCTCTTTAGACAATGCCTTATCTATATATGAAATAATTCCCGATTAGGTTTAACCTTTCTAAAATCACCTAGTATAGACCACTCCGTTGGGGAGCTAATACTATTGATTTTAGATTGAGTGTATAACGTAATTAATGCTCCAACGAAAAATCAAATATGAAATATATTGCCATTAATAGCTTAGACTCTTTAAATCATGTGTAGGGTCTTATTTTTAAAGATCTAACTATAATGGTCATTTAATAAATATATTTTCGTGAGACAATCATTCTTGTAATTTAAACTCTTTAAATCATGCGTGGAGCCTTATTTTTAAAGATCTAATCACAATGGTTATAATTACGAAGGCCATGGGGTAATGTATAAAAATCCCCGCTCCCACTCAATTTTTAATAATATATAACTAGGGTTTTCAATTCATGATTTAATCTATGCAAAACGCCTTGATTTTAATCCAATTAAATTTAGAAAATATATGGATTTTAAATGATTCACTAATATTTAATTTGAGGCAAAAAATAATTTACAAAAATAATTTTCCATTTCCCAATGAATGCCCTCAAATTAATTAGCAATCTAATCCAATTTATCTTCATAATTTAATTAATATAAATCAAGCCATTTAGATAAAAAATCATTGATCCAATGCATGAACTATTATAATCAGCATTAAATTATTCCATGCATCAATTAAATAATTAAATAACAGATAGAAGCAATATAAATAGCCAATGGATTCATCTTTTAACATTTAAACACTATTCTTGCTGTATTGGTGTCCTTCAACAGTCTGTAAACACCCATAGGAAGCTTGTACGCATTAGGAGAAACAAAACGCTGTCTGGAACGAGCCCCGAGGACCCTATATGCGCAGGCACGCGCCTAGTGAAGCTGGCAGGTCAAGGCACGTGCCCCCACGCGCTGGCACGCAACTGGGGCGCGTGGGACGCGCCTCCACGCGCGTGGAGAAGAAAACATCCTTGGCTGGCGCGTGAGATCCACGCGCCAGCATATCTTTAGTATGCCACTTCCTGGCGCGTGAGGAACACGCGCCAAGCTCACCTTACCTGCATCACATGCGATTCCAGCCTCCTCCGACGCCGTTTCTCGCCGCCGGTGATGCTTCGGCCACAGGAAAAATGCCGAAAAAATTCCCAGAAAATTAAATTAAGCCTCAAAAAATTCCAAAAAAATTCCAAAAAATTCAGAAAAATTCCAAAAAATTACTGAAGCATAATTTAACCCTTTCGGACCCTCTTGAAGTTTCATAGCATCCTTTGATAAAGATTACAAGGCTTTAATAAATACTTATAATTTGAAATACAATGAAAAAAATTAAATTACATCATTGAATTTTCAAACGACTAAATCAAAGCCTTAATTACATTCATCCAAAGATAAAATTACATTCAATATACCTATAAACTTCATCCATGGCCCAAACACACATCATCATCCATTCACAATTATACATACATCATCATAAATCAATATATATCAATATAATAAATCATACATCAACATACATCAATAAATATATATGTGTATATATGATTTGGATCCATGAAGATGATTTTTATAAACACATGATCTCTAGTAATGAATTAAACCATGCGCTTTGATACCACTGATGGGAAACGTGCAAGTTTTTCAAAACTTTTGAGGGATTTGCAATTATGGATCTTGATTCATCACATAGAAACAAGTTTTATCCAAAAACAAATAAAAGATGATGTATGATTTAATAAACAGATTGAATACTTACATCAAAGGTCTAAGTAAACCTTTTAATCTTTCCTCTAAAGTGAATGTTCTCACTTATTGTAGATCCCTTTAGCAAGATCCTTTCTTCTTCTTTTTTATTATAATCTTCCCTTTAGGAATCACCAATATGCCTTGATGAATAACCTTGAAATCTAGGCTTGTAGTAGCCTCCTTTAGAAGAGAAAACAAAACCCTAAAATCTAGAGAGAGAAAGTGTATTCCTTTTTCTTGAAATAAAAGTCATACCTAAAATATACATGGACCCATATATATATAGGCAAAATAAAAATAAGAATAAGGAAATAATAAATCATTCTCCATCTCTAATTCAACTTTCTCAATTCTAACAGGACTCCAATATCAACTTGGGCTATTGGTGAGAATCCTTTTGGGCTTATTATTTTCTTGGCTCTTATAAATTAATAATTGGTCTGGTCCATTAAACTATGGACCCAATTCAATTAATTCATAAATTAATTTCTACTCCACTAAAAGAAATTAATTACACTCCAATTAAATAGTAAATAACCTCTAAGTCAATGTTGCACTTTGACCTCTCTATGCTTAATTATTTATCGAATAATTAAAACCATCAATCCGACAATATAATTAATATAATTATTTTGTTACCTTTGATTACTTCCGGCTTGATCACAATAAAATATTTGTTTGACAAAAATAATAATTTACTAAATAAATATATATAGAAAATATTTGTTTAAAATATACGAAGGCCTTCGAATTTAATTTGTGATCAACCATAATCAAAACAAAATAAATACAAATAGCACTGATGCAAATATTGAGAATGTAGACCTCTAACTATTAATTACATAACTACCCAAAGTGTCGATCTAAGGATCCCGAGGTATCCGCCGAACAAATCAAAGTAATTATTAATTAATAAAAAAGTCTATACTTCCCTCATGCTTGAGAGTCAAAAGTCATGACAGTGATAGAGAGCAATTGCATACGACAGCTCTCACAATATATCTCATTCTATCGTGGACTCGGTTCAAGTCTTAACTAATTAAATGTCCATCCATAATTACTGACTTTGAACCATTTATGATTACTAATTTATATCATAGTATTAATTGCCATTACATACATATATAAATATATCTTGTAATCAAGTGGACACAATCAATTCCATAATGAATCGAAAAATAATACATTCCATTCATCAATTGTATAATGCTTTAATAATAATATTCAGATAAGGAACCATGACATTTACAATCCAAAATTAGAATTTGCTATGCTAGGGCACACATATCCTAACAACTCTCTCTCCATATACAAATATACATATATTTATACATATATGTTATACATATATTTTTTGGGGGTTAAATTTTATTATTTGTTATCCCAGCAACCAAGGGATTAAGCCCTAAAAAGTTGATAATTTGCACTTTCGTTTGTTTGGGTCTTGATTTGAGAATAATTTACTATCCCGGTAGCCAAGGATTAAGCCATATATATATATATATATATATATATATATATATATATATAGATATCGCTAACGGACAGGAGCGGGGGCGATGATGGGTGTAGTCATTTCCCAACGTGGCGGGAATGGATTAAGAAAACGCAACCCGTCATGGGTATGTGCGTGGGGATGGGATTTCCAAAATTCCAACGGGGCGGGGACGGGTTTAGGCAAACCCGCTCGTTGCCATCCCTAATATATATGTCTAAATATCTATAGTTATGTTAGAGAAAGAAAGAAAAGATTGGGCTAGTAGTAATTAAATAGGTCTTATAGGGGTAGTTGTGTCATTTAATACATAAAATATTCCTTTAGTAAGTCCATACAAAGTCAAAAGGGTAATAATGTAATTTTTGTTAACCCTAAAACCAATTTTGATGATCATAGAACATTAACTGTGTTTTAAGGACTAACATTTGCCTTGAAAACACATAACAGGTTTGTTACTTTAAGTCTAAAAGCGAAGTGGAAATCAAGGAAAGGTAAAGCCAAGCAAGATACATACTATACACTCCAAAGACAAAAGAAAACGAGTTATTCACATCAAACTTCAAAGGTGAAACACGGAGAAGAAAAGTAATCAAGTCTAGCTTTTCAAATGGGGTAGATAGGTTTAGAAAGTGCCATAGATTCAAATGTTAAAGTAATGTATGAATGTCATGAAACTCTCACATCCTAGGATCATTCATTCTTCATATCATGATAGCATCATGTAATTATTCATATATCTTTGAAGCCTAAGAAAAAGAGGAGGATAGAGGTTCATTTTAAGTTTGGTTTGGCCAAAAAAGTGTTTCAGCCGATCGAACATGAAGTTTCAGCCGACCGATAAGGGTTTTCACAAAATTATATATGTATCAGCCGACCGAATATTATCCATCAGCCGACCGACAAGAAGCTTTTATGAAGTCCCGAGAGCAGTAACTTTTAACAATCGTTTCGGCCGACCGAAGATTGGGGATGAGCCGGCTGATGAAAGGTTTTCAGCCGACTGATGATGCTTCATTAGCTGACCAATGTATAGTCAATTTCAAATAAAACAGCTACCTGCGAACTTGGATTATTGACACATCATCTCCAACAGCTATATTGACTCAT
The DNA here is from genome assembly GCF_030987335.1 of Cornus florida. Lineage (NCBI taxonomy): Eukaryota > Viridiplantae > Streptophyta > Magnoliopsida > Cornales > Cornaceae > Cornus > Cornus florida. The sequence goes on along the minus strand of NW_026775575.1, from coordinate 52,006,154 downwards.
CTTTCTATAAATAGGAGCTGCAGCTTGTGTTATCACATACATCTATGGAGAGCAATTTGAAGAACATTCAAGAACGTCATTCTAGAGCATTCAAGGCAATCATTTGATTACTCATTCCATATCTCTTATTCTCTCATATCATACTAGAGTTTGAGCTTCATTTCATTCATATACTTACTCTAGTTATGAGCCTACAATTGTAAATATATCTTGAGAGTGAGAGATTCAATCTTGTATTTCATTTACATACTTGTAAAGGTTGGTGTGACCCAAAAGAAGCCTAGGAGAAAGGTGTTCTCCTAGCTAGAAAGAGGAGCAAGGGCTTGTTTCATGTGATGGTTTGTTCTCCACCATAAAGGAGAAGCTCTAGTGGATTGGGAACTCTCAAAAGGAATCTTGAGCCGAGGAGTAGGAGTTTTCGAACCTCGCTAAAATCATCGTGTCATTGTTTGCGATTTTTTATCTCTATCTCTCTTACATTTATGCTTTGAATTATCATCTACTTTAATTGATTATTGCATAATTGTTTATCTCTAGTTGAAATTGTAAATTATTTTTTAAAAATTGGCCATTGACTCTATTCACCTCCCTCTAGAGTCAATTAGTGTTTAACAATTGGTATCAAAGTCTAATCTCTAATTAAAGATCTAATCATCTTAGAGAACGATCGTAGCCAATTTTCATCAAGAAGGTCAATCTAACAATAGACCTCCTTGGTTTGATGGAAATGGTTATAATTATTGGAAAATCAAAATGAGAGTGATGAGCGCTAAAAAGTGCACTTTTAAACCCCTTACGCTCGAGTATTCTAGGACATTTATCTATCTTATTTTCCCGTTTTAGACTAATTTCGTGTTATTTTCCTTTTTAGGTCAATAATGTTAAAACGAGCTAAAAATGGCTTCTTAAGGTCTTTTTGGAGTCAAACTATGTCTTTGTGAGAATTTGGAGCAAAAAGAGGCTGATTTGGAGCAAAAGGAGGCTGATCCTGAAAAACTGCCAAGTTGGATAGATCTGAGAAAAGTCTGATAGATCTAAGAAAAGTAAGATCGATCAGAGTTAGATCAATCGAACCCAGATCGATCAGAGTTAGATCAATCGAACCCAGATCGATCAAAAGTTGGATCGATCGAACAAACTCTGATCGATCGAAGAAAAGTTTGATCGATCGAAAATGTGCTGGCAGTAAGCTGTCTAATTCTCGAGCGCGTTGATTTCCACCTACCACATAGTACGGGATTAGATATTTTTGGGGCTATATTTCTGACTTAGTGACTAAGAAAAAGACCTTCTATTTAAAGGGAAGTGACCCATTTTATAAAATTGCTTTTTATCATTTTTTACTTTTACATTATAATTTTATATTCTCTCTCTAGAAAAGTTAGAGATTAGGGTTAGAAGAAAAGATAAGAGTGGAGGTTCCAAGAACACACACTACAACAGTTTTGGCTTTTACCAGCGCTTTTGAAGCGTTGGTAATTGAATTACCAGCGCTTTACCAGCGCTTTTTCAAAAGCGCTAGTAAAGCCTGCGCCGATAGGCCTTTACCAGCACTTCTTCAAAAGCGCTGGTATATACCCTTTACCAGCGCTTCTGAAAAAGCGCTGGTATATTGCCCTTACTAACGCTTCTTGAAAAAGCGCCGGTAAAGGGTCATTTTATGGTTTTTTTTTTTTTTTTTTTCTTTACCAACGCTTCTTAAATAAGCGCTGGTAAAAGGGTTATTTTCTGTTTTCTTTTTTTTTTTTCTTTATTGTTTTTGGAAAAATATCTTCTACTTAAATATCATCCAATATAACACAAGTTGGCAATAGAAAAATACCATCCAAATTGTTTTTACATAATACAACCACAAATTAACATGTAATCAAACATCAAGTCCATTCATAAATAAAATTTACTAACAAGATAAACATAATCCACATCAAAGTTTAAAAAAAAAAAAATTTTTTAAAAAAATGAATTACGGTGCAATAATGAAATTTGATATAGAGTGTAGCTAAGAAACTCTAGCTTCAATTGTATCTCCAATAGTTTTGAATGGTGTAGAAAAGCTAGTCGTAATGGTTCTTCTCGCAGATTGGCATGGTAACACTTCCTTCCCAATTTGTACATGCGTCTTTACTCAAAATAGTTCTTCGGGCTACAATGACATCGGGTTTTTTGAGACTTAACAAAAAAACTCTCACTCATGCCCTATAAAAACAAACCAAATATTTGAGTTAATAACAAAAATGACAAGATAAACCTAATACATGTCAGGAATATTGTAATGGTTAATTAAATGCATCAACCAGTCTAGGACTTGCAATTCGACTAACATCAGGAGGCTCAACAATAATGGTTTTGGTACTTCGAGAATGTCTTTTTCGTTAGTAAGATTTCAAGGTAATAACTTAGGGAATTGATTTATTTATTTTGATAAGTGAGATCTTTTCATTTTATATTTTTCATTCATATGTAATCCTAGGCAAAAAAAAAAAAAAAAAAATACAGAAGAATACCTTTAATACTCTTTGCAATAATAGATAATAACGCATTTCCAGATTTGTACTCTTAATGATCAGGGTCTTTCTCCTGAACAGTAGTTTCTTCAATGGTTAGAATAATTCAAATCCTCTTTACAATGTCAGGAACTGAAGAAAAATAAAATAAAATAAAAATAAATTGCAATAAAGCAAAATGAGCTTTAGATATAATCATAAAACAATATTTCGTATTGAATCTACTAAAATATACCACAGAGAGGGAGTTCTAATGATTCAAACAGAGGAAATGAATGATAATGATTATCTTCCCCTACAGCTCTTAAAGTCCTAATTTTTTGAAAAATACCACAAAGTTCATGTATTCTAAATTCAAAAATGAAATATGTGAAAGATAACCTAACAGCATACTGTACAATACATATGCACATAAATATAATATAGAGACAAAAGATATAAAAAAGAATATAAAGAGAGATTCACGAAACCATCTCGGATTGTACTGATGTAACTAACTATGGATATGTAAATCTTTCCTAAATTAACAAAAAAAAACAAAGAAGTAACTAAAATACACTTAAAAGTTAACTACAACATTTCATAATCCGAAATAGCCGAAAAGAATTAATATATATAATTGTGTGTGTAGTGTGTGTGAGAGATAACTTACACCAAATCTGAGAAGAATACAAGATTTTCCGACCAAGTAATCTCCAAATGATTCATAGATTTCTGAATGATAATATACAAGTGAGTGTGTGTGTATGTATATATATATGAACGATTTCACAAAAATCCTTGCCGTTGTTAACGACTTCCATCATGGTGATGCAGTGAAAGCTCTCCAAGTTCAAAGCCGGGTGTGGGACGAATTCACCTGCCACCCACAAGCTTCTCAAATTGTATGCGAAACTAATTCGTGACTGTCAATTCCAGCAGATTTTATAAATCCAATTAGTTAAAATGTGTTCAGAAAAGTGAAAATTACCTTGTCCAGATAATTTAAGTAATCAACAGCTCTTTCTCTCATGTGTTCAGAATGTGTATATTATAAGCTGTAGACTACAGAGTAGAAACAACCTTTATAGTGTCATTAGAAAAGCACAAACAATTTAACATGGTTAGATTGACAAAATTAAGCATATGCAGCCAACAAAAGAAAGAAAAACTAGAGAGAATATAAAGGTCAAATAAGAATTATGGCAAGGAAGAATATACTTGAAATCCATTGGAAGATGCAAGAAGTCAAAAGCAGACACAATCTGTTCTTCAGTTTCTTCATGAGCGTTAAACTTGTTCGTCTTTTCATTCTCTAACATACAATGTTGGTCTACGAATTTCAATAATAGTCGACGACAGCAATCAAAGCCCCAAAAATGAAGGAAAAAAAAATATTAATCAGAATCAAAACAACATTGTATGTCAGAGAATGAAAAGATGAATCAAAAACCTCCTGTCCTTCCCATTCACAAACCCTAACTCGGCTTGCTGCCTACCATCATCACTTCCACCACATACTTCTCTTTTTCCACCGACTTTCCTCCAAAATCCACTTCTTCGAAACCCTTTCCTAGTAGGCATCCTCTTCAAAAATTGAAATCCCTAACCTATTAGTAGGCATCCTCTTTAAAAATTGAACTACTCTGCCCAACTCTAACATCAAAATCGCATATTTGAGTCATATATTCATCAAATGAAAAATAATAATAATAACAATAATTAGGAACAGCGGCTGTTAAGAGACAGCGGCTGAGGCTTGCGAACGGTTGGGGAAAAAGATGCACAAAAATATATTACCTTCGTAATGACAAACCAAATATCTATGTTTTCTTCCCATGATTCATACAGTCTTTTCAACCGACCAATCTAGAATGGAAAACAAAGTTTTACAAAATTTAGATATGGCTACGAACTAAAGGACATTACTAGAAAAACCCACAAAATAGAAATGGAGAAAATTGAAGGACAGAGGACACACCATGGGATTAGTGAGAGCATTTAGTGTAGATGGCCTGTTGAGTATAGCTGTTCCTGATTTAACACTTCCCTCAACTAAAACTTGAATTTACAGTCAGAATAAAGAACATTTCTTGGACATTGAAAGACGATATGGCTTTCTTCAAAGACTAACTTGGATACAAACAACTATAAGAGAAAGCTAAATGGGTTTCAAAATACTGACCAATTCAAATGCGCAGACACACATATACATATATATATATAGAGAGAGAGAGTGTGTGTGTGTTCAGATAAACTTGCCTGGTCTTGAAGATCATCATGTTGGGCGCAGTTGGGTATAAACTATCTCCCTTCAAAGTATTTATCTCAATAATTTACGTATCATTTATTAGTAATAACAATCATACACTTTTATCATTTTCCGAAACTAAATTAAGAATTCAAGTAGCTTTAAAATGTTCATTTTGAAAATGTTCATTTTCAAAATAAAAATAAATAAAAAATTCTAATAATACAGATTTGAGGTGTATAAAGTATAATCTAAAATGAATGCTAATAGACAGTTGTGCATGTGTTGCAATGGAGACTCTTCACTTTGAATGATGAGGATCTCACTTCACCAAATGAATGATGAGGATCTCACTTCATCATATGTATCTGGCAAAAGCACATAGCATCCTTAATACAGGCGACAAAACATGAACTAAATTGTGCTTTACAATGTTGTTGAATCCACCACTTTTTGTTTTGAAAAGTGTGAAAAAATATCATAAGAGCACATGTATTTGGTGACAATTCTGACAATTGTCTAGCCCCTCCCAATCAAAAGACAACCTCAATGAGTTGGAACAATCTCACTTTTGCCAGACACATGCAAATAAGTTGAACAGTTGATAACTTATTCCTGATGCGTCAACTTATTAATTTAACTTATTTTAAAAGGCTAACTTTTCATCTTTCACTTCTTCTTTTTTCGATTAAATAAACTTTACCCATTCAAAAATGGGAAAGTTTTACACTTTTAGTTAAAGACACAATTGTACAAGCAAAATTTACAAAAATCACTGTCCCATCATTACCCTTTTCGACCATATTGCCTAAATTTTTCCCATTTCACATTGTCTATCTCTATTTCAACATTCCACTTTCTCTCTCTACCTTCACATTCCTCTTGTTCCATAAATAACCCCTAAACCTTGTAATCTTTTAAATCCTTTAATGTCAGTTGCTATATATAAAAAAAAATTAAAAAAAAAAATTCTTGTATCATTTATTGCCAAGGACAAAGACAAATCAAGGTGTTTCCGACCCATTTAATAACCCATTGCTCTCTCTCTCTCTCTCTAGACAGCATTTCCTGAAGTTGGTTGAGCTCCTCAACCAAACACCCATTCCACGTCACATTTCAAATTAAACATACAGTTAGCCAAAAACTTAAAAAAAAAAAAATAAAACAACAAGCTTAGGAAATTCTTAGGAAATTGTTTTTTTTTTCTTTGTTTCAAGAAGGATGTCTTTTTTAATAAACTTTTAACTCTTAAAGAAGAACGTTTCTTTTAGGAAATTCTTACTACAAACTTCTTCTGTCCTAAAAAAAGATTACTCTTTTAGAAAACTGTGCAGAAAAAGTATACAGTAAGACAATTTTTAAGCCCCATATTTTTGTATCCTTAATTGTCTTAAAGAATCCAATTTCGATTCCCAACTAATCATATTGAGATTTGTTTGAATTTTAATTGATATTTATAAACAGTATTATTTTAACAACCAAACATTAAAAAATAGTAATAATAATACTATTATTAATTTTAATTAACGACAAACTGTATATTATTTATATATTGTTTTCTCAATGTTGGAACACAAAAAAAAAAAAAAAAAAAAAAAAAAAAAAAAAAGAAAAGAAAGAAGAAAGAAATTACCTGAAAAACGAAATCAGACTAATCAACGACAAAACTTGTTCCAACAATCCAAGCTACGATCGATTATTTCCTCTGTTACAAAGAAAAAAAAAAATTGAAAGCAACAATCTTAGGTACAGAATGAGATCAAATAGTGGTTGTAGAATCATTGAAATTGGGAAAATGCGTTGTCGGGTGAACTAAATTCCAATCTCAAATCAAACCCACCTGATCTTGTTTACTGCTTTGGATGTTTCCGTATTCCCAGCTTGATGACGGCACTTCTTTCCCTACGCACTCGAAGCCGAATTGCTTCAAAATCTACTTAGATGATGTCTGGAATAGGAATGGTTGGGTTGGGAATAGGAAGACAGAGAGAGTGATGGTTCAAGCTTTCACTTGAAGAACTTACATTGTGAAAATGAAGTTTGAATCGTTGACCGATGATGGAAGGGTGCGACCGGTGATGGAAAGGCGAGACCATGATGATGGAAAGAGAGCTGTGATGGAAGGCGAGAGAACGGCTGAAGGATTAGGGCTATTGCAAAATGAAATGGGAAAGTGGAGAATACAATGTTAATTCCCCACAAAATGACGTAGTTTTAGGGCCCAAATATTCTATATATATAAATCAACGGAGGGAAAAAATGGAGGGAAGGGAAAAAAAAAATGGAGGGAAGGGGAAAAATGTGGACACCTATACTAGCGCTCCTACAAAAAGCTCTGGTACTATTACACATATACTAGCGCTTTTTCTAGGAGTGCTGGGAAAATGAGGACACCTATACCCTACTATTACACCTATACCCGCACTCCTACAAAGAGCGCTGGTACGATTACACCTATACCAGCGATACTAAAAAAAGCGCTGGTACGATTACACCTATACCAGCGCTCTTAGGAAAAGCGTTGGTACTATTACACCTATACGAGCACTTTTAAAAAAAGCGCTGGTAATATTAGTCCTATACCAGTGCTTTTTTTAGAAGCGCTGGTAAAAACCTAATATGTTGTAGTAACATCTCTAGATCTACACACACTCTCTCTCTCTAGAATTCATCAAAGAAGAAGAGGAAGAAGATGGAGCCATATTTGGAGCTTACCCTTGAGGGTTTCATGACCACATCTACCTCCTCCATGATTGGCTAGATCTACACTTAGGGCTTGGATGAGTCCTAAGTCTTGTGTAATCTAAACCCTTGTATTTCTATTTTTGGGGATTTATATATATTTTTGTGATTACTATTCTAGCCTTGTTAATTTAATGAATCTTGGTATATTTTTATGATTTCTATGATTTAATTCTTCCTATTAATTCTCTAGTTTATTTACATGTCTATGTGTCATTAAATTAGGAATTATAAACTATATCCCTTCAAAGTATTTATCTGAATTATTTACGCATCATTTATTAGTAATAACAATCATACACTTTTATCATTTTCCGAAACTAAATCAAGAATTCGAGTAGTCGCTTATCTACTTTTGAAAATGTTCATTTTTAAAATAAAAATAAATAAAAAAATTCTAATAATACAGATTTGAGGTGTATAAAGTATAATCTAAAGTGAATGCTAATAGATAGTTGTGTATGTGTTGTAATGGAGACTCTTCATTTTGAATGATGAGGATCTCACTTCACCAAATGAATGATGAGGATCTCATTTCGTCACGTGTATCTGGCAAAAGCACATAGCATCCTTAATACAGGCAACAAAACATGAACTAAATTGTGCTTTACAATGTTGTTGAATCCATCACTTTTTGTTTTGAAAAGTGTGAAAAAATATCATAAGAGCACATGTATTTGGTGACAATTCTGACAATTGTCTAGCCCCTCCCATTCAAAAGACAACCTCAATGAGTTGGAACAATCTCACTTTTGCCAAAAACATGCAAATAAGTTGAACAGTTGATAACTTATTCCTGATGCGTCAACTTATTAATTTAACTTATTTTAAAAGGCTAACTTTTCATCTTTCACTTCTTCTTTTTTTGATTAAATACACGTTACCCATTTAAAAATGGGAAAGTTTTCCACTTTTAATTAAAGACACAATTGTACAAGCAAAATTTATAAAAATCACTGTCCCATCCTTACCCTTTTTGACCATATTGCCTAAATTTTTCCCATTTCACATTGTCTATCTCTATTTCAACATTCCACTTTCTCTCTCTACCTTCACATTCCTCTTGCTCCTTAAATAACCCCCAAACCTTGTAATCTTTTAAATCCTTTAATGTCAGTTGCTTTATTTTCCCAAAAAATAAAAAAAAAATAATAATAAAAACAATTCCTGTATCATTTATTGACAAGGACAAAGACAAATCAAGGTGTTTCCCATTGCTCTCTCTCTCTCTCTAGATAGCATTTCCTGAAGTTGGTTGAGCTCCTCAACCAAACACCCATTCCACGTCACATTTGAAATTAAACATACAATTAGCCAAAAACTTAAAAAAAAATTTAAAACAACAATCTTAGTAAATTCTTGGGAAATTTTTTTTTTCTTTGTTTCAAAAAGGATGTCTTTTTTAATAAACTTTTAACTCTTAAAGAAGAACGTTTCTTTTAGGAAATTCTTTCTACATACTTCTTCTGTCCCGGAAAAAGATTACTCTTTTAGAAAACTATACAGAAAAAGTATACAGTAAGAGAATTTTTAAGCCCCATATTTTTGTATCCTTAATTGTCTTAGAGGATCCAATTTCGATTCCCAACTAATCATATTGAGATTTGTTTGAATTTTAATTGATATTTATATACAGTATTATTTTAACCACCACATATTAAAAAATAGTAATAATAATATTATTATTAATTTTAATTAACGACAAACTGTATATTATTTATATACAGTTTTCTCAATGTTGGAACACACAAAAAAAAAAAAAAAAAAAAAAAAAAAAAAAGAAATTACCTGAAAAACGAAATCAGACTAATCAACGACAAAACTTGTTCAAACAATCCAAGCTACGATCGATTATTTCCTCTTTTACAAAGAAAAAAAAAATTTGAAAGCAACAATCTTAGGTATAGAATGAGATCAAATAGTGGTTGCAGAATCACTGAAATTGGGAGGATGTGTTGTCGCATGATCTAAATTCCAATCTTAAATCAAACCCACCTGATCTTGTTTACTGCTTTGGCTGTTTCCGTATTCCCGGCTTGATGACGGCACTTCTTCCCCTACGCACTCGAAGCTGAATTACTTCAAAATCTACTTAGATGATGTCTGGAATAGGAATGGTTGGGTTAGGAATAAGAAGATAGAGAGAGTGATGGTTCAAGCTTTCACTTGAAGAATTACATTGCGAAAAGGAAGTTCGAATCGTTGACCGGTGATGGAAGGGCGCGACCGGTGATGGAAGGTCGAGACCGTGATGAAGGAGAAAGAGCTGTGATGGAAGGCGAGAGAACAGCTGAAGGATTAGGGCTATTGCAAAATAAAAGGATTAGGGCTATTGCAAAATGAAATGGGAAAGTGGAGAATACAATGTTAATTCCCAACAAAACGACATAGTTTTAGGGCCCAAATATTCTATATATATAAATCAACGGAGGGAAAAAATGGAGGGAAGGGAAAAAAAATGGAGGGAAGGGGAAAAATGGGAACACCTATACCAGCGCTCCTACAAAAAGCGCTGGTACTATTACACCTATACCAGCGCTTTTTCTAGGAGCGCTGGAAAAATGGGTACACCTATACCTTACTATTACACCTATACCAGCACTCCTACAAAGAGTGCTGGTACGATTACACCTATACCAGTGCTTCTAAAAAAAGCATTGGAACCATTACACCTATACCAGCGCTTTTAAAAAAAGAGCTGGTAATATTAGATCTATACCAGCTCTTTCTTTAGAAGCGCTGGTAAAAACTTAATATCTTGTAGTGACATCTCTAGATCTACACACACTCTCTCTCTCTAGAATTCATCAAAGAAGAAGAGGAAGAAGATGGAGCCATGTTTGGAGCGTACCCTTGAGGGTTTCATGACCACATCTACCTCCTCCATGATTGGTTAGATCTACACTTAGGGCTTGGATGAGCCCTAAGTCTTGTGTAATCTAAACCCTTGTATATCTATTTTTGGGGATTTATATATATTTTTGTGATTAGTGCTCTAGCCTTGTGAATTTAATGAATCTTGGTATATTTTTATGATTTCTATGATTTAATTCTTCCTATTAATTCTCTAGTTTATTTACATGTCTATGTGTCATTAAATTAGGAATTATAAACTATCTCCCTTCAAAGTATTTATCTCAATAATTTACGCAACATTTATTAGTAATAACAATCATACACTTTTATCATTTTCCGAAACAAAATTAAGAATTTGAGTAGTCACTTTTTTACTTTTGAAAATGTTCATTTTTAAAATAAAAATAAATAAAAAAATTCTAATAATACAGATTTTAGGCGTATAAAGTATAATCTAAAGTGAATGCTAACAGACAGTTGTGCATGTGTTGCAATGGAGACTCTTCATTTTGAATGATGAGGATCACACTTCACCAAATGAATGATGATGATCTCACTTCGTCACGTGTATCTGGCAAAAGCACATAGCATCCTTAATACAGGCAACAAAACATGAACTAAATTGTGCTTTACAATGTTGTTGAATCTACCACTTTTTGTTTTGAAAAGTGTGAAAAAATATCATAAGAGCACATGTATTTGGTAACAATTCTGACAATTTTCTAGCCCCTCCCATTCAAAAGACAACCTCAATGAGTTGGAACAATCTCACTTTTGCCAAAAACATGCAAATAAGTTGAACAGTTGATAACTTATTCCTGATGCGTCAACTTATTAATTTAACTTATTTTAAAAGGCTAACTTTTCATCTTTCACTTCTTCTTTTTTCGATTATATAAACTTTACCCATTCAAAAATGGGAAAGTTTTCCACTTTTAGTTAAAGACACGATTGTACAAGCAAATTTATAAAAATCATTGTCCCATCCTTACCCTTTTCGACCATATTGCCTAAATTTTTCCCATTTCACATTGTCTATCGCTATTTCAACATTCCACTTTCTCTCTCTACCTTCACATTCCTCTTGCTCCTTAAATAACCCCCAAACCTTGTAATCTTTTAAATCCTTTAATGTCAGTTGCTTTATTTTCCCAAAAAATAAAAAAAATTTAAAAAAAATAAAACCAATTCCTGTATCATTTATTGCCAAGGACAAAGACAAATCAAGGAGTTTCCGACCCATTTAATAACCCATTGCTCTCTCTCTCTCTCTAGACAGCATTTCCTGAAGTTGGTTGAGCTCCTCAACCAAACACCCATTCCACGTCACATTTGAAATTAAACATACAGTTAGCCAAAAACTTTAAAAAAAAAAAAAAAAAAATTGAAACAACAATCTTAGGAAATTCTAAGGAAATTTTTTTTTTTCCTTGTTTCAAAAAGGTTGTCTTTTTTAATAAACTTTTAACTCTTAAAGAAGAACGTTTCTTTTAGGAAATTCTTACTACATACTTCTTCTGTCCCAAAAAAAGATTACTCTTTTAGAAAACTGTACAGAAAAAGTATACAGTAAGAGAATTTTTAAGCCCCATATTTTTGTATCATTAATTGTTGTAGAGAACCTAATTTCGATTCCCAACTAATCATATTGAAATTTGTTTGAATTTTAATTGATATTTATCTACAGTATTATTTTAACCACCAAACATTAAAAAATAGTAATAATAATAATATTATTAATTTTAATTAACGACAAACTGTATATTATTTATATACAGTTTTCTCAATGTTGGAACACACAAAAAAAAAAAAAAAAAAAAAAAAAAAAAAAAAAGAAAGGGAAAGAAATTACCTGAAAAACGAAATCAGACTAATCAACGACAAAACTTGTTCCAACAATCCAAGCTACGATCGATTATTTCCTCCTGTACAAAGAAAAAAATGATCGAAAACAACAATCTTATGTACAGAATGAGGTCAAATAGTGGTTGCAGAATCATTGAAATTGGGAGGATGCACTGTCACGTGAACTAAATTCTAATCTCAAATCAAACCCACCAGATCTTGTTTACTGCTCTGGCTATTTCCGTATTCCTGGCTTGATGACGGCACTTCTTCCCCTACGCACTCGAAGCCGAATTGCTTCAAAATCTACTTAAATTATGTCTGGAATAAGAATGGTTGGGTTGGGAATAGGAAGACAGAGAGAATGATGGTTCAAGCTTTCACTTGAAGAACTTACATTGTGAAAAGGAAGTTCGAATCGTTGACCGGTGATGGAAGGGTGCGACCGGTGATGGAAGGGCGAGACGGTGATGGAAGAGAGAGAGCTGTGATCGAAGGCGAGAGAACGGCTGAAGGATTATGGCTATTGCAAAATGAAAGGATTAGGGCTATTACAAAATGAAATGGGAAAGTGGAGAATACAATGTTAATTCCCCACAAAACGACGTAGTTTTAGGGCCCAAATATTCTATATATATAAATCAACAGAGGGAAAAAATGGAAGGAAGGGAAAAAAAATAGAGGGAAGGGGAAAAATGGGGACACCTATACCAGCGCTCCTACAAAAAGCGCTGGTACTATTACACCTATTCCAGCGCTTTTTCTAGGAGCGCTGGAAAAATGGGTACACCAATACCCTACTATTACACCTATACCAGCACTCCTACAAAGAGCGCTGGTACTATTACACCTATACCAGCGCTCTTAAAAAAAGCGCTGGTACGATTACACCTATACCAGCGCTCCTAGGAAAAGCGCTGGTACCATTACACCTATACGAGCACTTTTAAAAAAAGCGCTGGTAATATTAGTCTTATACCAGCGCTTTTTTTAGAAGCTCTGGTAAAAACCTAATATGTTGTAGTGACATCTCTAGATCTACACACACTCTCTCTCTCTAAAATTCATCAAAGAAGAAGAGGAAGAAGATGGAGTCATGTTTGGAGCTTACCCTTGAGGGTTTCATGACTACATCTACCTCCTTTATGATTGGCTAGATCTACACTTAGGGCTTGGATGAGCCCTAAGTCTTGTGTAATCTAAACCCTTGTATTTCTATTTTTGGGGATTTATATATATTTTTGTGATTAGTGTTCTAGCCTTGTGAATTTAATGAATCTTGGTATATTTTTATGATTTCTATAGTTTAATTCTTCCTATTAATTCTCTAGTTTATTTACATGTCTATGTGTGATTAAATTAGGAATTATTTCTTACATGATTCATATGGATTAATTCTTTCTATTGATTCTCTATTTGATTACATGTTGTATTATGTGTGATTATTTGGGGAATTGATTTCTACACTAGATTCTCTATGTTGGTTGCATGTCTATGTGTGATTAATTAAGGATTTAGTGATGGCTAAGCATGGGTTTTCATTAAATGGGTTTGTAGATTAATTTGATGGATTATTCTTATACTTGATGGGTTGTTCTACAATTTAATTCATGCTTGTAGGTAGGTAGACAATCTATACTTGGTTTGATTTTCCATGGCTTATTATTGCAAATTCCATTATTCTCTAGATTGATGTGCGCTACAATTGTTACTAATTTCATGTGTCATGCTTAAAATTGATGGGTTGTGCTACACTTAGTTTATTTGTTGGTTAGGTAGACAATTCATACATGAATTTGATGGTTCATGCTTAATATTGTAATTGGTAGTCGTATTTTGTTCACAAAAATGTATTCCCCATTAATGGAAAACAAGTGGTTAATTACATGAGCTTAGTGGTGATTCCAACACCCTAAGACCTTCCTTCATATCTCTTAAATCCCTATCTCTCATCAGTTTATTTTAATTGCATTTTAAGTTCCTTGCATCTTTGTTTAATCAACCAATCTCTCTTCGCAATCAATTGATACATTAGAGTCGAAGTTAACTTCTAACACTTTTAATCCCTTGGGACGATCCCTACTCACTCTTGCTACATTAGTAGTAGTGGTGGTAGTGATTTTTATAAATTTAAATTTGACCTAAAAGGCTTTTATTGAACTGCACATTCACTACATTATTTTGACGTATACAAGCAGTCTCGTCAGAGAGCATTTCTAAGAGGCTTTGACATCAATGCTTAGAAAGCCACCTAACAAGGTGATCATATTCCAACCAAAGTTGTTGATGGTCAAAGAGTTCCAAAAACCGATGATGAGTGGACTCAAAATGAGCGTAGGCTTGTTTAATGTAATGTCATGGCTATCGTAAATCTCTATTGTGCTCTAAGCAAAGACAAATTCAATAGAGTTTCGGATTGTGAAACGGCCAAAGCGATTTGGGATAAACTTGAAATTACATATGTTGGCATTAGTTATATTAAGGAATCTAAAATGAGCATGCTTATCCATAAATATGAATTATTCACCATGAGCAACAAAGAAACGATTAGTGAAATGTATTCTCGCTTTACTAACATTGTCAATCCTATGAAGGCTCTTGGAAAGTCATATACATTTTCTGAAAATGTGAGAAAAATTCTTAGGTCTTTGCCTAAGAATTTGGAAGCTAAGAAGACCACTATTCAAGAAGCCAAAAATCTTAACACACTTCTTATTGATGAGCTCATTGGTTCCTTGATGGCATATGAGCTAGAAATAAATGATGGAGATGACAACAAAGAAGCTCATAAGAAAGATCTAGCTCTTCAAGCCACTACCAAAGAAGTTGAAGTTGAGAAAGCTCATGATAATGAAGAAGAAGAAATTGCACTTATCACCAAAACCGTGAGAAGAGTCCTTCAAATGAAGAAGTACCAAAAGAGTAATAATCTCAAAAGAAGTGGTTCCATAAGTGAGCAAGGAAAAAGAAAAGCACCTACTTGTTTTCATTGTGGAAAACCAGGGCACTTCAAATCGGATTGCTATGCATACAAAAATGAAAAGGAACGGAAAAAGAAAGCCCAAGCCATGCGTACTACATGGGAGGATAATGATTCAAATGGACCCAGAAGTGATGATGAATTCAATGAATTGGTCAATCTTTGTCTCATGGCCAATGAAGATGATATAAACTCTAACTATGACTCATTTGATTTAAAAACTACTTATGATGAATTAGTTGATGCTCACAATTATTTATTTGATGCTTTTAAAGAATTGCATGATGAATTAGGCAAGATGGTTCAAAAGTGTGCTAGTCTTAAAAGAGAAAAATACATTATCTCTCAAAAGCTTAAAAAATCTCTTCTTGAAAATAAAGCATTGAAAAAGGAAAAAGAATATGAGTTAGCTAAAGAATTGGCATCTATTGATTTAGTTTCCGAAAATGAGTTCTTGAAAGACATAATTGAAGATCAAATTGAGACTTTAGATAAATTCACAAAAGGTAGAGAGAATTTAAGTCTTATGCTTGGCAAGCAAAGAAATTTTTATGCTAAGGATAGGCTTGGATATGATCCTCACAACAAAGATTCTTATTTAATAAAGAAGAGAAAACCTTTGAATGACTATTTTGTTAAAAATTCCTCTCAAAGTCCAAAATGCAATTATTGTAAAAGACTAGGACATAAGATTAATCATTGTCCCATTAGGCCATGCAAAACAAAAGAAATTTGGGCTATTAAAGGAACATATATGCCTCTTCCTAACTCCCATGGACCCAAGAAAATGTGGGTACCAAAAGAAGATTACTTAAATTCCTTTTGTAGGTTTGCTTGAAGACTTCATCATCATCCAAGGACAAGTGGTTCCTTAATAGTGGATGCTTAAGACATATGACGAGAGATCGTTCAAAATTTCTCTCAATCAAGCCTCACAAAGGAGGAAGCGTCACTTTTGGAGACAACTCAAAAGGCAAGGTCATTGGTATTAGATCTATTAGTATCTCTTCTTCCCTATCTATTGATGATGTGTTACTTGTCAAAGGCTTAAAACATAACTTGCTTAGCATTAGTCAACTATGTGACAAAGGTTTTGATGTGCTATTTAAATCGGATAAATGCATTGTTAAAAAGAAGAACAATGAAGTGTTTCATGCTCTTAGAAATGGTAATGTGTACACCTTGCTTTTAAGTGAATTGCATGATCAAGATGTTAAATGCCTTGTATCTTCAAATGAAAATAGTTGGTTGTGTCATAAAAGATTAGGTCATGCTAGCATGGAATTGATTTCAAAATTATCTAAGCATGACTTAGTCAAAGGCCTCCCAAAGACTAACTTTTCAAAAGATATAAATTGTAGTGCATGCCAAATAGGCAAACAAATCAAGTCGTCATTTAAAAGAAAAAAGGATATAATGACTACAAGACCACTTGAATTAATTTATATGGACTTATTTGGTCCGGAGAGAATAGCTAGTTTAGGTGGAAAACTCTATGCTTTTGTCATTGTTGGTGACTTCTCTAGATTCACTTGGGTATTTTTCCTTACACACAAAAATGAGACTTACACAATTTTCTTTAAATTTTGTAAAAGAGTCGAAAATGAAAAGAAGTATAGGATTAAAACCATTAGAAGTGATAAAGGTAGAGAATTTGACAACCAAGACGTTGAAAGGTTTTGTGATGAAAATGTATATAATCATAATCTTTCGGCTCCTAGAACTCCTCAATAAAATGGAGTTGTTGAAAGAAAAAATAGGTCTCTCCAAGAAATGGCTAGGACTATGTTGAATGAACATAAGTCCCCTAGATCTCTATAGGCCAAAGCCGTTAGTACCTCGTGCTATGTCATAAATAGAGTCATCATTAGAAAACTTCTCAATAAAACTCCTTATGAAATTTGGAACAAAAGGAAGCCAAACATTGGTTATATTAAAGTTTTCAGATGTAAATGCTTTGTATTAAATGATAAAGACAATCTAAGGAAATTTGAACATAAATCGTATGAAGGTATTTTCCTAGGATATTCTTCTCGTAGCAAAGCATTTAGAGTGTTCAACAAAAGAACACTTATTGTTGTGGAATCCATACATGTTGTATTCGATGAGTGTAATACCCTAATTTTAAAAGGACAATTCTGGAATTTAATTATTGTATTTAATTGCATTTTATTTGATTAGGTGTCATTGTTTTTAAATTATTTGTTTGTTTGTTGTATTTAAATTACTTGTGGGTTATTTTATTTAATTGTGTTTTATTTTAATTAATTGGATTTTGTTTTTCTTTAGTGACTTAATTGTATTAATTGTTTTAAATAAAACTATTTTTTGTTAATTGGTTATTTAATTATGTTTCTTAAGTTTGGTTATTTACGTGCTTAGGTGAATTAACTGTTTAAGAATTTAGGGTTTTGGTTTTAGCCGACAAAGGTTATAACTTAGGTTTTCTTGGGCCGACTAAGAGCTGCATTAGGGCTCTAATTATACAAGGATTAGGGTTGGAGTATTAAGCCTATAAATATAATCTTATGTAGGTTTAAGGGTTTTAGAAAATACAAAACTTTGTTCACGATACAGAGAGAGCAACAGAGAGCAAGAAAGAGAGATAGGAGAGGAAGGCTAGGTTGGACCAAGAAGGAGGAAGGAGAGGTTGCTCATAGGTGAAACCATTAGCAAAAGAGCTGGAACTACAGTCTAGGATATTAACGGAGCATTCAGAGACAGAGGATTACAGTTTCAAAATCTGGAATTGCAGGAAAGTTTCTGTTTTTCTCTTTCCCGTTAATTCGTGTTCTGTGCATGCCTAGTTAGACTCTAGGGTATTATTAAAGGCTAAAACGGATTGAAACAAACATAATTACATGTCTTCCATGCATATATGAATTTATTTGATCTCATTGTATTAACTATTTTTCATAATCATGGAAATTCTGTAATATGTTCCTTTTATGTTTACAATTAAGCATTGTTCTAATTGAGCTTAGTATTATAATTGGATGCCTCGTAATTAATCTAGGACCGAGTTTGAACTTTAAAACAAGTCCATAGAACAGTATTTAATTGCACAAAATTAATTGGAATTAAATCTGTAAAAACTTGCTTAAAAATTTCTAGCAGAGGTTCTGTGTTCGTGGCTTTAAAATTAGATCCTATACATGTTGGGATTGTATCTAAGAGATTTAAGATGAAACTAGGACTGAGTTGGAGCTTAGAACAAGGATTAAAAACATCACAGAGGGTTCTGTAAATCACCAGAATTGAAGCAGTTGAAGCTAAAACGGACGAGGACTGCTAAGAGGAAGGAGAGAAGGCTCCAAACCTCTTAGAGCCGGCTCCCAAAGGGGAGAGCCAGCTCTAGGTTGAAAAATAGAGCAGGCTCCCATTTTAAAAGCCTGCTCTATCTTGAAATGCACTGTAACGTGGGTTTTTTTAAAACTGTTTGGTTTTTTTTGGGTTTTTGCAATCAATTTAAATTGTTTAAATGATGTGTGGGACTGTATAAGGCTGGAATTATGATGGAAAATTATAAATTCACAATTGGATTAAAGAATAGAGCAAGCAAAACCCAAGAGGAAATTTGTAACTTGCTCACTGTTATGCTAATTTTATTTACTGGAATTTGGCAAGAGTTTTATATATAAACTAAATATATATAATCATATATTTTTCTTACAGTGTTCTAAGTATGGTGACTTAATTCAACTCAACTATACTTAGATTGTGTTTATTGGTACTTAAACCGTTATGAAATTTTATCAATTCATGGATAATATCGAAGGATCTGCTAGGTTTATATTCTGAAGCTTAGCAAGATTGTTATATATGGTTTAACTATAAATATAAATCATATTTCCATAGTATTATAGGTATAGGGAATTAACTAAAATTTCCTATGCTTAGGTTGGATGTAATTGATACTTAAAATCCTATTAGCGGTATAAATTCCTGGACTGTGTTGGTGAATGTGATCGCTTAAATTTATTGTAGCAGTTTACATTATTGGATTTGGATTTTTGGGCTCTATAATGAATGCCTAACATTTATGTACACGCATTAAATTTATCTTGTGCATATTCTAGAGTGTGGTTGATAACTATTTAATATTGTTTTGTTAACTGTGTTCACTGGAGGATTGTATGTACTGGTATGGAACGATGACATACTAGGTATGGACTAGTTCAAACACTAAGTTCTACCTAACTTGGATTAAGGTATGGATTAATCATAAAAGTTAAGTCCATCACCTACATGTGTCATATCAATTGTGAATTGAATGACCTACTATGGTTTCAGGATGGTTTTGTTATACATATATCAGACCACTACACAGATGGATGATATTTTGTATTAGGATGAGTACGGACTTTATATTTATATTATAGGGTGCCGTGGTATGTGTTTGAGTCTCATGACTACGGTTAGGGCACGTATATCGCCTAGAATGGATAACTGGACATAGGTGTTGTTCCATAGTAGGTCTAGGTACTCATGCCCACCCTCGGGTGTGTATTTGCATGTTGTCTCCTATTCAGGCTGAGACAGACCTACTGGACTAACGAGCGTCCTATAGTGTGTACTATATATACATCTATGGACTTCTTTAGATATTGTTGAGTCTTCCTAGGATGTATCTGCGTACCGGATTACTATTTGGATCGTAGTAGAATAGGACTTGTATGTGGGCCTGACCTACTCCTTTATTTTTCAGGTGTTCATCAGTTCCAGGGTTAAAGCTTAGACGAACAGAGCAGATACAGACTTCCACTCTACCGATGACGTAGGATTTCTTTCCAGATGTTCGATTTTGATTTTATCTTCAGTTTTTACTTTCATTTCAGTTTGGAGTTTCAGTATGGGTCCACTACAGATGGATTCCCGAGTTGTATGGATTGGAGGAGTTTGAATAAGTTGGTTTTCAATTAGTTTAAGTTAAGGATTTTTTTTTTTTTAATTTAGTATTCTTTCAGTTTTTAACTTTTATTTCTTATTCACTTTGTATTCCGTGTTCAATTTAAAATACTTTAATTGTTTGATATCCCTCGGGTTTGGGCTCGGACCTGATCAACCCGCGTCTCGGATCCTAGGGGTATCACAATGAATCACAATTACCCCCTCCTACATGTTCATTAGATGATAATGAGGATATAATTGAGATTGAAAAGAATTGTGAGAATCTTGATCCATACAATTCATCTCTCGAAGATCTCCCTAAAGTTGATCCAAAAGAAAGTTATCCTCATAAAGACACTTCTCCTAAGGATTGGAAGCAAGTGCCAAATGATCCAATAAATCAAATCATTGGCGATCCATCCAAAGGAGTAAATACTAGGTCTCAAATTAATGATATATGCAATTATGTGGCTTTTGTTCCTCAACTTGAACCAAAAAATATTCATGAAGCCGAAAATGATGAGTTTTGGATCTTAGCTATGCAAAAAGAACTTAACCAATTTGAAAGAAATAAAGTTTGGGAATTGGTTCCAAGACCTAAAGATAAGACTATCATTGGAACTAAATGAGTATTTAGGAACAAAAAGAATGAATTGGGAACAATTGTGAGAAACAAGGCAAGGCTTGTTGCTCAAGGGTATAACCAAGAAGAGGGAATTGACTATGATGAAACCTTTGCTCCCATAACTAGGCTTGAAGCCATTAGAATGCTCCTTGCATTTGCATCCCATTAAAACTTTAAGTTATATCATATGGATGTAAAGAATGCCTTCTTAAATAGCTTTATTGAGGAAGAAGTGCATGTAGAACAACCACCGGGATTTGAAAATTGTGATTGTCCTAACCATGTTTACAAATTGTCAAAAGCATTGTATGGTTTGAAACAAGCTCCAAGAGCTTGGTATGAAAGACTAAGTGGATTTCTACTTGAAAATGGTTTTATTAGAAGAAAAATTGACAACACCCTTTTTACTAAAACCATTGATGGCAACCTATTGATTATTCAAATATACGTTGATGATATCATTTTTGGATCCTCCAATAGTGTGCTTTGTGAAAAGTTCGCTTTTAGCATGCAAAAAGAATTTGAAATGAGCATGATTGGTGAACTTACCTTCTTTCTAGAATTGCAAATCAAACAAATACTTGATGGCATTTTCATTTATCAATCCAAGTATGTTAAAGATTTGCTAAAGAAATTTGGCTTGGAGAAAGTCAAATATGCCAAAACTCCCATGAGTTCATCTTTGAAATTTGATAAAGATGAGAAAGACAAAGATGTAGATATCAAGAAGTATTGAAACATGATTGGTAGTCTTTTATATTTAACCGCAAGTAGACCGGACATAATGTTTAGTGTATGCTTATGTGCTAAATTCCAATCTTGTCCTAAAGAATCTCATTTGTGTGCCGTTAAACGTATTTTTCGCTACTTATGTGGTACAATAAATATGGGTCTTTAGTTTCCTAGAAATAATTCTCTCAATCTTGTTAGCTATTCGGATGCCGACTTTATCGGATGTAGAGTTGATAAAAAAAGTACTAATGGCACTTGTCACTTCCTCGGTCAATCACTAGTATCTTGGTTTTGCAAAAAGCAAAATTTTGTGGCTTTGTCAACGGCATAAGCCAAATATGTGGCTACCAGAAGTAGTTGTGCCCAAACGCTTTACATTAAGCAACAACTTGAAGACTTCGGACTAAAATTTGATCACATTCCCATAAAATGTGATAATACGAGTGTTATTTGCATTTCAAAAAACCCTATCTTGCACTCAAGAACGAAACACATTGAGATACGATATCATTTCATTAGAGATCATGTTTTGAAGGGTGATATTGAATTAGTCTTTGTCAACACCGATAAGCAACTAGCGGACATCTTTACCAAACCTCTTCAAGAGGACACATTTTGCTTCATTAAGAGGGAAATAGGAATGGCCTTTGAAGAAGATGTGTTGGCCTCTGTCTAAATATTCTACAAAGTATTTCGGCCGATCGAAAATTCTTATTAGTCGACCAAAAGGGATAGGTTCGGCCGACCGACATTGTCTTGTCAACTGATCGAAAGTCAGATCTGTGATCATTAATTAGGGTTTCACGCCATTTTTTTTATTTCATTTTTCATTTCTAGGGTTTCTCTCTCTTCCTCACCGCTGGCTCACCTATTCTCTCCCCAAGCTCTTTACTGAATCTTAATCTCATCAAATCATCAAATTCATCTTCTTGGTAAGTTTATCTCTCTATAATTATCTCATCTTGTTCGTAATCCACTGTTTATATACATATCTATGTGAACTTTCCATAAATCTGTCAAGCTCGAATCTTAAATTTAATTTGTGGGTTAGCTCTATGAAATTCGAAATCTCATCCTATGCGCTTATCTTAGGGTTTCAATTTATCTTAATCTCATATGTGCAAAACCCTAATCTCATTCTTTCAAAGTTTCTATTTGTGCAAACCAGAAATCAAATTGGGGGTTCATCATGTCGTTTTAAAATTATTTAGTTGTGGGTATCACACAGGTCTAAATCAACTTGGGGTTTCAAAATTATCGTGATTTCAATCCTACTGTGATTTCATCTTGCTAAACCCTAGGATTCTATTGCCCAAATTTGAGGATTTTCTGTGCTGGTTTGTCAAAATTGAATTGGGAGTTTTCTTTCTGACCAAATAAAATTAAAATTTTCATTCGAAGGTTCTCTAAAATCTCTGTGATTATTCTTGAAATGGAACTCTGTCATAGTTGATTTGGGTTAGGGTCTCAAATTCTTATCAAATCATGTCATCCTTTGAGCCTGGGAGAAACCCCCCTCACCCACCTACCAAACGAAAGAAAGCTAGTCATACTGAACAAGCTGAGGCTAGTAACACTGAGTGCCTGCCAGTGTCCAACCTTACTCTCTTCAAAAATCCAGCCATGAAAAATCTAAATGATACAAAATTCCTTTATAGAAAAGTTGCCTTTGGGAAAGTCTTGTCTAAATTCGAATGTGAGGCCCTTCATCTCAACACTTACGAACTCTTAGATGCCATTGGGTTGGGAAATTTTGTATCTATGGATGTCCCTTTCTACCCTCGCTTAGTTCGTCTCTTTTATACACATCTTGAAAGAATTCCACACTCTTTGAAAATGGAATATTTTGTTGGGGGTACTTCCTTCACTCTAGACATCCCTACATTTCGCTCAATTCTTGACTTGCCTGAGGGTTCCATCAAATATTTTACCACATTCACGTGGTATCAAGGGGAGGGATTCAATGAGCTTGAGGCCGTACGGCAAATGAGCTACAATAATCAGATCACAAATACTCAAAAAGTTCACGCCAAACAGTTTACTTTGGAAGCTCGGGTTATTTACAACATCATCATGTATAACATCCTTCCAAAATCCAGAGGCCGCTCGGATGTCTCATATATGGAGGCTTTCCTCATTTGGTGCATCCTTAACGGTAAGGATTTTGATCTCGCTTTTCTCATGTTTCATCATATTCTTGATTGCTAGCAGAGTGAAGACAAACACTTGTTTTATACTATGCCCTTGAGTTATGGCCTTTATGTTATGGGGGTATCGGTTGGAAGGGAAGTAAAAAAGGATCAAGGGCCTAGAAACAAACTTAAATCCACCACTCTTAGGTTAATGGGGTTTAAAAGGGACCGTGATGGGCTGTGGTACAATCCTATTGAGAAGGCTTGGAATGAGGCTTTAGAGAGGGGAGAACTTGGGGATGATAGGGAATTTTTTATCCCTCCTAACATTCCAGCCCCTGCCATCTATGAAGATGATGATAATGATGACCCTCCTCCAGTTGATCTTCCTATTCCTATGCCACCTCCACAGACCGATCCGGCTATTCTCAAGCTCCTCACGCAGCAAAATGCTCTTCTACATGAGTAAATCAGCATCTCTCGCCGAACTGAAGCTAAAGTCAATGATATGGTTGGACGACTAGACACTATTGAGGGTGATGTCGACTCCATCAAGAAGAATCTCGAGGAACTGCGTATGGCTGCTGATCTTCCTCCCTACTGAGGATTTATCTGCATTACTTTCCTTTATTTTGTAGTCTTTATTTTTCCTCTTTATGCTATGTTTTCTTTTTGAGGATGACAAAAAGGGGGAGAAAATGTATTTGATGTTTGATTGACAATTGGTTTATTTTGGTGGTGTTTGGCTGAAGCTGTGTTGATGTGTTGTTGATAGTTTCTAGTTGTAGTTGTTGACATAGGATTATTCTGGATAGACTGTTTTAACTTTGGATAGACTATTGTACTCATTTTTCTAAATATCAATGTTATTCTCTATATAATTCTCTGGATATGTCTACTTGTCAATTTTATATATAATGCATAAAAATTGGGGGAGACTTATATGAAAAATGCCTATTTCCAGTTGCAGCCTTAAATTGTCTTTAAGTACCTGCTATGAAGTACAAATGAGCATAATGATAGGGGGAGCATGTTTAAATGTAACTCCACTTATTTCTAAAACACATCAATGTTTTGTCATCATCAAAAAGGGGGAGGTTGTTAACCTTAAAACCAATTTTGACGATCACAAAACATTAACTGTGTTTTAAGGACTAACATTTGCCTTGAGAACACATAACAAGTTTGTTACTTGAAGTCTAAAAGCGAAGTGGAAATCAAGGAAAGGTAAAGCTAACCAAGATACATACTATACACTCCAAAGACAAAAGAAAATGAGTTATTAACTTCAAACTTCAAAGGTGAAACACGGAGAAGAAAAGTAATCAAGTCTGGCTTTTCAAATGGGGTAAATAAGTTGGAGAGTGCCATAGATTTAAATGTTAAAGTAATGTATGAATGTCATGAAGCTCTCACATCCTAGGATCATTCATTCTTCATATCATGATAGCATCATATAATTGTTCATATATCTTTGAAGCCTAAGAAAAAGATGAGGATGAAGGTTCACAGTAAGTTTGGTTTGGCCAAAAAAGTATTTCGGCCGACCGAACATGAAGTTTCAGCCGACCGATAAGGGTTTTCACAAAATTATATATGTATCAGCCGATCGAAGATTATCCATCAGCCGACCGACAAAAAGCTTTCATGAAGTCCCGAGAGCAGTCACTTTTAACAATCGTTTCGGCCGACTGACGATTAGGGATCAGCCGACTGATGATGCTTCATCAGCCGACCTATGCATAGTCAATTTCAAATCAAACGGCTACCTGCGAACTTGGATTATTGACACCTCATCTCCAACAGCTATATTGACCTCCTCTCTCTATAAATAGGAGCTGCAGCTTGTGTTATCACATACATCTATGGAGAGCAATTTGAAGAGCATTCAAGAACTTCATTCTAGAGCATTCAAGGCAATCATTTGATTACTCATTCATATCTCTTATTCTCTCATACATACTAAAGTTTGAGCTTCATTTCATTTATATACTTACTCTAGTTGTGAGCCTACAATTGTAAATCTATCTTGAGAATGAGAGATTCAATCTTGTATTTCATTTACATACTTGTAAGGGTTGGTGTGACCCAAAAGAAGCCTGGGAGAAGGGTGTTCTCCTAGCTAGAAAGAAGAGCAAGGGCTTGCTTCATGTGAAGGTTTGCTCTCCACTATAAAGGAGAAGCTATAGTGGATTGGGAAGTCTCAAGAGGGATCTTGAGCCGAGGAGTAGGAGTTTCCGAACCTCACTAAAATCTCCGTGTCATTGTTTGAGATTTCTTATCCCTATCTCTCTTACATTTATGCTTTGAATTATCATCTACTTTAATTGATTATTGCATAATTGTTTATCTCTAGTTGAAATTGTAAATTATGTTTTAAAAATTGGCCATTGACTCTATCCACCCCCCCCCTCTCTAGAGTCAATTAGTGTTTAATAATTTTACATGTAAAAAGTGATATGACACAATTGAAAAGTGACATTTGGGGTGTGAGTGAAACACAGATTAAATATTTGTAATTTGAGTGATAGTTATTTTCAAAAAGTGTTTCAATGTAATATTTGGCCAAAACTAAAGGGATTTCAGTGAAATTAACCCTAAATCTTTTGATGTAAACTATTTTAAATTTAAATCTAAATTTTGCTAATGGAAAAAAAAGTTTTAGATCTCATTCAAGTGTACCACATCTAAATTTTCAGAAGGTGGATGTATTATAAGTTATAACCCTCTGAAAATAGTTCCCAAATCGAATACGACCATGGTTTGTATATAAGGCCCTATTTGGTATGTGTTTTGTCCTGTGTTGTTTTGTAGCAGGCCCGCTATAGTAGCCCAAACTCGGCCCAACACATGTTTGGTTGGTTCTGTTTTGTTTTCAACAGCTGCAAAACATTCCAATTAATTGGCCCAAAATTTTAAACACCAAAATGATGTTTTATGATGTTCTGTGTACTGTTGGCCCAAGTTTGGTACTGTAGCGGAAGGAACAAACCTAACTTTTCTCTCTATAACCTTCAGATGCAACCTCTTCGCCCCTTCTATTAAACCCCTAATTGCAAAACCAGACCCAGTTTTCAATTCCGTTAAGTCCTTTACACTAGCCACGGTCGCTAACCTCGGCCCCAGCTTTAACTTCCTCGGTTGCGCCGTTGACGTCATCGGCAACTACGTCACTTTGTGAGTCGATCCCGACGTCCATCCTGGAGAAATCTCCATCTCCAAGAAACTCAGCAAAAACCCTCTATGGAATTGTGCCGGAATCACCGCCATTTCCGTCATAAAGATGCTTAACATCTTATCGGTGGGCCTCTCTCTTTCCCTCGAGAATGGTTTGCCATTGGGAAGCGGCCTCGGATAGAGCTCCGCCAGTGCCACAGCGGTAGTAGTCACGGTGAATGAGCTTTTTGGTGGCCCGTTGTCTATATCAAATCTCGTCCTTGTCAGACTCGAATCGGAGTCCAAGGTCTCTGGTTACCATGCCAAACCTCTGTATCAAAATGTTTAGCTCACAAAGTGGTCTAAGGTTATTAGCCAATGAATGGTTAACCTAAAACGCAGGTGTGCTAGAGTCTTAATGGACTCGAATATTTCTTGCCAAACTATTCCTATCGGGTCGGGTTGCCGACCTAATGTGATTCAGGCGAAAGTTGGAGAGTAGGAATGACCCTCTCCTTAAGGTTGCTATTACCTTTAAGAAAAGACTTTAAACATTCAAGATAAATATCAATTAGAAGCAAATTAATTGAACAATAAATATATCTAAATCTGCAAACCTTTCGTCATTGAACTTGACTGATTACAATGATGAATGAATTACAAACTCTTGATTGAAATGGAAACTAAAGTATTGAATGCTGAAAATGAACTAAGTACTAAACTGATAGTGCTAAACTGAACTTGATGAAATAAAAGCTAAGTGATAAGTGATATGAATGCTAAAGGCCCTCCTTGTGAGACTTGAGTGGGTACTTATAGAAGTCTCCACCTAGTGTTGTCCCTTTCAAATAGTTTCTCTAGAAATTAATTGGTTATAAGTTGAAAATGACTTTTCCTAACCATCTTGCTGAGCTGGTCAGGTTGACTGACTTGCACATCTCTCTATGGGTAGATACAAATGTGTCTGACATAGTATTTTTGACTAAATGGTGCATATTCTTTCATGCTTGATGATTTTGGTCTTCAAGCCATTTTTAGCTCTATGTACTTGTCATGATTGGCTCGATCGTACATTGGCTTAGAATCATCTGATTATTGACAATTCTGACTTTCTTCATCAAATGTAAGTGAGAACCTTTCATCTGTAGTTCTGAATCTCTGGACCTCTGACATGGTCAAGTTGTCCCTTTCTATTTCAAGTTTTCTTTAAGCTTCCAGACCTAACTTGTTGGGTTCTTGAAACCTTGGGATTCACCGCCGGTCTTTATTTGAATTACACCAAAGATTCTTCAAGTGATTATGACCCGAAGAGGTATTAGATCCATCTTAAACTGAGCTTGTCCATCAATTTGGTGACTGAGACTCTTGACCATGACCATAGAAAATCTTACGTCATAATGGTTGAGAAACTTTCTTCAGTCATAATGATCTATGGACCTCCGTCAGTAATAATGGTATATAAGACCTCCGATAGTCTAGTGGTCGATGAACCTCCATCAGTCTAGTAATCGATAGACCTCCATTAGCCTAATGGTTAATGGACCTCCGTCAGTCTAGTGATCGATAGACCTCTATCAGTCTAATGGTCGATAGACCTTCATCAGCCTAATGGTCGATGGACCTCCGTCAGCCTAGTGGTCGATAAACCTCCATCAGCCTAGTGGTCCATGGACCTCCATCAGTCTAGTGCTCGATGGACCTCCATCAGCCTAATGGTCATGGACCTCCATCAGTCTAGTGGTCGATAGACCTCCATCAGTCTAACGATCAATAGACCTCTATTAGTCATTAGTGACCGAGATACCTTGGCCATTGTTAGCCATGAGCTCAACACCTTATCTCAGTCAAGAATTCCATTCTTCTTAAATCTCGACCTTAATTACAACCACCATGTTTAAAAATTAATTTTTTGCCCCGACGATCGTGGGCTGATCCATAGTTCAGACATCGGGTTTTTCAACCATGTGGCATGGTTACTTTGGATCATATTTTTAAGTGTTAACAACTGCCCCCCAACTCTATGAAAATGGGCTCCTGCCAAATTTTTGTAGAGTTGTATTTACTTAGGCCTTGGAGCTCATGATCGACCTGCATTGCCTACTTGCAATAAATGTCTTGTATCAAGTTCTTATCTGCAGTGACCATTTGTACCTTGGCCATATTGAAACTTCTGATCTGCATCAGTGACTTGTACCCATTTCTTGTCTGCAATGGCCATCTGTACCTTGGCCATTTTGAAGCTTCCAACCTGCTCATGCTTCAAAATCACACCAAAACAGAACACAACAGCAGCTACGGAACACTTTTAGAGAGAGAAATAGAGAAACCCATTTAACCCAATTAGCACCATAAAACCACGTCGTGTTGCACCTTTTACACTTTGATGGGTTTGATCGCTCCTAACAGTATTCCAGACAAATGGCTCAACTCTCACCGACATCTTCTCTCGACGTTAACGCATCCATGCCATAATGGTGAGAATGTATCCAGACAGATGACGATTGTGAGATTCTGGCAACCATTCCTTCTTCAACGGCTTTTGCATTTACCTTTACTTTAACGCAAGTCTCCATTGCAGGTACAACGCTGCCATCCTCGTCGGCGGCGTCACCGCCGGAGATGGTGCTCACACCGTCGTCCATCATCCATACCCGACAGTTTTGGGTTTTGGGTGAGCTTCGCACTGCCCCACTTGCTAATGTTGGTGAAGAACAGTGATTTCGACACCATTAATTCCGGTCAGAAGCAAAGTTCAGTCCGACCAAAAGTTGGCGAGCTTCCGGGAACTGCATGAGTGACTCCTCTGGTGATGGGTTTGTCCTCAAATGCTGTTTAAGTTGCTGGGTCTTTATCTTTCACGCAATGGTACGTTCGAGAACCCATATTCATTCATACAGCACAAAAGTAACAGAAGTTGTACCTTCATCTTCAACAAACTGCGCTCCCTTGTAAATATACACATATGCCATGTGAATATAAGATACACACACATATATATATATAATGTACAAAACACAGCCACTCTATCAATTGTCATGAAAAACCATTCTTTAGTGTGTAATGAACAGTGTATCATATACCAAATGAGTTTTGATCTCTTGTCGTTAACAGATGGGTTTGGAGCTCAATGCATATCTTTAATGCTGACATAGATGTTTACAGTAGATTCATGTGCCCAATTAAGTACCAACTAATGGGTACGAAGAATATTTAAGCTGAAAATGCATTACCCCATGAGTACTCAAAGGTGGCTGACAAGACGTTTCCTCTACTGCGGCAGACCTATATCTAAAAACCTTAAGAGTAACTTAAACTATTCTCACGGAGTAAAATGATTTGAACAACTTCTTCGCTTATAAATCACATCTTCAAAATTTTATTTCAGACAAACTAAACTTCACAACAGAGAAAGGAGAAAACCTTTTTTCCGAATGCCCTGCAAACCATCATTCATCACGTTTCCTCCACTAAAGAATTCAAAAAGTAAGTCTCTGTTTATTCTTCTTTCTGGTCATTTGATTTAGTTCCATCTCTTTACCGGATTTTAACTAAAGGGTGTCACAAGAAATTTAACAGTTGCCACCGCAAATACACTGACTCCGATCAGTTGACCAGTGAGTATTTTTGAAGTGAAATTTCCTCTCTGCCGGTACAATAAAAAATTCAGCCTCCATTATCCTTCTCACTGGTTCTTCTCTAATTTAGCTTCATTTTTCCTTTTCCTTAGGATCTCAACCAATGGGTGTTAAAAAGAATGTGACGGTTGTTGCTAAGAATACGTCAGCTTCAGCCAATAGCAAATCTTCTGATCACGCCGGAATCATTGATAAGCTTATTTGAGAAGTTATCGATACTCGTATTTATGGCGTTGACGAGGTGTTGGCCAGTGTCCTAGGCTCTGACTCCTCTCCTAGATTCGGCCTTGCTCCAGCTTTCAAAGATGGTCCACCAGCTTCATTTCTTCCCTGCTCTCCTTTAGCCGAGAAGCAACTCCCATTTCAACGCAAGTTCTCTAATCCCATGGACTTCACCAATCTCTTCAAAAATTGTCCGAACCCTCAAAGTTATTAGACTGATTGAGTCAATCGGGTTGAACCTCACTATAAAGCACTATGGAAGGAGGTCGGCATTTATAATGCCATCCTTCTTTCGAAATACCGAATCTTTATCGATGAAGAGGCTCTTACCTCATTACTCTTCTTTTGGTCGAGCTCGACCAATGCCTTTCATCTTTGGTGCAGAATGATTGGTCCGACGGTGCAGAACATTTGCTTTTTTACCGGGCTTAGGCCTCATGGCAAGGAAATAAATCCGTCTCCTACTATCTCTAGAGTGCCCTACGAATATCCAAAGAAACTTGAGAATTCTGAGCGTATCACTGCATAAGGACCTTTTATCAAAACCAACAAGGGTGATGGAGTTTCGGTCTCTACCGCTGAGCATATTTCTTTCCTGGTGTACTGGCTGAATAGGTTTCTATTTTGCGTCTCTTCGCTCACAGTCACCAAGGAATTTACTCAATTGGCTCTTGCCCTTCATTCAGGCGAGAAACTTGCCCTTGTTCCTTTCTTGCTTTCCTATCTTTATCGTGGTATCGGGGAGTATGTAGCTTCCAATTTCAAAACCTGTTTTGGGCCATTTTGGCTGTTACAACTTTGGGAATACGCATATTTCCCCGAACTTTATCCTGATCTTGACTTGTCGACCACTGTTCCTGTCCCTGGCTATCATTACGCACGTATTCAACCAGGAAAAAGATCGTTCAAAATCATGTTCTCCTTTTTTTTATAAACTTCACGCATACCGAGCCTCTCACATTTTCTAACCATTCTCGCCTTGACCGAGGCAACCTTTGTGGCTTTCCTATCCCCCTAACCAAGCTCCACTAAGTTGTCAAGAGGAACATGCACAAACATGGGCTAGTTTCTTGATTGCTAAGGACATCTCTTATGGATGTTCAAAATTGGGCTCTCCAAATAGCAAATGTGGGGTGGAGTATTACAATCCCCACCCTCAATAATTTAACATCAAACAGTAGGGCTGTAAATGAGACTAGCCGAACTTTAACTTGCTCAAGCTTGGCTCGACTCGCCTTGTTTAGAGAAGGGCTTAGCTCGGCTAAGGCTCGGTTGGGCTTGGCCAAGCCAAGCTCAAGCTCGGATCGTATGTGTATATTTCAAGACGGTTTGAATCTCTCATGCATTATCAGAGTGAAGAAAGGAAAAGAGAAAACATTTGTCAGTTTTGAATTCCATAACCATCGATCTCTAGTTCCATCACAATATTACCAGAGTTGAGAGTGGAGGAGACAAGAGAGAACTAGCCTTGCTGTTGCCTATGGAGTTCTGTGATTTTGTTGCCGAGTGGTTGCCAGCACAAGGAAATTTTGCCTCGCCTATCAGTTTAGGGTTTCTATCTTGTTTAAGTCTTGATGTAAAAAATTTATTCAATGGCTAAGATTAAATCATGAGTTGGGTTGGGCTATTTTGTTAATAAAATGTGCTTCTAATCTGAACCAAAAAAAAAAAAAAAAAAAAAAAATGAAGAAGAAGAAGTTTATTATAATAAGAATTGGGTGCATGAAAGATATGTAATATGGGCTACACTTGCGTGGATGGGCTAAGCTTTTACATATATAATTAATTTTATGTAAATGAGTTTGTTCATGAGCTTCACTAGCCAAGCTTACCATTGCTCAAGCTCGGCTTGTTGTAAACGAGTCTAAAAAATGAGCTCAAGCTCGGCTTATTTAGTTAACGAACGGGCTTGAGCCGAGCTCTTAACGAGCCGAGCCCGAACTGTTCATGAACGACTCAGTTCATTTGCAACCCTATCAAACAGTAATATTTCAGGAAATTAAAAAACAAAACTCCATGGTACTCATCAATCTTGATAAAAATTAGACCAATTTTATTTTATTATATTATATTTTTTTCTTTTTCAGAAACGAAAATAACAATTAGACCATAACATCCCAAAATTCAGCAAAAATAACAATTAGACCATAACATCCCAAAATTCAGCAAGTTCTTATTTTTGTCTTATTTAAGTAATAGCTGTGTTTGCTCGGTGGGTGGTTTCATGCCGTTTTGATGTTGTTTTGCTAGATCTGTTCTTGTTTGGTTGGTTTTCTGGCTCGACGGGTGGATCTGTTGTTTTGTCTGTGGCTAAATTTCTGATCTATGTCGAGTTTTGTTATTTCCGCCTGCTTGTGCGTGGTTGGGTGATTTTTCCCCAGTCGGCGGCGCCTAATGGATGCAACCTTGAAGTTGTTGCCTTGATGATACCCTGACCTTTGGGTCACTCTCGATATTACTCTTCTCCATTTGGTGATTTTCACTGTTGCGTGTTGACTTGTTTCTCAACAAATCTAGAATATGTTCTTCATTTTTTTTCTTTTGTTACTTCATGATTTGTTTCCCTGTATGGCCATTTATGGCATGATATGGCTATTTTTCTTATTGCCAGGGTTAAAAAAAAAAAAAAAAAAAAAAGGTAATAGCTGTGTTTATGCCATTGTTAACTAAAAATAAGCTAATACTATGTCTAGCCAGAAAGACCAACTACTACCAGTGTCAAAAGCTACTACTCCACAAAAGCATTTACAGGAAACCCACCACGAAGAACCGACCGACATTGCCGGCAAACTCGAAATCGAAGGTGTTATGGTTGGTGATGAACGAAAAGGAACGGCGGCAGGGAAGATTCCGATGGAGTCAATTACGTCTTCGCCGGTTAGGGTTTCGATGCAAGGAGGAGACTAAAGAGCCTTGGAGTCCGGAGAGAGAAAGAAACTAGTCATTATTTGCCCATGTCACAGCCATCAGTTTAGGCCAATAGATTGGAAAGCAAGCATGGGTCTAATTTATTGAGTGGAGAGAGATGGTTGGGTAAGCAGTTTCATCAGTTGGTCTAAGCTTTTTGGGCCCGGCCCAACTATTTTATATGTATATGGAACCTACGCTCACCATAATTGACAAATTAGTTACTTATTTTTATTTTCTATTTTATTTGTAAAATGGACCAGCCTGACTTCATTAAAAAATGCATGGACAACCTCCAATTTAGATTCACTTTAGATTCAAATTGAGTCAAGCAGAAAAATTATTTGCATTAATTTTAGTGACACCCCTTTGATTTGATTAAATATCACATTGAAATAATTTTTTTTTATTTGTATTAATTTTTTATATTTCCTATTTTATTTGTAAATTGGACCAACCCGACTTCATTTAAGAAATGGGTCAACAACCTCCAATTTAGATCCGGTGTAGTTCAAATTGAGTTAAGTAGAAAAACTATTTTATTTGTAAATTGGACCTACCCGACTTCATTTAAGAAATGGATTGTTGCATCGCAAATGGAAGAGGACTTTCTTCAAACATTTAAAGATCCTAAAAAGACTAGGCTGAATATCCAGTTTTAAGTGTAGCCGATGATGTGATCAAATTATGTGATTGTTAATTGGTCTAGAGTAATTTATATAAGTCTTAAGTCTGTTTTTATTTCATGTTTAGGATATTATCGTCTTTTTTATTTTTATTTTATAAGTCATGAACCTTTTTAAGTGAGTCAGGTAACCACTTAATGACTGTTTTGTCATTTTAGCGTCTTTATTTTGCTGAATAAATTAGATGAAGGATTAGGATTAATTCCTTTACTAGGGCATCCCTTGTGTCTTATAAAAGGGTTATTCCAAGTTGTATTAGTGGTTTTTAACGTATTTTCAATATAATCAGCCTGTTACGATAGCTATTACCTCACCCTTTCTTTTGGGATTGAGCTGCAGGTGTTTAAGTTATTATTTTAGCTTGAATTAGCTCTCTGTTTTTCCTTCTTAACATTTATTCGTTCTCTTTCATAACTGATTGTATTATGGACCAACAACCTCCAATTCAGATTCGGTGCAGTTCAAATTGAGTAAAGCAGAATAACTAGGATGCGCTCATTTTTACAGTGTGATAATATAGTTGTTTGCAAATTTTTTCTGAATAAATACCGGGCTTTCATTAGGCCCGCTCACACTTAAAAGATTAAGGACCTACCAAAAAAAATTAAGAAAGAAAGAAATTTTCTATTTGAAATATGTAAAGACTTAGGAAAGTGGACTTATTGCAGTTTTGAGATTAAGAACGGACTATATATAACTCCAAGTTGGTATATCAAATACCAAAACACAACAAACAGCTCCTTTTTTGAGCACAACATAATTTATCACGGAGCACACGTAATTAATATTTTCGATCAACCTTCAACATTTATATTTAAAATGAACCGTCTTATTTGAAGAAGCACAGGAAAATTAGGAATGTACTTAGCCTTCTCGTTATGTAGAGTTTTACCAATTTCATCCCTTTTAAGACAAAAGTGTCATTGTATATATTGATAAATTTAGTGTCAAAAACTTAAAATTGTAATTCTTTTGAGAGACGATTTTTGCATATCCTTTTTCTACAATTCAAACAGGTCACTACCATATTACATCATGCAATGACTCTATCTTCAACACTTGAATAAAATCATAGTATGTCTCAACCACTGGTCAATTGTAGTGATAGTAGGGTTAATCCGAAGATTTAATCATTTCATCTCCAGACAGACTTGTTCCAGGTATCCCAAATTTAATCCTCCTGCATTTGCCACGAGTGAGAATGTGGTCTTAGATAAGCAGAACACTTTTCATTCAGAAAACCCAAATTTTTATTCTTGTCTGGAGGCCATGGCACTCTCCTTCTCTACGTTTACGTACACTTCCATTTAAAATTGTGCTCTTTTCGGGTTAAAAAACAAATTTATCGAAATCATCTACATAAACTTCTGTCCAGAGTTCTTTCCCGTGTACCACTCCACGAGACTCCCTCTCATCATCAGTGGTCACTTTACCAAACCCGAAGACCACTCCACGATATTCATTTTTGTTCTCATTTTTGTTCTCTTTTCCCAACACATGAAATGGAACATATATAAATTAAAACTCTTACTAGTCAAATGAGTAATTTACACAATACCAAAATCAAACTTACCATCTTTTGGCCTTGGGTTCATCTTTCATCAAAATATTCTCCAACAGATTTACTCTTACGAGAGCTTTGATTAGAGGAAGCTGATGAAGATCTCCTAGCTGATTGAGGCTTGGGATGGTTATGATCACCCTGGTAAACAATCAAGTTTATTCTTCATTGGACAATTGGGATTTGTACCCTTGTAATAACTTCGAAGGTCGCTCCCTTCCCTCCAATTGTACCCATCAGCTGATTTTCTCTGCTCTCTCATTTCAGATCTTACCACAATCTTTTGTGAAGACAGACCATCTTGCTTGCCGGATCCCTGTGTCCCTTTATTGCTCCTGAAAATTATGTATAAATTTCAAGTGTGTCAATGCATATTATGACTGGACCAAAAACACAAAAAAAAAAAAAAGAAGGATTAAACTTAAAAAGTACAAATTCGAGACATACTGTTGGAATTGTGTTGTTTTGAGATTGAAAGTTTGACATGGATGATGTGGGGATTCTTGTTTGGGGGTGGAAAGAGAAATCAGAGTGAATTTCTTTTCTCTTCTTGCTTGTTACCCAGCTGGTGGATGTTAGAATTGCCTCTCCAATGGAAGGATTGACAAGGGAATGTCCCAGTAGTGGGAGATGGTGGAATCTGCATATAAATTCAGACATGGAACAACCCTCCAACCGTAAGTAAAGTTCAAAAAGCCAACGACACTTTCCAGATAGTCAATTAGCTCCAAGCAAGAAGATCTATCTCCAATACTAACCCAACAAAAAACAAAATAGAAGAAAAAAAATAGAATCCCTATATTCAAAACAGCCTCCAAGATTGAAATGTCTAAAACAAATGGAAAGGAACCAGTAAGTACTGAACAAATGACATAATCTGAACCCTAAACCTTAACTTGTATATTGCTTAGAGGGAGACAGACAAAAAAGAGTTCCTAATAGACACTTGTTATGCCATTTAAGGGCTTTTAGCGTTCATGGATGTGGCTTAGCAAGGGATGCTCTGGTATCAAAACTTTTACAATGATAGTTTTTCAATATCAGGCTTCTAAACATGAACATTTATACTAAAAGTAAATAAGGAAAATAAGGATTGTACTTGAAGGAACCCTAGCATTCTCTTTATGTGGAGTTTTCTAAGCCTTAATGATGTGTGTGACCATCATTAAGGCTTTTCTTTCCATTGGATAAGTTATGAACAGATATTAGAGGAAGCAATCACTGAAAGAATGATATTTATACTGAAAGTAATTTTCAGTATTTGTTCTTCTTAGCTTCAGCATTTGTACTGAAAATGAATGAGTCAATTTCGCTAGCTAGACCCACCCTTCCACCTCGAGAAACCGAGAACTGTCCAATCTGAACAAGCAAAGGAAAATAGGGGTTGTACTTGAATGAATGAACCCTAACCTTCTCTTTATGTGGAGTTTACTAACTTCATATTTGTTAAGACAAATGGTCATTGTATATTGATAAATTTAGTGTCAAAAACTTAAAATTTCAAAAAATTTCTATTTTATTCGAGGCTTGAGTTATTTGAGAAACAATACATTGGTTGATGACCATTGAATAATTTTTGAAGACAATAATGATATAATTTGCATTTGGATAACCTAATTTCTCCAATTTTGTTTTTGCAATGTGTGAGATTTGTGGTCATTGTTTACTCAAAAGTTGAGTGTCAATACTTGGAGTGAACAACTCTGATTTTTCGCAAAGCTGCGACGTCTTGGCTGGTTAGGGTTTCGATGCAGAGAGCCATGGTGTCCGGCGAGAGAAAGCCTTCGGCAATCAAATCTTGGAACACCAAGCAGTCGCAGCAGAATGTCTCTCAAGAAACTTGGTTTACCGATTCTACCATGGTGTTACTGAATGTAAGCACTGCAAAAGTGGTGTGTGTGTGTCGTCCATCATGGAACTAGCTCTGAATTCCTCTGCGCAATCACCTCAGGAAAGGACCAATATTGGCAATGTTGTAGCAGAACTCAAGAAGATCATACTTTGGTTCCTAGATAATCGTGCAAAGTTCTCGCAGATTGTGAATGGAGATGAAGTATGAAAGTATGTTTGATTATGCTTTTTAGAGTTACCAATGACATCTTTGGTTTAAATTTTTGATGAGACATCCAAAACCTGATGGACCTTTAGTAATTTAGAGAATCAATTCCCACCAGATGACCAATTGGAGAGTAACTAAATGTGCACAATGATGTTCCAAGGTGTATGCTCAACAATTTTTATTTCCTAATGTGTGCTATCGGTAGCAAATGTCTTGTTTAACATTGCCGATATCCTTAACCTAAATCAAAGATGACAGTTAAATAAATTAATAAATATAAAGTGTAGTCATTGTATTTCTTGCTAATAGACTCATCATGTTGCTAACTGGTGCAGGAGTTTTAGAGATGCAGACTGTGACATGCTTAAAACATAACTATGTTCTGCATTTTCCAAAGCAGAAATAAATCCTAAAATATTCTAAAAGTTTACAGAGTTAATACAACAAATTTGAAAAAACACCCTTTATTATATAAAATGAGTACTAAACCCAAATGTTCTTAAATCTTAATATTCACTCTTAAGAATCTGAACTCATGTCAAAACCGACCATTATGGCTACACTCATTAAATAAGGAATTTTAAATATAGATTCGGCAGTGACTACATAGAGAGAGATCATAAAAGATGGCTTTTACATATGAAAGAAGTAAAATTGGAATAATAATAATAATTCCTAATCCTAAAGGTATGACGTATAATCCTCAATAATTTAACATCAAACAGTAATATCTCAGGAAATTAAAAAACAAAATTGTATATTTAAAAAACAACACAACCCCATGGTACTCATCGATCTTGATAACAATTAGACCACAACATCCCAAATTAAGCAAGTTCCTATTTTTGTCTCATCTAAGTATTAGCTGTTAACCATTCAACTAGTTAAAAGTAATCAGAATAATAAGCTGATCAAGTCCTATGTGTGTCAAGCAAAACCAGTGTAAAATTAAAACAGGCTGCAATGACAGCATATGCTTTTGTATGGTATATGCTTCTCCTTCTATGTTGTTTTTAATAGCTCTATATTTATGCAATTGACACAAAACACAACAGAGAACTGAAAATTAAATCAATTTTCATTTTTATATATGTTCTTATTTATGGGGTAGCAGAAGTCTAAGATGCCAACAAATGAAATTAACTGATACAGGAAACTGATTAGAAGAAAACTTGCCTTGCATTTACAGGAAACCAACCGACATCTTAGACTGCTGGTCTTTGGATGCTGTGTGGGCCACGAAGAAGCCTCCCTCCCGGTTTAGGCGTCCTTCGGAAGCCGGATGAACCCAACGACATCGCCGGAAAACTCGAAATCGAAGGTGTTATCGCTGGTGGTGAACGGAAAGAAACGGCGGCGGGGAAGATTCCGATGGAGGGCCGGTTACGGTTTCAATGCAGTGAAGAGAGCCTTGGAATCCGGCGAGAGAGAGAAAGCCTTTGGAGATCAGATCGGAGTGTCTGACGGTGGTGTTAGAGAAGCAGCACAGCAGTGATGGATAGAATATTCTAAGTTTAATTGGTCCCACATTGACTAAATATATACATAATTACTTGTATATAATTATTAGCACGCAACTTAGCTATCAGCTTCGGCCAATGGATTTGAAAGCAAGCGTCGGGTCTAATTTATGGAGTTGAGAGAGTGACCCGGTAAGCAGTATCGTCGATTGGTCTAAGCTTTTTGGGCCGGCCCAAGTTGATCATTTACGACATTGATTTTTATTTATCGTATTTGGACATTGGACCTACCGACTTCATTTAAGAAATGAACCAACAACCTTTTTGGGCCGGCCCAAGGACTTCATTTACGAAATTGATCTTTATTTGTTTTATTTTTCTATTTTATTTGTAAATTGGACCTACTAACTCCATTTAAGAAATGGACCAACAACCTTTTTGGGCCGGCCCAAGTTGACTTTTTATTTTCTATTTTATTTCTACATTGGACCTACAGACTTCATTTACGAAATTGAACTTTATTTATTCTATTTTTTTTATTTTATTTGTAAATTGGACCTACCGACTTCATTTAAGAAATGGACCAACAACTTGCAATTTAGATTCGGTGCAGTTCAAATTGAATCGAGAATAACTAGGATGTCCCCTCATTTTACACTCTGAAAATATAATTGTTCATAAAAATTTTCTGGATAGATACCGGACTTTCAGTAGGCTCACTCACACTCAAAAATAGCAAAATTGCTATAAAAATTATTGAGCCTGCCCAATCAATTTTTATTTTTATTTTTCTCTTGCTCATTTAAAATATTTCAATTAAAAAAATGTGACACCAAAAAATAAAGAGAAGGTCCTACCAAAAAAATAAAAAAGAAAGGAATAAAATTTTTATTTCACATATGTAAAGACTTAGGAAAGTGGACTTATTACACCTTCCAATATGGATTCTCAAGGGATAGACCATGTGAAGTTTTGAGATTAATAAGGGACTATAACTTCAGGTTGGTAGCTCGGTATCAAATTCCAAAACCCAATAAACAGCTCCTCAGCGTAGTGTCAGGTGTTTTTAGTGTACCATATAATTTACCAATGATGAGCACTTGCAATTATCGAAAAAAATGCTTTAATCTGTAACATTTATACTTAAAATGAACTGTCTTCTTTGAAGAAAGTAAAGGAAAATAGGGAATGCCTTTGAATGAACCCTAACTACCTTCTCGTTATGTAGAGTTGACCAAGTTTTTTTCTTTTGAGGCGAAGTGTCATTGAATATATTGACAAATTCAGTGTCAAAAACTTAAAATGGTAAATTTTTTTTGAGAGGCATATTTGCATTCTCGTTTTCTACAATTCAAACCAGTCACTAGTCACTACCATTGTATCCAGAAACATTGGTCAATTATAGCGATTTTAGAGTTAATTTGAAGATTTATTCATTTCATTCTTCTAGCAGGAAAGAATTTCAGATTCAATTCTCCTAAAAAAAAAAAAAAAAAACCCAAAAATATAAATTTTATCTTAGTAAAATAAATTATCTTTATGACATTACAGAATTCACTAAATCACAATCACTATATACACCTAATTATTTTCTTATTTAAATTTGATATGGGACAAAACCCCAATAACATTAGCCCATTAGGTATGTATGTTTTTTGTCACCATATATAAAACTAAATAAATAAGTGTGCCCTTGTTAAGCTAATAAAGATAATGAAATAAATGAATTTTCTTCTTACATATAGGCGAAACATTTATGATTTAAACCTTTTTTTACTAGAGGCCACCTTTTATGATTTTTTACTATTTTGGCATGATATAGAGAGAGAGAGAGAGAGAGAGAGAGCCTAATCTTGAAAATGAAGTAAACAAGTATTTTCTAACCCTAATTTACTCCTGGTACGTGCTCCGCGTCTCACATAGTCACATGCGAGGGTTGACTAAGTGACACAACTCACTCCTAGAAGGCGCAACATAGTCAACATACACATGCATTCATAAGACAGAAACAGTAAAAAAAAACACAAACATTTTCATTAGAGAATGATTTAAATTATCAAGTTATGTCCAAAGAGACTCCCTCTTTGGAGGATCTTGGATTACATTGCCAGAAGAATTAGCGAAGTTGAGATACTGTTGAAGATTACTGAAGTTATGACTCGAAAGAACAAGTGATTTCTCATCATCAGCTGCCAGCTCCATCTGCACCGGCACGGTAGGCTCTTGCTGCATCTGCATGCAAAGTAGCTCCGTTTGAGCAACCGCAAGCTGCATTTGCAGCTGAGACACTTGATTCTGTAGGTACGAAATCGCCCCAACGCATCCATACACCGGGTCTCGCGCTCTTGCATTTGCTTCATAAGCTAAACTGCTCACTGCATCTCCTCTCTGATGAACCGGAAGCTCCTGTTAAGATAATCAAAAATTTATAATTTAAAAACAATAGATTGTGTTAGCTACATACATATATTTGCTTATGTGTGTGTTTGTGCGTGTAGTATATACTAAAAAGAGAGGAGTTAAAATCCTCTCCACCAACTTGTATTTGGCAATGCAACGAGGACGGCTGAGATCAACCCACCGGCAGGTATGACCTACTTTTAGGTTGATCTCCCCTGTCCATTGTATACCGCATAATACAGGTGTACTGCAGAGGATATGCTAGTTGAAAAGCGAGACCTGCAACATTTTACTGATGTTGCTAGCACCGAACACCTTGTGAACAATGGCAAACTTGTAAGGGTCATCGGAAGGGAAGTATGGGGCAAAGATGCAGTCTCTGGTGCAGCGGCGTCTCAAAAGCTTGCAAGAAGCACAGGGTGAGCTTCCTCCCATTTCACTTTGGTGCAAGAGGAGGAAGATAAAGAAAGAAGAGAGTACTAGTGTAATACAAGGTGCTTATTGTTGAAGAGAATTAATGAACTTGGAATTCCTATATATAAATATTTAGGAGGTGGTGGATTAGTGTAGCGTGGATACAAATAATATAATCTATACATAATGTTGGTTCATTTAAACAATAATTAAAATCACAATTAACAAATAGAATTGGAATGTGTGTGTTGTGTGTGGTGAGTGAGAGAGTTGGATTTTGCTGGAGTTTGAATGAAGAAAAACGCTTCTCTAATCAGTTTATACACGGTTTTACAGTTCTACCCCTGCTAGATTGAAGACTTATTGGTGCTTGCCAAGGGCAAATTGGTCATTTTACCAAGTGAGACAGATTTTCCCGGAGAGCAGGGGTGAGGGTTGACCACCGCCTAGGCGCGTGATGGGTTGGCTATTTATGCAATTCTTTAGGCTCTGTTTGACTCTTCTATTAATCCTACAATTCAAAGAGTTTTTGTTTTTTCAATTCTGATCATGTGGGGTGTGTAGAAAAAGAAAGCATAGAAATTATAAAATTCAACGTCGTTGTTGTTATTATTATTAAGGGTTTAGTTTAGACTTGAGAGAATTCATTAAAAAAAGGTTTTAGTTTATAGTAATAGCAATTAATTTTAGAGAAAGCATCTATAAGCTTATAGGGTTTTGTAAATGGTGTGAAATTATGCTAAACCCAAAAAACCTAACCGAGACGGAAAGGTGTGCTCGACGTGAATGTTTGTTGAGCTCACACGGATACATAAATTGATGCATACATTCGTCTCTCTTCCTATATATAGATATATAACACACACATGCATACACGTATACATTTGAATCATCAACAAATTGGGTAGACTTTTCTTAAACTTGTGGTCAATTTTGCATCTACCAATGCTTCTATTTATTTAAATATAAAATAAAAAATTCGTAGAACTTTATATATATATATATATATATATAGCTACTAGGGTGATAACATAGACACATATTTGATTTGTTAAACCCTTTCTTTCTTTCTCAAACTATTTGCTTGATAGTTGATACAATAGTCTTAAAACTCTTAATGCTCTCCTTATAATCTTCAGATAAAATATTATCATCTTAATGAAAATAAATAAATAAAATTTTAAAAATCAAACTGTATCACATGAGGCATATTGCTACACGTACCCATGTATCTACAGTCTGTCATCGTGATAATTGTATTTATATATCTATCTATCACAAGGTTTCTGAATCAATCCCACTAAATTATAACAAGAGGTGTAGAACCCTAAGATGGATTCCCACTCTTTAGCATTTAATGCTCTCCACATGATTCCAAGCTATAATCTTCTGTTTCGAGGAAAACAGATCTCTTTCCTTATTGTCATGACAATATATATATATATATATATATGTTCTTTTGTAATCACTTGTCTTATAAATCAAGCCAATGTTTCCCTTAAACTCTTATCTTATACTGTAGAAATAAAAGAGTAAAGTTATAATGAGGTGCGTCTCATTATAGCACTCATGAGCTCTTTCTCTCTCTTTCTTTCTTTCATTCCTCTTTTTCTCTTTTTCTTTTTTTTTTTGCATCAAAGGCTGTAGTTAAACTTTTATATTTTCTCTGGACGAAAATTTAATCGGCCTATATCATTTTATTTTGAGATATTTTGAAGATTGGACTATTTAAATGTGACACCAAAATGACATGATTCTTGCACAATTTTTTGTAATCAAAAGAGAAAAGTTATGAGGTGCACCTTATAATTAATTAGAGATGGGAATGGGATTTGATACCAAAGATTAAACCGATAAAAGAGTTAGGGGTATAAGATGAGCTAGTAAGAAAAACTACCACTCATAAGTTACAATGGAGAAGGTAATAAAGAAGTCTCGAGCTCGAACACAATTATGAATTCTCAAATACCTAACT
Organism: Cornus florida; assembly: GCF_030987335.1. Lineage (NCBI taxonomy): Eukaryota > Viridiplantae > Streptophyta > Magnoliopsida > Cornales > Cornaceae > Cornus > Cornus florida. Next base: position 51,962,143 of record NW_026775575.1, on the reverse strand, counting down.
ATAAAAAGGAGGTACGGCAAAACATTAAATACGTACAAGTTCTTTCTTTATTATACAATGATAAAGTACTAACTTAACCGTCAGAGTGTATCTAGTCGGCATCATGTCGATTTCAGCCTCGATCACCTCTTATCATCTCTTACAAGTTCTTTCTTTATTATGCATCAACATGCAGTTAGGCCGCCTTGAATAAAAATTTGGTGGTTAGTAATATGTCAAAATCAATCATTGAAGATTGCTTCAAAGGAGGTTGAAGATTGAAAATTCGTACCTTAAATTTTTTCAGCAGTTGTTGTTTTGGCCATATTTTCCTCTATACAACTTTGATTGACATGAAATTAGCGATAAAAAATTTTGGAACTTAATAAGGGCGGTCCAATTTGCCTTCAAAGTCGCGATTTTCTAGCGATGTCACAATTCAAAATATGTATTTTGAGCATATCTCATAAAATATTTGAATTTTAAAGTTATTTAAATTGGGTTAAAAAGCTAATTTAATTATCCAATGTCCAAAAATCATAATTTTTAGAGTTCAGTAAGATAGTGGAGGAGTCTCACAATTTGCCTCGAAGTCACGGTTTTCTGATGACTGCATATTTCATAAGGTACTTCAATATTTTGAGCTTATTAAATAAAATAGTTTTAAAGTGATTCAAATTGGGTTGAAAAACTAATTCAATTATCCACTTTGTGTTTTAAAATAATTACTTTTAGAGTTCAGTAGACTACACAACTCAGAACATACTTCAATATTTACCGTTCGGAAAAAAAAAAAAACATACTTCAATATTTACCGTTCGAAAAAGAAAAAAAAGAAAAAAAAAACATACTTCAATATTTTGAGTATATATTATTAAGTACTTGAAGTTTTGAGGTGATTAAGTTAATTAAGTTATCCACTTTAATGCTTAATTTTTTAATTTATCAAACATCACCGGTCTACATTCAAGGCAAACAAGTGATTGTACGATAATTCACTAACCTACCTTTTCGAGGAATCCTTCATCAGTGGTTGTAAATGACTGATTTTTTCAATCTTTTCGACCTTAGTTCTGTAGGAACCTTAGTTCTGTAGGAACAAGTCAGAAAGATTGTGTACTTTGCGTTAAAGATGCAAAAATATATCTCCAATTTCGTAAGTAAAAGGTAAAAATAAATCTCCTGCATTACCACGGCAAGCCTCAGCCGAAAAAATGCAGCAAACTGAACCTAACGATATCGAGAAACAACCGTGCCACAATCCAATAAAATAAAATAAAAAACCCTACTGATGCCAGTTTATTTAAATTTTTTTATGTTTTACTCAGTATAAGTGCACTTGACATGAGCTGTTTCAACACTATAAAAGCTGCTAACATGGAACTCCCAAATACTTGGGCAATACCAAAACCACCACTGCTTGGTCATAATTATTCAAAAATAATCATATTATGTTAACCGCCGCCACCACCACCTGATCCATATTTCTTGCCAAGCACAACTTCCTGCAACTTGTCATAACCGGCAAGCACACCAGCTCCTGCAACGGCACGAAGGACATTTGCTCCAGCACCCTTGAAGAGTGATTTAGGACCTTCATTCTTGATGATCTGCTTGAATGCATCCATGGAGCCCTTGTACTTCACGGCTTCTCCTGATGTCATCATCATTCTTCTACGCACGGTATCAAGTGGGTAAGCAGCCAGTCCAGCACCAATGGTGATTCCCCATCCCAGTAAGAAACTTGCCAGAAAACTATCCTGCAGATACCAAAGCAACAAGCATAATGAAGAACTTATAACCTAAAAAAATTATATGATTAGACTGCAGTCGGGAACTATGACAACTAAATTATGTAGCACTGAAAATCAGATTGGTCAATGCTCTAGCATAAGGAGCCAATTCAATTTCACACAGAAGGTCCATAGGTGCGAGCTAGATGACATAGTGACCTTTAAAAGATATCAAAAAGGCACGAAACAAAATTAAATTAAGAACCATGGATTTAAGCAGATGACCCGGGATCATCTGGATGTTACAACAAGCGTTGAACCGGGGGCGGAGCCACAAATATGCAGGTTGTGGATTTTAATATATATTATTACGAGCATGTCTAACACCTTCACTAGGATGTATCCTTATAACTGTTAGAATTTATTTTTCTTTTTTTATTTTATTATTACTTTTTCACTAAATGTTAAGTTGGGAATCTAACCTTTACAATGTGCAAACTTAGTGAGAGAATTACTTTTACCTTTTCTTCATACAACCCACATAATGAAGAACTTATAGCCTAAAAAAATTAGAATAAAACAATTTAAATAAATAAGATGAAGAAACTAATACAAAAAGGGATGGAGGGAGAGAGAGAGCTGTAATGACCCGGTCATTTTCCTCCTTTTTCATTTTCGGTGATTTTCTTTTTTTGTCTTTTTCCTATTTTGTCTTTTCTCTATTTCATCTTTTTCCCGTTTTTCGTTTTTCCTTGCATAACCTCACTTGTTGTACTCGGATTTAATTCCGGTTTTGCATGCATTCATGGTATTTGATTTCCATGACATTAGTATTTTTACCTTTTTTAAAAAGCATGCTAGATTAGTTCTTTTCTTGTAAAGGGCATAAATGCATACTTTAGTATAATTATTCTTAATTTTTGGGGTTTTAGTGTAATTATGTAAAATAATTATTTTTCGTTTTAAGGACCTTTTTGCAATTTATTTTGGAAGATATTTTGAAAAAGTACTATTTTGCAATTTTTGGAAAATGTGACAAGTATCACATTCTCATGGTGCCACTTGTTGGCAATTGGGTGGAGAGACTTGGTACCATAGTTTCTTGACAATGGGAAGGTGGAGAATCATCCATGTGTTGGCCTAGGATTGGTGCACATGTAACCATTGATTGTTGACAAGTGTGGGTCTAGGATTAAGTCTTGGAAGAGGCATTGGATTGGTGACAAATGTAAGCTCAAGATTTAGTCTTGTATGTGTGTGTGAGAGAGGTAGTGTAAGAGCACATAGTGAGTAGAGGTTCTCTAGACACTCCACTCACCATTTTCACCTTCTCCTTCATCTTTTACACTTGTTCTTCAGAACCTAGCAAAGACTCCATTAAAGAAAGTTTAGTAAAGAGCTTTGACTTCACTTTTGGCACTCTTCCACTCACCCTAGACTTTTGATCTTAAGAGAGAAAAGATTCCTTTCACTCTCCTCTTCAAGAATCCTAACCTTGTTTTCCATTTTGTGCTTGGTAACTTAGATTATAGAGATTCAATTCTCTATTGAGATAGGGGTGGTAGTATGTTTATATTCCAAGTGTTTTATAGTCCTTGTGGTTTAATATATATTGTGTACATGCTTTTGATATGATAGTATTGCATATTATAGGAAACCCTCACTTCTTGACTTAGGGTTTATTGATTTAAGCATGTATGATATGTGTAAACCATGTGTAGAAGGATTATATAATTTGGTAGATGTTAAATTCTAGTAAATTCACATGTGATAGTAATATAGAACTCTAGTAGAATTATTAGTGTTATATGCAATTCTTATTGACTTGAATTGCTTTATTTTTGTGATAATAATTCTATGTTCTTGTGAATTACAAATTGTGACTAATTTATGAGCCTATTGCTAAATGTTGATAATTAGTATATAGAGCTTGTTATTGAGGCATGACTTGAATTGATAAATTTGTGATATTGTATTGTGCATAATATCATGATGTGAATTTGTCATTTGGCATGCCATTCTAGATTTGGAATCCTCAGACATGGTTTGTATGGTTTCAAAATACTTGTACTTGGAAGGTGGTTTGTATGCCTTATTATATATAAGAGACATTATTACATGTGACATGGCTAAAGTTCGGCTTTGGTGTGGGAGGTATGAGTTCTCCCCAATTGAGATAGTACGCACTAGGGTGGTCTTCCCAGTGGGTTAATGCCCAGAATAACCATAATGATCTTGGTTAAGTCCGAGACGTGATGTCCAAGTCTTCCATTACTTGTTTTCGCATTAAATTTCAAGTTGACAACCAATACTTAATTGTAGCTTGAAATTCTTGTTATTGGCGAATTGATGTTGTCAAGTACATTGATATTGATTTGAGTTGCTAAAGAAATATTTAAGTTAGCTTAAGATGATTCCTTAGCACACCTTGAACATAGACGTTAAGTGGAATGCTCCCTTGTATTCGTCTATATTGATCTTGCAATTATATTGAAACTTTAAGGTATACGCGTATGCTTCTCCTACGAGTAACTTGATTACTCACCCTAGTGGTTTGGATTGTTTTTCAGGTAAAGAGACTATGTTCATGGATGCTCATCATCCTTAGAAACTTTTGAGCTTGTTGAAACATTTTTGTATTTTAACATGCAAGTGTTTAGCATGCTTAACTTTTGAAGTTATATTTTGTATACCATGTGTGTATGGTACTTTTGAAGATTATGTAATTTCCTTGATGTGTAAAGATATTAAGTAATCACTTTTGACATTTTAAGCATGTATGTAATGATGCCAAGGGCCAAGCATGTCTACTTTTGTACTTAGACACTTTTGGTATAACATTTTTGCTTCAATTGTCTTTTAATCAAATTTTGAGGTTTGAGAAGTCAAAATCTTATAAATGAAGTGTATGAGGCCATGGGCCATTGTTTTATATTCATTTACTCATATCAAACTTGTTGACATGTTTACATTCTCAAAACTCATGAAAAATCAGTTTTACACATCCATTTTGAATTAAAGCAATCATGGGATTCAAGTTGAAGTTGGATCGTAGCACCTTAGGCTGTTAGCAAGTTCATCAGCAGCTTTTCGTGGTGTTTCGGTCGACCGAAACTCCATTTCAGTCAACCGATAGCATATGGTTTTGTTTTGGCACAGTAGCATCACATTCCAGTAGCCAAAAACACTGTTCAAGGGTCATTTCGGTCGACCGAACCCTTATTTCGGTCTACCGAAGCAACACGAACCCTTTCTTCATGATTCCAGGTCTCAGCATCTTCATTTCAGTTGTCCGAAACTTCATTTCGGTCGACCGAAATAGCTTGAACCCGAGCCTAGCCTCTGTTGAGTTTTAGCACTGATCATCCGATTTCAACGGGTCATAACTTCTTCGTTTCTAATCCAACTAGGGTGGTTCTTGAGCCTAAACTCAAGGATTTTGAGTCAGCTTTCCAATGGTACCAATCTCATTCTCAAATTCCAAACACAGTGGGAGTTATGTATATTTTAGTGAAGCAGTGTCAGTTTTCACTTCAACCAGGACGGGGCATTTTGTGGGATTCTTAGCCAATGTTCATGGAACCTCTTAGAATGTTTCAAAATGATTAGATTAGGTTGTATTCACCTTGTTTGACTTGTTTAGAGTCAAGTTTCTCCTTTTAATTATGAATTGACCTTTTTGCCCCTTGGATGACGAATTTTGTCCTTTTTGACCTTTGTTTCTGTTTTTGTCCCCTTTAAGTTCCATGACCTCATGAAGGGTTACATTTGCGTCTTAGGAGTGACTCCTATCTCTAGAGACCTTGGTTTACCTTTAGCTTTCGCATTTCGGATCCGTTATCGGATCACTTTCGGTTCATCACTGATGCACCGGATTGAAAAACTTAGGCCGTCACAAGAGCAATGCCAGCCAAAAATGAGGCTGCCAAGTGCTGAATATCCCTTTTTTTTTCTCTTGAATTCATATACTCCCTCTGTCCCATATTAGTTGTCAACTCCAAAAATTTTGACTCACAATTTTTGTGAGTCAAAATTATCAAAATAGACCTCTAGTATGGAATATAGGTAGTATATAAGTATATTAAAGGAATATGACTAAAAATAATATCAAATGATTCAAAAATAAAAGGTGGTAGTGAATCAAAGTTTTTTAAATTGACAATTATTATAGGACGGAGATAGTAGATAATAGGTGTATATACAAATATTTGAATGTAATACTGATATGTTGGGGTAAGTACTACCACTATAATGAAATTACTTCTCCTTATCGCTAAATTTGAATTTTCTAAAGCAAGAATAAAAAGGAATTAATGGACTTTGGAGGGGAGACATGTATTTTTAAACTCAACCTTGATAATTATAAAGAGAGCTATAAAAAGATTTTTCAAAGAAAATTATGGGGGCCAAATAAAAGTTTGTTTTTAAACCCACCATATAAAAAAGAGGCTTACTTAGTCCACCCTTGGCTCTGACCACATCTTTCTCATAGTTTTTGCTTTTTGGCTTAATTTGCGGCTTTCTTGTGGATAAAAGATTTTACGGATGTATTGTTAGTTAAAGGGGCTTCCTCTAGTTTTATGGATGTTCTAGAATGGTTCACTCCAAATCATCAAATTATGCGCTACGCAACAATTTGATTCAATAGAGTTACAATGGGAGAGACTATGTGATCAAGGAGAAAAGCGTCGCCAAAAAGAAGACGAGCAAAAAGAATGCTGCTAAATAATAATTTGAATTCAATATTTGGAAAGAGATAAAAGAACAAAAAAGTGAAAGGTCATAATGCAAGTTCCCATAATTTCACTTACCTGCAGCTGATCAACCAAGACGACTGGTTTCAGAGAATCATACATTCCAAAGTAGAGCCCACGGTACACTATAATTCCCACACATGAGATGTTGAATCCACGATAAAGCCCAGCAATTCCATCCGATTTGATGGTTTTCTTGTAGACATCAACCATACCGTTAAACTGCCTTTCACCACCCTTTTTAGCAGCCTTAGCGTCGTTTGCCAAACGAGTTCTGGCATAATCCAAGGAATAAACAAACAGCGAAGATGAGGCACCAGCAGCGCCACCTGATGCCAAGTTTCCAGCAAACCACTTCCAGTAGCCATCCTTGTCTTTTTTGAAGTTAAATTGCCTCTTAAAGTAATCTTTGAAAGCAAAGTTCAACGCCTGGAAAGTGAGACATGTATAGTTTAAAGAATCAAATCATGACAACGGCATGACAAAATAGAACAGATATGAAATATGGAGTAGCAAATTCTACAACCAACTCCCAAATTGCCCTATGATATCCATGTAAACGATAGATCAACATGAATACAGAATCAGTACTAATCAGCAAGCATCACAAGAAAATTTTACTCGGAAACCAATTCGACTCTGCATGTTTTATTATTATTATTATTGGTATTATTTTTTTTGAGAAGAGGAGGGGGAACCTTTTGGGAGAATAGTCTCTTCCTTTCACCAATCAAGAGCATAATGAAGAAACAAAAGGTAAAGCAAGGTTAAGAAACATCAAATGGAAGTAGAGTATGGAAGTAGAGTGACCTGGGTGGGGAAGTATCTGATAACATTGGCAGTGTTGCCTCTCCAGAGAGCAATGACGCCCTCATCCTTCATAGTTCTACCAAAACAATCAGTAATTCCCTTGTAAGGTTCAGAAAGCCGACCGGCTTTGATCATCTCATCTTGATTCTGAATCAAAAGCTTAACTCGCTCGATTGGAGCAGCAGCTGTCTTGGACACGGCTGCAGAAACTCCTCCCATGAGAAAATCAATCATAAAACCACCTATACCTTTTTCTGATGGAGCTTGTACGTAAATTGGAGATAGTGGCGATACAAATTCCAGGCCAGTGCCCTGGCGTGCTGACAACAAAGGACTCTGCAGACCTCCATTTTTGTATGGACCAGTCAGACTGTTTAAATCAGTATTCCTCGAATGCAAGTTGGGAGAAATTCTAGAAAGGAGATTAGATCGCCCATGTATCTTCTCAAATGTTGATGGATGTTGTGATACATCCGCCATGTTAGCAATTCACTGTGGTGACCTACAAGAAAATGACATTAATTAGGACCTTGCAAGGATAAACTTGAAAACAAGTACAAGAACAAAATCAACTTATAACAGTTTTACAGCAAGGAAAACAATGGACAAAATGGAATTTCGCTTAGCAAGCACGGACATACAAAGTTGTATTTCTACTTGAGATACCCCTTCTAGTAACCTTAAGGACATAAAACAATAGGCAGATAAGATAAATGTGATGTGTAATGTACTTTCAACCCAGCAAGTGAATACCAGTACTGAGCATCTGTGGCATTGTTGTCAGTTGGTTTTTATGAGCCTGTGTATCGCAAGACTGTAACTAAACAAATGTGTCCCCTTGCCCCAACCAACAAGGAAAGAGGTAAATAGGAAAAAAAAGGGTAAAGAATTTACTCCAGTTCAACAAAATTATTTGAATCTTTTATATGCCCCATGAGTAGTTGCTGTGTTCTTTCTTAGATATACTTATTTAACCCCCACTGACCCAGAAAATAGATGTTGTCTGAAGTTATTAATACAGAAGCTCAATACCTTGCATATTCTGCGAACTTAAATTGAGCATAAAGAAAGTGAATGAGCCTAAAAATAAATAGGAATATAGAATCCAGTCCAGAAGAATAAATAAAAAATATTGAATGTATTTTCTTCATTACCATAAAAATTCCTCTTTTACTAACAGAAGCTATACAAACCTTGAAAAGTATTTGTCCAGAAGTGAATGTTCTTAATCTTAGCAGCATAACTTCTGTGCATAATTTCAAAATATTTAACAATATATACCAAATCTTAACAATATGAAGCCAACTGAATCATTTATTAACCTATTGAACATATGGGATAACACAGAAGAACAAAAACATCCCCTTTATCAATTACTAGAAAAGAATGAAGAGAAGACAAAAAACAAATATGAATCTTAGATTTTTTTTCATAGGAATCCCAAGTAAATAAAATTCTTCATTGGCATGGGCCTATGGAAACCTTAATCAGACAATCAAAAGTAATTTTATTCTCATTTTCCTTGAGTTTTTTTTTTTTTTTTTTTTCTCTAGAAACAAGGTGGGGCTTTCTTCCCCTTTTATACACGAAAATGACTTTTCTTTTTCAAAACAAGTATTCCTTAGAATATGGGAACAAAATATGCTGCCAAGAACAAATTTTTTTTCCCCAAAAATGTGATCCGCTAGTTACAATCTTCCATGACTATTTGCTCATGATTGTGATCGCGAAGTTTGAATAAACTTTATGTTTAACAAATCATTTCATTGCATTTTTCAATTTTCTTGGCAACCAAACAAGTATCAGAAAAAGACTCAATATTCACAAAGAATCTATCAAACTCATAGAAGAACCCATCTCACATTTATCGCCTTCAACAACTCATTAAATGATCAGATGATTCAAAATATGAATATAACTAGTATCCTATTACAAATCAACACCAACCAAGCAAGAACACACAACAATCATGGGTTGAATACAGTAAGATACAAGACCAATCTCAGAAAAACGGATATGCGACTTACACTGATAGTTGCCAGAAAAATGTAAGAACTTGAAAATGAAAATTTTTGGATGGTTGACCCAGTTACACACTGGGCTTAATTGAAGTGGGTTTTCTTCATTTCTCAAAAACATCAATACAAAATTCATTGACTTTATTTTGCTCATTTTTTTTTTTTTTACTTCTGTTTAGTTTCATAATCAACCAAACAGATGCCAAAAGAAGATGGTATTGAATGGTAACGAAACGTAAAAGTACCAAACTATAATTAAAATGAGTGATGGAATATTGATGAATGATGAGAGAAAGAGAGTAACCGTGAAAAGTCGCCAAGAGAGAGCAACGCTTGAGCCCGTTCCTATTGGGAGGAGAGAATAACGAGAACAGGGAGCGTCACTTCATAAACTGTCAAAATGAGTGTATGAGAAAGAGTAGGGTTTCTAGCCTTGTTATTTTTCTCAATTACTATTCTGCCACTCTTTTTTCCTGTGATCCCTTAGATGAAAATTAAAATTAATAGTAAAAAGTGAACCGTATGAAAAAAAAAAAAAAAAAAAAAAAAAAAAAAAAAAAGTGTGAATTAAACGGATGGAAATCTCATATTAATAATTCATTTTTCTATTACGTGATGTCTCTTATTAGTTGGCTCATTTGAAAATTCAAAGCAAAATAAGACTATTTTTTCATAATTATTTTTTAAAATTTCAAAATTTATTATTCACTCCGTCATCTATCTTGAAAGGAGAGAATAGTACATACTTAAATTTAGGAGAATAACTTGATAATTTTTAAAAAAACAATATTAATTACATATCTTTTTAAAAAGTCCTAATATATAAAGTGGACAATATATAAAGTGGACAACTAAAATGGAATAGATAGATAAGTAAATTTTTTTGATCCTTTATTTGTTTAGCATGAATTTTTTTCAAAGATATTACTGATTTGAATTGCATGAAATTTACTATAAAAAAAAAAGGTTGAATGGCATAAAACCTACCATAAAAGAAAGGGGATTATTATTCTTTAAAAAAATTCTATTTCCTTTTTTTCATGTAATTTCCAGCTAAGCCAAAAGTTTTAAATTTTTGAGCGTGAAAAATATTGTTTGATATATAGTTTAATGAAAGAAGAAATCTCTTTCTTTATTTTGCTTTATTGTTTTCTTATTAAATGATGATCAATGCTAATGTGCAAGTATTTTAGCTTCATATCACACAAATATGTTACATAAATTGCTGTAAACATAAATTGCTGTAAACACACTTTGACAATTATACCCTCAGTTAACTGCGTCTCTCCATCAATTTAATTTTCACCAATGCATTAAGATTCTTAAAATAATAAGAAATGCACTTTTTTTTTTTTTTAAGCCGAACAAAACAGAACCAAAAGAAACACTACATGGAAAAAGAGCATCAAAAGACAGAGCACCCACACCTAGGGAACCAGCACATCGAAGAATTGACACACCTCTAAAACAGAGCGTTTGCATCATCCAAAATAATCCCCAAATCTTCCTCCTTTTACTAGCACATTATGCACAAATTTAGATGAAACTAAGGTGCATGTGACTTAGTTAAGTTTAAATAGAGCAATAGAGAGACATATTCACATAAACTTTTTAGTGATAAAATCATAAGGTTGAGTCCCCTGGGGTAAAGACAAAATATTAAGATACATGATTTTAATTTTGTCTAGTCAATTCTTTACTTGGACGGTTGGAATCTTTTTATTCCGTACATACTCGTTCCTGAGCTTTTTGAAATAAATAAAGCGGGTATAGTCTTTGAACAATATTATGGGTGTGTTCGGCTGCGTGAAATTTAAGCCTTGAAATTAGAATTGGTGAAATTTAAAAAAAAAAATTTGATTCAATTTTCTTAGTTGCACCACCTTTGACTACAATTCACTTCTGAGCAATTTTGTTTAAATTCATCATCGTCATTTTCTTCTTCTTTTTCCTCTTCAATTTTTTTTTTTTTTTTTTTTTTTTTTTTTTTTTTTTTTTGTGTGGTGGAGGTGTTAGGTAAGGCACAAATACAGTTGTGTATTTGAATCCTTCCAAACACAACATTAGTCTGCTTATTTTTGAAGTGAAATTTAAAAAAAAAAAAAAATTGATTCAATTTTCTTAGTTGCACCACCTTTGACTACAGCAATTCACTTCTGAGCAATTTTGTTTAAATTCATCATCGTCATTTTCTTCTTCTTTTTCCTCTTCAATTTTTATTTTTATTTTTGTGGGGTGGGGGGTTAGGTAAGGCACAAAAACAGTGTGTATTTGAATCCTCCCAAACACAACATTAGTCTGCTTATTTTGAAGTGAAAGTTTGTAAGCTTACAGGTAAAATATAACAACATTCTATTAGAATACACCTTACATGAATGGGTTATAAGTACAAAAGTTGGCACTAAAAGAATGATTTTACCAACACAATACTCTTTTCTCCTAGTACTAGAACTGGTGCAGCCTAAACTAGGTTGGGGGTTCAAGTGTTCTTGAACAGTAGTCAGTCACCAAGCCCATCATCATCATCATCATGACAATCACCTCATAAGACAGGCTGCACTGGAAGCTGCTGCTACAGTACTGAACATTTTTCGTCTTTCCTTTCTCTGAACCACTTTCAATTTTGGAGATTTCGGCTTTGTAATTTCTTTAGAAGATCTGCGCGCAAAAATTGTGATTCTAAAAATTCAAAACCGATCTAAATATGGCGTAATAGTATGCATCAGATGAGAAAAAGAGTCCATCTTACTTCTGTGGGATAAAAGGGTGGTTGAACTTGGGCACCCGCCTAGCATGGGGCACTAATGTCCTTCTTAATTGCTTCAAGGCCTTCTCTTCTTCCATCTGCGGATCAGTTTAAGAAAATTCAATTTATATCATCATTATCATTATCATCACTATTTATGATTACATTTGCAGAAAAATATGTCTATACCATCTTTTCAGACTCTGCTTCTTCTCTGTATCGTTTATACATCATTTCTTTCTCCTTAATCTGTAAAAATCCACAATTTTTATGCAAAATTAGAAAACTACTAGTGGTATATATGCATGGCATAAAAGGCCCCAATTTCAAGCTTTATATTAGTGCTGACCCCTAAGAAAACATCATATGTCGAATGATTCTGGATTCAAATACAAGTACACAGGAGATATAAAAAAATTAAAATGGTTGGTTACCTTTTTGTCAAATTCTGATCTATCCACTGCTCGAGTATCTAGATGCAACTTGAATTGTTGAACCTCTGTGAGGGGTTTCCGCTCTTTTTCAGGAACTGGAATTGGATCCCTAAAATTTGTAGCCATGGGGCATTAAATTTTTAACAAAAAAAGAAAAGAAAAGAAAAAGAAGGCATGTGTGCAGCAGAACTTGAATCTTTTAGGTTACTCACTCTTTCAGGATCGGCTGAGCCTTGAAAATCCTCATCTGAGCTTCTTCCATCTCCATCCTCCGCCTTTCTTCCATTTCCCTTTGCATTTCCTCTTCATGTCTCACCAGACTCTCCAATTGGAAAGGTTCTGCTTTTGTGCATACCTTTGGCTCCGGTTTTGGTGGAATCTGCATAGCGAGTGACAGTAATAATCAACTCAAGCCTTTTTTTTTTTTACCTTAATATGAAGAATGGGGCAAAAATAAAGCTAGCAAGACAAATTTTGTACCACAGGATAATCAGTAGTGTAAGGATAAGGGTTAGCCTTTGGAATCCTAGCTCTCTCCTCTTCCAACTGTTTATGAATGACTTCCATCACGAACTTCCTCTCTTTCTCTGCCCCTCTTTCCTGGAGTCATAAAATGCGCGGCAGAAAATAAAATATGAGCACGAACAAAACTCAGCAGTCATCCTATATTTGTCAATCAAGATCATTTGAAGTGGCAAATTACCTCGGTGTGAAGATGAAAGGGATTTGGTGTGGTGTTCCTTACAAGCTGTTTCTCATGTTGAGGTTCTGAATTCAATGAAAGCTGGAAAGGAAATAAAAGATAAATAAATATATATATTAAGACACTTCCAATGATTAGGACTCGAAGCAGAAACATTGAAGTGAATGAGACTTCCTCAATAACCTTGTCAAACAGATCAGCAATGGTGGCTGGTGGGGGAAACCTCTCGTCTGTTGCAAAGTGAAATCCTTGTGGTACAGTAATGTCTCGCTTTGTGTTACAATACATTCCCAGTTCCCCTTTGCTTTCAAATATCTACAAGAGTTGAAAACGTCAAGTTTAACTGAAAACAAACTTTTTGCCAAGAAATAGTAGTAAATTGACTGGCGAAATCCTACCTTCGGATTCAAAGGCCTTGCCTTGAATTTTGGAACTTTTTCAAGTTCTTCCCTTTCCAGTTCTTGAGAACTTTTAATCCTGGGTGGACGTGCCCTAAGTAAAGTTTGTAGAAGGGGTGACTTGGGTGCTGTTAGATGATGAGGCTTCCACTGATGATTCTGTTTATTCACAAAGTACCAAGTTGTACTCAGTATAAATAATTCATTTTCATAAGGACAGAGCAATTTTAAGCAAAGAACAATTTATAAGCATACTTGAGGAGCAGATTCTATTGAGGCTACTGTAGATGTTTCTGCATTCTGAATGGCCCTTTCCATTGTCTCTAAGTGGAATTCCTGCAACAATTTAGAAAATTTTAGTTTTAAATCTCAATGTTGCACTCTTCTTCCTATCCACCATCCACATCCAGAGTGCAGAGCTCACCTGAAATTCCGGTAGCTGGGGTGTGCTTCTTGGTAATGCCGGTAATGTTGGAGCTTCCAGAATCTGCAACAAACAAAAGAATCAGTCACATACTAAGAAGAGGAACATTTTAAAAGAAATCAATCAAATCAAAGAAAAATTAATACCTTTTTGTTTACTGGCCGAGCCTTAAATTTTGGAATTTTAGCCATCATTTCTTCCTCAAGTTCAGCAGAACTCTTAACCCTAACTGAACGTACCCGCTGGGACGTTTCAAATTCTGGTCCCTTGGGCCTTGTGAGCGTGAGTTTTGGCCTCTGCCTTGTTGAAGCAGCATCATTCTGAAGTTGGGGGGAAAAAAATAAGGGATTATAACATATTAATGAATGCACCAAGCCAAAAAGGCCCTTTAAAAAGGAAAATTTGTGGTATCTTTTTTCAATTACATGCGAAAGAGAACTGCTAATGCGGGGCAGAGACATCCCTCTTGTACTTGATTGAAACTTTTTCATCATTTCCGCCATTGAGACAAAAGGAGCTGGTTCCCGAACATAAACCTTTACATTGAACAACTGGAGTCAGAATATCATTCCCAAATTCAGCAAACATGTTGAGTTTGGATCAGAAAAAGAGAATCTTGTTAAAAAAAACATACCTTTCTGTCCTCTTTATGAGTTTTGTTAGTTGAAGAGTACAAGTTGGAGTTGGTGCTCATTAAACCAGGTCTTGATTTGTGGGGTAGAGTTTGAGTTTTAATATTAAGGATCTATGAATTTTGAGAAAAAATGAAATATTTCAGGTTAAATAAATCATAGAACTACGACAAATGGAAAGAGAAAATAGTTCAAAAACACTCACCGGTCTAGATTTTCCTCCTTCCAGTTTTTGCCTCTTTATGGCTTGGTTTTCTTGAGCAAAATTAGGAGTCCCAACAGAGCTTTTCATATTTTTGTCTCTATACATTTGAACCAGGTATCCTTTTCGATCAGTAATTCAGCATAAAAACAATTTTCAAAACAAATATCAGGATGACCAGAAAAAGTAACATGACAAATAAATAGATAACCACCTTCTCACACTGGTGGGTTTTATGCTTTTAGCTTGTGCTGACTGCCATTGATTTTTTGACTTCAGAGCTGATGGGTTCCTGACCATGCTAGCTATCTTTTTGGCTGTCTGGTTCTTCAAATGAGTTTGCTTGTCAACCTTCTGAGAAATCGTAGATGGTTTAGGAGTGCAAATTTCAACTCCTAGTAAACCAAAATATCAGTAAATAAAACCTATTTAGAGCAAAAATTGCAGAAGAAAAAAGAGCCAAATCAAACAAAAGGAAATCTGAGCTACATGGAACACAACCAACCTGGGGCATTCGATGCATTACCCTTATCATTTGGAAGTTCAACTTTGACAGCGGAAGAAGCACTTCCATTTAGAACACTGAAATCCGCAAGGGAAAGAAAAAAAGTCTTAAGATTGAGGGTTACAGTAATTACAATTCTATTTCTTTATTAGTAATTATTTACTAGCCTAGAATCTCTAGAGAAGCATTAAAAAGAAGAGACCTTCCATTTTCTTGAGTTTGAGTGCATGCACCCTCCTTGGCTTCACAAATCTTCTTATCAGCAGGGACCTAAAAGGTTTGTGAAACATGATAAGAAACGGAACCCAAAACACCATAGGTGATTTGATTTCTAACAGGGGATTTTTGAATAGTTGTTTTAACTTTAATGTATGTACTAACATACCGGATTAATGATGCTGGTACTAAGTTCTTCTTTACCCTGATTTGGGTTTACTTTATCCTCACAGATTTCAGCAGGAATGGACTCAGATTGAGGCCTGTTTCGTAAACCATAACATATTTTCAGTTTACAAAAGAAGAAAAAAAAAAAAAAAAAAAAATCAAGTAACTTCGCATCAGAATGGTGGTTTCCACAGAATGGTGATCCACTGACCCTTTATCTTCCTTCTCCGGCTCTAAAATTGATGCCTTTGCGCTGTTTACTATAGTTATTGTTTCTGATGGCTGCAGCCAAATAGTTGCATAATATTTTCAGTCAATTGTCATCTTTTCCCTCCATGCATCATTTCGATGCACAGGTGAGTCATCTAAGTCCTAAACAAGAGAGATGAAATATGAAAAAGAGGTGTCACCTTCTGCGAATGCTCGGCTTCAGTAAAATCACAGAGGCTCTCAAGCTGAACCGATCTACCTGCCTTAATTTTTGGCATAAAAGCTGTAATAGTTCAATGAATAAAAAAAAAGGATCAAATGTCAACCCTTATCTTGAACATGCATATCATCTTCATCAACATCATATCCATTTCAATTAGTCATTTGACCCAAAAAAACACAAGTCACTATTGAAAATCCACTGACAATGGATCTGCGATTCTCCAACATCTTATGAAGTAAAGTTTCATATAACTATAATGCTAAAAAATAGAGGTTTCACTTGGTATCCTAGGACTTTCATTTAGAAAGAAAAAAATAAAAAATAAAAATAAAAATTTTATGAACCTCCCAATTAATCAAGAACAGAAATTTTCATACATTGTCAGCCTCACCTATTAGCAAATCTAATAAAACTGATCTCTAGGGTTCACTCCAAATGCTTCATTAATGCACTCTAAAGCAATTACCACTGCAGAAACCCGCAGCTATCATTCGAATCATAGCAAATAATGAAAAAGGCAGAAACCCTAGGCTTACTAATTTTAGGAACTGAGTCCTTACTCAACTAAGCTTGATAATACAAAGCATAACTCCTTTCTTAAAACAACACATATCTCCAAATAATCTAAGATTTCAGAGAAATTATAGAAAACCCTAATCTAAAACATTTATAATTGACATCAGACCAAACTAAAAAAACACCTTTAAGGTAAAAACCCTAGAAATTTACGGTCTGCAATTTAGTTCATGTAATTGGAAATCTCATGCTTTTTGAACAAAATATTAAAACTTTCTAAACTTATTCCAGATTGAAGATAGTTTAATTCGAAACCCTAAATCTAAGAATAAAATCGGAGCATATTCCGATCAAAATATGCATATTTAATTTCACATTTAACAAACTCAGAATGCCTAAAATCCTAATAAATTGCAATCAAAACATGATGATCTAATTTGAAATTCAAGAAAAATATAGAGAAAAAGACCTAAAAATTAATTTTTTTTGAAGAAATCGATTATTTTTTTTATATATAATTCAAGAAATACATTTGATAGTGATCAAGAAAAGGGGCCTAAGACGTACGTGATGGGGCGTAGCTAAGAGCGGTGTCAAACCAGAGCTCTGCCTTGCGCATATCCTCTTCGGACTCGCCGTCGATGAAGTCAAAGAATCGAGGCGCCGAGAACTCGTAGGTCTCGTCGATCATAAACATGCTTGGGTCGTCCACCACCGACATTGATGATTCGGTTTAGCTTTCTTTGTAGAGAGAGAATCTAGAGATGGTTAGAGAGAGAAAATACAATTTGGGGAGGAGGGGAGCGGAACGGAAGAGAGGGGAAAACAAATGTCAGATTTCTTCTTCCTCGCAAACTGTTTTCCTTTGGTTGATGAGAGAGAGAACGCAAAATGAGAGTGGGAAGTGAAGAGAGTAGTATTAACGTTGGGATTCTAACGGTCGAAATTTTGAAAAGAGGGAGCCGACGACTGTTGGAATGAGGTGTCTTTTGTTTCCATAACGGCTATAAGTGACCATGGATGCCATTTAGTAATTAACGGCCTTCAACGCCGCCGTTTTGCATCTCCTTGCTAATTAATATGCCAAAAATTTACAATTTGCACCCTCATCTTGAAGTTTTTGTCAAAATTATGGTCAATCTATTTTCTGATTTCTGATTTTAATTACAGTAGCCCAAGACCTTAGGGGTTAGTTTAAGGTCGGTAATGAATCTCCTTTAACTACCGCTAAATGGAAGCTCAGAGAAACCTACAAGAAAACATCTTTGAAGTTAGTAAAATGTCAGGATTCAAGTTTTCTTGGAAAAAAAAAATAAAATAAAACCCTTCAGTCTATAATAACGTTTTAATCCAAAAAATTATGAATATAAAATGACCAAATAACCCCTGCTGATTAACCAAAAAGTCAAAATCCGCTTAGGTTCTCATGAGAAAGTGCTCAATAGAGAATCTAGTACCTCAAACCATATCAATTTGTTTTTTTATAAAATCAAAAGAAATATGGTGTTTTTATTGGGCGTTACTCTTGAAATATTTATTGAAATTTTTTTTTCACTTGCAGAAAATATTGATACCACAGTCAGGAAAAAAAAAAAAAAAAAAAAACAAATTGGGGATGCAATTGCCCTCTCTAAGTCCCCAGCCAGTGAATAATCATTATTTTTCTTGATAGTAAGAACTAACAATTCACCATTGTCGGGGTACTGTTTTCTTTACTTCTCTGCTCATAATTTCCTTAATAATACGAGTAACACTTTTTAATAAACGAACTCTACTTGAGTATGGACAAATATTTAGTGTCTGTCTGTTTGTATCCTGGTGCATTACAAAGAGAGAGAACAAAGCAAAGATGGCTTATTCATCTTTGATTTTATGTACCAAATGTGCTCAAGTCAGGAATTTTTTTATTGGAAAAACAAAAATTGCGTTTTCGTTACTGTTATTTTTATTTCTCAAACGGAGAGTTTTATGAATCGGGAGCATTTTTACTTTATGATCTCTGCACTATTTGCAATGATACTTTTGCTTATTGAATGCACAGCTTTTGCAGTATGTAACTTTACTACTTTGTTACATGTGTCACTATTGATATGGTCTTCTCCACGTGTCACCACTATTGCCCACTCCTTCTGGCCTGTACACTTGTCATGCTCTAACTGGTGCATTGCCAGCCCTGTTGGATTGAGCAAATTGGTGGGAAATTTTCCCACCACGAGTACTTTGCTACATCTTTAATAGTATGAAATCCGGCTAAATTTATATAAGTAGGGAATGATGTCATTCTCTATTCATAAATCAATGAAATATTTTTGATTTTTAAATTATTTATCATTATTATTACCATTAATATATACTTAATAAACTTTTGAATTATTTATCATTATTATTAATATTAATATATACTTAACACTTATTCGGAAGACTAAGTTAGAATTAGAGTGTGAAATAATTCGCATTATTGATTATGGTTACGATATCGGTTGTGGTAACGGTATAACAGATTTGGATAAAGTCAGGACACGTGTCGCGTATCAAATTTAAAAAAAAATAACATATTCAACGATACGACGGACCATACTTTCAATCCTTTTGTATTGGACGGTTTGGAGGCACTTTATCCTATGCTATAATGTTACCATCACAATAGAATGGTATTTTTCACAAAGTCTCAATTACATTTAGACCGATTTGATCACCTTGTCAAAGCATTTACAAAAACTGAAAGTCCCAGCCCAAATGGCTAGAGACAAAACAAATAAAATGGCAAACCCAAAAGCCCACAATCATGTCAGTTATACCAACACAATTTCCAATCAAATCTGAAGGGGTAACAAAAAAAAAAAATATGATAAAGTATAATAACACCTAATGAGGTTTGTCAGAAGGGCATTTAGATACAAATTATTTTATTTTGGGATAATGACACTCCTTCAAGTTTAAAAAAATAAATAAAAAAATTCTAATAATAATAAATTAACTTTATTACCTTTTGATAAAAAATTAACATTTTATTGACTTAAAAACTCTTGGATCAAACCAAACCCAAACCCAAACCCAAAAAAGCCTCTCTCCATATACGGCAAAATTACACAAATCATTCGTCAAAACCAATTCTAGTACCAAGAAATCAAAATTAAATTTGTGTCCCTTTCCAATCCATCCCTCATAACCAATTCGTCTGAACTTCGAGCAAGGAGTCCGGTGGCGGTAAGGAAGAACCGCACCGGCGACGCAAGGAGGAAACGCAGTGACTCAACTCCGGCAATTCTCTCCGCCGTCCGACTGTGCATACATAAATCACCGATCGGACTCAAAACCCTTCTCGACATCATCATCATAAATCAATGAACTCTGTTCCCGCGGAGGGGATGACCACCGACAGACCAAAATCAATAAACTCTGTTCCCGCGGAGGCGATGACCATCGAGGAGGTGGCGGTGGCAGAGAGCTCCTATTCGGCTCTTCTTTGGTGCGCATCTCTGATTCTCATTTTCTTATCCTTGCTCAGATCTCCCATCATTGTTTTGTTAGAAGCGAATTTTGTGAATTTCTTCACTTTCACTGTTTACAGCCTCATAGGCAAATTGAAATTCAGGGTAAGGGTTGGATCCATGGGGGCAGAAAGCTTGAGAAGAATCTATCACTCAACAGGCGCTTTTCTTTGATTTAATTAGAACGTGAGCACTATCAGATAATAGAAGTCAAGGCATTCTCTTCTTCTTCTTCGTACTATATCGGTAGTTTTAGATGGGTGGGAAGATGGGTGGTGGTGGCGGTGGAGGGGAAGATGGGCGGTGGCACCGTCTGTGTGGTTATATATATATATATATATATATATCTATATATCTATGAGAAGGGTAATTTGGTTATTTAATTATTTTGATATTTTATAATTAAAATTAATAAAATGGTGAAGGGTAAAGTGGACTTTTTATATGTTTTAAGGCTTTGTTTGAATTGCAAATATCACGAGAGGGTGTCATTGTCCCAAAATGGAGTAACTTATATCTAGACGTCCTTTTAGCAAACCTAGGAGGTGTTGTTGTACTTTACTAAACTAAAATTGCTCGGAAGGCTCCAAGCAGCAGCAACAGCTCTAGACTCCTTGCTATAACGAAGCTTGCAAAGCATTAATCTCTTTGGATGCACAGGTGATAAAAGAAAGGAATTGATAGTTCGAAAAAAATAAAAAATGACAGCAATAAGGAAATAAGGTATTCTTGTTGGGATAAAATATAAAAAAAATAATAAAATAAAAAAATAAAATAAAATAAAAACCAAATTACTAATATATCTTTTTACATATATGGGATATAAGACTATGTTTGGTGTGAGTGAAGAAGGTGGAATGAAATGCATTTGTTTTCATTCTCTTATTTGGTGTGTAATATTAAAAGTGGAATGGCTATTCTTAAGGAATGACCATTCCATTCCCACCAAGAATTAATAAAGTAATAAAGTAAAGAGGAGTGTTAATTGCAGTCACGCAAGCAACTGCACATTCACAGCACCAGTTATGATTGGTTAGTTTTGAATGCATTTATTATTTTAAGTTTCTATTTTTATAGACTCTACTAACATTACTTTTTAGACAAAAATACTCTTTTAAATTATGACTTTCTTCTTATTTCCTCTTTTAATCGATTCATATAAGGATGTGTGCGTATGTGTGTAATATATATAAATATATAATAATAATAATAATAACTTATGTGATATGAATGGATGCTGAAAAAGGAAAAAAAAAAATTAGATAGAATAATCCATTCACAAGAAATGGATCCTAAGAAAAAAGAAAAAAAGAAAGATAGAAAAAAATCCGAAAAAGAATAAGATAGATTCTGAGATTTAAAATATATATATACAAAATTAGTTTAATATACTTATATATTTCTTTTTTGGTTAAGGAATTATTTCCTTTTCTTTTATTTCCTTATTTTAAAAAAAAAAAATCCATTTATACAAGGATAGTTGTAAAAATAAAAATAATCAATTTTTGGATATATAATCAAAATAAAAATAAAAATATATAATCAATTTTTTTTTTTTTACCTTTTTTTTATTCTTTTTGGATTTTTTTCTTCTTCCTTTTATTTTTTTTCCGAATCCATCCATCTCTTTTGAATGAATTATCCTATCACATAACTAACATACTTGATTAAAAGAAGAGAGAAGAAGAAAGTTTAGATAATTTAAAAGGGTATTTTTGTTCAAAAAGTAATGTTGGTAGAGTCCATAAAAATAAAAATTTAAAGTAATAAATGCATTCAAAACTAACCAATCATAACTGGAGACTGTGAATGGGCAGTCGCGTAACATTCCTTTAAAGTAAATTAAAGAGATAATTCACGCATACACACACCATATAAAATATTATGTATATATATATATATATATATATATATATATATATAATATGTATTTATATTAGGGCTGTAACTCGGGCGGGTTGGGCGGGTTAGACACTAAACTCAGGCTCAGCCCAACCTACAAACCTTCAGCCCAAGCCCAAACCAAACCCAGGTATAATTTCACCTACTGAGCCAAGCCCAGCCCATACTTAATTTTTAAAACACGGGCTAAACTCGGGTTCTTTATTCGGGTTACATTTTCGGGGTTTTTTGGGCTTTTAAATCGGGCTCCCAATTTTATTTGCGAGTTGGAGTAGTTGTATGACACAACTCCAGAAGCTAATGATGATAAAGTTGCAGTACCACAATCCAGAAGGCCTTGAATCTGTGTGATGTAAGTTCATGATGCATCCATTACAAAACAATAAAACATACAAGTTGCTACCACAATCCAGAAGGCCTTAAATCTGTGTGATGTAAGTTCATGATGCATCAATTACAAAACAATAAAACATACAAGTTGCAATACCACAATCCACAAGGCCTTGAATCTGTGTGATGTAAGTTCATCATGCATCCATTACAAAATAATAAAACATGCAAGTCCAACATTAATAATAAATAAGTACAAAGTTAACAAAATAACAAGCCACATTCCGACAAAATATAAAATTCATAACCAATACTAATAATAACATTCATCCTCCAAAACAACAGAAAATTGTTGGTCATTCGTCCTCCAATCTCCATGCTCCTCCTTCCTACAAAAGGGATATGACAATATCAAATTATAAATAAATCATTTGTCAAAACTATCTCATATACACATAATTGATAATATTACCTCTTAAATTTTGCTAGATGATGTTGAAGTGGTGCAAACTCTAGGTTCTCCAACTTTGATCTCCAAACCTATATGCAAATGAGAGTATTAATTATTTATCAACTATAGAGATCACAAAAACAATTTTATATACATATAAAATTAATAAAGAAAGTGAAGGAAAGTAGTACCTTTCTCTAAAGCTTCCAGTTCCTCTAATTTTTCTTCCATATCAATAGATGTTGATGAACTCCTTAGCCAATCTTGGGCACAAATCAAGCACTCAACAATATAAGGAGTTAAGGAGCTTCGAAATGAGTCAAGTACTCGTCTTCCAGTGCTGAAAGCCGACTCAGAAGCCACAGTTGAAACTGGAATGGCCAAAATGTCTCTAGCCATTTCTGAAAAGGCAGGATATGAAGAGGCTTTTACTTTCCACCACGCCAAAATATCAAATTCTGGTGATCCCCCTTCAACAGCATCATACAAGTAACGTTCTAAGTCTGACTTAATCACCTCCCTTTGCTCATTTTTCAAGTGAGTACGCCAATTCCTCCTATGCTCATCAAGTACATTATCCACCCCCTCAATATCATCCATTTCAACATCAGCATTTGTTTTAGTTGACTCAACATTTTTTGCCAACTCAATTGATGAATAATATTTATAAAGTCCAGCCATAGCATCTCTTATCTTCCCCATCAACTCTTCAACCTTGGTATCCGAACAAAATTTTGCAACACAAAATTTTACGAATGCCAGCTTGTAACGAGGATCTAAAACCACTGCTATGATTAACAAAATATTAATTTTGTCAATATTGCAATACTTCTCAAACTTTATGATCATTTTTTTCCCCATATTACTAAAGAAAACATTTTCATTTTTTGACTACTTTCGTAGCAAAGTTTGAATTCCAGTCACTTCTTGAAAATAAGTGTTAGAGGTGACATACTTGGACCCCGATACACGATTTGTGACAATGTAAAAGTGTTCCAAGAACTTATGTAAGTTCTTCCCCTTCAACCAATCCTCTTCAAATGGAGCATCCTTTGCAAAAGTTAAATCTTGCTTCTCTACTCGTTCAAAGGCTTTTTGATACTCAAGTGCTGCACAAAGCATTAAATATGTTGAATTCCATCGTGTTGGAACATCCAAACAAACTGTTCTTTTAGATGTGATCTTCTCCACCTCAGCACACTTTTTGAAACATTGATAACAAGAAGGAGAACTCCTAACATACTTCACTGCTTTACGAATCTTAATGATGGAATTACTCACCTCATCAATTCCATCCTTCACTATCAAATTTAAGATGTGTGCAAAACACCTTATATGAAACATCTTACCCTCCAATAACAGCCCATTGAGCTTATTGAACTTCCTCTTCAAAGTTGAAACTGCCGTATCATTACAACTTACATTGTCAACAGTTAACGTGCAAAGT
This sequence comes from Cornus florida, assembly GCF_030987335.1. Lineage (NCBI taxonomy): Eukaryota > Viridiplantae > Streptophyta > Magnoliopsida > Cornales > Cornaceae > Cornus > Cornus florida. The sequence continues at coordinate 51,937,851 of NW_026775575.1, read as the reverse complement.
TGATCAATTCTCCACTCCAACAAACAACCTTCAACAGCTTGTGCAATGATGTCACCATTATATGGAGTTGGAACCACATGAAAATTAATAATTTTCTTTTGTAACCTCCAATTTTTATCAATATAATGTGCCGTAAGACACATATTGCCAAGATTTTGGATGGAAGTCCACAAATTAGAGTACTAGTTCCATTCTTAGTAGGACAGCTATATAAGCCCCCACAATAATTGCAATTAGCCTTATCAGAAGCCCCCCCCCCCCCCCCCCTTCTTTCTTCTGTTTTGCGAAATGATTCCACACCTCAGATTTTGGTAGATAACTCTTTTTCTGCAAAGTTGGCATAGTTTTTATTGTGGCTTCATTTGTTGCCTTTGTGTCTCTCTTTTTCACCATCCCAAATTTTCAATACTTCTAGAATGTATGTGTGAAGAAAATAAAAATAAAAAATGCTCAGTAAATTATTGAACAAAAAAAAAAAAAAAAGGCTCAGTAAAGCAATAATTACTATATATATATACGGGTTTTGATTTTTTGAACAATTTGAAATAAAGCAATGGATTCAACTAATTAAAACAAAAAAAAAAATGCTCAGTAAAGCAATAATTACTATATATATATATATATATACGGGTTTTGATTTTTTGAACAATCTGAAATAAAGCAATGGATTCAACTAATTAAAACAAAAAATAAATAAATAATCTAGTACCTGTCCTGGACGGTGGCGAATAGGGGTTGGAGATCTGGATCTAGAAACTGAAAGATACGGGTTTTGATTTTTGAACAATCTGAAAAATAAATAAATAAATAAATAAATTGCAAAACAAGAATTACAGTCTTATAACCTTGATTAGTTGATTTAGAGAAAAAAAAAAAAATTAAAAAAAATTTTTTTTTAACAAAACCCATACATACAAGTTAGCAATTGCAGAGAGAGAGGAGGGCAAGCTTGAGAGTTGAAAGACAGCTGCCAACGGCTGAAGCTTGCGACGGTTAGTCCGATCTGGAACAACGGGCGATGGAAACTGAGAAGAGGGGAGACGAAGTTTTCTTTTTTCTTCTGGAAAGTAGGGGAGGCAGACTTTGGGAGTAAAGGAAATAGGAAAAGTAGGAACTAAGTAAGGATAAGGAACCTAGGGTTTCTATATACCAAAAAGTAAAAACAGTGTTCGACTTTTTCTTTTCTTTTTTTTTTTTTTTTTTTTTTAAGTGTTCAACTAATTCTTTCTTTCCTGATTTTTATTTTATTGCTTTTCTTAATTTCCTTAATAATATAATAATAAGTTTTTATTTTTATTGTGTATATATATAATTATATATATAGCCAATGTTTCAGTTTTGATTATTTTTTGTTGATATATGTTTTCATTGTGACATGCAATGCTTATTACGAGATACTATATATATATACATATATATATATATATATATGTATATATATATGTGTGTGTGTGTGGGTGTGTGTGTGTGTGACTATATGAGTCCTACTATTTGTCTTGATAAATAAAAATTTACTACTTCACATAGTTTACGTGGCTATGCGTGACTGTACGTGTCAAATATAATGGGACCTATTTAAAAATAGAAGGTAATTAACTATTTAGAAAGTTGTAAATAGAAGGTAATTAACTATTTAGAAAGTTGTAATCTCCTTTCTAGATTTCATCTTAATCTAGTATTTTTGTTGTTTATTAAAGTTTCAATCACTATGTATATCAAATTATATATATATATTTGTTTTATGTATACATCAGATTGCATATCTATAATGACTCTTTATATATAATTAGATTGTGTATCCCTTTTGTTTATATGTAAAAGATTGTGTCTTTGATCATTAATAATTTAATATTCATTTGTTACTTTGATAGGCATATATATATATATATATATATATATATATATATATATATATATATATATATATGTTTTATGTATACATCATATTGCATATCTGTAAGGACTCTTTGTATATAATTAGATTGTGTATCCTTTTCGTTTATATGTAAAAATTGTGTCTTTGATTATTAATATATTATATACATTTATTACTTTGATAGGCATTGATATATGTATATTTGTTTTATGTATACATCACATTGCATATTTGTAAGGACTCTTTACATATAAATGATATAATTAGATTGTGTATCCCTTTCGTTTATACTTTATATGTAAAAGATTGTGTCTTTGATCATTAATAAACATCTATTACTTTGATAGGCATTAGTGATTAAAATTTAAAACTAATGATCTATTTGACTATCTGACACTCATAAACAAAAAAACAAAAAGAGAAAAAAAAAAAAAAATGCAAAGTATTGAAAAATTATAAAACATTGCAATTTTGTAGAAGAATTCCTCTAATAATGAGTCAATAATGCAAGTCAGATATTAAAATCGTCAATAATATCACTTTCAATAGAGGAATTCCTCTAATAATGATTAATGAGTCAATAATTTCTATTTTGAAAAAAAAAAAAAAAAAAAAAATTGATATTTTTTTATGGCCCGTAAAAAGAAATAATTTATTCAATAGAAATAACCTTTTTTATTTTTTTGATCTTATCAAAAGAAATAAATATAATTATATATTCGGTATATATAATTTTTTGGATCTTATCAAAAGAAATAATGGCCTTCCTTATAATTTTATGTTAGGTATATATATTCTTAGTATTTATATATTTTACTAAGCAAAATATTTCACAAGGGCTGTTGGAGCAAAAATGGTAATGCTTGTTACTTTCCTCTGAAAGGTCCAGCGTTCAAATTTTTTTGTGCCTACTATGAAGTCTATGATTACTTTCCTCTGAAAGGTCCAGCGTTCAATGTGACCGATTGGGCACTTGGGCAGGCTTCATTTTCGGGTTGGGCGGGCTTATGAGATCGGGCTTGATGTTCAGGTTCTTTCAGCGGGTTAAACGGGTTTTAGCATTTCGGGCGGGTTCGGGTTGGGCTTCGGGCTTCATAACATATCTACCCGAGCCCGGCCCGAATTGAATTCGGGCTCAATAAACTCAGCCTAGACCCAGGCCCAGAACAAAAAATCATTGTCCAAGCCCATAAAAATGCGGGCTGGGCTTGCGTAAATTCAGGTTGGGCCAACCCGAGTTGCAGTCCTAATTTATATGCCGTTTATTCCCTCTCTCCGATTTACACACAAGGATGAGACAAAAATAGTGTAATTGAACTTCTATGAGCTTTTGTGCTTTGTTATGCAACTTTCTCAGTCATTATCTAGCCCTCTGTTTCTTTTTTCTCGCCGAAAAAGATGATCGGAAAATTATCTCTTTCCCTTTTATTTTTACAATTGTCGGAGAGCCCTCTGGTTCTTTTATCTAGTCTATTTTCTCTCTCTATCTCGTCTATTTTTTTTTTTTCTCTCTCTATTATCTCTTTCCCTTTTATTTTTGTTGTTTCTCTGTATCTGGTCTATTTTTCTCTTTCTATTATCTCTTTCCCTTTTATTTTTGCAGATTAATTTTTTTAGCTAATTTTTTTTACTAATAATAAAATATAATTTAAAGAAATAATATAAATTCATTCTATTTCAACTTTTTTACCAAACATAGGAATGAGAATAAGATTCTATTTTTACACATTTCATATTTACAACCAAATAGTAGAATGAGAATCATTATTCCCATTCCATTCCATTCTCATTTCATTCCCACCTTCATTCTCATTCCATTCCAATTCATTCTACCACACCAAACATGCCCTAAGTGAAATAATAATTTTCACATCCTAATTGTTAAAGGTTGTTTCGAAATTATAAAATACTACTTTAACTTACCACAATTTCCATCCAAATATTCTCATTTTTTGGAGGATAGAATATGAGGGATAAGCCATGAATTAGGGACGGAATCGAGGGATCCAATCCTTTCATTTATCTTATTTTAAACAACTCAAACACAATCTACACTATAATTTCCTTTCTTTTCCCTCATTATCCCTCCGAATCTCAATCCAATCTGTTGATGCCAAAAATCTACACATTCCGGAGTTGGTGGGATTTCTGCAAAACAAGAGAGTGATGACCGGCGTGGTGCTGACCGGGTACACTCCGACGGTCAAGTTAGTACTTGACGATCTAATATCCGATAAGGATTACATATAAAATTTATGGCATACCTTTTTAAGTTGACTGATCATTTCTTTTATAGAAGCATTGATGATAGTAGTTGTTGAAACAAGATTCTCTCTGATCTAAGATGATATCGTTTCCTTCTTACAGGAATGGTAACTGTCGTTACACATGGTAACCAAAGATTTTTTATAATTCCATAGAGATTTTGGGGAGTATAAATCCCTTACCCTTATCTTATTTTGACTTTGAGTTGCCTATTATTTTTATCCTTATCAGTTGCCCCCCATTCTCGTGGTTGCTTGTCAAGCATCGAGAATGTCAAAGTGTTTTTTGACCAACATCTCTTTGGCAGAAATCATTCTCTTTTTAGGTTAACCCTTGTTGGGCAACCTCTTTTTGGTTGATCTCTCTTACTCCTTTAATAAGGAAGGAGATTTGTCCGAACTTCATGAGCTGAGGGAGTAAGCTTTCTTAAGATGAATGAGCTTACCTTTTAAAAAGGGAAGTATATTTACGAGCTTTACTCAGCTCGCCCCTTAAAAAAGAAAATATATTTTATGAGCTTCATTCAGCTCGACCTTTAAAAAAGGAAGTATATCTTACAAGTTGATTTTGACCCCTTTTAATATGGAGGACAACAATTACGAGCTTCATTTAGCTCGGGCCCTTATAATACGGGGCACTTTTATATCAATCCCTTATAATACGTTCAACTCGCCTTTTAAAAAGGGAGTACGTTCTCTAAGCTTCATGAACTTATCCTTTTAATATGGAAGGTTCATCCTCGTGATTTTCGTCACCTCATCTTTTTAATAAGAAAGACTAATTTTCTGTAGTTGCGTGAGCTCATCTATTTGATAAGGAAAACTAATTTTCCAGAGCTTCGTGAGCTCGTATCTTTAATAAGAGAGGTTAATTTTCTGCCTCCATTCTCAAGCTTGCCTCTCACGCACAAGGAACACTAATGTTCTCTTTCTATTTGCAAAGTCAGCAAAGCAAAAATAGAGGAACAGATGTACAGTTTGAACGGATAATATATATATATATATATATATATATATATATATATATATATATATATCAGAATTGATACAACTAAGGCAAAGGCAAAAACTTATCATTGAGCATCATAGGACCAAAATCATCCATGGAGCTAGCGATTGTTCTCTAAAATAAGAGAGTGTAATCATGCTCTTTTTTTTTTTATTTTATTATTTTATTTTATGACTACCCACTCAAACAAAGTATGAGTTAGAGAATTTAAAATAAAGTCGCAATAACAAAGTCATTATGATGTGGTTTGTACCCACTCATATGACACTAAACAAAGAATTTGCATTTAAGAAAATTTAGATATAAAATGATTATGACCATTCAACATTGTCCTGGACACATTTTTTTATTTTTATTTTATGAACAGTACTCATAATTTTTTTTTTTTTTTTTTTTTTTTTTTTTTTTTTTTTGTGATGGATTAATTAAGAAATTAATAAAAATCCAATCTATGATTTTTTGGATATCAACGTTAAATCTATGATTTTCTTTTTTTTGGGAATGATAGTGTAGACCAAAAAATCTAATCTTACTCTATGTGTTTGGTCTTGATAGATTATACCAAACAGAATCATAAAGATTTATATATCATGATTGCATCATGTGTGAAAATATATATACATATATAATGTTGATATATATATATATATATATATATATATATATATATATAATTTTTAATAAAGATTTAACTGTAAAAATTAAGTTGGAAAACTTATCTGATTAGAGACCCATCACCACGTTATGTCTGAAAAGGAAAACATCAGATGGAAAAATTGCTACTATTGATGTCGACTGGGAGAGATGGGGTACTCTCTTTGATTGGATTGCTTGTCTACAACTACCAATACCATCAATTGGAAAGAGATTTCGTCCACTACTTCTTCAGGAATTCAGTAAGTATCATGCAACCATAATAATGTGTCAAGTAGGAGCTACTAAGAAGAAATCAAGGGCGGGTCCCAATTGTCAACAAGAAGATGAAAAGCAATGGATCATATAAGCGCCATCCTCTATTATTCACTTATATTGATATGCTTGTGCTGTTGTCTTGTGAATAAGAGCGGGCTCACTGACTTCTTTTTGTGTGATAAATAGAATGAATTCTTTCGAGGTACGAACTAGTTGGCTTGACGTGAAAGCCTGCTGCCCATGTTAGGAGGATAGCCCAATGCGTTGTCTGAAACAGTAGTGACTGATTCAATGCTTCAAGCCCTTGAGATAGAGCTTCCTCCGCTTCCAGATAGTTGGTTTTAGATGGCGATGGTGATAGAGACCTGTCGGCACTGTACTTGAGCCTTTTGAGAATGGATTTATTTTTTTAGACCAATAATGAACAGAACGTCAAAGTTAGCCAATAAACACAAATATCACTAGAAATTTTAGGAAATTTTTTATCGTAACTTCTTTGGGGGAAATATAAAGAATTTTTGGATCATAATTTCTTTACGGGACTAACACACGTTTTCCACAGACAGCGCCAACTGTTGATGCCAAAAATCTACACGTTCTAGAGTCGGTGGCGATTTCTTCAAAACAAGAGAAGTGATGACCAGCGTGATGCCGGCCGGGTGCACTTTGACGGTCAAGTTAGTACTTGACGATCTAATATCCGATAAGGATTACATATAAAATTTATGGCGTACCTTTTTAGGTTGACTGATCATTTCTTTTATAGAAGCATTGATGGTAGTAGTTGTTAAAATCAGATTCTCCCTGATCCAAGATGATATCATTTCCTTCTTACAGGAATGGTAACTGTCGTTACACATGGTAACCAAAGATTTTTTATAATTCCATAGAGATTTTGGGGAGGATAAATCCCTTACCCTTATCTTATTTTGACTTTGAGTTGCCTATTATTTTTATCCTTATCACAATCGAAGCCAAACTGTGGACCTCCTTTGATGTTTGGTGCAAGGGTTTCAAAGCTTGATATTGTACTAATTGTGATGAATTTCCTTTAAATCTTCGAAGAATGAAGAAAGCTTAAATTGATTTTCGATTGAGAGACATGGAGATTCGATCTCAAACGGTATTATTTGGTGATTTTTCAAATTTATTAAATTATGAAGAAGAGCGATACGACTTTGCACGTGCTTATTCTTCTTCGTTATCAAAGTCATCAAAGCGTAAATAAAAACAAGAATGAAACTTCAAATTTGGAGTGCAGTTAGGTCTGGCCCCTAGTCCACATAACATTACAAAATCCACTTGGCTTGGCCATCTTGATGTGCAAGTGAAATGTTGTACTCATGGTTTGATTCATTGAATGCTGTAACCAACTTGCATCATAGATGTCCAGTTAGTTCCTTAGATGTGTGCGCATATCATAATTGATGGTTGGGTTAGTGATAGTATTTTCTGATTATTATTGATCAAATGTGAACTATTAGGTCTAGGTCATGTCCCACTTGAGATGGACTACATTTGATTTGGAGACATAATTTTGAAGAGAAACTATTAAATGGTTTGGAATTATGTGATTTGGATCAATTAGAAGTCATAAATTAAATAATTAAATAAAATAGACACTTTTAGTTGTGTGCTTATACTGATAGTCATCAAAAGCCATCAAAAACAACTCAAAGGAGATTGGTTTTAGAAGAAAGAGAGTACAAAATAATTATTAATATAATGAGATTATGATTAAAAAAATGAAAATTCATTAAGGATAACAAAATATATATATATATATATATATATATATATATATATATATATATATATTGTTATCCTTAATGAATTTTCATTTTTTTTAATGAACAATAATTTCCTCCTTGTACTATCCTAATACTTTGATTAGTATGAAGGAAGGAGGAAGGAGGAAGGAGGAAGGAGGATGTGTGGAAAAAAATAAAAAATAAAATTTCCTCTATTCTGTAGAGATAATACAAGAAAATAAAGCATAATAAGAGAGATGTGTCATTATTCATTCTTTACAAATTTTCATCGGTCAAAAAATAGGCGGAAGGGATAAGATTGAAGAATAGTGGACTCTTATAAAAGTTTTATATTAAATACTATCCTAAATTACACAATTATAAATTATAGTAGTATCCTCAATGAATTATAATATTATACATTTTACTAGACATAATAAACATAATAAATTGCAAGTTTATTTTCTTTTCTTTCATTTAATCGAAAAAAAAAAAAAAAACCCCACAGTATCTTCGCTAGGATGTCTCATCCATCCATTTTCTCTCGAATCCATTTAATTTTTTTCTTTCCTATTATGGAATGGAGCATAAAAAGTAAATTATTATTATTATTATTTTTTATTATTAATATTATAAAGCACACATAAGTATTGTCCATCCAGTAATACCATCACATTGTGACACAACAATTGTTAAGTATGAATTTCCTCCTTTTAAGGTACACGAGTGCTGACGTGTGAATGATCCTAATATGGGCAAAAAATATATTTATGCTTATAAAATATTTTAAAAAAAATTACTATATGTATAGTGGGAGAAGCCAGGCGGCGGTTCTTGCATACACCGGCTCCGCCGTCCATCACCATTTGATTCAGTAAGACTTTGACCTATGTAGAGGTAGCCGTAGTGCGTGGACAAACTCACAGATTGAGTGATGAATGGACTGTTAGGGGATTTTAATATTCTATATATATATATATATATTCGGTATATATTTCAATTACGCTTTTTTTCGAAAATTTATTTCAGTTACACTTGCATTAAAACAACAAATAGATGAATGATAATAATAATAAAAAAATACATTTTATTAGATCAAATAAGAACATTTTGGAAAGCAATCTGATATAAAATAATTGGTCGTAATATAATATATAAATATCGAGGGGTTATTTTTTTGCTCGGAACAAGAAATGATATAATATATAATAAATTATACTCAGACTTCTTAAGAAATGGTCATATTTTAACTAGATGAAAATTTTTGTTTTAACATTTACTTACGTCACAATTTACTTTTTGCCTGGCACATTCCAATCGAGTTTTTTACAGATGGGCTTTTTTGTCATTTACATATATATATATATATATGAAAATGCTATTTGAACGATTATTGTTCACCCCGAAAAAAAAAAAAACCGACAAATATATGTTAGTTGTTGATTTGATCACCACCCTTTTGCCCTTTTCTTTAGTCTCTCTGCTGCAACCCTGTCATTTCTCTCCCTTCTCTTTCCTATAGCGGCCCGTCACCACCATCATCATTGTCACAATCAAGTCTGCTAATTGCTCCACCGTCGAAACCCCTTCCTCCTCCATCGCCCTCACCACCGAGGCAAGGCCACCAAGGACAAGATCGCCGGGAATTTCCGGTGACAAACTGGAACTTAGCTGTGAGCAAAGATGATTGACGCCAGCTAGGAAGGAATTTACCGGCGAGGAAATGGGTCTGCCTTTCCCGACGAGTAAGCGGTGAGTAAGGCGCGCGGTGAAATGGCGATGTAAGGAACAACTATCTAATAAACGCCAAATGAGAAAAGGATGATGAACGACGATGAGTGGGCTGTTCGGTGGTGAAGCGGGTCCACTTGTCTGCCGATGCTTAAACTCGATGGTAACCCCAGATGAAGTGGCATAGACCTCTGAAGGAACCACCGACGAAGAGCAAGAAGGATTGTGCTCGGTTGACGGCGAGCACGAGACGGTAGGGACTGACGACGGTCTATGGGTTCGGTGAGAACAACGAATTGGTGACTGTGAAGTGACCGGAGATGATGGAGCACCGTGGTGCTATTTTTAGTGGCTGTTGTGGACTGGTTTCTTCATCTTACCGCGTTACTCCATTTTCGTCTTCAACCGACCGTCGTCTTCATCTTTAACTTGCCCCAATTTACTCCTCCACACCTCTCCATCAAAACCCCTAATTTTTCAACCCAAGAAGGCCAAGGATGATTCTCGACATCAATATCGTCTACAATTTGGCCGGAACTACTCATCGCCAACAATAAAATAGTACCGAGGAAAGAGAAGAAAGTTATGGTTGCAACGTTTGTGAGGTGGGATTTGGGTGATGGATGAGCAGGATTGGAGATGATGATGCTCCGAGGAGGAGGAAGAAGAGGAGAGAAAAGGTCATGTGGAAAAACATAGGGGGTAGTTTGGTCATAAAAAGAGTTAATAGGAGGTCAATGGGTAGCATAGTTATTTAACACCTCAAAAGTATTCTCACCCATCAAAAATTGACATTTGGGGTAAGTGAAATGCTAAATCACTAATTCAAATATTAGTGAGATCTAAAACCAAAATGTTAATCTAGTTGAAAAATGACATAACTTGGTAGGGTACGAGTGCGATTTACCTTATAATTTAACAGTCCTATTACAAGCCCACCTTTTTACTTTCCTAATCTAACAAAACCAATATTTTACTAATTTCAAAATTTCATTAACCAATTTTCTCCCTCATTAAAGTTTCCTGAGGGAGAAAACAATATTCAAAGTGAGATAGTTTTTCCTTTATTTCTTGAGGTTCATGTTTGTATTAATAAAAAAACATTAATCAACATTACTCATTTTTTTAATTAGTATTAATCAATATTACCCTCTTTTTTGCCCTTTGTTTCTTGAGCTTCCTGCTAGATATGTTTGTATTAATAAAGAAATATCAATCAATATTACCAATATTTTTTATATTTATGCTTTTCATATTTGTGCAACTGGAATTAGCACCTTGAGAGTTATATTTTCCAAAAAAAAAAAAAAACAAGTCGAGCAGGAAGCTCAAGCAAAAAGATGATTTGGTGCTACACAGTTTTTGGGTCTGCTGAAACTCAAAGGCAAGAATAAAGGGGAAAAAATTATTTGTTTTGATGGACAATAGTTTTTTCATAATATTAGTTTAGGAAACTTTAAAGAGGTTGAAAAGTAGTTTAATTTTTTTTCAAAATATGTAAAATAGTGGTTTTGTTGATTAAGAAAGTATAAAGACGTCGGTTACCAGTGCGGCATTAATCGCCATTGCGTTGTAACGAATTTAGATAAAGTAAATGTAAAATTGGTAGATACGGGTGACATATCAGACTTGATGAAAAAAAATTTCGTATTGGACGATACGGCAAATCATGATAGGACGTTAAATTATATCTAACAATCATTATATATATAGTGTCGATACAATTTATTACCCAAACTATAAATATTAAGATTAAATAGAGTAAAAGATAATATTTGAGTTGGAGGAAAGGAATAAAAAGAATAAAAATAACAATAGTTTTTAAGGTGCAATAAGACAAAATAGAAGAACCGTAGGATGAATTTGTTCAACTTTTCTGGAATGTATGAAAATTTTCTTACCCATTGTCAGAACACAATTTTAATTAATAGGAACATATTTAAGTAGGATTTTTAGCTATTGACTGACTATCATCACACTCTTTCATAAATAGTTCTCACCGATTGTTTTTTTAAGATAATAACATGGACTTCAATCAAATTTGCATTAATTGCATGTATGACCTAAGTCACTAATAAAATTTGTATTAGTAGTCCGCTGACTAAAACCATAATCTGATTATAATAATAACAATGCAAACATGACACATGCACCACAAAAGATAAAATCTATTTATTCCAAATCAAATTTGATGTAATAATGGGAAGAATTTTAGAATATCCTGCACAAAATTTTCAATCATTCGATGTGGTGGTGAGATCCACTTGATAAATTATTCAACAATTGAAAGAGTCTGAGTATCATATTGTAGAACTTCTCTTAATTATAGTGGGAAGCATATTAGAATTTGGAATGAAAATTGAACAGTGCTTGGATCCTTCCCTATCAGGACAAGTTTTGTCCTGCAACCTAATGTGGCCCTATGAAATTTTGACACATGTTCTAATATTGTATAATATTAAAAAAAAAAAAAAAAAAGGAAAGCCTTTGGATCAATCCGTTACAACCCGTTAAAGCTTTGGCAGTATTGTTATCCTCACTAGCCAATACAGAGATTTCTCTCCATGTACCACCCTCTCCTCCACCACAAGTGGTGCCGTCTCTCTACCTTCCACCCCAAAACCACCATATGGTTCGAACTCGGCGACTTCGACGACGATCTCGGCACCTACATCCCCACAATCATGGCCCTCACCCTTGTCTCCAACCTCGATCTCAGCGCCACTCCACCTTCACTGCCTTCTACAACCAATGAAGTTCATCGCAGTTGTGGTTGTCTTCGAAACCCCTCACCTTATCGTCCCCTAAATCGCCACCGCCCGAATCTCCAATGCCTCCATCCTCCTCCTCTTTGGCGTCACCAACCTCTTATCCTCCTTCTACCGATTCATTCCCCCTCCCTGTCGTCCAGCTCTTCCAAGTCCTCTCTTTTGCCTTCTAAGCCGTAAAATGTACAGCAGAGCAATGGTGGGTTTTCATTAATTTTTATCTTTTTGGCCTGAAAAGTAAAAGTTTTTGACCCTCTATCCTACCAAGCAATATGTATTGATGATGTATATTGAACCGAGAAGTCCGTAACTTAGTTTCTTTACTTCTTTGATTCCTCTCTCTGTAGAGGTTCCTCTTTCTGTTAAGGTTCTCTGTTGATCAGAGTTCAATGATCTTTGCCCGATGGTTCATTGTTCTTTAGGATGGCTTCCCTCTACTCCTATGATCTTAGTGATTATGGTGTGTATCCGCCCCGCACTGTGAACTGTAGCGAGCTAGCAACATTTGTGGTCATAGTGATCCTTCATGGATTTTGGAGTGTTGGTAATCTTTTGGAGGAGGGCCACAACAATTATCCTTTTGATCCTGGTATTGGTACGAGTTCCTTTACTAATTGTCTCGTTCCATATTTTCTCCAATTCCTTTTTGCCTTGGTTTCTTTGTTAGTCATCTTTTTTCTTTCGTTCCCTCTGACTCAGATGTTTGCTAGTGGGGATAACGATCAGCCATCAAGCTCTCTTAAAGTCGGTACTCTAGACCAGCTTTTCTCTTTTACGTGTTTTATTACCTTGGTGTGTTTGTTTTTTTTTTCCTTTTGTAACAGCTCTAGTCCATCTGTTTCAGCCATGGACATGCCTTAACATCGAACCTGTTCATCACTAGAATCCATGGTAGTGCTAGACGGCGCTAATTATGGTCTGTGGATGTGTGCCTAGGGAAATAATAGTCAGGCTGTGCATCAGACTATCAGCAGTGTTTTGGTTGCTAGTCCGGGTTGAAATTATTTCTCTATTGTAAAGGCTTCAATGATTCGGGATTTGTTGGCGAAATCACTTCTACGTACTTCTCGGTTGCCGGCAATTTGGGTCCTTCTCAAAACCCACGTCAATTATTTGTCTGTCAAAATTAACCTCAAAAGTCAAAAATCATGATGGTTCCGTTACATTAGCGTGGTGAGCACGTAAAATTGGGTGTCTATATTAGAACAGTGGACCCTATGGGGTGTCTTATCTTGCATACACTTACACGAAACCACCCAGGAGGTGCATAGGCAATAGTATTACTGGTGCATATAGACTTTGTGGATATGGGCTTTGTTTTTAGTCTGACCCACTTTCTTGTTGCTGTTGTAGACATTCCAATTGATAATACCATTACCATATCAGCCCACCATAGTGGATTAAAGATACGTCTTGGCAGCTGTTTGGGTTAATCCTTCGTGGATCTTCACCTTTATCATTGTTTTTTTTTTTTTTTTTTTTTTTTTTTTTTTTTTTTTTTTTTAATGAAGGCAATTTTCAAGTCCTATTGCCGGACATTTATCCATCTCCGTCGTCTATGTCACTTGTGACTGTTTGCTCAGTGTAATACCCCTAATTTTAAAAGGATAGTCTCGGTATTTATTTATTTGTTTTAATTGAATTTTTAATTATTTAATTAATTGTTTGGCTATTTTGTTTATGTGTTATTTACAATATTTATTTATGTGTTATTTGCATTATCTGTTTATGTGTTAATTGAATTATTTGTGTAAATTAATTTGTATGTGAGGATTTATACTTGGTTATATTTTTTTTTTTGGTAAATTAAATGAATTTGTTGCTTATATGTTATTTTTATTGTTTTAAAAGGATGGATATAGTTAGTAGTAATGTGCCAACCAATTGGGTCACATGGACTACTTGAATAAGAGGTTTAATGGGTATGGATAATTATCCATGGATAGTTGTATATATATAGAGATATATGTATATACAGATAAAGGGGAAAGTAATTTATAAATTACTTTTATGGTAACTTGGGTATTAATATTTAATCTGATGTATATGTTTTATATTTAACTAATAAAAATATACATAGATTTGATACGTGTTATGTTTGAAGTTACTTTATAATATTATGGTAACTTAAGCATTATTGGATAATCCATTAATAAATAATGGGATGTGTATAATTTATTTATTTAATAAAGATATACATAAATTATATACATAACATATTGTACTTACCTTTTTAATATTTTAATTTTAATTTTTTTAAGTTGACTTGGATTGGGAATTAGGATTAGGGTTTGTTATATTTAGCCTATAAATACATAGCTATAGGTCTCTAGAAATATATCACGTAATATTTTCTAGAGAGAGAGAGAAGTAGGAAGAGGAAGGAAGGAGGAGAAAACTTGTAGAGAGAAGATTAAGGAAGAAGAAGTTAAACTTTCGATCTGAAAGTTTAAGACAAGTTCTTCTTCTATCTCTCTCCCTTAGATTTGTGTTTCTATAAATGCCTAGGAAATTCCAGGATTTATTAAACACATAAAATATAAGAATTATGCCTATTTAATTGGAGTAGAACATAAACTTTATGAAATTGGTTCATGGTTGTTCTTGTAGTAAGAATGGTTAAATTCATGGATATGATTGGATTTCTGTTACGAATTTTTATATGTTTAATTTATGTAATTTTCATATATGTGTATTGATAGAACGTAGAAACATGCCTGTAACGACCCAGGTTTGATTCAACCCGGTACTACAGTGATGAATCGAAGATTGACCCGATAGCAAATCCAGATGCGGAAGCAAAAGACAATACAACGGTCTCCCAAGGCACAACACACCTCTAAGACCCTAAGATGACCTTTTATGAGGTCTCGGAACCCAAAGGGATAAGTGCGGAAGCAAGAGATCGGAAAGGTAACAATTAAGCCCCAAGGGCAAAATGGTCATTTCATAGAGAAATGGATGCTACCAAGCATACCATTGGAAAGACAATGAAAAATTAACAAATTTGGACTCAATAATCGCATGATTCGGAGTCCGAACGGCAAGGATATCAAGTCCTGAAATCGAAGGGATGGAAACCCTATCCCGGTTCGAATAAAAAACTGATACTATCACACTAAAACTTGAATAATTTGAGCTAAAAATTGAATCTAAATCTCTAATTGGTACCATTGGAAAGCTTATTTTGACGCGGTCAGTTTAGACAGAAGAACGGACCAATTTCGAGTTAAAACAATTGAGATATGGCCCGTTGAAGAAAGGTGTCTGGAGCAGGAACAGTAACCGCGGGCGCCCGCCCAAAACCCGCAGGCGCCCGCCCAAATGGGCAGAACCGTGGGAAATAGTGCGGAGCAGCCTTGTGCATTGCGGGGGCCTGCCCAAGACCCACGGGCATCCGCCCAAATGGGCAGAACCCTGGGTCAAATGCAGAAACAGTGTTTTAGCAGAAAAACGAGTTTGCGATGCGGTTTTCGAGGCCAAGATGACATCTTTTGGAAAAACACGGAGAAGAAACTCTCCCTAAAATCACATTTTCTATGTGATAGAGTCAAGAATGGAATTATTTCTCAAAGGAAATACCTAAAATACCCTTAAGCTAGAATTTTTAACAAATAGGTGAAATGAATCCGTAGGAGGCTCAAAACGCATACGAAAGGGTTTTTCGTGAAAACAATCATGCACACAAACGTAAATAGTAATTTTGAGCATGCGGGAATGGTCCGTGACTCCCGAAAATGGCCGAGTCAAAATCCAACCCCCCAACGGCCAAAAAGGCGAAAATGAAATTAAAATAGAAAACTTGTAAACTAAAATCAACAAATGGTTTCAAATTACCGTTTGACCCTTGGCTACACTTCATACAAGATAAATGAGACCTAATGGATGTACCGGAACACACTTTGCACCACCCGATTTGAAAATGAACCCTTAAAGGCTCGAATTTCACTATTTTAGCCCAAAATGCAAAAATGTGAAACCAAAATGTAAAACCTAAAACAAAATGGTGTTTGGCCCTTGGCCACACCTCATACATGGTAAATGAATGACAAATAATGAATTTCATACACAATGCACACTCCGGTGCAAAAATGACATGTTAAAACCCTAATTTTCATACTTTTCTCATTAAGGGCAAAATTCAGCATTTTTCAATATTTTCATAAATTTCATGAAGTCAAAAAAAAATACATGGGATACAAATTACATGTCATTGACCTCCGGCTTCATTTCATACATGTCATATACAATACAAATGGTGTACTTATGTACACATTACATATGTGGAATCAAATAATACAAGTTTTGTCAAAATAAACAAAAATAAACATGATATGCTAACACGTGCATAATCAATGTCATCAACAACACTTCAAGACTCCTAGTCTGTCTAAGATTATTGTGTATCCCACAACAAAACTTCTTTACCTGCAAAACACCCATTAACTTAAGGGTGAGTAAACAAGTTTACTCGTAGGGAATGCATGGGTTTATCTTTGTACCAAATTACAATCCAATACCATTTAATTCATGCTGTCAAGTGACAATAGAACTTTCAGCATGATACAATGGGATGTAATTTCACAAAGTTAACAACTTGGAATTTAAATGTGAAATCAAACCAAAATGGATACTTGGACGTCACGCCAGATCAAACCGACAATGTGGTTACTTTAGGGTTACTAGCCCATGGGTAACCTCCCTATGTGCACACTAGACTATATAGAGGGACAATCTCCCGTACTAGAACCAAATCCTAACCGTAGTCAAATAACGACATCCCCAAGTTTCCAAAATCAACAAATTATGCAACAACGTATATATATCAACATGTATATACAAGATATCAACTATTTACCAAGCACAATCCAATTTTGGAAACTTATACAATACATGCTCAAAATCTACAACTACTATGGCATGAAAGATGTCAAATACAAAGTGTGCAATTCCTTACACATAGCAACAATATATTCAATAAAGAAAAACATATTCTCATGAATATAAAAGTAACAACTATGTTATCCAATATTCAAAAGTAATCAAGTGAACATACACCAAATCTAAATCCATGATTTAAATATAAAAACCACTTCCAAAATGCAATTAAATCCATGGAGTAATAAAATAGAATTTAATTAAACATAAGTAGTTAAATTCTCTAAATTCCAAGTTAACCCCAAATAACCTCAATTTAATATATATTGAAGGACATGTCATGGTCATCACATATATAACATCAAATGACAATTTAAGTGATTAAAACACTTAAAACAAAATTAATCAAGCTAATTAATTAATTTTTCCTAGATTTTTAAACAATTCCAAATGCCCTCAATTTAATCTATGTTAGAGAATATGCTAAGGCCTATCCAAATATTACATTATATCATGATTTCATGCTTGCTATCACCATGTGAATTAAACTTTCATAAAAGATAAATATTAAATAAATTTTGCAATTCTTATCCAAATGTCCCAAATTTAATATATGTTGTAGTACATGTCATGGTTATTATATAAATCACTTTAAAACTTGATTTAAGTCATAGGAGCATATAAATAAAAATTAATTAAATTAATTCATTAATCCCTCTAGATTTTAAAACAACTCTAAATGATCTCAAATTAACATAACTTATGAATCAAGCCATGGTCATGTTATTTATCAAGTCTAAAATGAATTACATATAAGTTACAATTAATCATTTATTTAT
This sequence comes from Cornus florida, assembly GCF_030987335.1. Classification (NCBI taxonomy): domain Eukaryota; kingdom Viridiplantae; phylum Streptophyta; class Magnoliopsida; order Cornales; family Cornaceae; genus Cornus; species Cornus florida. Next base: position 51,919,823 of record NW_026775575.1, on the reverse strand, counting down.
CATTTTAATACAAGACAAACATATAACTTAGATATCACTATAGAAACAAATAAAATCACTTGGAAGATAAATGATAACATCCCCTACCTTACAAGAAGATTGTTCCTTTTAAATCCAAGGGAAACAAGCTTAAAAATGGAAAATCAAACAAGGGTTTTGTAGAAGAAGAGGAGAGGAACAAAAAGTATTCCAAGGTCAATGATTTAAGGTGAGTGGAAAGCCCTCAAAATTTAAAGTCAAAGCTTAAGGTTTTAAGCTTTCTTCAATGGAGTCTAGGGTTCTTATGTGTAGGATAATGTGGAAATGAAAAGATGAAATGTGAGTGGAGGATTTAGAGGTCCTCCACTCACTAGGTGAACCTACACCATGGTTAACACACACACAAAATGCAAGACTAATTGTGAGCCCTACACTTGTCATCATCCTAAGGTTCCCTTCTAAAATTAATCTTAAGCTTACACTTGTCAACCATCCAAGCCAACTAGTGGTCCAATCCTAGGTCAACAAGTGGATGAATCTCCACCCTCCATGTGTCATGAGATTAAGCCTCCAAGTGATTTCACCACAAAATCAACAAGTGGCACCATAGGAATGTGACACTTGTCACATTTTCTGGAAATTACAAAAAGGTCTTTTTTGAAAATAACTTCCAATTTAATTTACAAAATGGTCCCTAAGACGAAAAATAATTACTTTATTTAATTACCTAAAAACCCCTCAAGTTATGAATAATTACAAAAAGTTTTATTTTCATGACTTTTACAAAGAAAGTAAACATTTAATATGCATTTCTACAAAAGTAAAAATGTAGATGTAATGAAATTTAAATATCGTGGACATATGCAAAACCAGAATCAAATCCGAGCACAAAAAATGAGGTTATGCAAGTAAAAGTGAAAAACAAGAAGAGGACGAAATAAGGAAAAAACGAAAAAATGAATAGTGTAAAAAAAAAAAACAAAAAATGTGGAAATGACTCGATCTTCAAAGGAAGTTGTCAATCCAAAGGAAAGAGTCTCAGAAACCATTTCCGAGCACTCAAGACGACACTAAAAGGCGGGAAATCGAACCCGAAAAGGAAAAGACAATGAAAAAAAAAAAAAAAAAAATTCCGCAAAATTTGAAGAAAAGGAAAGAAATGAAAATGACCGGGTCATTACAATGCCTAGGATTCCTGAAACAAATAAAGAATGAATGCACAGTGAATTCTGGGTTGATTCGTATAACAATGTTCGGACCACTGTTACAGTGCTCGAGCCTTGGGGGGAAAAGCTCGAGCCTTGGGATGAAAAGCTCGAGCAATTGGTTATAAAGCTCGAGCCTTAGAAGGAAAGCTCGAGCAATTGGATGTAAAAGCTCGAGCTTGAGAAGGAAAGCTTGAGCTTGAAGTAGGATGCTCGAGCCTTGGATAGGGTGCTCGAGCATTTGGGACAAAAGCTCGAGCACTACCTGGAGAAGTTTCGTAAACAGCGTAGTATTACTTCTTGTTGATGTTGAAGGGTCCTGAATATTAAATAGGGACTTAGGTTTGCATTTAAACAAATTTAAATAGACTCGATCATTATGATGCTTGCTAGTTGGAGATTTAAACAAACAAATGGATTTAATCTTTTGAATTGTTCTAGCAATTGAGATTAATTGTGCAGGATGAATGGGATAAGGAGAATGCTTACGTGATTGTATAATTAAATGTCAGTCCATTTAAGATTCAGTTTATATAGGATTCAGGATGTAGGAAGGTTAAATAAAGTATAAGTTATTCCTATTTTGTGATAGCATAATATTATAATTTTATTTTAATTGCTGGATTAACTGATGTATTATTATATTTGTTACATTGATTATTGGATTGTGTGGTTTCATACACCGGTATGGGATAGTGGCATTTTAAGGACGGATTAACTTATCAATTAAGTCCTACCTATTTTGTATAAGGGAATGGATTTACTAAGATGATAAATCCTACTTATATTATCTATTTTATAAATTATATGGATTTTGTGGATTGTGTGCACCGGTATGGGACGGTGGTATACTAAGGATGGATTAGCTCAAAACGCTAAGTCCTACATACTCTGGAATAAGGGAATGGATTAACTACAAAGTTAAATCCTACTTATATATGTCGTGTCAAGGCAACGAACAGTTGAGCGGCACTACTTTGGTTTTGGATGGATTTTACATATATGGTTATGGTACCACGATATGAGCTTGAATCTCACAGTCGACGGTTAGGGAGCAAATATGCAGTGGGATGCATAGCTGGCTATGATGGTTAGAGGTGTACCCTGTTAGGTCTAGGCACACATGCCCACTTCAGGTGCGTTTTGCATGTTACTTACTAGTCAGGTTGAGACCGGCTTGTAGTTCAGTGAGAGTCCTTTAGTGTGTATTTATATATATACGGATTATTAGTTATTGTTGGATTGACTAGGATGTGTACATGTATCGAATCTCTGTTTGGACTGTAGTAGAATAGAACTTGTTTGTGAGCCTGACCCACCCTTATTTTTCAGGTATGCGTCAGGAATAGGGATTGTTCGTGCTGAGCAGGGACTATCTACTTCACTCTTCCAGTTTATCTACATAGGAGTTCCTTTATGTTTCAGTTTCCTGATTTAGACAGTTATTGTTGTCATTTGTTTAGTTTGGATTTTCTGGGGGTCCACACAGTATGGATTCCCAAGTTGTATTTAGAGGATCAGTTGTATCAGAATGTTCTATTATTAATAAGAATTTATTCTGAGGGTTATTATTGGATTATCATTTTAGTTTCTTTTCAGCATTTTATTTATTCTTCTTTTATTCTTTTGTATACAGTGTTCGTTTATTGCCGATTTGTCTTTGATATCCCCGGGTATTTGGGCGTGGGCCTGGCCAACCCGCATTCAAAAATCCGAGGGTATCACAGTTGGTATCAGAGCACTCCAGGTTCAAGTGTCCTTAGGAGTGTCTTCCGTTATGTGACTTCCGTGTTGTGCCTCTTAAAACTTAGAGCCCATATTAGGATTCGTTGTACTCTATTTACGGTTCGTTAGGAGGAACTAATGTCAATTAGATTCTGTAGTTACAGAATGGTTGGCACTAGGAAAGGGATGGGGTCCATGGCAAAAGCGATAAAGACCCAAAAGAGTAAAGGAGTACGTGGTCGAATTCTTTGTCAGAAGGCAGAATTAAGGGTCGAAGGTTTAGTGCTGGGTTGGCATTACTTTAAAAGTATAAGCCAATGAAGGATTTAGGTGTACGTGGTAGGTCACCGCATAGCAGGGCCAACACGACTTCAGTTGATCTCAAAAAGGAGACAAACGAGGCGTAGGAGCCGAAGAGGATCCTAATGGAGGAGATTTCTGTGTATCCAATAGAAAGGGTACTAAATCTTGAAGATGGAGGATCGCGCGAGGTGATCTTAATTGCTATTAGTAAAGCGACGGTATTTGTAGAATTGGTATTGATTAATCTACATATAATTAAACTTTCTTATCATATCTCAAAGAGATATATAAGAAGTACTCTTCAAGAGTTTGGGGATTTGACAGAGTTCTTATCAGAACGAAACATATGATTTTGTATCACGTTCAGGAGAGTATGTGGATTAAGTTGTGACATTCTAATTCGCTTTACAAAGCCAAGTTAGACAGTTTACATTCCACGTATAAGGAGGATGAGGGTTAAGCCCTTGGTATTTGCTTAAGCAAACATCTGTTGTTTTTAACCTATGTTTAAAGGATATGTTTCGAGGTTAGATGATTATCTATGAAACTATAAAAGGAAATTTGTGAAATAATCTAGTAAGGTTGGTTTCAAAGGAGACTTTCTTTCTAGAAAGAACGATATCTTAAGTAGAAGTATATTTTGTGCTATTGTGTTTGTTATACATGTTTTATTTTGTTAATTATTCTGGGTTAATGGTATGTGGTTTCGTTGGGGACACAAGTATGTGATAAGCCAACTATTGTTTTAATAACATAGAGTAATAGCGCTATTTACGCTAGATTTGTGAGTATGCGGTCGTAGGATTTGGTAGATACATATAAATCTAGCCAATCTATTGGACCTAAACATGTGTCACTATGGTATGTTATTTGGGATGGGGTAGTTAAACCATCAATACGAGTCAAATAATCTAGAACGATTAGTTTGATATACTTTACCCTAAGTATGGATTCGTATCTTTTTACAACACCATGATAATGGTGGTTGTTGATGTTTTGGTATTCGGGAGGTTGTGGTAAGTAAGGACCACAGTAATGCCACGATGATTTATCAGAGATGTCGGGTTTGCTAAACATCTTCTTGAAAAATTTCAGAAGTTATTACCAAGTCCGAAGGAGGATTTAGTACTGAATTAAGTACTTATTAGAATGACACTAAGTGAGGATAGGAGACTGAATAAATCTTCATCAATTAATTCTTAGTCAAGAATTCATTCATGGGGGTGTGTCATTAAGAGGAATTACCGGTGTTGCACATGGAGGAGTAAACTAAGTCTCTTCACTTACATAAATAATATGGAAAAAAAAAAAAATTTAGGTCACAATTTGTAACAATTAGCTGTTGCTAGGAATTGAGGACTTATTTGGAGGATGGAGAGATTCCATATTCTTTTGAAGTTAGATAAAGATGTTGGATTGACACTAACTTGTCTTAAGGAAGTAGGGTGTGTCAAAGACAGGATAGGGAGACCAATCACCTATATAACATAGAGAGGTGCACGGTGTATGTGGAAAGGTTATAGCTAGTTGATTTTTGGTGAATAGAATTATCGGTTAACTTTCTTTATCGATAAGTTTATCACGGATCAGTGGTGCATGGATTCGGTTGCAGAGTTAGCTTTTGACGATGCTCCAATTTAAACAATGGGTGCAGACGAAAGCTGGTGGTACCAGACTAATGGTACTTTCTGTAAATAAATTAGAAGGAGGATGCAAGGATCGAGGTTCACAACTCTTAGTTCTTAGTTTATCCTGGTGAAAACATGATGCTTTACGGTATGAAGCAGATGTTTGAAGGACATGTAGGAGGAAGGACATAATGATTTTTCTTCCAAGTCTAATATTTCATAGATAGTAGAGGTGGACCATCAGATTTCACTAGATCATTGCAGCTATTTTCTATATTGAAGTGGAAATGACAGAGCATTTTCACGGATTTAGTTGAGGGATTGCTGATTTGATACAAGGGTCAGGATTTTGGATGGGATATTAGTTGATTGATAAAATTAAATCAGTTTCATTTTGTCTATTTTGATCGAGCTTAAAAGATATTAGTTCATACAAATAGAACGGATCACGAGACGACTTAGATGGATAACATTGGTGATTCACACTTTGTATCAAGTTCCATCTGGTGGAAGTAATTATGGAAATGGATGCTCTCAACAGCCGATAAGATATTTAAATCTTTTGGTTAGTTGTTGAGTTATCAGATAAATGTATAGCATGTGTAACAATATCACTTGTTTTTACTGAGGTAATTGAGAAGGTTAACTTTGAATATCGAGCTGACCCTGGAGAAGGTGTTACTTTACTCAGATGGAGTTTAAGGTACTAGAGGAGGATTTAGTAATTTTCTGTAAATAGTGCTATAACGGTCGGGCGACTAAAATGGAAAGTTTATAATTTTTCTTGGTGCACTCAGACGGTTAGAAGGTACATCACGACATCAAATGTCAGTTTTGGTGAACAGGTACAGATAGGGACGTGTTTATAATTGCCCTAAGTGTAACACCTGCTAGAAAGGTGGAAAGTTGATCATCGGATATCATAGGATTCTTTAGCCACTTCCTATAATGAATATGAAAGTATAACTAAATAGGAGTGAACGGTCGGTGGGAATTATCGACATTGATTTGGAATTTCAATTTTCCATATGGAATAAATGTGGTGGATTGAGAAAGTTCGCTTGAGGATATTAATTTGAGTGATGCTTATTTTAGAACTTCATAGTCGTTCTATAGTTCAGTGATAATGGTGTTATAGCATGTGGATATCCATTTAAGTGGATGCAAAGTGTTATTTCGAAGGAGCTTTATACAGATTTTGGAGCAGCAGGTTTGCTTCATATTTATAGATGAAGGAATTGATCGAGAGATTAAATTAGACCATAAAGGATATGTTGAGGCGTATATCCTAGGTTTTCATGGACAGTTGGAAGTGTTTACTTCACTTGTCGGAATTTTGTCTGTGGTATTGTTGACATAAGGAGGTTCGTGTGACAACTTTAGAGGTTTTGTATCTTTTATACTGCAGACCTCTAATTTGTTGGTTTGAAATGGAAGCAAGGGTTATACAACCAAACCTTGACTTCATTTAACAATATGTCGGAAAGAGATACTCCCCATTGTAATGGACTGCGCGATTTGGAAGCGGCAGTGGGATGTTGAACATAGTTGCACTCATCTATTAGAGTTTTCTATCAGGGAGTAGTTTGCTCGTTCTGTTTTCCATATAGAAAACAAGGCAATTGTTGAGGCAGTCACCTCTAGATTAGCGTTACCAAATCATTAGCGCTAGGTGCGAAGGAGTTTGTACGTACATTCTATGGCACTTGGAGGTATATAGACCATTACCTTGTCATATTGGGTGGATTGAGTTGTTCTTAAGTACGACCTACGCGTTGTATAATTATTGTGTTTCTTAAATATAAGAATCATGTATATTACTTGATACATTGGAATTAAGTAGAGCTCTCATAGTGAGGTTGCATCTACTTGGGAGTAGGAGGATGTAATTCGCTTACGGTTTCCAAAAATAATGGAAGAAAGTAAGGGTGAATTCCAAGGACGGAATTCATTTTCTTAAGGGGGAAGAATGTAATACCCCTAATTCTAAAAGGATAGTCTAGGTATTTATTTATTTGTTTTAATTGAATTTTTAATTATTTAATTGATTATTTGGCTATTTGTTTATGTGTTATTTACATTATTTGTTTATGTGTTACTTGCATTATTTGTTTATGTGTTAATTGAATTATTTGTGTAGATTAATTTGTATGTGAGGATTTGTATTTGGTTATATTTTTTTATTTGATAGATTAAATGAATTTGTTGTTTATATGTTATTTTTATTGTTTAAAAAGGATGGATATGGTTAGTAGTAATAGGCTAACCAATTGGGTCCCATGGACTACTTGAATAGGAGGTTTAATGGGTATGGATAATTACCCATGGATAGTTGTATATATATAGAGATATATGTATATACAGATAAAGGGGAAAGTAATTTATAAATTACTTTTATGGTAACTTAGGTATTAATATTTAATCTGATGTATATGTTTTATATTTAAATAATAAAAATACACATAGATTTGATACGTGTTATGTTTTAAGTTACTTTATAATATTATGGTTACTTAAACATTATTGGATAATCCATTAATAAATAGTAGGATGTGTATAATTTATTTATTTAATAAAGATATATATAAATTATATACGTAACATATTATACTTACCTTTTTAATATTTTAATTTTAATTTTTTTAAGTTGACTTGGATTGGGAATTTGGATTAGGGTTAGTTATATTTAGCCTATAAATACATAGCTATAGGTCTCTAGAAACATATCACGTAATATTTTCTAGAAAGAGAGAGTTAGAGAGAGAAGGAGGAAGAGGAATGAAGGAGGAGAAAACCTGTAGAGAGAAAACCAAGGAAGAAGAAGTTTAACTTTCGATCCGAAAGTTTAAGGCAAGTTCTTCTTCTATCTCTTTCCCTTAGATTTGTGTTTCTATACATGCCTAGGAAATTTCAGGATTTATTAAACACATAAAATATAATAATTATGCCTGTTTAATTGGAGTAGAACATAGACTTTATGAAATTGGTTCATGGTTGTTCTTGTAGTAAGAATGGTTAAATTCATGGATATGATTGGATTTCTGTTACGAATTTTTACATGTTTAATTTATATAATTATCATGTTTGTGTATTAATGGAACGTAGAAACATGCCTAGGATTCCTGAAACAAATAAAGATTGAATGCACAGTGAATTCTGGGTTGATTCGTTTAACAGTGTTCAGAATGCTGTTACAGTGCTCGAGCCTTGGGGGGAAAAGCTCGAGCCTTAGGATGAAAAGCTCGAGCAATTGGTTATAAAGCTCGAGCCTTAGAAGGAAAGCTCGAGCAATTGGATGTAAAAACTCGAGCCTGAGAAAGAAAGCTCGAGCTTGAAGTAGGATGCTTGAGCCTTGGACAGGGTGCTTAAGCATTTGGGACAAAAGCTCGAGCACTACCTGGAGAAGTTTCGTAAACAATGTAGTGTTACTTCTTGTTGATGTTGAAGGGTCCTAAACATTAAATAGGGACTTAGGTTTGGGTTTAAACAAATTTAAATAGACTCGATCATAATGATGTTTGCTATTTGGATGATTTAAACAAACAAATGGATTTAATCTTTTGAATTGTTCTAGCAATTGAGATTAATTGTGTAGGATGAATGGGATATGGAGAATGCTTACGTGATTGTATAATAAAATGTCAGTCCATTTAAGATTCAGTTTGTGTAGGATTCAGGATGTAGGAAGCTTAAATAAAGTATAAGCTATTCCTATTTTGTGATAGCATAATATTATAATATTATGTTAATTGCTGGATTAATTGATGTATTATTATATTTGTTACATTGATTATTGAATTGTGTACTTTAATGCACCGGTGTGGGACGGTGGCATTCTAAGGACGGATTAACTTATTAGTTAAGTCCTACCTATTTTGTATAAGGGAATGGATTTACTAAGATGATAAATCCTACTTATATTATCTACTTTATAAATTATATGGATTTTGTGGATTGTATGCACCGGTATGGGACGGTGGCATACTAGGGATGGATTAGCTCAAAACGCTAAGTCTTACCTACTCTGGAATAAGGGAATGGATCAACTACAAAGTTAAATCCTATTTATATATGTCGTGTCAAGGCAACGAATAGTTGAGCGGTACTACTTTGGTTTTGGATGGATTTTACATATATGGTTATGGTACCACGATATGAGCTTGAGTCTTAGAGTCGACGGTTAGGGAGCGTATATGCAGTGGGATGCATAGCTGGCTATGATAGTTAGAGGTGTACCCTGTTAGGTCTAGGCACACATGCCCACTTCAGGTGCGTTTTGCATGTTGCCTATTAGTCAGGTTGAGACTGGCCTGTAATCCAGTGAAAGTCCTTTAGTATATATTTATATATATATGGATTATTAGTTATTGTTGAATTGACTAGGATGTATACGTATATTGAATCTCTACTTGGACTATAATGGAGTAGAACTTGTTTGTGGACCTGACCCACCCTTATTTTTCAGGTATGCGTCAGGAGTAGGGATTGTTCGTGCTTAGCAGGGACCATCTCCTTCACTCTTTCGGTTTATCTACATAGGATTTCCTTTATGTTTCAGTTTTCTGATTTAGACAGTTATTGCTGTCATTTGTTTAGTTTGGATTTTCTAGGGGTCCACACAGTATGGATTCCCGAGTTGTATTTGGAGGATCAGTTGTATCAGAATGTTCTATTATTAATAAGAATTTATTTTGAAGGTTATTATTGGATTATCATTTTAGTTTCTTTTCAGCATTTTATTTATTCTTCTTTATTCTTTTGTATTCTGTGTTCGTTTATTGCTGATCTGTCTTTGATATCCCCGGGTATTCGAGCGTGGGTCTGGCCAACCCGCATTCGAAAATTTGGGGGTATCACACTCAGTCCACTGGATGGTATTGTGCATTAAATTTAAGTGGCTCAGCTTCGGGTCTTCATCTGCCAATGGGAAGTGGTCATTAGGTTTTGCCATGTTGTTTTTTTGCTCTTTGTTCAGACTGTTTGTAAAAATGAATCTATGTAATCTGCAGTTTTGTTTGCCAGGGAAAAAAAAATGTATTGATGATGTGTTGGGTTTCAATGTTTCTCTTTTTAGCCGTAGAAGTAAAAAAAGGTAGCGAATAAAGGAGGAAGGAATGAAGGAGAAAGAAAATGGGGTTCTCGGATGGATTCTACCCCGATAACCAATTTGATCCAGTATGATTCATTTTTTATTTTTTGGACAGGCGTCAAATTTTGGTAGGGTCACATCAGGTTGCAAGACAAAACTTGTCCTAATAGGGCAGGATTCAAGCATTGTTCATGAAAATTTTGTAAATTTTGATACTCAATTATGCAGTTAAGGAAACATTGTCAAAGTACGTCAGTCTCATTAAAGTGTTTTTAAATTGCAATTGAAATGAGACCTTTTTTTTTTTTTTTTTTTTTTTTTAAAAAAAGGTTAAAAGTAACATGATATTTGAAGGGGTTAAAAATCTTGAAAGAAATATTAAAATGGTGTCTCGTTATCCTTCTAAATAGAAGACTAGGTTCAAATTCTTAATCGGACAAATAAGCATGTACTGATGAGATATTGACTTAAATTAATGTATGGTTTCAAATTTCGAACTGAATTACAATGTATTTAGCTTAGTGATTTTGCAGAGATGGATTGTTTACGCAAAATGACCCGCCCAATTTTTGTCCCCAACTGATATGTTTTGTTTGACAATACAAAATCCTATCTTGGTATTTTTAATTTTTGGAGTTTTAGTTTTGATCAACAAAAAGTTGAGAAACTTTCTAGTTATGAATCATGTATAAAACCAATGGGGACGTTGTGATGCAGAATAGACGGTTGAAGATTTTGAAATTTATTTGGACCGTCAAACGGTCAAACGAGCGGGCTAACCAATTTTTTCAGATGATTTCGACGAATCAGTTTTTGATCGAGAAAAAGCCTAATTTGATTAGAAATGACTCAACTCACAAATATCAACAGCTATGTTGTGAGCCTGTGACTTCTTTTGGTTGAATTCAAGCTCGGGAATTGCGTTTTCCCAATTTTGAATATTTCGGAATTTTTGTTAGAAGATTCAAATTACTTTCCTTTTTGGTATTTAACAGTTTTTAGTAATTAGGTTTCTTTTCTTATTTTTACATAATTATCAAAGCAAGTTTGTTTTTGAGTATTTTCATTGTGCATCATTTTTTTTAGTCAACAAAGCAAAGATCCTCTCATTTCCTCTTTGGTGCACCAAATAGTTACAGTGAATTGCTAGACCTACTCTTTTAACTGATTAATTATGCAACAAATAAGAAAATGAAGCCCTTCACTTAGTTGTATTTTATATAAATAACCAATTAAGAATTATTCGGTTAGGCAATTCACATGTGAGTACTACTTATATATTATATAACATAACAAATATAAAATACTAAAGAAAAAGAAGAAAATTGTTTACGTTAAAAAGAAGAATTTTAAGAAATAGAAATAGAAAAAGAAAAAGGAAAGAAAAATGAGAGAATTTTAAAAGGAAAAAGTTAAGATTTTAATCTTTTAAGGAAATTGAAGAGTAAATGAGAAAATTAATCTATAATTTTAAAAGGAAAGAGTTAAGAGTTTAATCTTTTAAGGAAATTGAAGAGTAAAAAGAAAATTAATCTATAATTTTAGAAATACAAAATTTAGGGGGACACTGTATACATTTTTATATATATATGGAAAAAATAAAAAATTTACTACATATATTATAGAGGGTGGGCTGGGCAGGCAGGGGCACGTGCCCTGATCCTTCATTGGCTCCTTGATGAACAGTAAAAAATAATTTTTTTTAAAAAAAAACTCTTAAATGATATTTTAAAACTAATTATTATATTTTTCAAACTTGCAATATTTTTTTAATAAAAATATTTTCAAGTTTTTGCTTCAAAAAAATCTTATAACAAATGTATGATATCAAACATGAAAAACACTTATTTAATTTCAAGTTAAAACAAAACTCAAACAAAAAATACCTAAACATTTCAATCAACCATTTCACTTTTTGTAAAATCTAATTTATTGGTTTTGTATATTTTAACATAACAAATTATTTGCACACATTAGCAAAAAAAAAAAAAAAATTTTATTCAGAATATAAACGATAAAAAAATCAATCAAAATCTATATTAGTTATATTAGTTAAAAAAGATTCTAAAAATTAAATATTATGAAACACATGTATATAATAAAAATAAATAATTTGGATCACGAGGAAGTGCTAAAATCTATATTTTTATTAGTAATAAGCTAAAGTTAGTCAACAGAGCCCATGAGGAGGGAAAGTTCGCAATCCAAGACGCGTTTTCTTTTGGAAAAAAGAGAAAAAATAATAATTAATTAAAAAAAAAGAAAAAGAAAAAGAAAAAGAAAACGCGGCTTAAAGGTGACTTGACTTTAGTCACCGGCAGATCACATGTCCCAAGTCAAAACCTTCTATATGTATATATTGTATATGTATATGTCTATATCTATCACCCCTACTCTCCCTCTCCCTACGTCATTCATTTTATATCTCTCCTCTCTCTCTATAACTCTCGCTGACTGTTGAAATATATATATATATATATATATATATATCTCTGAAGATAGGCGTCACAAAAATACAATCATGACCGGAAGAGAGATTCTTCACAAGATGAAGGTTAGTAGAAGTTTTTTTTTTTTTGTTTTTTTTTTCTATTACCAATTCAACTCTTTGATTTCTCATTCTGCAAATTCGTTTAAAGGATGTTATTTTTAAGTCCTTTTTGAGGATTTTAGTTAATTTCAAGGTATATTTCTTGTTTTGAGATGATGTTTAAAATTTTAAAAATATGGTTGAACAACCAACTAACTAGTGTTTTGTAATATTAGTGATGCCCATTGATTTGATTTTTTAATTTTGGATTTTGGGAATTCAAGTTTCTCATGATCTGATCATTATGTGGTTCAGAGTTTTTGGGAGGGATATTATTAATTATTGAAATTAAAAAAAAATCTAATATTATGCAATTTTGGAGTTTTATAGCCTCTAAGCATTAATGGGCTAAAAGAGAGTGAATTTTGTTTTATTTTTCCGCAAAAGGGAATTAAATTGATGTGATTAATATAAGGAAATCAATTTGATATTTTTGCAAATTCGGGTTTGGATTAATGTGACTAAAACACTTCACGCGAATTGGGTAAGTTATTCAATAAGAGTAATATGAAATTGGCAAAGACTGGTATCAGTATTTTATTTAGTTTTTATTATTTATCCCCTCAAAGAATGGAATTAAAAAAGAAAAAGAAAAGAGAGAAGCAATTGCAGCAATATGACATCACACAATCCTTCTCAATGGGCGCGCCCTTCTCAACGGGTGCTGCTCTGTGCGCATTCTCGCACTAGTTGAGGCTTAATTTTGTTGCTTTCGTGCTCCGGCTCACCAATTCCCTCCCACTTTATGCGTGACTTAGGATACGATGCGACCAAATAAGAAAGGCACAAGGGACACAAGTAGAACACTATATGCCGACAAATTCTAAGAATATAGGACACGTACACAGGAATGATATGGCAATGAAATAATAAAAAAATTATTTTATTATATATGAATTTTAATTTTTAATTAATATTTTATCTATATTAATAAACATAACCTATTTAAATTAAGCCAACCAAATAATATATATATATATATATATATATATTTTTTTTTCTCTTGATAGATGAGCTATCCACACTTTACGAGTGAGACTAATCCAGTTCAGAACATACACAACACTCCCACAAAAATATATGTAGTACTCTTGAAAACCATAAAAATTATAAGTCAAAATTGTATTAAAATATATTTTTATCTTTATAACCAAACATATTGCAATCTCTTATCCCAAGTCTCTCACTCACCCGTTCCAACTCTTCAAAAGTTCTCTCCTCCTCATCTACTCCATCGCTCTCTTCCCCACTCTCTCATTCACTCTCTCCCTTGCCTCCCTCAGTCGGTCTGTCGTTGCTAGCATATGTTCTTCGGATTTAATGGTGCGTTTGGTGTGCAGGAATGGAATGAAATGGAATGCCCATTTCAACCATTCCTTTGTTAGTATTCAATTTAAGCTAGTAATAGTCATTCCATTGGAATGAAAATTCATTCTTGGGAATGAAAATCCATTCCACAACTAAACCTATGGAATGACCATTCCATTCTCAAGTAATTTTTTTTTAAAAAATTCAACTTCCCAATAAACCCTGATGTTCCAAGTCCAGAAATCACCACTACCTTTCACTACAACCACCACCACCTTTCACCACCACCACTACCACCGACTTCCACCACTACCACCGACTTCCACCACTACCACCACTACCACCACCTTCTACCACCACCGTCGCCATCAACTTTCACCACCACCCACCTCTTTCCACCGCCACTGTCGCCACCGCCACCGCCATCACCTTTCACCACAGCTACCACCTTCCACCACCATCGCCTTTACCACCGCTACCGCATTCCACCACTACAGCCTTCCATCACCACCACTGCCTTTCACCACAACCAACGCCTTCCACCGCCACCGCTTTCCACCACCACCACTGTCATGCCTTCCACCACCACTGCCACTGCCACTGCCACTGCCACTGCCACCCCTTCCACCACCGCCCCCTCCATTGCCTTCCAACACCACCACCACTGTCTTCCACCACCACCACAGTCACCTCCATTGGCTTCTACCACCGTCACCTACACCACTATCTCCTTTCACTACTATCATCACACTACAGCCACCGCCTTCCACCACCACCACTACTGCCTTCCACCGCTACCGCCACCTTCCACCATTGCCACTATCGCTACTGCCACCATTTATTTTTAAAAAAATTATAAAAGAATGTCATTTTGTTAATTTAATTTATTTATTACTAAGAGGGATATTTTGGAGAACTCAATTTGAAATTTATTCCATTCTAAATTTTAAATTGGTCCAACCAAACTCTAGAATGGTTTTTATCATTCCATTCCTATACATTTCATATTTACATCCAAATAATAGAATGAGAATCACCATTCCATCCCGACTTGCATTTCATTCCATTCCGACTTGCATTTTATTCCATTCCATTCCTACACACCAAACGCAGCATAAGTGCCTAGCATAAAAGCCTTGTCATCGAACTCTCTTGTAGTTTGTAATCAAACATGTTAGCTGACCAAGAGAAGCAATAATGAGTAGGATCTCGAAGGGCCTGTAAGCTGCATTAATAAATGGTTGTGCTGGGAAATCACTGATTCCTCTTGCTACTTGAGTAGCAACATTGAAGAAATCTTAATAGAGAATAGTTTCTCTAGAGCTTCAAGTAAATTTGACCAATATCCTCAAGGTCCTCAAGATTTCCTCAGATTTGCTACTCTAATAACAAAAATCAGTGATAGGTCCTTCGAGATCACACTCATTATTGCTGCTCTTGGTTGGCTAAAATTTTTTATTATAGACTGTGCAAGAGAGTTCCATGACAATGGTTTTATGCTGGGCATTTTTTGTGTTTTTTTTTGCTTTCTCTTGTCTTCTACGAACTTTGGAACTTTGCAACATATAAAATCTAAAATAAAAGAAGATATTTAATTTTAGACAATATCAGGCAAATGTTATATATGGCATCTAAAATTGAAGGATAACGGAGCTAAGGGTAATATTGATCATATTCCTATCCAAAATTAAAGGATCACGGAGCCATTTTCTTGCAGAAATATTGAAACCTCTTTATATTCCGAGGACCTTAGGATTTATGATCATTTTGTATGATCAGGTCGTTTGTGTATTGTATTTGCACATATTTGATAGGGAAATACATTACTTTATAAATATTATTGTTTTTTGTATCACATATTTGAACAAAATGTCCTTCAAACAATAATTAATCTTTTGATGCGTCTGTCTGAGCTTGCTTGACGTGATGCCTAAACTACTATGAAATAAAAAAAAATTATGAATGAAAGTGTATACGATTTGATTCCACACTTAATGGTATTTACTTGGAGTTAAAACCTTTTTCTGGTGGGGATACAAAAACAAATCAAGAAGGGGACCTACAAGGAAACAAAAATACAGAAACTCAACAGATATTCAATAGATTTTGCGTGTAGGGAATGAGGCAGAGCTCTTAATAGCTGCTAATGTGGAGCTAGCAACTGATTCTAGGATGGTATAGATGTAAATCCTTAGCTTGCAAACTGGCTTCTCGGATCGTCAAAGCCTCAGCAGCAGTTGCCAATACACTTGCATTTGCTAGCTGTACTTGCCAAAATGAATCCTTGTGGTTTCTGAAAATAACACCAAAAGCACCTTGAGCCTCATCTTTATTGAGCAACAGAACTGTAAATTTTTGTCTACAAGTAAGGAAAGGGACACAGGCCTTGCCATGATTATTATAATTTTTTGTTTTTATTTTTTATTTTTTTTCCATATGAACTGACATAAATATTCTATGGTCATGGCCATATATTCTCAGAATAAGGGTACACAGGTTTGAAACCTTAACAACCCTTTGGGACCCAGGACTGGAAATGAATAATTGATTTTCACTGAAATTAAATGGTTATAGTCCACGGCAGAGAAGGAAGAAGTGATTAGTTTTTTTTTTTTTTTTTTTTTTTTTTTTTTTTTTTCTGGTTTCTGAGAGCATACAGGCGGAGAGGGCTACTCATGACCATTTGTTCCAAAGGCTGATTTTATGGTGAAAGGGTACCTGTGCACGCCTTTGGATACATGCAAACTCCATATGAACTTCAGAAAGTATGGGGGATGGGGAAGGGAGGGGATTGACACAGAAATGATTCTAGAATTACTCTAAAGATGAAGATGTTGATCTTTGATTTGAGACATACAGCAGAATGCAGATAAGTTTTTCCTTGTTGCAGTGTGCTTCTGTCTCAACATCATTATGCAATTGGCAACCCTTTAAACAGGGTTACCGAAGCCATGAAACCCGAGAGAGCAATGATCTTTTGACAGTTTGACAGATAATTAGATCTTTATGTCCATAAGGTTAGCATTAGTTTTTAGCACACCAGCAGGACTGCCTTAGGCTATGGATCATGACTATAATTGTGAATATGCTGCTATTGACCTTTAAAAAGCATTAAAGTATTGAGATAGTTGTTTGGCATGCTAGCTATAAATGTCATTGTCACCGGATCACCGGATATCAGTGTTGACATCTCTGCCTTGTCGGATGGTATCCACCATTATATAGAGTGTGGTGGAGAAAATGAAGCGTTCAGCAGCTGCATGCAGTCTTCAGTTTATATCATCAAGTTCACATATGACCACAGTGATTCCCCAGAAAACCAATTTCAGCACACCATGTTTTGGTAATTGTGGCAGGGAGAGACCTGTCTGTTGTAGTCTATGGAGTGCGTGCTACTGTCCAGGTGTCCCAGACAGAGTCTTCTGGAGATCATGGTTAGACATGGAAATGTGAAACCATTTAAAACATTTTTAGTTTGAAAACAGGATGAAGTAAGAAACAGAAGTGCAAGAATTCTGTAAAGAAAACCTAAAGTCACGGTTGTTGTTGTACGAGATCTGTCTGCCAGTATGTGAATGCTTATTAGTGATGGCTCACATTATTTTCATTAACTAGCAATGCCATTAGTATATAGGAGTGTCATATCACCTTTTTTACATGTCTGACTTGGCTAGCACCGTGGTTTTCCAAACGTTCCAATTATGTTCTGTTTTCATATGTGGAATATGTTAGTGATTCATTAATGGGACTACTGTCTTGCTACAAATTATAATTTAGCATTTGCAATAGTGATTCTTGTTTGTTGTCTTTCTTTGCCTGATATAGGGGAATAAAAATCTCAATTGCATAGCATCACATTGCATAAATTTTCAATCGAGTTTTGTGAAAAATGTATATTGAGAAATCGCACAACTCTTGTTTTATGGTTTCGTATGCCCTCTTTTCAGGAAAAGGCGGCATGTTTTATTGCCACACCAGTTGCACCAGATAAAGGGAAAGGAAAAGGCGGAATTTCGAAACATATCACTCACGGATTTCACCTAGTGGAAGGAAAATCTAATCATGCCATGGAAGATTACTTAGTTTCTGAATTCAAACATGTAGATGACAATGAGTTGGGATTATTTGCAATTTTCGATGGCCATATGGGCCATGATGTTGCGAGTTATTTGCAATCACACCTGTTTGACAATATTTTAAAAGAGGTAACTTATATTTTCTCTCTCATGCCAAGTAATGATATTTATATTCTTATTCTTACTCTCTTTTACTGTTTTGGAAATTCATTTATATTTTCTGCGATTTTGCGTCATTTTTTTTTTTTTTTTCTGCAAGCAGCATGAATTTTGGGATGATACAGAGAGTGCAATAAGGAATGCTTATCATAGAACTGATACCGATATCTTAAAGCAGTCAATTCAATTGGGGAAAGGAGGCTCAACTGCAGTAACGGCAATACTGATCAATGGCCAAAAGCTTGTAGTTGCAAATGTGGGAGATTCTAGGGCTGTTATATGCAAGAAGGGCATAGCCAAACAGTTATCGGTTGATCACGAGCCAAGCAAGGAAAAAAAGGTGATTGAGAGTAAGGGTGGCTTTGTATCAAACCTTCCAGGTAACTAACATATATTATTATCTCCAAAGACAACATTTTTGACATCATGAGAATGGATTCTTACTCTTTTGTTTTATATAATTCACATCATGCTATATGTATTTTAGTGTGAAAATTTTCTGAAATTAGGTTCTCTTAACACTGTAAATGAAGTGAAGTTCATGGCTTTAAATGAAGTTCTTACTTCTGATACATTTGTTTGCATACCTTAACCTCCACTTCCAGATACACAAAAAAGATGCATTTATGCTATTTGTACACAAGATGTAACTGGTTGGCTGAGTTTTTGGTCTACCCAATAGCCTTTTAGGTTTTAAGTAGACATGGAAAGTTAGAAACCAATGAATTTGTCCTAATTTTTATGTCAGGTAAGTTCTTACCTCTAAGCTGACATTTTTGTGATATCCATAGGTGACGTGCCTCGAGTTGATGGACAGTTGGCAGTAGCGAGGGCATTTGGTGACAAGAGCTTGAAGAGACATCTTAGTTCAGAACCAGATGTGGTGTTGGAAAAAATAGATGATGACACGGAGTTTGTCATTTTGGCAAGTGATGGGTTATGGAAGGTTGGGGGTTTTATTTTATTATTATTATTATTTTTTAAGTTGAAGCAAATGCACACACTTTGCCCCTAGTAGTGTCTCGAACACTCAAGCTCCCCTTTGAGGAGAAATCAAACAATCTGGGCTAATGCCCTTTGGTTCCAATTTCACTTTGTTGTTAATATTCTTATATGAAGTTTAAGGGGAAAATCTTAGTTTCTTCGTAATGAAGCTTGATTTCGATCTATTTTGCCAGCTTTTAATTTTAAATGTGGTAAATATTCTAACCTTTGGCATTTATTGAAATGTTATAGGTGATGTCAAACCAAGAAGCAGTGGATTCTATCAAAAACATGAAGGATGCTAAGTTAGCAGCAAAGCATTTGACAGAGGAGGCTCTTTCTAGGAAAAGCAAGGATGATATCTCCTGCATAGTCGTAAAGTTTCAGTAGTCGTTTCGGAGGAAATGTCAAGCTTTTGTGTTATTAAATTGGAGGCAAGAGAAGTAATTAGTTGATGTGTGCTTGTGTAAATTTATACATAAATTTGTTGTCCTTGTTAGTGGTAGAGATTATTGAATTTGCAATGATACTTCTGTATACACACCGATCAAGTAATGAACCATATTATATTTATATTTTTGTTCAGAGTAACTACTACTACTTTTTGTTCTTTTTTTGCTTTATAATGAACCATAAGTAGTGATACGAATCTAGATTATGCTTATATATATATATTTATTAATGTTAATAAATCTGTCAAGAGATTCTACTAACCGTTCAATAATCTGAGAATCTGAGAAGCCATGCTAAGGGAAGAAGTTACGGGTCTTGGTTCGATTTTCTGAAAACATTTTTCAAGAACTCGGTCATTGATAAGTTCTCGGTCTAACATTCTTCTGTTTTGCTGTTCTATTTAGGTCATCGAGTTGATCACAGCTGTATGATTGGTTTGCCATTGCAAGTTTGGAAAATGATCTAGTTTGGAAAATGATTAGATGTGATTTTGATCGGTGCAGGGAGGGCTTTGAAAATGATGATTTTTAGATATTAATCAACAGGGTGATGGCATTTTTAAATTCATTGTGACATGAGAACAATTTTATTTATGTATTTTTTAGATCTTAATCAACAGGGTGACGACATTTTAAAATCCGTTGTGACATGAGAACAATTTTATTTATGTATACATATTTTTTTCGTTCAACGGAAGAAAGAAACTCGAGAACAGCAACAATCTACAACCAAGGCTTTTAACAATCTCTCAGGCTCAACATCCCAGTGACTAAGACCTCAAGGAGACGTCAATGGTCTTGGGAGTTAGGACTTACAATTGCAGAATTCCATAAGGCTTTATTTGGTTAGGTAGAAACAGCTAGAAAAGAAAGGAAAGAAAAACTGTTAAATTTTTTTTAGAGTTTGAATGGATAAAAAGAGAAACCTAATGGCCCTCAAAATTTTTCTATCAAAAAACAAGCGAAAGTTTTAGGGCCTATTTATTTGCATTTCCTATTTTACCCAATTATTTAATCGTGTTAATCGTGCAAAGGCCGATGAATTTCAAACATTGACATAAACAATGAAACTCTGCTCCAATAGTTTGATTTTTTTTTTTTTTTGTGAAGTGCTTGCATGGTACATCACTACACAATCCCAATAAAGATTAAAAAGTGGATCAAGAAACAGGGGATATAATCCAACAAAAGTTTCAGCTCCAAGTTTCCAAGACCTGAATTCTTTACTTATCTCATTTTTCAGTATACAGGCACGAGGTGGTAAATTTAGACTTTCTTTCCAATGAAACTCTGCTCCAAGTTTGCCTTCACATACCATCTATACATTTTATCATACAAAACATATCAAACCTACTTGATTCATACCACCATACAATTTTATTTTGGTAAGTATAACACAAGATATAACGACAGAATCACTTACACCACCACACAAAACCTATTGCCATTAGCATCAACATGATTATTACTCCAATGGCATCCTCACCATTTGGCGGCCGCACCTTATCTTCCTTATTGCCTTCATCACCATTGTTTTGAAGCGCCATAACACCTGTGTCCATTAACGAACATCATAATCTCAACCGACTTATTAAGTTAAATAAGATGCTCCCAAGAAAATAAAATATCACAAATAAGACAACAAACCATTTAAACGTTACTGAAAGGCATAGATTAAGAAAATTTGATATTGAATGAAGCATAGGATTACTTATATATAGTCCTCCTTTCAATTCCTATGTCTAACCGTCAATTAGCCATTTCTCTGTCAATCCTTACATCTTAAAAGGTACAGCGAATTCAACAAGACAGACAAATACTTGCAAATACATCTCAAAAGGACAATTTTAGGACACAAGGAAATCATTTAAGAGAAAACCTAGCTAATAGTAATACAATATGCAATCCCAAAATACATTCCGAGGCTTGTATGGCAAAATTTTTAAATATTAATTTCTAAAGGCCACTTCAAATAACCATATAAAGCATGTGATGCAAAAATACATAATAAAATCATCAGAAATTTTCTAAAATTAATAACACAACAAAAACCGTATCCCTAATTACCTGCATTCAAACACTGCCCAATCTAGATTAAAAACAAAAGCATCGACACAAGCATATAGAAAGACTATGACGATAACAAAGCCCAAGACTCATTCAAAATGTGTTTAAATCACAAAAACCACATCCCAAAACCCAAATTAGAGAGCCCCTCAATTACCTACATTCGAACCCAAAATCCACATTTCAGTGCCATTTAAAGAACCTGCATTCAGACTCTGTCCGTTCTTGATTGAAACAAAAGAATATAGAGAGATTATGATGTTAATGAAGGAAAAATCTAATATAAAGTGCAATCGGCCCTTTACAAAATGGATTCAAAGATTAATAGGTTTCAAACATTAGTTTCAAGAAACTGCTTCACAAAAACTACATATGAACCCCAAAACAGTACTAATGCAAAGTGGCAAAACATCCCAACACCCTATCATCCCCAGATTTACAAAAGTAAATCAATCACAAAAACCCTAATACCATATCATCCCAAGATTAACAAAAGTAGCTTCAATCAAATGAACCCTAATACCATATCACCACAAGATTCACAAAAGTAAATTAATCACAAAAAACCCTTAGGCTGTGTTTGGCGGCATGGAATTGGAGCCTTGGAACTGGAAATGAAGAAAATTTTGGTTCAATTTTCTTAACTGTTTTTCTCCAACTCAACCAATTCTAATTTCAAAGCTCCAATTTCATGTCTGCCAAACATAGCCTAATACCATATCATTCCAAGATCAACAAAAGTAGCTTCAATCAGACGAACCCTAATACCATATCACCATAAGATTGACAAAAGTATATTGAATCACAAAATCCCAAATTAGATTGTCCATTTTTTATTATTACCTGCCTTCAAACACCGCCCAATCTCGAATGAAACAAAGGCATCGACGCAGGCATACTGTATCTGATCCTCACTCAGCCAATCATCATCCCAATTACTCCTGGAAACACTCTTCGGCTTCTCAAAACTCTTCCCAAGAAAATCTTTTGCCAACCTCACCAAACCCGCATTGCGAAGCCCATTATCATTCAAAGTTCTCACTGCCAAGCTGCGTAGATCGACTGTTTTAGACACCTTCAACCCATACTTGTTGAACAGCTTCTGTGCGTCATCTTCGACCTTAACGCCGACGAAAGTGTAATAGTTGTTGGAGAGGAATTCTACGAGGGATTTGGGGATTTCGGGGGCGATCAGGATTTGGAAGATGAGGCAATTGCGGCCGACGCAGAGTTGAAGTGTGGCGACGGCGCTTTCTTGTCCGGGAACGTTACGCCACTCGACATCGAGGCCGACCACGATGCGGCGGTGGAGGCGCTTCATGTCGGAGATCCAAGTGTCGACGATGCATGCGGTGTCAGTTACTAGGGTTTTGATGGTGTCATTGAAGAAGGTCACGTCGTAGATCTGGTAGGAAGAGTAATTTAACTCGAAGCTCCGAATGCTGATGCTCATGGCGGTTCTAGAGAGAGATCAGAGAGAAGGTTTTGGAGGCAAATTAGAAACTGTAGCGTGGTGCATTTTATGCATTCCAAACATGCGTATCAGATACGCACGTACACATATGCCACTGTCTCGCAAATGATTCTGTTTGCAAATGATTCTTATTTTAAAAACAGCCGCACATAGACATCTAAAAACTATCATCTTTGTTTTTAAAATGATAGTTCTTAGAATTAAGCGGCAATCAATTTCACAATTAAGGCAGTGATTGAGTTGAAAAATTTTAACCCTAATTGAATTAGGATTGAACTTGGGTTAAAATACTAGCAATCCGAATTAACCTGTACCTGATTTATAATATTATTTTCATATATATTTTTACATTAAAATACATTATATATAATATTTCAACATTCTTTATTAAATCTTATTGTATGTTAACATTTAGGAGATTTAATTTCTAAAAATTTATTTGTAATTTATTAAAAATTTACAAAATTTTTTTGAACTTTTTCTTGTTTAAGAGTAATTTAATCTAAAACTAATTCAAGATCATATTAAATTTTTGGTATGAAGATTAGTCATATAAGTAACTCGAATTAATCCAAAGTTTTAACACAAAATCTAAATCCGAGTTGCAAACCCAAATTTAAAAGTAGAAGGATGAGTTGGGCTCGAATTGAGTAGTTAGGGTTGAGAATAGAGTTAGGGTTGGGCTTGGGTTGAATATTTCATAAGGTGAGTTGGGCTAAAGTTACACCTCGAATTGAGTAGTTAGGGTTGAGAATAGAGTTAGGGTTGGGCTTGGGTTGAATATTTCATAAGGTGAGTTGGGCTAAAGTTACACGTCGAGTTGTAGCTCTACGACACCACTCAACAAGCAATTACAGATTAAAAAAATATGTAATTACTGGTTAAAAACATAACTACAATTTACCTACATTTTTTACACATTTATGAGCTTCAACAATTACAGATTTAAAAATAAAATTTGTAATTACAGGTTAAAAATATAATTACAATTTACTTACATGTTTTCACATTTATGAGCTTCAAATCAGCAATTACAAATAATTACAGGTTAACAAATATTGTAATTACTGGTTATAAACAAAATTACAAAACAATTACGGCTACTTTTAGAGCCAAATAATGTAACAACTAATGAGGGCTATATATATATTTTTTTAAGATAATGAGGGCTACTTGCCTCACACTACAACAAAATACTCATTTGGTGGCAAAATTTTAACATCAATTATAAAAAAATGCTGTTATTGATATGTTTCTAGCAACATTTTTAGTAAGTGCCACACCTGACTGCTATAAGAGCAAGGACCCATTTTTTAATTTTTAATTTCATTATTCACATTTGTAACAACCTGAACCCGAGGATCTGAATCGCTAATCGGGTCCTTAACCGAACCTGAGGCAACTAAGGGCATTACCGTCCTTTCTTATGTCAATGCAAAACCTGTACCTTGTCCTAAGGTTCACAACACTTCAAACTACCATCTCACAGAAGAAATGCAGTTGCATAAGAAAAGAGAAGAGTCGGTCGGCTGAAATTGGATAGTCGATCGGGTGACTAACATGGTCAGCAGACCGAAACGATGGGGAGAAATGCACACTCTCGGGACTCCTCCAAAAGGTCAGTTAGCCGGCTGGAGATCTAGTGTCGGCCGGTTGGAAACATGGGTTCGGTTGGCTGACTGGGGTTGTTGGCCGGCCGAAACAACACAAACCACAACCCAACTCTCTGACCTCCTCAAAAGTGCACTGTCGGTCGGCTGACAAGCCCAAAAATGCAGCTATTTACAAACTGAAATCCCAAGGAACTGGGCTCGTTATGAGCCAAACCTGATACGTAACATGCTCCAAGTTCAAGGCAAAACATACACAACATCCCACAATCAACAAACTTCTCAAAATAAACCATCATCATTCCATTCATTCCCAAATATACAAACATGGACAATTCAAGTGTCAATGGCCTTTTTAAAATACATTACATCCAAAATAATAGCAAGGTTCATGATCACAATAACAAGCCACAAAATATACAAACTACACATGTCTTAATGGATTATACAAATAAGACTTCAACACAAAAGATGCCAAAATGATCATCCAAATCCTGCCTGTGCTTATGGTGGAACATCATCCATCACTTCCTTTCCAAAACCTGAAAAATGTAATAATATGACGAGGTAAGGACAACCGCTCAGTAGGAGGTGCCTAAGACACACCTTTTAATGACCATGTGAATCCAAACAAAACATAGTGTAAAAGTAAATGGGATTATGTTATGGGGGATGCCATAATAACAACAACTACAACAAGTATAAATACAGGTCATCCAACCACAAAATATACAATGTATGCCAATGGAGTGCAATATCACTCCCTATTTCCGAAACAATTCCATTTCACCATTCTAAACCGTTAGTGTAACCCGACCCATAGCAGCTCTATGGCGTCACAAGAGGAGGATTGACTAGCTATTCACGACCACATGGGAACTCCAAGGCATTGTTTCGAGCCTAGGTAGCTCAACCACGCTAGAGTCTCTCCCTAATCCCCTTTAGACCACACTAACGCCACGGACCACTAGGTAACTCTTAGGCGCCCGGGTTTTCACAAATACTTTTCAAAACATTTTCTCTAAAACGGTTTTCATTGCTTTTCAAAACATTTTTCCCTTTTTTCTTTCCCAATGAAATACATGAATGCTTCATGCTATACTAAACCGTGACAATATATATATATATATATATATACAATTTTCCATAATTTGCAACCAACCACAACAATGTATATAGCATGCTTTTGTAAAAAAAATTTCTACAAGGAAGATATACCATGCTTCCATATGACAATGTCCAACACATTAACATATAGGGTACAAAATAAAATCATTCAAGTATGCTTCTCACATCATATCAACAAATCATATACACACATCACTTAAACATAGGAATTCACATAGATTTACAAAACATTGATAACATTATAATAAATTTCAAGAATTAACCACAAATAAACATGTTATACATCAAAATATAGAACTGAATCACAAAAATCAAAGAATGTGTAGATTAGAACACCCCTACCTCACTTAGAAGAGCAAAGCAAGAGAAACCCCCAAAACAGGCCCTAAAATTCGAAATCCAGAGGGAAGCCAAACTTAACTTTGCTTTGATCAAAATGTAGGCTTCGACGCACTTGTCAACTTTGCCTTCAGTGGCAAAGTCAAATTCACAAGGATACGGTGTAGATAAGCTTAAAGTGTGGAGAAATGAAAAAGAAAATAAGAAAATGAGAAGGAGGGATTGTATTGCGCTAGGAAGAGACAATTAGATGATCATCTAATGATCATGTGGTCATTATATGAAGTTAAAAGAATTTAGTGGGTCCCATGGCCTTTATAAAAATATCTTTTACCATTAACATAAATATATATATATACACACACACACATTAAACACTTAACAACTACCATTTCAAATATACAACCATGTAATTAAATATAAAATAATAATATATGAAATGCAATAGACCCGAAACACAATCCTCGTACACGACAACTCCGGTAGCACCTCTCGGTCCGAAAAACAGAAAAATGCCGAAATTACAACCAATGCATTTCTAAGAGTCCTGAACTCAAACAAATGCTCCAACCGACTCTCAAACACACCCAACACACTCTACGGTGTCCAGCATGCAAAACGAGACGGAATGAAAATAATTTGAAAAAATAAAAAAAAACCTAGAAAATAAAAAATAGGAAAAATCAGGATCATTACCACATTATTGTTGTAGGCCCATTTTTTATTTTTATTTTTATTTTTATTTTTATTATTCATTATTCTTTTTTCTTTTTTCATTTTCCAATCGCTCATCACTTTCTCTTTCTACCCCCAATCCTCTCTCTCTAGTTCGACCCAGGCTCTCTCTCGTCGCTCCCGCTTTCTTTCTCTACCCCCAATCATTTCTTTCTCTCTAGCTCAACTCAGGTTCTCTCTCGTCGCTCCTCGTTCTTCAATGGAGAGCTTAATTTACATTTGATCTCACAAAATTATTCTGCGAACACAGTCAAACGATCATCGGTTGTGGTATTTGATTATCGGTCGTCTCTCATCACTATTTCTTCTAAATCAGATTATGAACCCTAGGTTTTTCACTCTTCATCATAATTTGTTTTTATCGAATTTCATGCTCTAATTAGGCATTGATGTTAATATTGTCAGAATCTAAGAGTTTCATCACTTTCTACTAGTTCGATCTCTCTCTCTTTATTGGATTTCATGCTCTAATTAGGCATTTAAGTTGTCCACCCAAAGTAGACACATTGTTACCGAATTATCCAGTGTTGCGTTTAATTTGAAAATTTTAACTTCGTTTATTGTGTGTGCTAGGCTTTGTCTTGATAAATGTGATGGCCTAAGTTTTTCAACCCGGTGCGTCAGTGATGAACCGAAAGATGACTCGATAACGGATCTGAAATGCGAAAGCAAAAGACAAACAACGGTCTCTAGAGATACAACATGACTCTAAGTGCCAATGTGACCCTCAACGAGGTCACGGAACCCAAAGGAATCAAATGGGGAAGCAACATTTTAAAAACGAACAAGAATGAACCTAGGGGAAAAATTGTCATTTTTAGCTTAAAAATGGGTGCCACCGAGCACACCATTGGAAAGACAACGAAAAATTAATGAATTTAAACTCAAGAATCACTTGATTCAGAGTCCGGATGAAGAAGATATGGCTAACGGAAGACGAAAGGGCAAAACGGTCAAAAAGGTGACAACCAAGAACATCTAACCGGTTAGGAGACCTTCATAACTGGTTAGGAGGCCAAAATTCACGACCAAAACACTGCCCATGCACATGTAACCGGTTACGAGACCCCATCTAAACGTTTAGATATGAAGGGGCAGTAAGGGTGCGACCCAAAAACCTGGCAGCAGGGGTTTTTCCGGGAAAAATGAAAATTTGAGGGCCAAAATGACATTTTCTGGAAAAACACAAAGAAGAGACCCCCCTCAAAATCTAGTTTTCTACATGACTCCAGAGGAAAATTAAAAAAAAACACAATGTGAAATGCCCAAAATGCCCTCCCAAGAAAACTGGTCCAGAGGGTCCAAAAAGCTGCTAAATTTAAAAACTGAGAGCTGAACTTCGGAAATGGTTTCTGATGCCAAAACGACATTTTCCAGAAAAACACAAAGAAGAAGCCCCCCCTAAAATCACATTTTCTAAGTGACCATGTGAAGAACGGAATTTATTTCCCAAAAAAAATTCCCAAAACACCCTTAGGTCAGATTATGCAACAAAAGTGTAAAATGAGTCCGTAGGAGGCTTAATTCACCAAAGAAGAAGCTTTGCCCGGAAACGACCATGCATGCAAATGTAACTTACCTAGTAAGATGTGCTACAATGGTCCATGGCTCAAAAATATGGCCGACACAAAATATGACCCCCCAACGGCCAAAATGCAAAAAATGAAGTTTGGAATGAAAACTTGGAATTCAAAACTATGAAATGACTTCAAAATACCGTTTGGCCTTTGGCCACACCTCATACATGTTAAATGAATTCTAGATAACGAATTTCATACACAATACACGCTCCGGTGCAAAATAGCATACTAAAACGCACGAATTTCATATAATCCCATTAAAGGCAAAAATCAACATCCATGACATAAATGTGATTTTAAAAGAAGTTTGGCCCTTGGCCTCATGTCATATACATAAAATGAGAATCAAAAGTGTGCTTAGGCACACATTACAAGTTTTGAATCAAATATACACATTTGACAATTGAGACTACAATTGGCATTCCGAGCCAACCTTCACAAAAATGGAAGTCTTCATGTCCACAAGTCGTCCAAGCATAATGGAAGTCTCAACTTTAATTCTTGTACCTGAAATATGCCCCAATATTGATAAGCACCGAATATTATATATTCAAGCGCCCTAAATTGCATTAGTTAAGTCCATCTTTTGATTATTTATGTAGATTATCTCCATTTCCATGTTTTTATGCATTTTCAGGTTCATTGGCCAAAAAGAAGCAAGGTTGAAGTTTTGTTGTAATTTTGGATAAGAAAGGCACAATGCTGAAGCTTGGCAACAGTGGAACCTGACTTTTGTCGCCATTTTCGACCTAGCAAACTCAAGAACTGGACTTCTATCATAACATTAAAGATTTAGAGCTCTGAATCAGCTTTCCAAATCTTCAAGCGGTTCATCATTCGGAGTTCGGAGCAAAGAGTTATGATCTTCTTATTAGAGGTGCTTAGAACTGCCTGGCAGCAATGAAAGTCTGCCTTGTTCTTCAATTTCGACTAACCAAACTTGAGAATTAGATCTCTACCAAAGCATAAAGTTTTTAGAGCTCTGAATTAGCTTTCCAAATCTTTAAATGGTTCATCATTCGGAGTTTGGAGCGCAAAGTTATGGCTGTTTTACCAAAGTAGGTCCGGGCGGAGCAAACCAAGCATAGGGCATTCTGGCCAATTTTCGATTGCTCGAGGCCTTATTTCGAGTACTCGAAATTAGGGCAGATTGCTTCACGAGATCAGCCACTTGTGCTTAGAAATTTGCTAACTTTGTATGCTCTCTTTATGAGTTGGTTGGGGATGTTTCTTGGAGGAGAGAGAGGGCTTTTTGGGTGGAGTAACATGTCTACAAAAGAGGGGAGCCACACATTACTTAGGATTATCCTTCATTTTGATAAGAGGGAGGAGAGAGAAGAGAGCAAAAAGAAAGGTGTGTTCTTCAAGCTCCAAAGAGGGTGCACGAAAATGGAGATGAGGATGATGCTTCTTCCTTCTTCTAGCTCACCAATGGGCAACTAAACCTCATCTAGGGAGGTGATGAAACCCCTCCCTTGTAAGCATGTGTTAGTATAGTTTATTTTTGGGGATTATAATGTATTTTTGATAGTCTTTCCATGATCAAGAGCCTCATTTTTGTTGTAATGAATGTTGAATGTTTATAAATGATTATTGTGAGTTATTCATCTTGTCTTGGATGGTTACTTTTCTTAATCATATTGCTTGCACTTCCATGGTGACAATGGAAGTTAGATCATGGAATGGTTTTAATGGCATGGAGTTGGAGAACTTAGATAGTTCATGGCTTAGGGTTTCCCTTTGATGGTCTATACTTGATTCTTAGCTTTATGTGCATTCACCATTTAAATTAGGGCTTGATAATCCTTGACTTAGTAAGCATGTTCTAAGCTACATTTTAGATTACGTAGTTGATCATGTGAACCTTTGATGGTTTATTCTTGCCTTTCTATTTAAATGAACTTCTTGAGGATATTATAGCAACCTAGTATTGTTATGTATCATGACTATCATATATGTTGTTTTTCCCTTAAATTAATCTTAACCTAGCATGTGTATAGGGATAGAGGTGGATTCATTTCCCTAGCCTTCTTTACTTGTACTTCACTCCCTTGAATTCTTGTAATTTATTGTTTTATGCACTTTTAATTTCCTAGCTTAAGTGACATCCAACAAAACCTCTATAAACCCTTCATCATTCTAAGAATGATTCTAGACATTTAGGTTGTATTAGACTAACGCAGTCCCAGTGGTTCGACTTACCCGACCAATAGCCCTATTTTACAATGATTCGTGCTATTACGAAGGTTGATGTATAGTTGATCAACCGATCAATTTTTGGCGCCGTTGCCGGGGACTGCAAACGGTTTAGTGACCAAAGTTCTAGGGTTAATTTTAGTTTGATTGTGAATATTGTGTCTTGTGAATATTCCTTGTGTGTTTTGACCATCTCAATGTTTTAAGTGTTGTAAGATTCTTGGAACTTGAAGCTCGCCGGGGGAATGCTAGCAAATTGTAAGTCTAGAAGACCCTAGGTAAGCTTCTTGACCTTTTAGTTTCGCATTGTTATATTTTGTGCATGTGTTAAGCTTAGAAGTAGTTAATTTATTTGCAAGCCCTTGTTGAGGCTATATTATTGTTTTAATTTCGTGTTTAAGCATCGGTCCTTGTCGTGGCCATTTATTTTCTGTCTTGATAATTGAGGAGAAAGGAAACATCGTATGTGGAGTTGTGGTTGATGAATTGCTTTGTTGAGTATATGCTTTGTTGTTGATGTTCGGTCGTAGGTCACTTTCCTTACCCACAATCGATTCTCCCATTGATATTAACTCTCTTGAAAGAACTCTTAGACGTAACCCTAGGGAACCTACTCTTACACGGGACTTTGAAACTGAATTTAATACAATGGGGGATAATATAGGAAATCCGGGGAATGAAAGGGCTGAAATTCCTAATATCGAGCCAACGACTCTTAGAGATCATTTCATCCCTACCACCTATGCTTCTCCATCTTGCATAGTGATGCCAAACATTGATGCAGCTTAATATGAGATCAAATCTAGTACCATCCAAATGCTTCCATCTTTTCATGGTTTTGATAATGAAGATCCATATAAGCATCTCGATGAGTTCCTTGAAATCTGTTCGACCATCCGTTTGAGAGGATTTCCTGAAAATGCACTCCACTTACATCTTTTCCCATTCTCCCTAAAGGATAGGGCAAAATATTGGTTGAACTCCCTCGCTCCCAACTCTATTACTTCTTGGGCTCAATTGCAACAAGAATTTCTTAAGAAGTATTATCCGGTGAGTAAAACCAACCAAATGAGGCGTTCCATTCTAAGCTTTTCTCAAGTTGATGGAGAACAACTCCACGAGACTTGGGAAAGGTTACAAGATCTTCTTCGGAAGTGTCCTCATCATTTGATCCCAAAATGGCAATTAGTGCAAGCTTTCTATGCCGGCTTGACTGACACCCATAGATTCATGGTTGACTCTTCTTGTGGTGGGATGTTCATGTCGAAGAATGCGGATGAGGCTTGGACCTTACTAGAGAATTTGAGTGAAAATTCACTTCAACACAATTCTCGTAGGGCTCCGACCTCAACCACTCCAAAGAACACCAATCCTTGTCAACAAAAATCAATAAGGGAGGAATCATCTCAAGTGGATGCCATTGCTCATAAATTCTACCAATTGATGGCACCACATCTTCCCCCTTCATTGTCTCAAAATTCGGCAAGTTCGGTTTGTGCTTCATGTACTAGTCTATTCCATCTCTCGGAAGATTGCCCCACACCGGAGCAATTTCCCAATCCCAACCAAGAGCAAGCTAATGCCATGTTCTCAAGGCCCGGGGATAACCCGTATTCCAATACATATAATCCAGGTTGGAGGGACCATCCGAATTTTTCGTGGAGACAATAAGCCCCATAAAATTCCCAACTTCAAAATTAAGGGCCTCAAAATCAGCCCTCTTCTCA
Source organism: Cornus florida (assembly GCF_030987335.1). Taxonomy (NCBI): domain Eukaryota; kingdom Viridiplantae; phylum Streptophyta; class Magnoliopsida; order Cornales; family Cornaceae; genus Cornus; species Cornus florida. The sequence continues at coordinate 51,887,469 of NW_026775575.1, read as the reverse complement.
ATATCAAGGTAGGCCTTTCCAAGCTTCTTCAAGCTACCAACCTCCATACAATCCAAATGCCTCCATTCAACCTCCTGTGAATCCAATTGATGAGATAGTGGCTGTAAACAAGCAAATGATGGAATCATTAAATGTGCAAATGATGGAATCATTAAACAAGCAAATCATGGATTCCAACAAGCATCTCTTGACATCCTTGCAACTTACTCTCCAAATGGTTCACTCCCATACTCAATCCATAGCTAGGCTCGAAAATCAAATGGGACAAATAGCTAACCAAGTGAACCAACTTCTTTAAAAAGACAAGGGTAAGCTTCCCGCTCAACCATTTGAAAATCCTAGAGGGATATATGCAATTGATGAAACCCCTCTTCCGAGTGAGCCGAGTCTTAAGCATGTTCAAGCTATCACCACCCTTCGGAGTGGTAAAGTGGTTGACAACAAGGTCGATGGAGACAAAAGTGAACAAAATCCTCCTTTGAAAAATCCAAATTCAAGCTCTTCCAATCCAAATCCAAGTTCTTCTTGTCCAAATACCATTCACGGAAATCCCACGCATGTCACCCCAAATGTGGAAACTACTTATGAGCCAAAAGCTCCGTTCCCTCAACGTTTTCAAGAGTCGACACATTTTGGGAATAAGAATTGCAAAATTCAAGACATGTGGGAGGTCTTTAGGCAAGTAAAGATCAATCTTCCTCTCTTGGATGCTATCAAGCAAATTCCTCCCTATGCAAAATTCCTTAAGGATTTGTGCACTCAAAAGCGCACTTCCAGAAGTCATTTACCAAAGAAAGTGAGGTTAACCGAAAATGTTAGTGCGATCATTCAGCACAACACTCCTCCGAAGTATAAGGATCCGGGTGCCCCCACAATCTCTTGTGTCATTGGTGACAACAAAATCGAGAGGGCCCTCCTTGACTTAGGAGTTAGTGTGAATTTGATTCCATATTCGGTTTACCTACAACTTGGTTTGGGATATCTTAAACCAACTCCGATAGTATTGCAACTTGCTGATAGATCTATTAAGCAACCACGGGGAATCATTGAAGATGTTATCACAAAGGTGGATAGGTTCTACTTCCCGGTAGACTTCGTGGTTCTTGATACGGAACCAGTCCACGACCCAAGAAAACACATTCCCATAATTCTCGGACGTCCTTTTCTAGCTACAGCTAATGCTTCTATTAACTGTAGAACTGGATTGATGGATATCTCTTTTGGGAATATGAATGTTAAGCTCAATATTTTTAATGCTGTGCATCTTTCTCTGGATGAGAGTGAGTGTTTTGTAATCACTATTGCTGATGAACTCATTGAAAATCCAATTCCACCTCCTTCAACGGAGGATCCCCTACAAGCTTGCTTGGTCCACTCTGATTTTGAGGATTTTGATGAGGAAAAATCCATTCAGAAAGTTAACTCCTTACTTAATATTCCATCACCATTTTCCTCTCCTTTGTGGGTATCACCAAACCCATCTCTATCTTGGGAATGTCCATCTCCTTCCATTTCTTCACCGGAGTTACCTCAACATTTTGAGGGTGAACCACTGGACAAAGGTAAGGAGAATGTTGACAAGTTGCTGGAATCCAATCATTCCGGCCCAATCTAGAATCATTGTCCATGATACTCAACCTGTGAACAAACCATTTGAGTACAATGAGGTATATGACTTGGAGATTGCAAATATGAAAGGTCATGATCCTCCTATTGTTAGTCAAGACAATGACATTCAATGAGCCTCCATAATCTCGAACAAGCAACACCTTTGCTTAAATCTGAAAATAAAAGAAGTGAGATTAAAAGCGATGCTCAAATCCTTTAAGGCCAAACTTGTTTCTCTTCGGAAGGATCAATATCCCTCACCATTCATTGATCCAAGTTTGAGACCATATGAAGGAGGCAAGTTGCATACGGAGCGTTAAGGATCCATCTCTCCAATGGATCCCGATCCTGGTTCGTCTAGCTATCGACATTAAATTTAGCAAAGCAAGGGAAGAAATTCTTTCAATGTTCCAAGCTTCCCTACCTCCTCAAATTGCTCGTGCCTTGAAATTTTCTGGGAAATGGTTTAAAAAAGCCAAAAATTTGATTTTTCTGAAATGGTCTTCAGTTGTGTTCCGCAATTTTAGACCGGCCTCTTAGACCTTCTCAGCTCTAATTTTCATTCCCGAAAATTTCCATCGCTTTCTAGCAATTTCATAGGATCTTTGGCATGCAACTTATGTGCACAACCTCTCATTTTCAATGCAGTGTTGGATCATGGTTCCCCAAAATTTTCCATACATTGAAGAGATGTTCCAAGGTTTAAAAATTTTCTCAAATCCCATCCATGCATTGAAGAGATGTTCCAAGGGTTAAAAATTTTCTCAAAATCATCCATGCACTCATTGTAAATTTTTTTTTTTGCACAATTTGAAAATTTTTCTAAATTTTCCATGCATTGCATTGAAGCTTAGAGCTTGGCAATTTTTCCGTCCCTGCAATTGCAAAGTTTTTGAAAATTTTTTTCCCACAAGTCCATCCATGCATTGCATTAGAATAATGTGCCAAGTTTTATAATTTTCCATGCCAAGTTTCACTTTCTATCCATGCATGCAAGGTGAAACTATTCTATCCATGCATTGATTTAGAAGCATATTGCAAGGTTTTATTAATTCTTCAGCTCTCAGTTGATCATATTCACATTCACAATGCATAAGAATGAAGCACATAATGTTACAATGCATGCAAAAATTCATCTCTCAACCTCAATGCTCACTGCCGAGTGCTCCAAGGCTTTAACCAAGATTCCATAAGCCTACTGCCTTCATTTAGAGCACTCTAGCTCCCATTTGGAGTGCTCTAAATGTGAACCATCAATCCCAAGCTCACTGCCTTCATTTAGAGCACTCTAGCTTCCAATTTGAGTGCTCCAAATTCTTCAACCCACAATGCCGAACCTACTGCTCTCATTTCGAGCACTCTAAATTCTGGTTTGAGTGCTCGAATTCCATGCACCAACCAACCCTCACTCTCTACCAAAATGTCGAGCACTCAAAAAGGCCATTTCGAGTGCTCCAACTTCCTTGCGCCAACCATCTTGCCCTCTGCCGGATCTTCAAGCACTCGAAGACCCACTTTGGAGTGCTCGAATTTTGCTTCACCTCCAACCTTTCTCTCTCTCATCCACTTCCTCAACCCATCTTCTTAACTCCCATTCTCGCAGCCAACTCCCCATCCACATGCATAACCATGCACCAACCAACCTCCAACCTTCTCACCATTCCTCTCAAACCAACCTTCCCAACTCTCGGCCATCACCCACAAACCAACCAACTCTCTCTCTCTCGGCAATTTCCATGCCCACCATGCAACAAACCAAGTAACCTTTCAACCATCAACCAACCTCTTCACCCCATCCTCTCCACCAACCTCCAACCAACCCACAATCCCCTCACCCTCACTTCAAGTCCCACTCCTCATCCTCTCAGCTCCAACCAAACAACCTCACCTCCTGCAACCATGCACACCACACCTCCTCTCAGCAACCATGCACACCATGCACCATGTCAACCACTTAACCAACCCATCTCCTCAACCTCCAACCCACCTCACCATGCCACCCACCAACCCCACACACCCCCACCATCTTGGCTTCACCCATTCCCACCCCTTCACCCAACCACCACCTTCTCTCTTTCTCTCCTCAACCCACACCCTGCATGCCCACAAACCCACCAACACCATCACCTCTCGGCATCTCTCTCTCACCCTCATGCCATGCAAACCATGCATCAAAAAAAAAAAAAGAATACAAACCACCCTCTTCCTCTAACCCCCTCGGCACCAAACCACCCTCATGCATGCTTCAAAAAAAAAAAAATAGAAGAAAAAAAAAGAAAAGAAAAAGAGAAGAAGAAGAAATTGTATAGATCTCTATCTTACATTAACATTCATGTTTGTATTCTTATTTATGTTTTGATTTTTCTTAACAGACCTGTGCTTTTACCTGTGTACATTAGTTGTGTTTGGATAGGTCTTCATATCCAAGTTTGGGGGACGCCGTTGCGCACTCACATGGCTGAACATCTACGTTGTCGTCACTCCACTTGGTATTATTGTTCTTTTACCCTCTTTGCGCTTATTTTGATTTACTTGTCTTCTCACATTGAGGACAATGTGACATTCAAGTTTGGGGGTGCATTTATGCATTTTTGGTTTTACATTTTTGCTAAGCAATGATAATGGAATTTGAAACCTGTTGGAGATGAAAGCATATGTTTAAAACTTTGTGTATAGAAGCAGCTGATATTTTTGAAAATAAAGAAAATTTGAGTTGAAATGATCATGTAGATTCAAATTAGTCTGTATAAATGTCTCAATTAAATTCTCGCTGGATTTGACACTCTTTTAAGCTTCACAATGCACAGATGCACATTGAAAACTTAACTGTGAGGCATGCAACTTGATTGACCTTGACCTTGGCCTAGTTAATCTGATTTGATGAACCTAATGGATGAATACTTTTGGCATGAATCTAAAAAAAAAAACAAAAAACTGAGAAAGAAAGAAAATAATGATCAGTTGACGTTCGTAGCCTTTCCAACTTAAGCTATTAAGCCCTTTGGAGTGTCTCTACACTTAGCACCCTAAAGCCATCTGGTTTGGGAATTGTTGGCCTAACGCTCACTACAAGGGTTGGTTAGAAAGCTTAAAGGACTTAAACATTGCACGGCCATTCAAAAAAAATTTGTAATAAACATGGTTCGTTGGAGTTCGTAGCCTTTCCAACTTGAGCTATTAAGCCCTTTGGAGTGTCTCTACACTTAGCACCCTAAAGCCATCTGGTTTGGGAGTTGTTGGCCTAACGCTCGCTACAAGGGTTGCAAAATCTGACGACGGCCATTCCAATACGCTAAACTAAATGTAGTGAATGTGTGGTTCAAGAAAAGCCTTTTATGTCAAATTTAAATTTATAAAAACCACTACCAACACTACTACTAACGTAGCAAGAGTGAGTAGGGATCGTCCCAAGGGATTATACGTGTTGGAATTTCAACTTCGACTCTAGCGTACCAAATGATTGCAAAAGAGAATTGGGTTGGTTGATTACTTCTTGAAAAGAATTAATTAAAATGCAATAAGATAAAGAGTAAGTAAGAAGGAAAAGTCTTGGGATGTAGAGATCACCACCAAACATTACTATTCCAAACCATAATCAAGTGACTAATGAGGGAAATGAATGTGTTGCAACAATGTTGTGTGTATAAAAGACATTCAATTGGTAAGGGTGACTCAACAAGTGCAAATTGTCTCAATCAACATGTGTGAGGCCACAATACATCTATTGGTAGAGGAATATATTGTCTAGACATCATGTGAAGAGAACAAAATGTCAAATCAAGTCATTGAACATTTCATTAAGCTCATAGTCCAAGCAATCCATAAGGATGACTTAGTTAAACATGCATTATCTAAACATCATGTGAGAGGCCACAATTTATCTATTGGGAGAGGAATAAATTGTCTAAACACATGTGAAAGATACAACATATCATAACTAGTCATTAATCCTTCATTAAGCTCACAATCCACATACAACACAATATTAGAGGAATATGCCATTTGGACTCACAAGCATGGAACATCAAACATCAAGAGTAGATTGTCCTCCCATCTAACATTATACTACCACTACACTAAATCTACACTACTAGCATGAAAATAAAGCTATCTAGACTAGGGGAGAGGCACAAGCCATCAAGAATAGGTATAAACCATCAAATGAACCAAAATAGCATTCATTAAGCATATCATCTTGATAATCTCTAGATCTATAGCATCAATACACATAGACATGCATTAAAAACACTAAATCTAGAGATAAGCACATGAATATCCTACTCTAGCATACATAGACATATGGGTAGAATAGAATAGTCAATTGGAAGCATTAAACCATACAAACCATGAAATAATCAAGATTTATATATACATGAATATCAAGATGTATCATACAACACTAATACCTCAATAATACACAAGATTAGAGTATAGAAAGCATGCTTGGGGCTAACTCTAGCCCCAAGAGGATGTCTAACCACTCATGGTAGTGATGATCCAACCCTCAAGGGCTAACTCCATGGCTGCTCCTTGTTGGTGAAGATCTCCTCTAATGGTGCTCTAGCTTCCCTCCTTCCTCCTCTCCAAGAATAGCCTCCAAGATGATTTTCAATGTGTGTCAAGAGACTCTAGACTCCTCTCGAAAAAATGTATCATATTCCTTATATAGGTAGGTCAAATACACCCCATGATGAGCTGTGGTCGTGCAAGGCATATTCTCCAATGATTGGGTGAAGGACGGAATAAATGAGCTGGACTTTAACTTTTTCTCGCTGGAGGAAGTTCGATCGATCGAACCTTAACTTGGATCGATCGAAGATGGGTTCGATCGATCGAACTGCATCTTGGATCGATCGAAGTGGTCTGACTCCTCCGGATAAGGACAAGGCTGAGATATTTCGAAGATATTTATGGGGAAAAGGACAAAAGTGGTTGGTAGGCGTACAGCTGTGGATAAGATCAATCATTTGAATAGGACAAAATAGGGTTCGATCGATCGAAGGTGATGTTGGATCGATCGAACTTGGAATTTCAGCAAAGGCCAAGGTTGGATTTATCGAGAAGTACTGTGATCGATCATAGATGTTCGATCGATCGAACTCTAAGTTGGATCGATCGAACTTTTCAGCTGCACAACTTTGATTCCTTTTTGCTCCTTTCTTTCTCCACTTTGCTCCCTCCTTTGGTTTATCTCAGGATTGCTTCAATTAAGCTCTTATTTGGCTGAGTTAGCTCAATTTTGGGATTAGTGCCTGAAAATATAAATAACACGTAATAAGTCTAAAACGGCAAAGTAAGATAGATAAAGGTACTAGAATGCTTAAGCTTAACGGGTTTAAATGCGCACTTTTCAGTGCTCATCACACCCCCAAACTTAAATATTGCTAGTCCCTAGCAATGAACTAAGAAGTAAAGGAATGAAATGAACAACTAAACAAGTATAAACTGGAAAGCAAGTAAAATGATAGCGCCACTTTCGTAAGGAACACGATTGCATTTAGCATATGCAACAAGCCTTTTAAACCCCTAGGTTACCCCTAGTGGACGAGTAACGTCTCGTGAGGGTTTCCAGAAATGGTACCCACAAACATTAAGCTCATTCTTTCAAAAGAGGTACCAATATTGCAAACAAGCATTGGGAGAAAACTACCTCAAGTATGCAATTTTTCAACCGTTTCTAAGCAATCTCCCAAAATTTCAATATCAAGCAAGCAAGCATGGTCCTCCACACATCAAGAAAATGATCATAAAAATCAAAACAAGTCTAAAATCCATGTGAGAGGTCCGGCATCAAGTGTGTTGCTATCTTAGCTAACTAAAGAAGTAATCACATCCTTACCCTCAAACTAGCACACAAATCTAGTATCAATCATCAAGATAAGAGAGTGGACCTTTTATTAAAGCTTTATTGTTCTAGGTGCGCTTATTCTTTTCACTTTATTTTTTTTTATTTTTTTATTTTTTTATTTTTTTTTATTGAGGATCAAAGATGGAAGTATTGTGTAATGTGTTGATCTCTTAAGATTTCTAGAAGATTCATGTACCGAGTTTTAGGTCAATGACTCCCAAACTAGATGGCTTTAGGGCATTAGGTGTTAAGACACCCCTACGGACTTACAAACTCAAATCAACTAGGCTACAAATCAAGACAACAACCATCTAATCATTTCCCACTTTTCACCTTTTGGGAGAAGTCCTCACTTTTATTGCTTTTTGCAACTTTTTTTTTTTTTTTTTTTAGAACTCAATTATTAACCTAGAGTTTGGGCCCTCCACCTTTCGGCGCGAGAAGTTTACTGCTTAATGAGGCAAGAATCCCGGCTACTCAATGAAAAGGGGTTGTTATCCACCTTTATCAAGAATGAAAGCTTTCAATGCACTACTAGCCCAATTGGGATATAACCAATTCAATAATCAACAAAGCATGTACCCCACAAATGAATGCTAGTGTGCACCGGTGCTAGTGTAGAATCCTAGAATGAATCTCAAAACAATCACAAATTCAGGATGATGTGGACCACAAATGCAAGCAAGATATCAATCTTTTGAAAAAATTACTCCTAAATGGCATCCTCAAGGCATACAAGGAGTATTGGACTCTCAAGTCAAGCAATTTTTAAATTTTAAGCAATATAGTCCTCAAAAGATCAAAATCATAGCTAGAAATGGACCAAGTATAGAAATATCCCTCAAATACACAAGACATGCTCAAAATTTGAATTTTAAAGTAACACTGAAATATACACCAATACACCCAAACTTAAACTGCACATTGTCCTCAATGTGTGAAGAGAACAAAGGAAAGAGTATACCAGTGCTTTAGACATGAATGATCAGGATAGAAGTATCCAAAGTGGGTGGCATGGCTCCCCCAAACTTGGGATAAACTATGGTCCTGAAAAGTTTGCACTCGGATAAACTCATTAGATAACAAGATAGGATAATCAGTGCACAGTGGACATGCAAGTGTAAAATGGGATAAATAGAGAATAGAGAGAGAGGTGTAAGAGTGGTCCTGAAAAATTAGGCAGCACTCTCTCACTGAAGTCACTGTGGTGTACCTGATGGAGTCAAACATACAAATATGAGATACTAAGAAACATCCATAATCAAAAAGTAATATATAGAGAATATAAAGTGCAGGTACATCAATAAAATAATAAAGTCGACAGACCGGCCGCAAAGTATAATACAGTAACAGTGACAGTATAATACAGATCCAAAATAAAAGAAATGAAAGCATAGAACAACTGGAGGTGAAGTCTCAGGAGGCCTGATCGTGAAGATCTGTAGTGGCTGGAGGTGCAGGTGCCGGTGCAGGTGCAGGGAGTCGGCTGGAGAGATCGGCAAAGCAAGCCATGACATCCGCCCTGAAAGAGGTGAACTCAGCTCGGTGGGCAGTGATGTCGGCTCGCATGGCTGCTACGTCCTCCTCCAGTGTCTACAAGCGTGCTCCGAATCCGAGAGTGGGAACTGGAGACTCAGGCAGAGGTGCCTCTGAAGAAGACTCCCGAACTCGCTCCTGAGCAGCGGCTCGATCACTGGTATCATCGGCATCAGCATTATCTGCAGCATCGGCATACTCCTCCGCAAGTCGCTCCAGGTCAATGTCCATGCGATCGGTAGCCGGATCGACTGGTGCGTCGTCCGCTGCGATATCTGCTGCTGCTGGAGGTGCCGGCTGTGCCTGGGCTGCCTCCTCCTCCTCTAGTTCAGCTGCTGCCTCTACAGCTGGCTCCTGAAGACTCCGAATAAGAGCATTGTAGCTCTTATTCCAGTCGCTCATCCTATAGAAGCTGGACCGTGCAAGGGGCTCCTCATCTGGGGGCACTCTGTAGCGCTGGTCAAGAAGGATCTGCGTGATGAGGTGTCCAAAGGGCAGGACCTTGGACCGCTTAGGGTCCTTGCTGGAAATGAAAGAATCATACAGTAACCTCATCACTCTCCAGATGAGGACTGGGATAGATACCCAGCAGCCCGTGTAAAAAGCGTAAAGAGCTGTCAAGTAGTCATGACGCCTCTGGATCTTGTGGCCCGCCATGTAAATGTTCTGGAAAAGAACTGTGTCAATGAACCAGAGGTCGTCAGGCAAGAAGGTCCTGGTGGCGAATGTCTGACCACCGGCATGATGGCCTGTCAAGGAGACAGCCATGTCAGAAAATGAAGGCCTATGCAGCCTCGGGTATGTCTCTGCAAGCTCAGGTGGACACCGGTGTGGGCACCGGCAAGCACGGGCCAGAGTGTCAACTGTGATGACAATCTCGTGGCCGTCCAGTGTAGTGATCATCTCTGCGGTAGATCGTGGCGAAGGCCGAAGATGCTGAAAGAATAGCCGCACCAGTCGCGGGTATACAAGGCCGGTGACTGGGGCAAAGATGGTTGAGAGGCCCCGCTGCATGATATCCTGATAGCCAGACCGGGTCAGGATAGACTCAGAGAAGTACTCAGTATCGAAGTATGACTCCTGAGCCACGGTCATAGCTGCATATCTCGGCAGCAACTGGTCACGGCGCTGAGCCGGTAGAGGTGGCTGCGGTGATGGCATGGCGGCTACATCTGCCTGATGGCGCATAGGAGAAGGTGATGGTGTGAAGGCTGGAGGAGCCTGAGATGTAGATGGCATGTGGTCAGCTCCCTCCTCAGCCTCGTGGGATGGGGACTGAGGGGGAGTAGCCTGTGCGGGCTCCGCCTGGGCATGAGATGGCTTTGCAACCATCTCTATCCTGGGCCGTATATGTCTGCGGGGTCGCTGTGGCCCTGAAGATCTCCTGGCTGTACTCTTGTATCGCGGAGGCATGATCTGCAAAAAGACAAGAAAATTTCAATATAAGTCAGTGCTAGATATATAAGAATTTAAGTGCATAATAGAAACATGTATGTCAAATAAGATAGACAAAATACGGATGACATGAATCTATGATGATGATGATATGTGAATCATGCTAAGCAATGTAGGTATGAAATGCATCCAATGTGGAATATCACAGGCATTGTGCATATAAAGATAGCATGAAGACAACATGAGATGAATGGGGTGTGTATGTGTGCATATAAAGTTCGATCGATCACCGAAAATTTTCGATCGATCGAAGTGAAAAATGTTCAAAAGTTGGATCGATCGAAGTGAATTGGATCAATCCAACACTTGGATCGATCGAAGCATGAAAGTGCACAAGATTGGATCGATCGAAGGTAGTGAAATGAAGTTCACTACTTCGATCGATCGAAGCACAAGTTCGATCGATCGAACTGTGCGAATGCTGAATCTGAAAAGTCGCAGATCTGTGAGATCTAGAGCACGGGGCCCACACAAACGTGTTTGTGGGCCCATCTACACACCAAACATCCTATCCTCAACACCCAAACACTCCCCAAATTCCACAAATCACATCACAATCCCCAATTTGGTTCGGCCGAATGGATATGTATATGTATATCATGTAACAGGAAATGCAAGCTTCAAAATGGATGATTTACACATTTATAATATAATTCGACATAGAAAATCAATAACATGCATCAATTTAAGCTTTTAAATCAAGAAATGGCTCGCGGTTTACCTCAAAACCGAGAGGGATGAGATGAGAGAGAGGGTGCGAAGCCGCGGTGAAAATAAGGCTCTACCTTGCCGGAATTGGCTCGCCGGAGATGGGGAAGATGATTGGAATGGAGGTTGGCCAGATTGAGATGAGATTGAGAGAAGAGGGAGACTAGGGTTTGGTTTCCTTTTGAAGTTGGATCGATCCAAAGTGATCGATCCAACTCGGTTATATTTTTAAAAACACAATATGCAGAGTTCGATCGATCGAAGATGGAGTTCGATCGATCGAACTTAGGTTTCCACTCTTAATGGCATTTTTTTTTTTTTTTTTTTATTTAGAATAAATTTTGAAAAATCAAAGGGAATTAAATTAATGAGAGGCAAATTTCGATCGATCGAAGAGGATAAAGAATGTACAAGTATAAGGGTTCAAGAGTTGATATATGTTGGAACCTTGGATCGATCGAACTTGGAATTCGATCGATCGAACTTGGAATTCGATCGATCGAACATGAAAAATTTTGAAAAGTCCCGAGAGCATGCATTTTGGAATTTGGATGCAGGTCCAAAATTTTTCTAAGTGTTGGGACTTATGATCGATCGAACCACATGTTGGATCGATCGAAAGGTAGTTCGATCGATCGAAATGGTTTACGATCGATCGAACTTTTGAAAATTTGGAGATCCCGAGAGCATGCATTTTGGAATTTGGATGCAGGTCCAAAATTTTTCTAAGTGTTGGGTGCAAAATAAGAGCTGGATCGATCGAGTCCATAGTTGGATCGATCGAACCAATGTTCGATCGATCGAACCAAAACTTGGATCGATCGAAATTATACATAAATGCTCAAAATGACTTGAATGCTCATGCAATCCCTTAGTCAGTTCCTTCCAATGTATATGAACCACAAAAACAGTATCTAGACTTCGCAAGAATCAAAATGCAAGATAGAAATGAGGGAGGAATGGAGTTGTGAAACTCTACGAATACTAGTGTTTAACGTCTCTAGCAAGACGTTAGGTCAACTTACTAATCAAATAAATCAAAAACTGGATATGAAACATCCTTATTGACTCTCTTTTCACTTTTCTCATTTAATGTCCCACTTACGACAATAAAATCATCCTCCAAAAGAATGACTTGAAAAGAAATAAAAGAGATGATATTGTTCCTTTCATCCACGGTCTTGAAAACAAAATCAATCATGGTTAGGCTTGCCTCTTTGTTATGTTCTTGAAACACATTCAAATGATAATCCATATTAATAATTGGTGAGACATTGTCTTTCAAAGACTCATTTGGATTAATAAGAAACATCTTCTCTTCATCCCTCTTCTCCTCCTCATAAATTACCATTTCCTCACCTTCTAAGTAAGCTAAGGAGTCCATTAGAGAGTTTATTTCATTTTTAGAGCTTTTAAAGTCAAAACCAAAATTTTTATACATTTCCAAAAGACATTCCTCAAGAGGGTCATTAGAGATAATAGAAAGAAGGCCCTCTTCAACAAGTTCCTCCTCCTTCTCTCCTACCTCAAGTGTGGTCAACATCTCCTCACTCTCTAGAGTAGCCATATCATAGATAAAATCATAATCAAAACAATGAAAGTCCTCATTAATCATGTTATGTTCTATTGGATTAGCCACTAACTCACTTGCCACTTCCTCCTCTATACAAGATAGAGTGCTAGGCATTAGCTCACTTGTTTCATTCTCCTCACTCTCATCATCCTCATCTATATACATTGAAGTTCTTGCCATTTTTTCATTTGCCTCTTCCTCCTCCTTTTGATGAGAAAGAGTACTTACAATTTGCTCAACTTGAGCTTCTAAGTTGGCTAAAGCTTGAGAATGAGAATTAATAAGTGAAGTGTGTGAAATATGCACATCAAGTAAAGCTAACACTTTTTCTTTGAGTACTTAGAAGGTGGTGGAATTGATTCATCATAAAATGGTGGGAGAGGGCAATAGTCATAAGAAGGATTAAATGAGTGATCAAGTCCATAATAAGATGATGCATGAAATGAATTGGACTCAATCTCATAAGGATTAAAATATGATGGAGGAGCATAAGGTGAAGGGATGTAATTCCCCCCCAAACTTGGATCAAACAATTCCTCCATTCACAATTAAAACCCAAATGCAAGAAAAAATTGGCCTCAACAAGGGCCTATGCTTGGACAAAAATTTAGCAATAAAATGAGCCTCAACAAGGGCTATCACAAGCATGCAAAGAAGTGAAACAATTAAAATACAAGAGAGCCAAGAATTGGTCACAATGGTCCTTTAGCACTTCAGCTCCAAATTTAGCTTTTAAGCTCCAATGATTGCTTTAAGTTCCAAAGTTCGCCTTCCTTGTAGTCAAGTACCTAATTGAACAAATAATAATGAGAATCAAGAGAAAAGAATATACAATGGAAAATAAAATAAACTAAAAATAAGAATATACTATTGTCTAGTTTAATTCCAACAAAACCGTTAATCCCCGGCAACGGTGCCAAAATCTGACGACGGCCGTTCCAATACGCCAAACTGAATGTATTGAATGTGTGGTTCAAGAAAAGCCTTTTATGTCAAATTTAAATTTATAAAAACCACTACTAACACTACTACTAACGTAGCAAGAATGAGTAGGGATCGTCCCAAGGGATTATACGTGTTGGAATTTCAACTTCGACTCTAGCATACCAAATGATTGCAAAAGAGAGTTGGGTTGGTTGATTACTTCTAGAAAAGAATTAATTAAAATGCAATAAGATAAAGAGTAAGTAAGAAGGAAATGTCTTGGGGTGTAGAGATCACCACCAAACAATACTATTCCAAACCATAATCAAGTGACTAATGAGGGAAATGAATGTGTTGCGACAATGTTGTGTGTGTAAAAGACATTCAATTGGTAAGGGTGCCTCAACAAGTGCAAATTGTCTTAATCAACATGTGTGAGGCCACAATACATCTATTGGTAGAGGAATATATTGTATAGACATCATGTGAAGAGAACAAAATATCAAATCAAGTCATTGAACCTTTCATTAAGCTCATAGTCCAAGCAATCCATAAGGATGACTTAGTTAAACATGCATTATCTAAACATCATGTGAGAGGCCACAATTTATCTATTGGGAGAGGAATAAATTGTCTAAACACGTGTGAAAGATACAACATATCATAACTAGTCATTAATCCTTCATTAAGCTCACAATCCACATACAACACAATATTAGAGGAATATGCCATTTGGACTCACAAGCATGGAACATCAAACATCAAGAGTAGATTGTCCTCCCATCTAACATTATACTACCACTACACTAAATCTACACTACTAGCATTAAAATAAAGCTATCTAGACTATGGGAGAGGCACAAGCCATCAAGAATAGACATAAACCATCAAATGAACCAAATTAGCATTCATTAAGCATATCATCTTGATAATCTCTAGATCTATAGCATCAATACACATAGACATGCATCAAAAACACTAAATCTAGAGATAAACACATGAATATCCTACTCTAGCATACATAGACATATGGGTAGAATAGAATAGTCAATTGGAAGCATTAAACCATACAAACCATGAAATAATCAAGATTTATATATACATGAATATCAAGATGTATCATACAACACTAATCCCTCAATAATACACAAGATTAGAGTATAGAAAGCATGCATGGGGCTAACTCTAGCCCCAAGAGGATGTCTAGACACTCATGGTAGTGATGATCCAACCCTCAAGGGCTAATTCCATGGCTGCTCCTTGTTGGTGAAGATCTCCTCCAATGGTGCTCTAGCTTCCCTCCTTCCTCCCCTCCAAGAATAGCCTCCAAGATGATTTTCAATGTGTGTCAAGAGACTCTAGACTCCTCTCCAAAAAGTGTATCATATTCCTTATATAGGTAGGTCAAATACACCCCATGATGAGTTGTGGTCGTGCAAGGCATATTCTCCAATGATTGGGTGAAGGACGGAATAAATGAGCTGAACTTTAACTTTTTCTCGCAGGAGGAAGTTCGATCGATCGAACCTTAACTTGGATCGATCGAAGATGGGTTCGATCGATCGAACTGCATCTTGGATCGATCGAAGTGGTCTGACTCCTCCGGATAAGGACAAGGCTGAGATATTTCGAAGATATTTATGGGGAAAAGGATAAAAGTGGTTGGTAGGCGTACAGCTGTGGATAAGATCAATCATTTGAATAGGACAAAATAGGGTTCGATCGATCGAAGGTGATGTTGGATCGATCGAACTTGGAATTTCAGCAAAGGCCAAGGTTGGATCTATCGAGAAGTACTGTGATCGATCATAGATGTTCGATCGATCGAACTCTAAGTTGGATCGATCGAACTTTTCAGCGGCACAATTTTGATTCCTTTTTGCTCCTTTCTTTCTCCACTTTGCTCCCTCCTTTGGTTTATCTCAGGATTGCTTCAATTAAGCTCTTATTTGGCTGAGTTAGCTCAATTTTGGGATTAGTGCCTGAAAATATAAATAACACGTAATAAGTCTAAATCGGCAAAGTAAGATAGATAAATGTACTAGAATGCTTAAGCTTAACGGGTTTAAATGCGCACTTTTCAGTGCTCATCACACAAAATCTGACGACGGCCGTTCCAATACGCCAAACTAAATGTAGTGAATGTGTGGTTCAAGAAAAGCCTTTTATGTCAAATTTAAATTTATAAAAACCACTACCAACACTACTACTAACGTAGCAAGAGTGAGTAGGGATCGTCCCAAGGGATTATACGTGTTGGAATTTCAACTTCGACTCTAGCGTACCAAATGATTGCAAAAGAGAGTTTGGTTGGTTGATTACTTCTAGAAAAGAATTAATTAAAATGCAATAAGATAAAGAGTAAGTAAGAAGGAAAGGTCTTGGGATGTAGAGATCACCACCAAACAATACTATTCCAAACCATAATCAAGTGACTAATGAGGGAAATGAATGTGTTGCAACAATGTGGTGTATATAAAAGACATTCAATTGGTAAGGGTGACTCAACAAGTGCAAATTGTCTCAATCAACATGTGTGAGGCCACAATACATCTATTGGTTAAGGAATATATTGTCTAGACATCATGTGAAGAGAACAAAATATCAAATTAAGTCATTGAACCTTTCATTAAGCTCATAGTCCAAGCAATCCATAAGGATGACTTAGTTAAACATGCATTATCTAAACATCATGTGAGAGGCCACAATTTATCTATTGGGAGAGGAATAAATTGTCTAAACACATGTGAAAGATACAACATATCATAATTAGTCATTAATCTTTCATTAAGCTCACAATCCACATACAATATAATATTAGAGGAATATGCCATTTGGACTCACAAGCATGGAACATCAAACATCAAGAGTAGATTGTCCTCCCATCTAACATTAAACTACCACTACACTAAATTACACTACTAGCATGAAAATAAAGCTATCTAGACTAGGGGAGAGGCACAAGCCATCAAGAATAGGCATAAACCATCAAATGAACCAAATTAGCATTCATTAAGCATATCATCTTAATAATCTCTAGATCTATAGCATCAATACACATAGACATGCATTAAAAACACTAAATCTAGAGATAAGCACATGAATATCCTACTCTAGCATACATAGACATATGGGTAGAATAGAATAGTCAATTGGAAGCATTAAACCATACAAACCATGAAATAATCAAGATTTATATATACATGAATATCAAGATGTATCATACAACACTAATACCTCAATAATACACAAGATTAGAGTATAGAAAGCATGCTTGGGGCTAACTCTAGCCCCAAGAGGATGTCTAGACACTCATGGTAGTGATGATCCAACCCTCAAGGGCTAACTCCATGGCTGCTCCTTGTTGGTGAAGATCTCCTCCAATGGTGCTCTAGCTTCCCTTCTTCCTCCTCTCCAAGAAGAGCCTCTAAGATGATTTTCAATGTTTGTCAAGAGACTCTAGACTCCTCTCCAAAAAGTGTATCATATTCCTTATATAGGTAGGTCAAATACACCCTATGATGAGCTGTGGTCGTGCAAGGCATATTCTCCAATGATTGGATGAAGGACGGAATAAATGAGCTGGACTTTAACTTTTTCTCGCTGGAGGAAGTTCGATCGATCGAACCTTAACTTGGATCGATCGAAGATGGGTTCGATCGATCGAACTGCATCTTGGATCGATCGAAGTGGTCTGACTCCTCCGGATAAGAACAAGGCTGAGATATTTTGAAGATATTTATGGGGAAAAGGACAAAAGTGGTTGGTAGGCGTACAGCTGTGGATAAGATCAATCATTTGAATAGGACAAAATAGGGTTCGATCGATCGAAGGTGATGTTGGATCGATCGAACTTGGAATTTCAGCAAAGGCCAAGGTTGGATCTATCGAGAAGTACTGTGATCGATCATAGATGTTCGATCGATCGAACTCTAAGTTAGATCGATCAAACTTTTCAGCTGCACAACTTTGATTCCTTTTTGCTCCTTTCTTTCTCCACTTTGCTCCCTCCTTTGGTTTATCTCAGGATTGCTTCAATTAAGCTCTTATTTGGCTGAGTTAGCTCAATTTTGGGATTAGTGCCTGAAAATATAAATAACACGTAATAAGTCTAAAACTGCAAAGTAAGATAGATAAAGGTACTAGAATGCTTAAGCTTAACGGGTTTAAATGCGCACTTTTCAGTGCTCATCAAGGGTTGGTTAGAAAGCTTAAAGGACTTAAACATTGCACGGTCATTCAAAAAAATTTGTAATAAACATGGTTCGTTGGAGTTCGTCGCCTTTCCAACTTGAGCTATTAAGCCCTTTGGAGTGTCTCTACACTTAACACCCTAAAGCCATCTGGTTTGGGAGTTGTTGGCCTAACGCTTGCTACTTAGGTTGGTTAGAAAGCTTAAGGGACTTCATCATTGCACAACCATCTTATGTTTCACTTCTGAGTTACAATAAATTGTCAACAAGCAACAAAAGTTGTCTTGTAAATAAAATCATGCCTTAGGGACTTCATTTAAAAGGGAATTTAGTGATTTGAAAACTCGTGTCTTGGAATTGGAAAAGAAAGTAAAAGCCGCATGTTGAGAATCCAATCCACTTTCACTGAAGTTAGAGTTGATTTCCATTTAAGAGATGATAATTGAGTTATTTATATGGACTATGATGTTGATACATGCATGGTGAAATGTGTTTAGTATCAATGCTTCATATATGCAAGGTAGTCTTCCCAATGACCCCATCTCCAGCTCTTTTTCTGTTTCAAGTTATTTTTGAGCTATGTATATATCTCATTTTACCATGGATGATATTGTTGTAGTAGCATGCCCATGGTTGTCTTTTCATTAACTTTTTCATTGTAGTTTTGCTAAGGGACTAGCAAAATGTAAGTTTGGGGGTGTGATGAGCGCCGAATATTATATATTCAAGCGCCCTAAATTGCATTAGTTAAGTCCATCTTTTGATTATTTATGTAGATTATCTCCATTTCCATGTTTTTATGCATTTTCAGGTTCATTGGCCAAAAAGAAGCAAGGTTGAAGTTTTGTTGTAATTTTGGATAAGAAAGGCACAATGCTGAAGCTTGGCAGCAGTGAAACCTGAAATTTGAGCCATTTTCGACCTAGTAAACTCAAGAACTGGACTTCCATCATAACATGAAAGATTTAGAGCTCTGAATCAGCTTTCCAAATCTTCAAGCGGTTCATCATTCGGAGTTCGGAGCAGAGAGTTATGATCTTCTTATTAGAGGTGCTCAGAACTGCCTGGCAGCAATGAAAGTCTGCCTTGTTCTTCAATTTCGACCAACCAGAATTGAGAATTGGATCTCCACCAAAACATAAAGTTTTTATAGCTCTGAATTAGCTTTCCAAATCTTCAAATGGTTCATCATTCAGAGTTTGGAGCGCAAAGTTATGGCCATTTTACCAAAGTAGGTCCGGGCAGAGCAAACCAAGCATAGGGCATTCTGGCCAATTTTTGAGTGCTCGAGGCCTTATTTCGAGTGCTCGAAATTAGGGCAGATTGCTTCACGAGATCAGCCACTTGTGCTCAGAAATTTGCTAACTTTGTATGCTCTCTTTATGAGTTGGTTGGGGATGTTTCTTGCAGGAGAGAGAGGGCTTTTTGGGTGGAGTAACATGTTTACAAAAGAGGGGAGCCACACATTACTTAGGATTATCCTTCATTTTGACAAGAGGGAGGAGAGAGAAGAGAGCAAAAAGAAAGGTGTGTTCTTTAAGCTCCAAAGAGGGTGCACGAAAATGGAGATGAGGATGATGCTTCTTCCTTCTTCTAGCTCACCAATGGGCAACTAAACCTCATCTAGGGAGGTGATGAAACCCCTCCCTTGTAAGCATGTGTTAGTATAGTTTATTTTTGGGGATTACAATTTATTTTTGATAGTCTTTCCATGATCAAGAGCCTCATTTTTGTTGTAATGAATGTTGAATGTTTATAAATGATTATTGTGAGTTATTCATCTTGTCTTGGATGGTTACTTTTCTTAATCATATTGCTTGCACTTCCATTGTGACAATGGAAGTTAGATCATGGAATGGTTTTAATGGCATGGAGTTGGAGAACCTAGATAGTTCATGGCTTAGGGTTTCCCTTTGATGGTCTATACTTGATTCTTAGCCTTATGTGCATTCACCATTTAAATTAGGGCTTGATAATCCTTGACTTAGTAAGCATGTTCTAAGCGACATTTTAGATTAGGTAGTTGATCATGTGAACCTTTGATGGTTTATTCTTGCCTTTCTATTTAAATGAACTTCTTGAGGATATTATAGCAACCTAGTATTGTTATGTATCATGACTATCATATATGTTGTTTTTCCCTTAAATTAATCTTAACTTAGCATGTGTATAGGGATGGAGGTGGATTCATTTCCCTAGTCTTCTTTACTTGTACTTCACTCCCTTGAATTCTTGCAATTTATTGTTTTATGCACTTTTAATTTCCTAGCTTAAGTGACATCCAATAAAACCTCTATAAACCCTTCATCATTCTAAGAATGATTCTAGACATTTAGGTTGTATTAGACTAGCGCAGTCCCTGTGGTTCGACTTACCCGACCAATAGCCCTATTTTACAATGATTCGTGCTATTGCGAAGGTTGATGTATAGTTGATTAACCGATCAAGTATCGTAGGGGTGAGTAACATAAAGCTACTCGTAGGAAATGAGCATGCATCGACCTACGTTTTATAAGTTTGCATGATTTAATTATTGTGGTTCATTCCACCTAACGTCTATGTCAAAGGTGAGACTCAAGGAGCATCCTAGCTACCTAAGATCATTTCTAGCATCAATCACCTTATTCATGCAATTTTAGCAACATAGGAGTATGCTTACACAAAGCAACAACATAGGAGCATACTTACACAAAGCAACAACATATAGATTCTCAAGGTTATCAACTTGAAGTCTAAAATGTAACATCAACTAAATATAACAATTTAGCATAATTAGAATATCTAATACCACACATCAAGACATAGGTTCTCTAGGTTTTCAACTAGAAATCTAAAAGTGTGAAATCAACTAAATATATCAATTTAGTATGGATGTACTTAACAACATCAAAATCTCCAATAGCCAAAACCACAAGTCAACAAGGTAAACATGATTGTCAACTTGGAATTGAATGCGAAAACAAATAGTGGAAGACTTGGACATCACGCTCGGAATTCTGTCGAGACCTCAGTGGTTATTCCGGGCACTAACCCGCAGGGAAGACCACCCTAAGTGCGCACTATCTCAATGACTTAGAGGACTCACGTCTCCGTACTAGAGCCAAACCCTAGTCATCTCAACTCAACAATGTTCCAAGATTCCAAAATAAGCCAAATAAGTTTATAACTTATACATATTACTACTATATAGTAACAAGTTAGCAATATAACTCTTAATTGTGCATAATAGGCATTTCATATCCATAATGCTACGAATTCACAAACCAACAATATATTCATATTAGAAATATACTCTCATGAATAATTTTAACTACAATGCCCTTCAATGCATATAACACAATCAAGTGAATACTTCACAAGTCTAAATCCATGATCTTAAAATAGAAGCACCTTCTAAAACATGATTAAATCCATGGAACAAGATATAATCTAATTACATCAAAATAATTAAACTCTCTAGATTTCAAATCATTTCCAATTGGCCCCAATTTAATTTATGCTAATAGACATATCATGGTCATTACATATATTACCACAAAAGCTTAATTAGGCCCATGAAACCATAAAATTAGATTTTAATTAATTCTCTTAATTAAAGTCTCTAAAATTTCAAACTTAACCAAATGCTCTCAAATTAAAGTATGTTAACAAACATGCGAAAACTTAATTTAGAAACATAATACAACTCAATTTCATGCAAGGTACGACCATGAACTTTAATCTTTCACAAAAGATAAATATTAATTAAAAAGAGTAATTCTTATTTAATTAATCCAAATTTAATATATGTTAACCAACATGTTAAAACAAGATTTTCTACCATGCCACAATTCAAATCAAAGTTATATATCATCATGAATTTTAAATCTTATACAAGGAATTAAAAATTACTAACTTTCTAGATTTGATACAAGACACATATATAAGTTGTATAATCATTTTAAACACTCAATACAACACACACAAGAGCCTAAAACATTTCCTACCTCTATCTGAGATGAAATCTCAAATCCCCACCAAAATAAATCGGCTCCGAATCCGACGAAACTCCTAGGTTTTGTCGGGGACAACACCACGAACATGAATCCCAAGGAAGCCCCATCAAAAACACAACTCGACTTTAAACCCAAACTCAAGAAATGGCCAAAACGAGATTCCAATCGGTTGGAATCGAAGGCCTCGTCGAGGGAAACAATAAACACTAAGGCATTAAGGTATTTCATTGAAGGGAAGAAGCTCAAAAGAAGAGGGAGAAGATGGCATCCATGGCTGCCTCTAGATCCGGCCAAGAGAGAGGAGAGAGAGAGAGCAAAAATCTGATTTTTCACTTAAAGGCCCCATATTTATAGAAAAACTCAAAAAGTGTCCCGAACGGGCCCCGCCGGGTCCGAAAAAGTGAAATCTGAGCAGACACGCTCAAACAGCAAAACTCTGCGAACAAAAAAGATTCCAAATGAGAAAATATGAATAACGGAAGAAACGGCGTCGAAAACCGAGTCCCGAGCAGAGAGTTATGCCCAAAACAAGTTTGGCACAAACTAGGGCCAGAAACCTTGAAACTCGAAAACATCGTCCAGGAGGAAATTCTAAGAGTCCATGACTTGACGAAATGTGAAAATGAATCCCATACAAGGATCCAGGCTCAAAACGAGACATTGAGCAATAACTTTCATTAATTACACAATGACCCCTCCAAAAAGTGAAAACTGCGAAACTGCCCCAGAATGAAAATATCTTCTTAGATACCCCTGAAATAAAATATCTTCAAAAGATATTTATGAAAAACACCCCAAGAAAAGAAAAAGTTTCCAAAGAACTTTGTATTTATGCCCCTATGGACACCGGGAGCAACCAGAGTACTTTCTCACGAAAGTAAAGATACGTATCTCATAGAAATCATTGGGAATGAAGATACGTTAAGTCAGAAACCAACTCCAAACACAAGAAGTGTGGTTATGCAAACAGAGTGACAAATGAGGAAAAGATGGAATAGGTAAAAAGACAAAAAGTGAATAGTATTGAAAAACGAAAAATGTGAGAATGACTCGGTCCTTAAAGGAAGTTTTCAATCCACAGAAAAGAGTCTCGGAAATCACTCCAGAGCACTCGAGACGACACTAATCGACAAGAAACCAAATTCAGAAGGGAAAAGACAATGGAAAAAATTTATCCGAAAAATCCGGGCATTACAACCTTCCCACCTTAAAGGGATTTCGTCCCCGAAATCCAGCTCAACGAAACAGAAAGCAAAACTAGGATAACTACAGAGTACATCTCCGAGTATCCCTCACAACGTGCTACACCAGCGACCTCGAAGCCGAAAGGAACATACAAACCATTGTCAATTACACCCGCGTACTCATGACAAGACAACCCCTCAAGGGAAAAGTGACCACATGGCCACACGACAAGTCTGAACTCACACAGAGAATCCAAGGTTAGACAAAAGAACGGAAAACAACAACCGTAAGCGTCCCTCCTGATAAACCATCATAAGGAATAATAAACAACCACCAAAAGAACTCCAAGATAAACACATATCAAATCAGGGTACAGAACAAACACAACGTGATAGTACAAATAGTGACCAAAACCCGCCCACGACGTACTCAAATGTGTGGTAGCAATGACAGTATCTAGTGCCCGCCCACACATACTCATCAGTAAGGTAGCATCGACGACAACTAGTACTCGCCTACAACACATAATTTGTACGGTAGCATGACAGTATAAGGCACTAGTTCATAACCTGCCCCCCACTAGGTCTACCCATGAAACCTCTCGATAGCAATGACATCAATGTCAAAAATGATCATTACCAAAAGCACTATGGGGACCAACATTTTGTGAGAGTTGAGATATGGTCTAAAGATGTCCGGCCGGACCATCCTGGCCAATCCCAAAACTCTGACAACAATGCTATAGGTACCGCTATGCTTAAGGCCCCAAATCCTCAACACAGCAAAACCAACATCTCCAATGTCTCAAAATACCCCTATTAACAACATTAATTAGGAATCCAAAACCTGACAAGCAAATCAACGCCTACAGAAATCAAAACGAACCTCACAATAAGATATTTCATCGAAAGTCATTCACATTACTCCTTGAAATAGATCAACTACAAGACCAATCACCATGATCAAACACCAGATCCACATCCCTATCACGGATAACTAAATCCTTAAAATACAAATCCACCAAGTGGCACACACATCAAAATGCCAACAACCAAGGTCAAAAAATGAATCTCTCAAAACCGTACTTGGAAACACCAAGTTAAATCAAAATTCCTCAATTTTTGATCCACAACCAATCATCAGAACTACGATTCCTCAAAACTATGCCTAGTCATAACTAGGACGAGAAACTCCACAACAAGCCATATCCAACAGCAATCCTCCAATACTTTTCCTAAAAGTTAACCACATTCAGGTCTCCAAAACGGAAACAAGTCTCTAAAAGACATTTTCAAAATAGCATCGAGCTCACCTCATAATCAAACAAATCCTCAATGATATGGACACAAGTCCCCATAAAATGATCTCACACCACTCAACTCACTCTAAGCACTACAGCCGTCAACAACCACGGCAGAAACTCCTTAAGAGAAGACACAAAAGAAAGGGAACCACTAGTCCTAAAAAGGACAACAACACGACTCCATCTCTGAAATGAAAGACAACGAGGTCAAAGACTTCATCCCCTATATGGAAGTAAGTCGACCAAAATCCATCAAATCCTCACCAAGGACTCAAGACAACAACGATGAGTCTCATGGACCAACCAACCCCAAAACAGTGCACAACACAACGGAAAGAAGAGGCTCACTCCTTGTGAAGTCCCTAACACGAACCAACATAAAACCCTTGTGGAAACCCGCATACACGCTACGTGCGACCGAGGGAAAACAAAAGGGAATACCAAACCTAGAAGTCATGTATATGACAAGGAATGCAACTACCAGAAAGAAAATCTACTCGCATAGGTAAAAACCAAAGATACATGCGACACGTCTCCACGTAAGCACAAAAATCATGTCAGTAAAATACAGTAACAACATGGCATCTCTAAGCATATAAAGAAGGCATGTTAATGCCACACAACAAGAAGGCAAATGTGGATATACCTCCACCTACTCATGCATCAGAATATCATAAATCATACTACTAACATGATAGTAAACGAAATTGCATAAGACAACATGATGTAACAATGAACCCTATGGACATTGTGTCTTAGAGTGTCTAAGAAAAGAAAGGACAATTCCTAGTCACAAGCTGTCTCCAAAACCAATATGACAACAATCTGTCTGAAAACAAACGTGAGCCCTTACCACAATGGTAAGAGTCAAACAATCTAACTCCGAATCTAAAGGTGACACTACAAGTGACACTAACAGTGCAGTGCTCTCACTACCCGTAACATCAATTAATCGACTTGATCCCAAAAGCGTCATCACGCAAGAACTCCTCAAAGAAAATGGCAACTACAGCCATACCAATAACAACTAAATCAATCATCACGACTGATCCCCAAAACAACCATCACCATCACCGATCAAAGGACAATGCTTATCAAAACAAAACCAACACTGATTCCATCCGAACTGCGCTTGTAGTTAGCCAGCACGGTAGCATGACAGTGCCATGCACCTGCTCACGAACGTACCCGCCCACAAAAAATACAAGTTCTGGAGGAATCATCCTGAACATTCAAGGATCCTAAGAGGTCCATAACCTCATCATGGCTCAAAACCAACAAATCTATCACTATGGCAATGCTAAATGACTCATCTCACAAGCGCCTAAACAAAAGGTGACCATCCACCTACCTCAAAACTAATACTAGGTCAACAATAACCTACATCACCACGAGACTGTGACTACAATCACCGTCCACCTAAACTCGTGCCTCATTAACCAATCCCATGTCATGCTAAATATGCAACACAATTATGTATATACAATTCTAATCTAGCATACGTCATATGTAATGCTCTTTACATTAGAATAAAACAATGCTAAACAAACGGCATACAACATGTAACACGTAAGCACATAAATATGTTATCAACCAAAACATGTTATCATAAAGCATATAAACACATAGAGCATGGCAACAAAAGCATGATATGCACCCAAAACCCGTCGACCTAAGGTTTTCGAACCTAGGAGCTCTGATACCACTTGTGACGGCCCAAGTTTTTCAACCCGGTGCGTCAGTGATGAACCGATAACGGATCCAAAATGTGGAAGTAAAAGACAAAAAATGGTCTCTAGGATACAACATGACTCTAAGACACCAATGTGACCCTTAACAAGGTCACGGAACCCAAAGGAATTAAATGGGGAAACAACGTTTCAAAAACGAACAAGAATGAACCTAGGGGAAAAATCATCATTTTCAGCTTAAAAATGGGTGCCACCGAGCACACCATTGGAAAGACAACGAAAAATTAATGAATTTAAACTCAAGAATCACTTGATTCGGAGTCCAGATGAAGAAGATATGACTAACGGAAGAAGAAGGGGCAAAACGGTAAAAAAGGTGACAACCAAGAACATCTAACCGGTTAGGAGACCTTCCTAACCGGTTAGGAGGCCAAAATTCACGACCAAAACACTGCCCATGCACATGTAAACCGGTTACGAGACCCCATCTAAACGTTTAGATGTGAAGAGGCAGTAAGGATGCGGCCCAAAAACCTGGCAGTAGGGGTTTTTCCGGGAAAAATGGAGATTTGAGGGCCAAGATGACATTTTCTGGAAAAACACAAAGAAGAAACCCTCCTCAAAATCGAGTTTTTTATGAGACTTTTAAGGAAAATCGAAAAATACGCAATGTGAAATACCCAAAATGCCCTCCCAAGAAAACTGGTCCAGAGGGTCCAAAAAGCTGCTAAATTTAAAAACTGAGAGCTAAACTTCGGAAATGGTTTCCGATGCCAAGACAACATTTTCCGGAAAAACACGAAGAAGAAACCCCCCCTAAAATCACATTTTCTAAGTGACCATATGAAGAACGGAATTTATTTCTCAAAGGAAATTTCCAACATACCCTTAGGTCAGATTATGCAACAAAAGTGTAAAATGAGTCCGCAGGAGGTTTATTTCACCAAAGAAGAAGCTTTGCCCGGAAATGATCATGCACGCAAACGTAACTTACCTAGTAAGGTATGCTACAATGGTCCATGGCTCAAAAATATGGCCGACACAAAATATGACCCCCCAACGGCCAAAATGCCAAAAATGAAGTTTGGAATGAAAACTTGGAATTCAAAACTATGAAATGACTTCAAAATACCGTTTGGCCTTTGGCCACACCTCATACATGTTAAATGAATTCTAGATAAAGAATTTCATACTCAATACACGCTCCGGTGCAAAATAGCATACTAAAACGCATGAATTTCATATAATCTCATTAAAGGCAAAAATCAACATCTATGACATAAATGTGATTCTAAAAGAAGTTTAGCCCTTGGCCTCATGTCATATACATAAAATGAGAATCAAAAGTGTGCTTAGGCACACATTACAAGTTTCGAATTAAATATACACATTTGACAATTAAGACTACAATTGGCATTCCGAACCAACCTTCACAACAATGGAAGTCTTCACGTCCACCAGTCATCCAAGCATAATGGAAGTCTCAACTTTAAGTCTTGTACCTGAAATATGCCCCAGTATCGTAGGGGTGAATAACATAAAGCTACTCGTAGGAAATGAGCATGCATCGACCTACGTTTTACAAGTTTGCATGATTTAATTATTGTGGTTCATTCCACCTATCGTCTATGTCAAAGGTGAGACTCAAGGAGCCTCCTAGCTACCTAAGATCATTTCTAGCATCAATCACCTCATTCATGCAATTTTAGCAACATAGGGTCATGCTTATACAAAATAATAACATAGGAGCATGGTTACACAAAGCAACAACATAAGAGCATGCTTACACAAAGCAACAACACATAGATTCTCAAGGTTATCAACTTGAAGTCTAAAATGCAATATCAACTAAATATAACAATTTAGCATAATTAGAATATCTAATACCACACATCAAGACATAGGTTCTCTAGGTTTTCAACTAGAAATCAAAAAGTGTGAAATCAACTAAATATATCAATTTAGTATGGATGTACTCAATAACATCAAAATCTCCAATAGCCAAAACCACAAGTCAACAAGGAAAACATGATTGTCAACTTGGAATTGAATGCAAAAACAAATAGTGGAAGACTTGGACATCACGCTCGGAATTCTGCTGAGACCTCAGTGGTTATTCTGGGCATTAACCCGCAGGGAAGACCACCCTAAGTGCGCATTATCTCAATGACTTAGAGGACTCACGTCCCCGTACTAGAGCCAAACCCTAGCCATCTCAACTCAAAAATGTTCCAAGATTCCAAAATAAGCCAAATAAGGTCATAACTTATACATATTACTACTACATAGTAACAAGTTAGCAATATAACTCTCAATTGTGCATAATAGGCATTTCATATCCATAATGCTACGAAATCACAAACCAACAATATATTCATATTAGAAACATACTCTCATGAATAAATTTAACAACAATGCCCTTCAATGCATATAACACAATCAAATGAATACTTCACAAGTCTAAATCCATGATCTTAAAATAGAAGCACCTTCTAAAACATGATTAAATCCATGGTAATAAGATATAATCTAATTACATCAAAATAATTAAACTCTCTAGATTTCAAATCATTTCTAGTTGGCCCTAATTTAATATATGCTAATAGACATATCATGGTCATTACATATATTCCCACAAAAGCTTAATTAGGCCCATGAAACCACAAAATTAGATTTTAATTAATTCTCTTAATTAAAGTCTCTAAATTTTCAAACTTAACCAAATGCTCTCAAATTAAAGTATGTTAACAAACATGCCAAAACTTAATTTAGAAGCATATTACAACTCAATTTCATGCAAGGTACGGCCATGAACTTTAATCTTTCACAAAAGATAAATATTAATTAAAAAGAGCAATTCTTATTTAATTAATGCAAATTTAATATATGTTAACCAACATGTTAAAACAAGATTTTCTACCATGCCACAATTCAAATCAAATTTATATATCATCATGAATTTTAAATCTTATACAAGGAATTAAAAATTACTAACTTTCTAGATTTGATACAAGGCACATATATAAGTTGTATAATCATTTTAAACACTCAATACAACACGCACAAAAGCCTAAAACATTCCTTACCTCCATTTGAGATGAAATCTCAAATCCCCACAAAAATAAATCGGCTCCGAATCCGACGAAACTCCTAGGTTTTGTTGGGGACAACACCACGAACATGAATCCCAAGGAAGCCCCATAAAAAACACAACTCGACTTCAAACCCAAACTCAAGAAATGGCCAAAATGAGATTCCAATCGGTTGGAATCGAAGGCCTCGCCGAGGGGAACAATAAACACTAAGGCATGAAGGTATTTTATTGAAGGGAAGAAGCTCAAAAGAAGAGAGAGAAGATGGCATCCATGGCTGCCTCTAGATCCGGCCAAGAGAGAGGAGAGAGAGAGAGCAAAAATCTGATTTTTCACTTAAAGGCCCCCTATTTATAGAAAAACTCAAAAAGTGTCCCGAACGGGCCCCGTCGGGTCTGGAAAAGTGAAATCTGAGCAGACAAGCTCTAACAGAAAAATTCTGTGAATAAAAAATATTCCAAATGAGAAAATATGAACAATGGAAGAAACGGCGTCGAAAACCGAGTCCTGAGCAGAGAGTTATGCCCAAAACAAGTTTGGCGCAAATTGGGGCCAGAAACCCTGAAACTGGAAAACATCGTCCAGGAGGAAATTCTAAGAGTCCATGACTCGATGAAATGTGAAAATGAATCCCATACGAGGATCCAGGCTCAAAACAAGGCATTGAGCAATAACTTTCATTAATTGCACAATGGCCCCTCCAAAAAGTGAAAACTGGGAAACTGCCCCAGAATGAAAATATCTTCCAAAAGATATTTTCTTAGATACCCCTGAAATAAAATATCTTTAAAAAATATTTATGAAAAACACCCCAGGAAAAGAAAAAGTTTCCAAAGAACTTTGCATTTATGCCCCTATGGACACCGGGAGCAACCAGGGTACTTTCTCACGAAAGTAAAGATACGTATCTCATAGAAATCATTGGGAATGAAGATACATGAAGTCAGAAACCAACTCTGAACACAAGAAGTGTGGTTACGCAAACATAGTGACAAATGAGGAAAAGACGGAATAGCGAAAAAGACAAAAAGTGAATAGTGTCGAAAAACGAAAAATGTGGGAATGACTCGGTCCTTAAAGGAAGTTGTCAATCCATAGAAAAGAGTCTCGGAAATCACTCCAGAGCACTTGAGATGACACTAATCGACAAGAAACCAAACTCAGAAGGGAAAAGACAACGGAAAAAATTTATCTGAAAAATCTAGGTCATTACAATAAAGATGAAGAGAAATATTATATATGTTATTTACACAAAATAACCAAATATTCGAGTATGTATATATATACATATATGTATGTTCATAATATAGAAATAGGTACAATATAAAATTTCTAACAATTCAACTTGAATTTGAATAGCTTTAAAGGTCAATTTGGGGGTTTCATTCAGTTTATTTTGAGCTTTCTACATTGACGATGAATTAGCATTTGTGTAACTTTTCAGGGATGAATGAAGGATATCAGAAGAATGCCTAAAACATTTCCCCCCCTAAACTAGTTTAATAGTTATGATTTTTCATACAAGTAACATATATATGCATTTAGGTTCTGTGTATTCATGGATTGTAGTACGAATATACTCGGTTTAAACTTTGCAGACTACTATTTTTTTCCTTCTCTTAGCTACGTTGAATCTATCATTTTTCGACTCACCTTGTTTCTGGGATTATGTAATTCAGTTGTTGTCAATGCATAATGTTAACCACTAATTGACTCTAGAGGGGGGTGGAATAGAGTTAATGGCTAATTTTTTGCTATTTATAAATTTTATTTCCAGCTAACTATCATGCAATAATCAATTGAAATATTCAAGCAATATGTAGCACAAGTATAAAAGAGATAAAGATAAGAAATTGTAAACAATGACTCGGTGATTTAGCGAGGTTCGGAAACTCTTACTCCTTGGCTCAAGATCCCCTTTGAGACTTCCCAAATTCACTAGAGCTTCTCCTTAATAATGGAGATCAAACCTTCAATTTGAAGCAAGACCTTGCTTCTCTTCTTTGCTAGGAGAACACCCTCCTCCTAGGCTTCTTTTGGGTCACACCAACCCTTATAAGATTATAACAAAGTTTGTAATTGAAATACAAGATTGAATCTCTCTCAATAGATGTACAAGTGTAAGCTCACAACTAGAGTAGATAAGAATATAAATGAAGCTCAAGTTCTAGGATGAGAAAATGAAGTAATAAATGAATGAAAGCTCAGAGAAAGAATTAATAGCTATTGAATACTTTTGAATGCTCTTCTTGAATGTTCTTTTAAGTGGTGTAATTATTCAGCAAATAAGCCCTCTGTATTAAAGAAATCCGCAGCTTAATATAGCTATTAGAAGTGGTTGGAGGAATTAAATGTAGAAATTACCGTTAGAATTCAAATCCCTCAAAGGAGCCGGCTCTTTGCAAAAGAAGAGGCGGCTCTAAAATTGAATAGAGCGGGCTCTATTTCAAGTAGAGGTGGTTTTAATAAAGAGTAGAGGAGGCTCTACTTCAAGTTGAGTAGGCTCCCATAATGGGAGGCGGCTCCTTTCAAGAAAATATGTTCTACGAACCAAAAATTGGCTACAGGAGTGCACAAAGCCGGCTCTACTTTTCATGGAAGCGGCTCCATTGCTGTACAAGACTGAAATAAAATTAACTGAGTCCTATGCACTTCATAATATGTGTGGATTGCAAATATAAGGTTCATGAGTAGATTTTAGGCATTTAAATGCATGATCCTAAAATTTTGAGCTTCAAAATATATTTATTTTTACCATGATCGTTTAGGCTTAATGAAGACTTGCTTTTTTTCTTTGAAATGCTTGAATGATCTTTGAAGTCTGAGTTCTTCTTTGATTTCTTGCAACTTTTAAGGCTTCCTTGAATTCATTGCTTGGGATGCTTGAAATAGACTTTGGCTCATTACTTTATATCCATTGCTTGAAATTTTTGGAATGGACCTTATAGCTCATCATTGAGGTTTGAATATTGATCATCTATACATCACTCAATGAAGATATTAGTACTTAAACATCATTAATGATTTGTTATCATCAAAACATAAAATTAACCTTTAGATAAAATTCTTAGGCCAACAATCTCCCCCTTTTTGATGATGACAAAACATTGATGTGTTTATTGTCAAGATGGAGTTGCATTTGAAAGAATGCTCCCCCTATCGATAAGCATACATTGAATTTATATCAACAACAAATATTTTAGACATTAAAGTGAATAAGTCTGCCCCTTTCAATATGCGTCTAAAAATATAAGTGAAAGGCAACATACGCACAAGCATAATGAATCGCACATCTTTCTCCCCCTTTCTCATCTCAAAAAGTTGAAAGAATAAAGCAGTTACTTACCACGTCATGAAATAGTGAAAAATGAAATATGGGACACATGAAGATATAACAAAAGCAAAGATTTCATTTTATAGATGGCAGATTTCAATACATAAGGAGAATGTGAACATAACTACCATATGACAGACAAAAGCATAGTTCATAAAACACAGCTAAAAGAAAATAACAGAAATAAATAAAACACAGCTAAAAGGATGCTTCTCTAAAGCAAATAAAGCAAATAAGTGCACACAAAAATAGGTTTGAAAAGGAGGGACACTATTCTAAGGAGAGGAAGGTCCATATATATTTCGAAATTCTTCAAAATCCTCATTAAGATGAGTGATTGTCATTTGCATTTCGTCAAGTTGAGTTTGTTATTTTTCAAGAGTGGCTTGGTTTTGACGAGTGCCTTTGAAAATTTTGAATAAGAGAGCACGATTGGTACAATTTTCAACTGGAACTTCCTCATTTTCTGCACCGTCATCACTTTCATGTTCGTTTTCATCCCCATCATCAACATCCTCAATCTCTCCTCCTCTAGGTCTAGCCTCTTCTAACCTTCATTGCCTAGGATAAAACCACTCACCATTTGAGTTCCTTTTTAGCCCCATTTGGTTAAAATTGAAAGCATCGAGTATATCTCTTGGGCCTTGTTTGGCCGATTCACATTTGTCAAGTGGAATATTTTTATCCATGAAAATGTGAGTGAGAACCATGGCATAGTAGAGGGGAATCTTTTCCTTTTTCTTGCATGCCAACATGTGATGAAAGAAGATGTATGCCAAATTAAATACTTTTCCATTCAAGACACACCAAATCAAAAAGATTTCAATGTGAGAGACTTTTGAGCGACTGCCGGTTTTAGGAAGAATGGAGTATGTAATGATTTTGTGGATCAGGCGAGCTTCCATGGTTAATTGTTTGGATTTGACTTCTTTGGTAGTGGTAGTATGAGAATCGTAGCTCATTTGACGAATTGCTGCTAGTTTGTTAAAACCTTTCCCATTGTACTATTTTTGGGGTGAGTATAATTGAATACCATCCATAAGATGAAGAATTCTGGCAATACTGCTAACATCAAGATGGAATTCCACTCTAACCACATAACATTGTAATTTCTCTACACCGGGCATTTTCTCAAGGTGGGTGTAGAATAATTGCACAAGTCTGCGATAATACTACTTGTTCATCCCAACAAATGCACCAAGGCCAGTAGCATCAAAGAGTTTGTAGGTGTTGAGGTTAAGGTCGTCACAAATTATGTGTGACAAAACTTTTCCTTTGGCCACTTTCCTATGAAGAAATTTTTTCTCATATGACCTCTTGTATGTTGGATTTCTATACAACATTGTTGCAGAGATTTGAATGGGTTTTGGAGAAGGATTTGGTTCACTAGGGCTGGATTCATGATTATGGTACGTTGAGTACTCCTATTTTGGCCACGAGGAGGATTCTTTCTACGTGAAGAGGAGGCCATAGAATAAAAATTTGAAAGCTCAAAAGACACTCAAAATAGAAATTCAATGGACAGAAAATTTAAAATCCCAAGTATTTGTGCAAATAAGAACTAATTTAATTTGTACATTCAGCCATAGTTTTGAGTTCAAAGAGAAATGACACTTAAACCCCCAAAAGACAATAGTCGAACAACAAGGTTAATAGATTTGGATTTGATAAAGATTAGCCTTGAAATGGAGACCCAATATGGAATTTAAATGGAATTTAGAGTATAGGTTCACAAAGCAAACCCAAAATTTATGTTTAAATCACCACATGACATTTCTAGGGTTATGAGGGTTTGATAAAGAAGGATCAAAGAGAGAATCATGTTTAAATAATGGTGACTAGGAACATCTAAGAGGCATGAAATGAAGAGGGTAAGTGAATGAGTCTTACCTCAGATGATGAACTAAACATTCAATGAAATTGAAGATTCAATTCATATTTTTATTTAATAAATGAAGACAAGAGTGAAGATTTTTAAGAACAAATGACTGAATATGTAAATTAGAAGCAAGTAGTGATGGATTAAAGATTGAGATGAGTGAGGAAAACTTACTGGAGAAAACGGATAAAATGAATAGATGAAGTGCCCATGGGATTTGCTCTCTGGAAGATGAAACTGATATGTCCAATGAGAATGCCGAGAGTAATAAAATAAAAGGGACAAATGAGTGGAGTCGGCTGAACCTTGATCATGGAGCCGGCTCTTAATTGCTTTTGGAGGCTGCTCAAATAGTTGTTGGAGCCAGCTCTTTTAGCTTTTGAGAGATCCCAAGAGTTGGTGTTTGAAAACATTTATGGAGCCGGCTCTTCCTGTTCCTAGAGGCGGCTCTTCTTGCATGGCCAAGAGCCAAGATTCATCATTTTCGGCTTTATGAATATTTTTTGGTTCAAGTTGGGAAACAAAAGCCACATAATTTCAAATATAACTCATGTGAGATCTAGTGCTTACTCCTTTAGACGGATTGCCAATAATTTGATTTATTGGATGATTAGGCATTTGCTTCCAAGCCTTAGGAAGTGTATCCTCATGAAAGTGACTTTCTTTTGGATCATCTTTGGGAAGATCTTCAAGAGATGGACCATTTAAATTAAGATTTTCAATGTTCTTTTCAATCTCAATCAAATCTTCATTATCATCCAATGAGCATCTAAGAGGGGGCGATGGTGATTCATCAAATACAACATGTATAGATTCCACAACCACTAGTGTTCTTTTGTTAAACACTATAAATGCTTTACTACGAGAAGAATATCCTAAGAAAATGCCTTCATTCGATTTAGGTTCAAATTTTTCTAGATTATTTTTGTCATTTAACACGAAGCATTTACACCCAAAAACTTTAAAGTATCCAATGTTTGGCTTCCTTTTATTCCAAAGTTCATAAGGAGTCTTATTTAGGAGTTTTCTAATGATGACTCTATTTATGACATAGCATGAGGTACTAACGGCTTCGGCCCATAGAGTTTTAGGAGATTTATGTTCGTTCAACATAGTCCTAGCCATTTTTTGGAGAGACCTATTCTTCCTTTCAACAACTCCATTTTGTTAAGGAGTTCTAGGTGCCAAAAGATTATGATTGTATCCATTTTCATTACAAAATATTTCTACATCTTGGTTATCAAACTCTCTTCCTCTATCACTTCTAATGGTCTTAATCTTACCCTCTTTTTTATTCTCAACTCTTTTATAAAATTTGGCAAAGATTGTATGAGCCTCATTTTTGTGTGTAAGGAAAAATACCCAAGTGAATCTAGAGTAATAATCAACAACGACAAATGTATAGAGTTTTTCACCAAGACTAGTAATTCTCTCCGCACCGAATAAGTTCATATGAATTAATTCAAGTGGTCTTGTAGTCGTTATGTTCTTTTTCCTTTTAAAATATAACTTGATTTGCTTGCCTATTTGGCATGCGCTACAAGTGGTCTTTAGAAAAATTAGTCTTTGGGAGGCCTTTAACTAATTCATTTTTAGATAGTTTTGAAATCAAATCCATGCTAGCATGACCTAACCTTCTATGCCACAACCAACTATTTTCATTTAAAGATACAAGGCACTTGACATCTTGATCATGTAATTCACACAAAACTAAAGTATACACATTTTCATTTCAAAGAGCATGAAATACTTCATTATTATCCTTTTTGACAATGCATTTATCCAATTTAAACAAAACATCATATCCTTTATCACATAGTTGGCTAATACTAAACAAGTTATATTTTAAGCCTTTAACAAGTAGAATGTCATCAATAGATAAGGAAGTAGAGATACCAATAGTTCCAATGCCAATGACCTTGGCCTTTGAATTGTCACCCAACGTAACACTTCCTCCTTTATGAGGTTTGATGGAGCGAAATTTTGATTGATCTCTAGTCATATGTCTTGAGCATCCACTATTTAGGAACCATTTGTCATTGGATGAATATGGAGACTTCAAGTGAACCTACACAAAGAATTTGAGTAATCTTCTTTTGGTACCTACACTTTCTTGGGTCCATGGGAGTTTGAAATAAGCATATATGTCCCTTTAATAACCCAAATTTCTTTTGTTATACATAGCCTAATAGGACAATGATTAATCTTATGTCCTAACTTTTTACAATAATTGCTTTTTGGACTTCAAAAGGAATTTTTAACGAAATAATTGTTCAAGGGTTTTCTTTTTTCAATAAATAAGAATCTTTGTTGTAAGGATTATATCCAAGCCCATCCTTAGCATAAACATTTCTTTGCTTTCCAAGAATGAGGCCTAAATTCTCTCTACCTTTTGTGAATTTGGCTAAAGTTTCAACTTGATCCTCAATAATAACTTTCAATGATTCATTTTTAGAAATTAAATCAATTGAGGCCGATTCTTTAGCTAATTCTTTTTCCTTTTTCAAAATTCATTTTCAAGTTGAGATTTTTTAAGGTTTTGAGAGATGATAAGCTTTTCTCTTCTAAGGTTAGCACACTTTTGAACCATTTTGCCTAATTCATTATGTAATTCTTTAAAAGCATCAAGCAAATAGTTATGTGCATCAACCAATTCATCATAAGAGGTTTCTAAATCAAATGAGTCATGATTAGAATTTACCTCATTTTCATCGGCCATGAGACAAAGATTGACCAATTCATTGAGTTCATCATCACTTTCGGATCCATTTGAATCATCATCCTCCCATGTAACTCGCATGGCTTTGCCTTTCTTTTTCCTTTCCTTTTCATTTTTGTAGGCATAGCAATCGGATTTAAATTCTCTTTTTCTTTTGAAGTTGTTACTCTTTTGGTACTTCTTCATTTGAAGGAC
Organism: Cornus florida; assembly: GCF_030987335.1. Lineage (NCBI taxonomy): Eukaryota > Viridiplantae > Streptophyta > Magnoliopsida > Cornales > Cornaceae > Cornus > Cornus florida. Next base: position 51,850,231 of record NW_026775575.1, on the reverse strand, counting down.
TCTTCTCACGGTTTTGGTAATGAGAGCAATTTCTTCTTCGTCTGCATCATCATTAGGAGCTTTATCAATTGCGACTTCTTTGGTAGTAGCTTGAAGAGCTATATCCTTCTTTTGAGTTTCTTTGTCTTCATCTTTATCATTCATTTCTAGCTCATAGGCCATTAATGAACCAATGAGTTCATCTATGGGGAGTGTATTGAGATCTTTGGCCTCTTCGATGACGGTCTTCTTAGCTTCACAATTTTTAGGCAAAGACCTAAGAATTTTTCTCACATTATTGGATGATGTATATAACCTTCCAAGAGCCTTCAAAGGATTCACAATGTTAGTAAAACGAGAGTACATTTCACTAATAGTTTCTTTGTTGTTCATGGTGAAAAGTTCATATTTATGGACAAGCATATTCATTTTGGATTCCTAAACATGATTAGTACCTACATAGGTAACTTCAAGTTTATCCTAAATTTCTTTGGCCATTTCGCAAACCAAAATTCTATTGAATTCATCGGCACAATAGAGATTAGTGATAGGCTTGACATTGCATTGCACAAGCCTACGGTCATTGAGGGTCCATTCAATATCAGTTGTTGGAACATTTTTACCATTTACTATTTTGGTTGGAACATGGTCTCCTTGTACGGTGGCTTTCTAAACATCTATATCTACACCTCTTAGGAATGCTCTCATATTGATTTTCCAATAGTTGTAGTCATTTCTGTCAAACCAAAGAGGTCTATTATTAGATTGACCTTCTTGATGAAAATTTGTATTGGCCATGGTCGTTCTCTAAGATGATTAAATCTTTTTCTAGAGATTAGGCTCTGATATCAATTGTTAACCACTAATTGACTCTAGAGGGGGGGTGAATAGAGTCAATGGCTAATTTTTTGCAATTTATAAAGTTTATTTCCAACTAACTATCATGCAATAATCAATTGAAATATTCAAGCAATATATAGCACAAGTATAAGAGAGATAGAGATAAGAAATTACAAACAATGACTTGGTGATTTAGCGAGGTTCGAAAACTCCTACTCCTCGGCTTAAGATCCTCCTTGAGACTTCCCAAATTCACTAGAGCATCTCCTTAATGGTGGAGAGAAAACCTCCAATTTGAAGTAAGACCTTGGTTCTCTTCTTTGCTAGGAGAACACCCTTCTCCTAAGCTTCTTTTGGGTCACACCAACCCTTATAAGATTGTAGTAAAGTTTGTAATTGAAATACAAGATTGTATCTCTCTTAATAGATGTACAAGTGTAAGCTTACAACTAGAGTAGATAAGAATATAAACGAAACTCAAGTTCTAGGATGAGAGAATGTAGTAATAAATGAATGAATGCTCAGAGAAAGAATTAATGGCTATTGAATGCTCCTGAATGCTCTTCTTGAATGTTCTTTTAAGTGGTGTAATTATTCAGCAGATAAGCCCTTTGTATATAAAGAAATTCGCAGCTCAATATAGCTGTTAAAAGTAGTTGGAGGAATTAAATGCAGAAAGCCATTGGAATTCAAATCCCCCAAAGGAGCCGGCTCTTTGCAAAAGAGGAGGCGGCTCCAAAATTGAATGGAGCATGCTCTACTTCAAGTAGAGGAGGCTCCAATAAAGAGTAGAGGAGGCTTTATTTCAAGTTGAGCAGGCTCCTAAAATAGGAGGCAGCTCCTTTCAAGAAAAGATGTTCTACGAACCAAAAATTGGCTACTGGAGTGCACAGAGCTGGCTCTACTCTTCATGGAGGCAGCTCTATTGCTGTGCAAGACTAAAAATAAAATTAACTGAGTCCTATGCACTTCCTATTATGTGTGGCGTGCAAATATAAGGTTCATGAGTAGATTTTAGGCATTTAAAAACTGAATTTAGAATTAGTATGCATGATCCTAAAATTTTGAGCTTCAAAACATATTCAAATAAACTTTAACATTAAATCTTAAGCTCTCACCATCCTATCTATCCTTTTCTTTATTTTTGACCATGATCGTTTAGGCTTGATGAAGACTTACTTTCTTTCTTTGAAATGCTTGAATGATCTTTGAAGTCCGAGTTTTTCTTTGATTTCTTGCAACTTTTAAGTCTTCCTTGAATTCATTGCTTGGAATACTTGAAATAGACTTTGGCTCATTACTTTATATCCATTGCTTGGAATACTTGGAATGGACCTTATAGCTCATCATTGAGGTTTGAATATTGATCATTTATACATCACTTAATGAAGATATTAGTACTTAAACATCATTAATGGTTTGTAATCATCAAAACATAAGATTGACCTTTAAATAAAATTCTTAGGCCAACACATAGTATTGTGTTGAACCGATGGTTGATTTTTATTTCTCATTTGCTTTCTCCAATTCCTAGCAAGCGCAATAAGCAAGCTCGACTCATCTTTGCAAAGGAGACTCCTAAAACCCAAGAAGTGGGTGCTTTGTGAGGGACATTGTTGTTCTTCTACCATTGAGTTTTTGTTCGTTTTTTTGGAGCAAGCACTCACAAGGAAAAGAGAGATGATGGAAGTACACCGGTTTTTCTATACTTCTGAAAAAACACAACTTTTTGAGGGTTGATTAATTTGTTCAATGGTGTTTTTATCAATTTCTATGTATTGCGCGGATTATGAAAGTGCCTTGATTGATTATAGAAATTTGAGCCCTGAGCAGCATTGTACAGAATGCAAATTACTGTCCATACATTACATTATCTTCATTTAAATATATGGTTATAGCCTTTAAAAATAAGTGTCATTATTATGGATTGGGTTTATTTAGTTAGTAAATTTGGTTTAAGAATGAATTGATGTTGATTATAAAAATTTAATTTTTTTTTAATTTAAAAATTGCTTCATTTAATTATATTGTTATAACCTTTAAAAATAAGTGTCATTTTTTGGCCGCATTTATATTTGCTGCCATATGTTTTTCATATATGGAAGCAAATACAATTGCTGCCATACCTATTGCAACACTGGTTATGACATTAAATACAAATGTTGCCATAAATGCTACCAAGTAGTAATGGCAGCATTTTTTTTTTTTCTTCCTTCTGACAGCAAATAAAAGTGCTGGTAGAGATCATATTTGTTGTAGTAACTGATTCCAATGGAGCAATAAGGGTAAAAATGTCAATTTAATAATCAAACAACACTTTATTTAGTAAAACCAAAGTCAAAGGGTAAAAATATCTTTTTATATGAAAAAAATGGTTGAACAAAAGTTTGTAATGTGAGTGATAGGTATTTTCGAAAAATATTTGAACATGATATTTGGTCAAACCTAAGGAGGTGTCAGTGAAATTAATCCAAAATACTTTAAAGCAAATATCAAATAACTTATATAAGTATCCTATTTATTTATTTCTCGATATACTTAAAGTTTATTATTTATCTTTAAAATCTGTTTCATCTTTCATTTTATTCAATTTTCAGCATTGATATTTAAACATAATGGAGTGTTGGTTATATCCAAAATTTATCATTCACCTATTGCATAAATTAGCAATATTATTTTTAGTTAAATTTTTTTAAAATAAAAGTAAGAGATCGTATAACTCAATAATTAATTTAGTGTAGATGCTTCAATAGTTCAGTGGGTCAGTACCTCCGATGAACTTTGGAGTGTCAAGTTTCAACTCTTTACATCTACTAATCTAACTTTTAACCCTTCTTTCCTTATAAATAATAATAATAATAATTAATTTAGTATTTAATTTTGAATAAATTAAATATTTAGTCAATAAAGTGCTTATGATAAAAAGAATTTATATATTACCTAATAACAAAATCTTCACTTAACTTTTAACACTTGCAATTCAACATGTATAGAAAAAAATTTAATTTATAATTAGCACTTCAATTCTTAGAAATTTATCAAACACCTTATTTTGAAAGATACCCTAACTAGATCAACTGAAGAAGAATAAATAACTAGATATGATACACAAGTACTTTTTCATCATATACTATTACTATTATTATTATATTAAAAAAATTACACTCACACACCCATACTATGCATACTTTATACTCACATCCGGTTATTATTATTAGGGATAATTACTAATACATGGGCTTAAGGCCTAAATGTTACTCTAAAATGGAAACAAAGTCTTGCTTTTCTCTAAAATGATTGACCTAGAGAATATTTCTATAAAATGAATTCCACTTTATGCTTTATACCACAAAAGAACTTATATTACTAAAATGACCCAAAGTAATATTTTAATATAACAAAAAGCCTTAGATTATGAAATAGAATTACAGCAATGTCTTTAAACAAAATATTTAATATTTTTTCTTTTTCTTTTTAATTTTTCACGGTAAATTAAAATTAAACAGTAGCTTAATAAGGACTTATAGACTTCTTTAGACAAAAGATCGAATATATAAATTAAATTTAACGAAACAGTATAGCTCTGATACCAAAATTGAGATGGATCTAACTGGATAGAAGCATGCAAAATAACATAGAATCAATTTAACAATTAACTCACAGAAATGACTGCCGAACCTGATAACGTTCTGATAATGCCCTGTAGAAACGCCTGAACATTGACAAAGAACGGGCCAACAAGACAATAGTTCGAGTCAACTCACAGAAGAAATTGATAAATTAAAACTAAGGCTACCTGTACCGGTTGGATTCAAGAAAATTCTAAAATCTACACTGTCTGGCTAACTAAAATCTATAGATTTGATCTATTTGTCGACAGAAGTCTTTTGCCCGAAAGTACTGAAAATACTAAATAAAGAAAAGGAATTTGTTGAACAGGAGCAAACTGGATGATTTATTTCATGGAAAATATATACATGGATACACACTGTTTATACATGGATGCACTCTCACACTATATGTTGCAAAGGAAATATACTGAAGGAAATCACAAAAGAAAACACACTAGAAACTGAAGGCTGGATGCTTGATGGTTTGAGACTTGATGGCTTCTAAAACTCTATTTTTTACTTGTGCAGAGGGACTCATTTTATAGCAGAAGAGAGGGATGAATCGGCGGTTGAGCTTGAAGATGCTGCATGGATGGTTGAGATTTAAGATGCTTTAGAGATAAGACGCCCTGAATTATTGCTGAACTGTTGATGTCGTCTTCTGGAGAATTATATCTATTTTTGCTGTTGAGAATCTGCTTTCAGTGGATCTGCTTTTAACTGTACATTATTGAGGATCTACTTTTTCTTGGATGCTGAAGTTGCCTTTATCTTTAGACTGTGGAGAATCTACTTTTCCTCAAAATTCGTGCATATTATCCAAATTTCTGTCAGTTGGGCTAGCTGGTGAGATATCTCCTTTGTGCATGCGGGCCAGATATTCATCAGTGCTGTCTGGTGAACTAGTTTCTTCGTTTATGTAGGCCAGCTCAAGCTGTTCTAACAACATCCTTTCTTCATTTATTATATCTTCAATTTTTGGGGATACCTCAATCTCTGGAGGAGACTTAATGACATGAGGAATTCTTGCCTGAACAAAAATTTCTATATTAATATTACGATCGTAGAGTTTGAAACCAGGATTGTAGCATGGGTTAATTTGTCGATAAGCTTTATAGTACACCAAATGGTTAAAGGTAGTAGGGTCAATTTCAACACGAAAGTTATTTGTGAAATCAACATGTCGTGTTAGAAGCTTGACTTCAGATGGATCAGAATGAATGTAAACTTGATGCTATTCCAAAATTATAGCTCCATCTTTTACCTATTCTGGGGGAGTACTGTGGATTTGAAGGAGAATTGGACTTTCTGGCATGAAATTTTGGGTTATTTTCTGTTCAAAAGCAATGGCTTGGTTTAAACGGTTGGGAAAATTACACAAAGAATTTAGATATTCTAAGAGCGTATCCTTGGGTATAGTGACACTGTAGATCATTCCTAATTCTAATAGTTTACTTAGATAACAGATGGTTGTTTTTGTAGAGAAAAGGGTTTTTCTGGTTACTTCAAAAGGAATAAAGAAAATAGGATCTACATCTAATAAGATAACGGACATAGGTATCTGGGTGCTTGTTTGTATAAATCGTAGGAAAAAATAGTTATATAGGGTTCCTTTGGGTGGACTGTTATTTTTGAGGTAGTTTTGGATATCAACCCATTCTTTGAAACGATTAGACTTAATCTCTTCAAGGATAAGGTCTTTGAGATCATCAGGGAAGAGCTCAACTTGGTGTCTTAGGATTTCTCTGTAAGTTGAGGAAAAGAGGGGTAGAAGCTTAGTATGCTTGGTTTGTACATGTAAAAATTGAACTTTCTGAAGATTTTCATCTTCATTAGTTATTTGTTTGGAAATAGTTAGTTCTGTGGGGTTTTCTGTTGATCTTTGATAGGCTAAATTCAATTTTTTATAATGAGATATAAGAATCTCATGCTCCTTTTGTAGATTATGATATGTTGTATTATTTGATACAAAATATTCACTTAAGGTATTTAAATTTCTAACGAGGGATCTATCGGGGTTGTGTCTAGAAAACCAAATATTATCTAAAATAAGTTTTTGGTCAGGAAAAAGATTATGTCTAGTGTGGAACTGTTGAGCTGGGTTTTGGATAATTAAAAGAGGATTAGAAGTGCCTGGTATAAGGCTATAGCTATTGTTGCTCTTAATTTCCATTCCTGCAAAATTTAACAATCGATTAGTAAACGAGAAAGAATATCTGCTAAATAATTATCTTTTCCTCTAACATGTTCAAATATAGGTTTAAAACTTCTTCCAGTAATACAGTCAATAAAGGAAATCCATCTCTTAGTAGACATCCGCTGTTGTTTTGCTTTATTTGCAAATTTAACTATGTTATCACAATCTGTTCGTATAAGAAATTCTTTATCAAGGAATATCTGAAAATTTTCAATAGAGTTGGTTACTCCTAGAATTTCTAGATCTGTTGAGGGTAAAATAGATTGTGCATTATTAAAAGTTCCACTAGCATGGCGACAAATTTCTTCTTCATCTCGGGAAGACTCTTTTGTTGGTCTTTGAAGAAGTAATCTTGCCCATCCTTGATGCATCTGTTTGAATAATTTTATAACTTTTTTCAATTGGGAGTTGTAAAGGTTCTAACTGAGAGACTAAAGATTTGATTTTCTTAACTAGCTCTATATCTTGGGTATTGAAATACTTTTGACCATGTTTTCCTAATTTTGAATATAAAGGTCTTACTAATTGTCATAATTTGGGAATAAAATTACGACCATAGTTTAATAATCCTAAAAATGCTTGTAACAACTTGGTTTCTTCTAATTTATCAGGAAAGTCTAGAATCTTTTTGATAATATGGGATTGCAATTCTATTTTTCCATCTTTTATGTATAAACTTAAGAATTCAATATCTTATTTTTCTAATATCATCTTTTTACTACTTATAATGAGTCCTTGTGTTATAAATTCATTGAATATAATTTCCAGATGTTTTCTATGCTCTTCTTTAGTTTGACTGAAAACTAAGATATCGTCGATGTAAACACAACAGAATTTTGAGTGTTTATTAAATATAGTATCCATTTTACGCTGAAATTCTTGTGGCGCATTTTTTAATCCAAAAGGCATAACAAACCACTCATAATGTCCTTCAGGACATGTGAACGCTGTCCATTCAATGGATTCATCGGCCATCCTGATTTGCCAAAATCCTAATTTACAGTCAAATTTAGAAAATCATTTTCTATCTTGGATTCGATTTATTAAAACATCTTTATTAGGGATTTTATAACTATCATCATAGGTATTATCATTTAATCTTTTAGATACGAGCCTTTCCTCTTTTTATTTCGGCATGATTTCGGACCATAAAGGCTGGACTCCTATGTCTACTATTACTTTTTCTTATTACTTTTAGTAATAACAGTTCTTTAATTTGTCTTTGGAATTCTTCTTGATCGTCTAAGGTATGAGGATTATCTTGTGTCTTTATAGTTATAAAAGGATTTATTATATTTAATTTTGCTTCAATTTTATTTTTATGCCAGTGTTTCTGAGGGTCTTCACCTAAAATTTCTGTGGTTTCAACTAATCTTATGAGATTATCAATGTTTAGTTTGGGGTTTTTTAATATAGCTTTATTATTAAGAAAAATCTTTGGTTCATCAAGATGACTAAGAAACATTAAGGCTTCAGAAACATCTTCTAAAAATTCGGATACATCAAATAAATTTTTAGTCGTCTCTTCTGTCATAGGTACGGTATTAACATATGTAATGGCTCCTTTATCTTTTTGAGGAGTAAAATGATCTCTAGATGGAATAAATGTTCCTTTCTTAAAAAACTATAAACCTGTAGGGGTATACATAAATCTTCCGGTAAGTGAGTTTATAAAATTTAATCCTAAGATAAAATCATAGGTGCTAGGAATATTATTAACTACATAAGTTTGGGGTAAAACAAACTTTTCATTATTAATTAATATAGGAATGTTTTGAACACAATGGGTTATTGGAAGTTTTTCATTATTTTACTGGCTCATGTTAACATTATAATTTAACTTTACTAAGGCTTTGTCTGGGACTAAATGTTTTTGAATTATACTTTTAGATGCTCCGGTTTCAAGTATAGCTGAGGTTTGAACTAATTTTTCTCTAAATTCTAATGTCACTGGGAATTGAATTAGACTAGATGGTTTATATATTGAATTTATAGATTCAACTAAAATATATTCTTGCTTATCTTCATATTTTGTATAGCAATTATGACATAATAAAGTTTTACAATGATTTTCACAATAATGACCTTTTTTAATAGATGTATTGCACTGTTTACAATTATAAGAAGAAAATTGAAAACTAACTAAGTTATACTGACATGGTGGATTACTTATAGTGTAAACGAAATCTTCTAGTGAATGAAGCCCTCGTTCAAAGTCTTCATCATTATCAAAGTTACTATCTAGGCTCTCGATACTATATATACTTTCATTATCATTGTCAGAGTCATAAATACTTTCTAGTTCATATAATTCTTCTATCTGTTCTTCAATATCTTCAAGTATGTTGATCTTTTCTTGTATCCTTTTAATAGGATTCTGTTTGTATCGATGAGGGCAATTTGGTCTAATGTGCCCTGGATCTCCACAAATAAAACATTTGCAATGTCTTTCTTTTGTGGGTAACGTGTTTACCTTATTATCCTTGTCTTTGTTGTCCTTTTTATCTTTATTTATCTTTTGCTTCTTATACCAAGGCCGCTTTCTGAATTGCCTAGGGTTAGTTCTAATATAGGGTTTTTTATTACGAAAGTTCTTGTAGGTTTTGCTTTTACGCAAATTATATTTTTTAAGTTTATTATGCTTATAATTTTTCTGAGGCATACACCCATATTGGGGTGGAAAATCTATTTGTCTACACATATAATAAAATTATTTTTTGATTTGTTTAGATTCTTTACGTTGTCGACATTCTGCTTTTAACATGTTATATACATGATTAACTCTATCTCCTATGGTTAGCGTATCTTGTTTAGGGTTTTCTAACCATTTTCCCCATATTTTAGTTCCTATGCTTCCGGGTAACTTCTGAAGATATCGATCAAGTAATGTTTTATCACCTGTTTTACCAGTGGCTACAAAATACTCAAAAAACTTATTGGTATAAGGTTTTATGTATCTAAAGTCACAAATCTGTAGTAATTCTAAATTACGTAAAGCTTCGTTTTGTTTTATTAAGGTGTCATCTAATAATCTGTCTTCACCAATTAATACCTTTTTAATGAGGCTGGTAAAGCCTTGAATGGTGAAATTATCACGTAAGATGGCATAATCATTCGGATAAATAACTTTATAAGCCTGCCACCAGTCATGAATGGTTCCTCTTAATAAGGTTTCACAATAGGTTAAGGCTTAAGTTCGATTGTCAAAATTGGTCAAAATAGATTGCCTAATACAATCTTGTTCCCAAGCTTCGATTACCTTTGCCCAGTCTTGGGGATCGTGCCTTGCTATGTCTAATATTGTTCCTGATGCTTGTGCTGGTATATTTTCATATTGTCTACGATATTGTGTTAAGGTATACATATCTGGTATATTTCTATTTTCTACATAAGTTTCTCATGAGGGATTTAATCTTTGTCCAGTAGTAAAGTCATCACTTAAGGTATTACTACCTGAGGTGTTAGTCTTTCTTTGGTCACTCATTTCTTGGTCAATTGAGTGAGATTCTGATGCTTCTGGTGCTTTCCCTTCTCTATGCTCTATTACATTTAACTCTTCTTTTACTATGTTTAATTCTAATGTTGTATAAAAAGATTCAAATCCAACACTATAATATTTTTCTTGATATCATCATTATTTCCTTGTCCTAAATAAATACTTTTGATAAATTGGTATTTAGGTTCTGGATACTTTTCTTGCAATGCTTCTAATTATAAATTATTAAAATCGTACATTATTTTATCTAGAATTTCATCTTCTAATCTATCATAAAGGACATTTATTTCTTCTGGAGATTCGATTTCTATTAGTGTAGTTAAAAAATCTTCTTGAGTATCATCAACTAAATTGTCTTGTCTTTTATAATTACTAAACTTTATGCTAGCATCTCCGCTATTTGAAACATATATCATATTATTTTCGGGAATCTTTTTAGGTGTAGTAGTAAGTTTAGGTAATTTCCATTATGTTCCTTCATGGGTAATACTACTTACTTTTCTGGCTTCTATCATTTGGACATATTTGCTACTAAAAGGTTTAACTATTTCACTAAATTGGGCTTTAAACTTTAAGTTATACTGATTAACTGTCTTTCCTATAAATAAAGTATTAACTAATAGATTTTCAAATTGTCCTGTCATGTTATATCATTTTGTAAATATAGCTATCTTAATATATTTACTGAATTTTCTAGTAGTCATCGTATAATTGGGAATACATCCTACTATTGCGGCATTGTCGGCTAAGTCTATTTCGGCGCTGGCTATTTGTGCTTGTTGATGGTTATTCCATCTATCATCATAAATATAAGCAAGTGCTCTAGTTCTGGTTTCTACTCTGTTTAATCCTACTAATCCTATCATTATGAAGCCTAAATGCATAAGTTCTAAACTATTATTATTTAGTTCTTGGCATGCTTCGGGTGTTATAAGGTCTAAAATAACTTGATTATTAACTGCACTTATTTTTCTCCGGCTAAAATGATTATATATCTTGCTCTGAAAATCTAATAAATTATTAGAATAAAGATTAATTTTATTTTTTACCTTCTTCATTCTTTGTTCTATATATTTTTTAGCATCATGTTCATTATCATATAAATCTTTAACTCTCATTATTTCTTTGGCTTTTCTAAGGATAATGGCCATTGTGGTATTTGTTTATGAGGTTGAAGTTGTAATAAATTTACACGCTTGGCTATTATAGGAGAGGACTGGTTATTAACTGACAATTTTATTTCTTTTATTTTATCTGATAATTCAGATAATTCTTTTGAAGATTCTCTGGGAATACTTTCTTATATTACTTCTAATTTCTCTTCAAGTTTATTAACCTTATCAGATAACTGGAGTAATAACTGGATTAAAAAGTTATTTTGTCTAATATGTATATTAGTTGACTGTACGTCTGTTTTAAAGCTAGTAAATCCTATAGGTTATTTATCAATTTTGTAAAATTCAGCTAAAGCGGTTAGATATTCAAGACTATTGGTGCTCATAAAACTATTGTAATAATTTTTGGATATCGGTTTTAAGGGATTTTAAAGAGTCTATGATTATTTTCTGGTTTTCAGCAATATTTTTAATATCACTATTAATATCTTTAATTGCGACTAATATTATCTTATTGTCTAAATTATTTGGACTAGAATTCTGTACTACTTGTTCTTTAATATAATCTAAATTTTTTCCTAATCGTTTTATAGAAGTATCTAAATTATTAAAGTCAATTCTATTCATAAACTAAAATCGTTGCCGTCTAGCTTCTAAAATATTCTGAATTAATATAATTTTATATCTAAGTTCTTCAATTCTTCTTTGTAGACTACGTGTTGTGTCTCCTAATTCTAGCGCTATGTAGCAGTTCCTAAGTACTGTTTGACAAAATTCTAATACTTGAATAAGTTGTTCTTTGGGTAAATTATGCATAAATTAAACTCCGAAGGGTGAAAATTCAGCTTTATAAAGGGCTAAAATAGAACTTGGTTCATGTATTTATAAATATGTAAACTACGTTTGGTTACGAGTAATATACCTACACTAAGACCACTTTACTATAAAGGTCCCTTATTATTATTATTATTATTTTTATATTAAAAAAAATTACACTCACACGCCCATGCTATGCATACTTTATACTCACATCCGGAATCCAACTCTTCCCCACCTCTAGAATAAATAATTGGAAGGTTGAAGTTACAACAATATAAAATGTCAACCTTTCACCTCAATCAAAACTTGTTTTGCCGACAAGGTGAAAAGAGAAAATTAAAATAAACACTAACTGCACCCTAAAATACCTCAAATAAATTTCTCATTTGACAGTGTCCATCAGTAAAAACAATCCAATACTTCTTCTTATATTGTTATAGTTTCGATTCAAAAGCAGATATTACACAATTTAAATTTAGAACCTCAACCTAGAAACATATTCATTGGCAGACAATTGTATCAAAATTCACATTTTTTATTATTTATAATTTACATTATTTTAAATAACACTTACCATTTTAAGCGATATTTAAATTGCGCTACAAACACACTTAATTGGGTAAGTGTTAAATTCGTTCACAATTAAATCCTAAATTGAGTTATTAAATAGTTATCTTTGATTTGTTAGTCCTATGATGAAGTAGCTCGCGAGCCATAACAACTGCAAGACACCTTTTGAGCTTAGATGTAGGAACTTGATTTACATAATTAAAAAAAACAAAAAAGAGAATATTTCTTGGTGCAATTGTCAAAGTTTGAATTAAAATATTTTAAAGCAAATATTAAATCACATTTTTTTTATTTTTTTTTGATATACCTGAAATTTATCATTTACCTCTATAATCTTCAATTGCATAACCTCTGCATTTGAGGGGAACGGGCTCCAGCCTGAGTGGGGGTAAAAGGTACGTGTGAATGTTACTTTTCAAAAAAAAGAAGAAGAAGAAATCATTCATCTTCCATTTCATTCAATTTCTGACGTTGATTTTTTATATCCACTAATTTCTCGTTCACTATTGCATTGATTAGCATTATTTATTTGGTTAAAAACATTTAAAAATAAAAGTAAGAGAACTTTGATGTGGTTTGATAACTCAATTAAGTAATTAATTTTGAATAAATGAATGTTATGTTTGGAAAAATCGAATTTGTACCTCAAATTTAAAATTTAATACAAATTCTAAACTAAATATCTTCTAATCTCAAATTCAAATTATTTTGGAGTTTATTAGGATTCGTTGATTTCTCTTTTGCAGGAATGCAGCCATCCCACCATTGCTTTTCCTGCTTTTGAATCAATTCTTTGCTTCCTTTATCTTTAGTCGATCCCCTTACTTTGTCTGCCCCTTTTAAAAGCCACATAAGCGAAAAGAAGGAAAATTGTGACCCATCATCATTGCAAATGACCTAGGTACCTACATCTATATTACCTTTACCATTCTCCTCACAACTGGCTTTGGCTGTACTCAATTGAAGAAGAGTTTACGCGATGAGCTAAGTAGTGTCAAATTTGATGAAATAAAAATATTTTTCTAATTTATATTTTATATTTTTCTAATTTATATTTTAAAATTTTGGTTATTTCGATGTGTGTCAGTGAAGATCTTACTTCCAACATTTGATTTCAATAGGTAAGGGGAAAAACATTTGATTTCAATGAGGATCTTAGATTATACCGTTATGTTATTTAATCCCTTCACCTTTTAAGATTTTAGACCACTGTTCAATATTTCTTAATACTTGACATGTGGTATCAAAACTCCTCATTTTTATGAAAACTTACGGAGTTTTGAAAGGTTAAAGTTACACCGGTATAAAATGTCCGGCTTTTAATAACCTCTGTCGAAACAATGAAAAAAGAAAATTAACCTAACACTAACTGCACCCTAGAATATCTCATTTCACAATGTCATCCGTGAAAACAATCCAATGCTGCTTATTATATTGTTATAGTTTCCATTCAACAGCAGATATTACACAATTCAAACTTAGAAGCTCAACATAGCAACATATTCTTTGACAGAGAGAATTGCATGAAAATTAATCCACATTTGGCAAGACAGAGAGAATGAGAGTGTAACAATTCAAGACAAAATCGTACCTGTGCGTGCTGAAAATATCGACCCATTAATAGTCATCCATGGAATGGACGAAAAAGAAGAAGGAAAAAGGGGCTACTTCATTACTTTTCTAAGAATAGTATTTCATATTTGAGAGAAGTAAAAGTTAGAAAGCAAATTCACAATTCATTTGGTTGATGGTTTATTGAAAAATCAAATTAAAAACAACTTAATTTCAAAGAACAATGACAGTTATTTGAAAATTGTTTTCAGATAATTAAACTTAACAAGCCTAAAGGTCTTAGGCTACGAAACAGTCACTAGCTCAGATCATTTGACATACAAAATCATGAACATGCATGTAACACTATAAATCATAATAAAACTTGCCCGCCTTGATGCATAAGACCACACGCTTAGTTGAATAAACCTATGACCTTCGGTGCCGAATCCTCAAATGGCGAGACAGCCCCAAAAAGATAGCAGCCACTCAGCCAATGAATTTCAAACATTGATATAAACAACCTAGTCTTCATGAAAGTGCTTACATGATATATCACTATGAGGATTAAAAATTGAATCAGCAGGGGATATAGTCTAACAAAAGTTTCGGCTCCAAATTTCCGTCACTCCGGTTCTTATCTCATTTTGTGGTAATTCTATCTTAACTTTCCTTCCAATGAAGCTCTGGTCCAATAGTTTGATTTTTAGATTAACAGGTTTCAAACATCAATTTCAAAAGACTGCTTCACAAAACTATATAAAAAGCAAAGTTGAAAAACATCCTAATACAATATCATCCCAAGATTCACAAATGTACTTCAATCACAAGAACCCTAATACCATATCAACACAAGATTCACAAAACTAGCTTCAATCACAAGAACCCTAATACCATATATATATATATATATATATATATATATATCACCCAAGATTCAATCACAAAAACCCAGATTAGAGTGCCCATTTAATTTTTTTCTAATTAGCTGCCTTCAAACACCGGCCAGTCTCGAACGAAACAAACGCATCGACGCAAGCGTACTGTATCTGATCCTCACTCAGCCAATCATCATCCCAATTACTCCTGGAAACACTCTTCGGCTTCTCAAAACTCTTCCCAAGAACATCTTTTGCCAACCTCACCAAACCCGCATTGCGAAGGCCAGGATCATTCAAAGCTGTCACTGCCAAACTGCGAATATCGACCGGTCTAGACACCCGCAACCCATAATCGAAGAAAAGCTTCTGTGCGTCATCTTCGACCTTAACGCCGACGAAAGTGAAATCGTCGTTGGAGAGGAATTCTACGAGGGATTTGGGGATTTCGGGGGCGATCAGGATTTGGAAGATGAGGCAATTGTGGCCGACGCAGAGTTGAAGTGTGGCGACGGGGCTTTCTTGTCTGGGAACGGGACGCCACTCGACATCGAGGCCGACCACGAGCTTGTGGAGGCGGTGGTGGTGGAGGCGCTTGATGTCGGAGATCCAAGTGTCGACGATGCAGGTGGTGTTGGTTACTAGGGTTTTGATGGTGTCATCGAAGAAGGTCACGTCGTAGAGCTCGTATGAATAGTAAGTTAACCCGAAGCTCCGAATGCTTATGCTCATGGCGGTTCGGGAGAGAGATGAGAGAGAAATGTTTTGGGGGCAAATTTGAAACTGTAGCGTCGTGTGTTTAATTTATTACTTGGAAATCCGAACATGGGCGGTATTTCAAGGCAGGTGATCAGAAATACTTTCCAATTCCACTTTTCTCCACACTTAGCCATTAAGTAAAGCAAAGTATTAGAAGTACCCTTTTTCCGGCTGCAAAAGAATCTATTCTCTAGGCAAAGAACAATGACAACCTTAAAATTTAAGCTTTATTTGGATCCGAGACAAAATAAAAAAAATGATACTATTATGTTACGGTAATGAAATAAAATAGAATGTTTATTTTAATTATTTTTTTATTTAGTATGTAACTTAAATGGGAATAATCATTCCATTAGAACGAAAATTCATTTCTAGAAATGAAAATCCATTTTAAATTTTAAATTGGTTCAACTAAACACTATAATGATTATTATTATTCCATTCATACGCATTTCACATTTACAACCAAACAATAGAATGAGAATGACTATTCCATTTCATTCCCATTCTCATTCCATTCTTACTTGCATTGTTACACACCAAACGTAATATTAGTTACGAGAGAAAAAAAAAAAAAAAAGGATAGTAATAATCTCTATTTATATTTAGATGAAAAAAAAAAAAAAAAAGATAGTATTTTTATTTAGATATGATAGAGGAGATAAAATAAAAGAAATGATAACAACCAAATTACTATCATATCCTTCTAAATATAAGGGATATGAGTGGAATAATAATTTTCTCTTTTTAATTATTGATAAAATTTTAATTTTGTATGCACATATAAAACTATATACAATTAAATTAATATTACATTATCATATAATTAAGCAATTTACAATAGAATGGAATTCACCTATTAATGAAGTTTATGGAGAAAGTGGCATATGCATAATAGGAAACTAAGATATGAATGCACCACTTTTACAGGAAAGTAAAATTTTCTCGTGTTTTTTGCTAGAAACATTTTGAGGAAAATTAAGCGATTACGAGAAATTTACTTTCCTAAAAATTTTCTTTTTTACGCTAACCAAACTTCTAAGAAATTTAAAAAATTTCAGTTTCTCTTCTTTTCTATCTACTTTATGCTAACCAAACCAACCCTTGGGGTTAGTGCCGAAAGATATTTGTGTATGACTTTTTTTTTTTGAAAAAAATAAAATTAATCTTTAATATACACACATAAAAAATCACTACCAATCAATTTGCTATTAGGAAATGTTTTTGAGGATGATTGGGGTTGACTGAACCGGACTACTTCCATCACCACCGTGAAGCTGTCTCACCCAAAATCACTAGTTCACCAGTTCAAAACCCAATCTTCAACATACACACACGCATATATATATACCATCACTTTTAAACACCCAAATCTTCAACACACACACACACACACACACAACTCCAAGATCGAAATGGTGGCCATAGCAGTGGCATGTGCATGGTCATCACAGGGATGGGTTCAACGGCGATGACTTTCTTCCATCACCGCCTATTGTAAAAACCACACCAACAATCCAAAACCCCCTCCCATCACAAAACCAAACCCCAATTGAAAAAGAAAAGAAAAAACAGTAGAGAACCCTGTTAAGGTAATTAGACGCCACTAATTCCTTTAGGACCCTGCTATCAATACACACAATATATATATATTTTTTCCTAGTTGGTACTCACACACATGTCTCTTCTGAGACTTAAACCCCTGACCTCCCTTTGAAGGTAAGAGGTTGATACCGCTAGGTCACTGACCCATTGATGGCAATACACACAATAACATGCACAAGATCAAGATCACGAGACAAGAATTATACGTGGTTCGGCCAACTTTGCCTACGTCCACGACGCTCACCAAAAATTCACTATATCTGTTGAGTAATTATAAGATGTGGATTAGCAGATCTCACACACATATATACCGTGTATTTCTTTCTCACTCCTGAAAAGTACACTATGTGTTTTCTTACTCACTCTCTGAAAAATATATATACACATTATATTTCTCTCATTTTTTCTTTCTTATCTCTCACTTTGCTCTGCTCTAATTTGAGCTACTAAGCTTTGCATCTTCTCTGTGCTCTCCACACAACTCTTCTTGTTGGTGTGTTGTGTTTGTTGTTATTGTTGTTGTGTCTTCTCATTCCATTTGCCCATCTATTTATAGGCAAACTATGTGAATAAATTTAGAATGTGAAACCAATAACTAAGTTGGTGAGTCACAATTGACAACCATAGTTAGTGCCAACCATGTGGAGAAATTGAGAACATGAAACCAACAACTAAGTTGGTGAGCCGCAATTGATGACCATGGTTGGTGCCAACCATGTAGATTCTGCTGAATTCTTTGAATCCTAACTCTACCAGCAAACTTTGTAACCATATCATTTCCTTGCTAGCCTCTGTCACAGCAACATACTTTGCTTCTGTAGTAGATAACGCTACAATCTTCTATATTTGCGAAACCCAACTAATTGCAGTCATATCTATCGTGAAAACATACCCGATAGTACTTTTTCTGTTATCTACTTCATTAGCAAAGTCTGAATCTACATAACCTTATAGCTACATCTCGCCCTTTCTGAAGCATAGACATTTGTCTGTGGTACCCTATAGATATCTTAATATCCATTTCACTACTTCCTAGTGTAGCTTTCCTAGATTTGTCATGAATCTTCTTATAGCTCCCACTGCATATGCAATGTCTGGTCTCGTACACACCATGACATACATTAAACTTCCAATGGTTGAGGTATACGGAATTATAGCCATGAAGTTCATCTCATCATATGTCTTTGGACACTGATCTTAGGATAATCGAAAGTGATTAGCTAAGGGCGACCTCACCGCCTTAGCATTACTCATGTTGAACCTCTTCAAAACCTGTTCAACGTACTTAGCCTGAGACAACTGTAAAGTACCTTTCTGCTTGTCTTTGTCAATCCTTATCCCAAGAATTTGCTTCTTCAACTTGCTGATTTCTTCAAAATTAGAACCAGCTACTAACATGTCATCAACATAAAGTATGAAGATGATGTAACTCATCTCAAACCTCTTGAAGTAGCAACAATGGTCAGCGTTACATTTGTTGTAGCCATATCTTCGCATAAACCTATCAAATTTCTTGTACCACTGCCTTGGGGCTTGTTTCAAACTGTACAAGCTTTTCTTTAACTTATGCAGAAGTTTTTCCTTTCCTTTGACTGAGAAACACTCCAGTTGCTGCATGTAAATCTCCTCCTCTAGGTCTCCGTGGAGGAAAATAGTTTTGACATCTAACTACTCTAGGTGCAAACCCTGTGCGGTAACAATGCTGAGAACTGGCTGAATGGTAGTCAGTTTCACAACTAGTGAAAAAATATTGGTGTATTCAATCCCTTCTGTTGAAAGCCTTTAACCACCAATCTTGCCTTATATCTCTTGGAACCATTACGTTCCTTTTTGACCTTGTACACCCATTTATTGTGAAGAGCTTTCTTCCTTACTGGTAACTTTACAAGTTCCCATGTCTTATTGGAGATAAGGGTCTTCATTTCATCTTCCTTTGCAAGGTCTCACTTGCTAACATCTTCAACCTGATATGCTTCGGCATAGCATTCAGGCTCGCCATCAAATGTGAGCAACATATAATCCAAATATTTTTGATTTGGAAGAGGTTCTCGTGGGGACTTTCGAAGTTTGGGTGTTGGAGTTGGACTTCGCGATGTACTCTAATCGATGAGTTCCTACTGTGAACTCTCAATTATCTGATCCTCAACATCTTCTGAATTATCATTTAACTTAACATACTTAGGCTAGGGCTTCTATGTAAAGGACTAGTTGACTATGTTGCATCTCTATCCTTGTACATCACCTTCTTATTGAAAATCACATCTTCACTTCTGATGATTTTCTTGTTCTGGTAATCTCATAGTCGATAACCAAGTTCATCTCCACCACAACCAATGAAGATGCATTTTAGTGACTTGGGGTTTAGCTTTCCCCTAGTATGGTCACTAATATGTGCATATGCAATACAACCAAAAACTTTCAACCATGGAATATTTACTTTATTGTTGTTCCATACCTTATCTGGTATCTGAATCTCCAAAAGCACTGATGGTTTGTGATTAATCAGGTAAGCTGCTATGTTAACTACTTCTGCCCAAAACTACTTGGGTAGACCCGCATATATGCACATGCTTTTGGCTCTCTCCGTCAATATTCAGTTCATCCGTTCTGCCACCTCATTTTGCTATGGGTTCCTTGCACAGTTCTCTCCAATCTGATTCCATTCTCAAAAAAGAACTTCTTGTACCTAGTGTTTTCATACTTTTCATCGTTGTCTGATCTCAACCTCTCGATCTTCAAACCTATCTTATTCTCCACCATGGTGTTCTAATTCTTAAACACCTCAAACACTTCAGATTTGTACTTCAAGAAATAGGGGTGGAAGGCTTAAGGTTATGCTTAGGCTTGTCACTTGCAGATTCTCTTCTTGAATGCTGCAAGGAGGCTGCAGTAGTAAGACAGATTGTCAGGCTTGCCAACTGATGTTTTTATGTCTGACATAGAGTGTTTAATAGAAGTGAAATAGGCACACCTTTAAGGATGTGTAGATTTATGTTCATAGGCTTAAGAAAGTTATGTCGGATAATTTCCATTTTAGGATATCTGGAGGATTTCCGAACTCTTCAAACCTTTTTTTATGACTTTTTAGGAATCTGAGTTGTATAGGAGTCTATTTTATTAACTCTTACATACTTTGAAAAAGAATAGTACTATTCATGCCCCTGTTCTCTTTTTGGGTCATTATCACTAAACCAATAAGTCTTACAACAATCCAGAGCTTCAAGAACTAAAAATTTGCTCCCAGTTTACAAAATATGATGTTTAAGAAATTCAAAAGAGAAACATGTTCATATACTTTAACAAATTCCAAGAAATGAAATGTTAACATATACAAAACCCAACAATAGAATTATTATTTTACCTAGAAATCAATAATTTAGACCATTCATATTAGTTCAAGTTTAGGTTTCCTATGCATAATAACAAAATAACACAACAGGCATCTTTAAAAACAGAAACAACATAACAGATGTTAAATAACATACCTATCGTTTAGAAAAGCTATGGTAAGAGCTGTCAATCCAGCAGCAATAATGGCAAGCGGCCTCCTACCCTAATCCTGTAATTGCCAAAGCACACTCATACTAACACAAACACATGCATATAAATTGAACATACCTTCGCGTCTTTCTACCACGTGTATAAATACAGAGAGAAATAGATTGTAAACAAACCTAACAGCAGCGGTCGTCTGCAAATCGCCGAACACACCTTTGCGTCTTTAATGGAGGATTCCAGACTTAGGGTTTCTTCTTTACGGGTTAGGGTTTGCTGCTATGGCCAACTAAAAGAGGCTTGATGGAAAGAGAGAAAAACATTTTCACAGGTTAGGGCTTCGAGAAAGAGTGATGAACAAAGACGGATCCCAACCGACCAGATCTGGTCTTCATCTTCGATCTGATTAGCAGTGTGTGTGTTTTTTTCTATGTGGATGTGTGGATTTGTCAACGGAATATATATATAAATTTTTTAAATTTTTTTGGATAGGGCAAGCATTGAAAATATCAGCGGGAATAACACTTGCTAATATAAATTCGCTTTCTACCACGATTCACGGGTAACCGTGATATAAAATGGTCTTTCTACCATGGTTCATTAGTAATCGTGGTAAAAGAGAGGGTCTTCTACCACAGTTAATGGATAGCTATGATCTTTTTACCACGATTTTAAAATAATAGTGGTAAATAACCATAGTAAATGCCACGGTTATTTTTAAACCGTGGTAAAAAAATGTGATAAAAACTGTTTTTCTTGTAGTGAAGTCGGAGATCGAAGCCCAAAGTAGCAACGATGTCATAGTTCGGTGAACTTAGAGCTTCAATGTCTCGATATTGGCAAATGTGAAAACAATCAAATGCTGCTTATTATATTGTTATAGTTTCCATTCAGTAGCAGATATTACACAATTCAAACTTCGAAGCTCAACATAAATAGCAACATATTCATTGGCAGAGAGAATTGTATGAAAATCCACATTTAGCAAGACAGAGAGAGTGAGTGTAACAATTCAAGACAAAATTGTACCTGCGCATGTTGAAAATATCGACCCATTAATAGTCATCGATGGAATGGGTGAAAAAGAAGAACGAAAAAGGGTCTACTTCATTACTTTTCTAAGAATAGTGTTTCATATATGAGAAGCAAAACTTAGGTTATGTTTTGGTACGGTGGGTTTGAAGGGAGAGGATAACATTAGTTATGAGGGAAAGGGAAAGAAAAGGAAGGAAATGGAAGGATAATTTAAATCCCCTATCGTGTTTGGTTGATTTGTGAAGGAAAAGAAAGGAATGGATAATGAACATGTTTGGGAAAAGAAAGGAAAGGAAAGTATTTTAGTAAATTTACTATTATACCCTTTTATATTTTAAAAGATAAATTTATAAATTTAATTATGTAATATAAAAAAATATTCTTAGGGCAAATCATTTTAGCCTCCCTAATTGCTCCATCTCTATTCTCGTTCTCAACTGTGAACTTGGCCCCCCTTTCTCTCTCTATCTGCAACTGCAAACTACAAAATCTACAAAAATTAGATCGGCATATCATTCCAGATTGTTCAAAAAATCAAAACCAATATCTTTCAGTTTATTTATCTGTCTACAAGAATCAAAAGTTTAAAACCCATATCGGTCTATCATTTCAGATTGTTCAAAAAAATCAAAACCCATATCTTTCAGTTTCCAACGCCCTTTGCCGTTCCAGTTTGGGTTCGCCATTCGCAAGCTTCAGCCGCTGTCTTCTTCAAGCTTGCCCCTTCGCAAGCTTCAGCCGCTGTCTTCTTCAAGCTTGCCCCCCCGCCCCCCCTCCCCCCCCCCCCCCCCCCCTCTTTCTGCAACTACTAACTTGTGTTTATGGTTTTTTTATTTTTATTTTTATTTTTATTTATTTTTGGGTCTAAATCAACTAATCAATTTGGGCAATGTTGGTAGTTACAAAATTTTGTTGCCCTTTCCTTCCGTTTCCTCCCAATTTTGGGAGGATAACAAAAATTGCTGTGCAACCAAATTGAATCCCTCCGTTCCCCTTTGTTTCCTTTCTTTTCTTTCTCATATTTCACCCCAAACACAAAATGCCATCACCCTCCGTTTCCTTTCTTTTCTTTTCCTTCCATTACTTTCCCTTAGAAAGCAAATTCACAATTCATTTGGTTGATGGTTTATTGAAAAATCAAATTAAAAACCACTTAATTTCAATGAACAATGACAGTTATTTGAAAATTGTTTTCAGATAATTAAACCTAACAAGCCCAAAGGTCTTAGGCTACAAAACAGTCACTAGCTTAGATCATTGACATACAAAATCATAAACATGCATGTAACACTATAAATTATAATAAAACTTGGCCGCCTCAATGCATAAGACCACACTCTTAGTTGAATAAACCTATGACCACCTGTGCCGAATCCTCAAATGGTGAGACAGCCCCCAAAAGATAGCAGCCACTCAGCCAATGAATTTCAGACATTGATATAAACAACCTAGTCTTCATGAAAGGGCTTACATGATATATCAATATGAAATCCCGGCAAAGAGGAAAAAAAATTGAATCAGCTAATTAAAGTGGATCAAACAGGGGATATAATCTAACAAAAGTTTCAGCTCCAAATTTCCGTCACTCCGATTCTTATCTCATTTTTCAGTACAGAAGCAAGAAGTGTTAATTCTAGCTTAACTTTTCTTCCAATGAAGCTCTGGTCCAACAGTTCGATTTTTTAGATTAATAGGTTTCAAACATCAATTTCGAAAGACTGCTTCACGAGACTATATACGAAGCAAAGTTGAAAAACATCCTAATACAATATCAGTCCAAGATTCTCAAATGTACTTCAATCACAAGAACCCTAATACCATATCACAAGATTCACAAAACTAGCTTAAATCACAAGAACCCTAATACCATATCACAAGATTCACAAAACTAGCTTCAATCACAAGAACCCTAATACCTTACATATCACCCCAAGATTCACAATAGTATATATTCAATCACAAAAACCCAGATTAGAGTGCCCATTTAATTTTTTCTAATTAGCTGCCTTCAAACACCGGCCAATCTCAAACGAAACAAACGCATCGACGCAAGCATACTGTATCTGATCCTCACTCAGCCAATCATCATCCCAATTACTCCTGGAAACACTCTTCGGCTTCTCAAAACTCTTCCCAAGAACATCTGTTGCCAACCTCACCAAACCCGCATTGCGAAGCCCATTATCATTCAAAGCTCTCACTGCCAAGCTGCGAATATCAACCGGTCTAGACACCTGCAACCCATAATCGTCGAACAGCTTCTGTGCGTCGTCTTCGACCTTAACGCCGACGAAAGTGAAATCGTCGTTGGAGAGGAATTCTACGAGGGATATGGGGATTTCGGGGGCGATCAGGATTTGGAAGATGAGGCAATTGCGGCCGACGCAGAGTTGTAGTGTGGCGACGGGGCTTTCTTGTCTGGGAACGGGACGCCACTCAACATCGAGGCCGACCACAAGCTTGTGCAGGCGGTGGTGGTGGAGGCGCTTGATGTCGGAGATCCAAGTGTCGACGATGCAGGTGGTGTTGGTTACTAGGGTTTTGATGGTGTCATCGAAGAAGGTCACGTCGTAGAGCTTGTATGAATAGTAAGTTAACCCGAAGCTCCGAATGCTTATGCTCATGGCGGTTTTGGAGAGAGATGAGAGATAAATGTTTTGGGGGCAAATTTGAAACTGTATGTATTACTTGGAAATCCGAACATGGGCGGTATTTCAAGGCAGGTAATTAGAAATACTTTCCAATTCCACTTTTCTCCACACTTAGCCCTTAAGTAAAGCAACGTATTATAAGTAACCTTTTTGGGGCTGCAAAAGTATCAATTTTACCTAGGTAAAGTATAATGACACCCTTGAGATTTAGACTTTGTTTGGATTTGGGAAAAAAAAGGTAAAGAAATGATAGTATTAGTTACGAGAGAAAAGAAAAGAAAAGAAAAGAAAAAAATAATAATAGTATTTTTATTTGGATATGATAAAGGGGGAGAAAAGAATAGAAATGATAACGACCAAATTAGTATCATATCTTTCTAAATATAAGGGGTATGAGTGGAATAATAATTTTTTCTTTTTAATTATTGAGGGCACTGATCTGATAAATAATTAAATAAAATAAAAATATATATTTATATTTTTTTGAAAACCTATGAAATCTACAATTAGAAACATGATACAATGTGTCACATGGGTGCTAAGTTTAACATCTCTAGCAAGACGGAATATCACTCTTCAGCTCGTATTTAACAAGTTGCCTACCTCCTTCATCTCATGTACCTAAATTCCTGCACTTGAAAATAAAAATAAATCAATAGAAAATTATATAAAAGACCTAAACTAACAATCAAACTAGAACTAATCTTTAATCTAACAATAACCGTTACACAGTCCTGGCAACGGCACCAAAAATTGATGTGTGTATTATGTCACGCCCCAAGATCTAAATCCCGGATTGTGAACACACCACACCAAGAAACCACCATCTCAAATATTAACATCCCTGTAACCTGTCTCACTTACACAACATCCACCTGTCCATTCCTATTACAGTCCCATACAAGAAAGTATACAAGTAAGATACATCATTTATAACTGTAAAATCTCAGAGTCTGTAATAGAGTTTATTACACAACAGGGATGTACTGAACCACATTATACAACACATTGTCTCACTATTATATATTGTTTGCTATATAGAAGGAAACACCACAACACCACAAGCCCCAACTCCGTCTACAGCTGAGGAGGAACATCCTCCACACCATCCATGCCATGACTTGAAAAGATGTGTATAAAATAGGAATGAACAACCACAGCTCAGCAGGAATTGCCTAAAGCGCACTCCTTAATACCTCCATAAATCCAAATATAGAACAGATATACGATAACGGGATCATACATGTTCGGGAATAATATATCATATGAGATAATAAAATGAAGTGCAATGCAATGCTAATTCCAATGCCAAAGCCACTTCCCATTTTCCCGAGACAATAACCAACCATTCATCTTAATGGTTAATGTATCTGGTTCGGGGTAATCCTCGGCTCCACGAGAACAAGATTAATCATCTGTACCTGACCCGGAGTAATCTCTGGCGCCATTTGGGGCCCAGTGACTCAACCACATGCAGAGGATGTCTCTACGTCTTCTCTAGATCCATTAAAGACCTGGATACGACGTAATCCCCGCTATCCAACATTCCAAATTACTCTTTTCAACCTTTTTCTCAACACACATGATATAAGATGTTTCCACTTTCCTTTCCATTCCAGACTCATCCCCAAACCCTGCGAGATGAATGTACATTCATACTGATACAATGTACATCATATTGAAATCAATAATTTGATTTATGTCCATATACAATAAACATTAATTCTCAATTAAATTCTTTTAAAAATTCTAGTATGCTTATTAATACAATAATTATCACATAGTCACCTACTCAGGAAAATGGTTCTCAATTCAAATTTATTTATTTATTTATTTTCAAACAAATAACATTCAATTAAAGAGATATAATTCACCAAAGGTAAAGGTTGTGAAATTTAAACAATCCTACCTCAAAATAGATGAAACTCTGCAACAACAACAACAAAAACCTCCACTATTAAAGAATTAAAGCCTCCAAAATTTGTGGAAAATGAAGAACACCTCCTTTATTAAAATACACACACACTTCCTCTTTCAACCCCTTTTTAAAACTCAATAACAAAGAAATGATTCCAAACTTTGTATCAACAGAAAGTTTACAACCATGAGAACATCTTTCATTCACAAACCCCTCTCAAATTCTCACCACAAAACCTTCAAAATTGTGCTTAAAAGAAATGACCATAGAAGGAAAACAAAGGCATAAAAATGGTATTATGCCAAATTCCTATATTAATTCTCCAAGTCTGCTAAAATGATATGCCACCCACACACCTAAAGTGAAGACACACATGTGCCTAGGTGTCAAGCATGCACTTAGTTAAAGATGTGACCATGGGCAATGACTCAATTGCCCCTCCAGCTATCACAAAATCTCAAGTATGCCATTTGCATATAAAAAGTCTACTATGCCCCTCTTTAAATAATCAAATGACAATTAAATGAAAAATATGAAAAAAAAAAAAACCAAATCATCACAGTCTCCCCAACATAAAAGGATTTCGTTCCTGAAATCAAGTCATACCTAGGGTAGAAAACAAACTCGGATTTGCAGAACGAACATCCTGTTCTCATTCCCAAGTAGTCTCCTTAACACCGTGGTGTCGCCACAAAATCTTCATAAGAGATATCGTCTTACCTCTCAACACTTTGTCCTGAGCGTCGAGAATCTAAATGGGTCATTCCTCGCAAGAAACATCCTTATAAATGTCAACATCAACCCAACTTAACATATGTGATGGATCCGGCTTATATTTCTGTAACATCGAAACATGAAACACATTATGGACCCTATCCATCTGTGGTGGCAATGCTAATCCGTAAGCAACCTCGCCTACATGATCCAGAATCTCAAACGGCCCAATGAAACAAGGTGACAACTTGCCATTCTTTGCAAACCGCAATAATCTTTTTCGTGGAGAAACCTTGAGAAACACGTGGTCTCCCACCTCAAAGGATAACGGTCGTCTCCGTCTATCTGCGTAACTTTTCTGTCGTCTCTGAGTAGTCAACAACCGCTGCCAAATTAACTTAATCTTTATTGTAGTTTCCAAAATAATGTCTTGCCCTAAGGCGGCTGTCTCACCTACCTCAGTCCAACAAATAGGAGAACGACAAGGCCTACCATACAATGCCTCAAAATGAGCTATCTCAATGCTTGACTGATAGCTATTATTATAGACAAACTCAATAATAGGTAAGTGGTCATCCCAACTACCACCAAAATTAAGCACTCAGGCTCGAAGCATATCTTCCAAGATCTGGATAGTACGTTCCGAATGGCCGTCCGTTTGCGGATGGAATGCCATACTGAAATGCAATAGTGAACCAAACACTGTATGAAGCCCTTCCTAGAACTTCGATGTGAACTTAGCATCCCTGTCCGAAACAATGAACAATGAAACCCCGTGTAATCTGACGATCTCTCTGACATACAAACTGCCAAGTACCTCAGCAGAATATGTCATCTTAACTGGCAAAAAGTGAGCTGTCTTAGTCAATCTATCAATAATGACCCAAACAGACTCATTACCCCTCTGTGACCTCGGAAGCCCTGTCACAAAATCCATAGCAATACACTCCAATTTCCACTGCGCTACAGGTAATGGCTGTAATAAACCTGCGGGTCTCTAATGCTCTACCTTTACTTGTTGACAGGTAAGACATGTAGCAACAAACTAAGCCACATTTGTCTTCATCCCATTCCACTAATATTGGCGTCTCAAATTGTGATACATCTTGGTACCACCTGGATGAACTGTAAAACGAGAAGTATGAAACTCCTGTAAAACATCCTCTCGATAAACTGTAGGAACCATAATCAAACCTCAGAATCTTAAACCACATCTGTATGTAAGGCCCAGTCTTTTACTATGTCCCCACCTGAAATTGTTAGACCAAGAAGGGGGGGTTGAATTGGTCTTAGGTATTTTCTTCCTTTTTTACTTGAGTGCAAACATGCTAAACATAGAGAATATAACCAAAGCAATCAATCAAATCATATGGACACAATATATACAAGGAAACCCTATCAATAAGGAAAAACCTTGGTTCTTGGCCTTAGCCAATAAATGCCTCCACTAGTAGTATGAATCTTATTACACACTCAGCTATCTCACTCATTACACACACCCTTGTACATGAATAGACACTAGCTTTCACAACCAATCCACACACACTGGCTCACCATCTTCATTTATTGCAAGTAAGTAGTTACTCATTCAGCTGCCCCACTTTCTAACTAACTTGTACTCACTAGGACACTGACTTTCACAGCCCCTACACATACAAAAGATCAATAATGTGCACAAAGGCACTCCCCCAGTCCACAGCCCCTATGCTTGGACACACAAAGCTCTGATAGCTTAGACAACAATAAATAGAGGTGTCAACACACCAAATACAAAATACTTCAGCTGTAACATAAGATAAGAGTGAATACTCAGCTTTAAGTATGAAATATAAGAAACCTTAGCTTCACTTCTCTGTAACAAGGTGGATAGAACTGTCAAATCACTGTGCAGCTTCACTTGATGATCAAACTAGGTTCCCACAGCCTTGACTCAGTCAAATACACTTGCTTGAATAGATTACACGATTAGATAAGCAAGGTAGAACAATAATAGCTCCCACAAGGCAAAAACCCTAAAATCAAGGGTAATGAAGTAACTTCACAATGCATCTCCAAGAATAGCCTGTAATGGACTTCCACAACTCTGTATAGCCAAAATACACTTGCTCAGGTGTCTTCCTCAATAAACTTAGCAAGGTAAACTAGTATTGGTGCACAATAGAACACAACCCTAAAAGTAAGGGTAAAGAAGTAACTTCATACTGCAGCTTCAGAACTGACCTACACTTATCACCTTCAGCCTTGATATCTTTATAAACCTTTGCTCAACATAATTCATAGTGGAGCAAGGTATATCAATGTCACTTCACAAAAGGCTTAAAACCCCAAAACCTAAGGGTAGAATGGTCTCTTCACAATGTAGCTTCAATTAGGGTTCAAAATTCACTTCCATAGACTTGTATAGATAGGATATACTTGCTTGAGAAATAAACTCAGTAGAATAAGCAAGATATAATGATGTTGTAGCACAACAACCTTGTTTTACTTCAAAACCCTAAACTTCACTAGTCAAGGGTAAGTTAATAATTTAACCTCTAGGACCACCCAAACATTACTCCCGCAGTCTTCAATAGGATATATACACTTGCTCAAACATATAACATACCAAACATAGCAAGGTAAGATATTAAGAGTTCACAACAGCCTTGAATACAGCCCAAAAACCTTAAACTCGGGTATAGAAGGGCAACATTGTAAATCACCTTTAGAAGCAGCCTAGACTCTACTCCCTCAATCTTCAATAATGAAATTATACTTGCTCAAATGATTTTTATCAATTGAAACAACAAGGAATCAACAATAGATGCATATAACAGCAAATTCAGGTTTTTAGCTTAATTCTCAAAACAGGTCAAACATAGCCTTATTATAATTCAATTCTTTAGCAATTAAAGGCTCCCTTAGCTTGAAAATAGGTATTACATTTGGATTGTAGCTAGGATAGATTATATCAATAAGAACACACCACATTAGCTCATAAAATAGCACACAATTAGCTTACAACAGGTGTATTTAGCTGCACTGTAACTTTCTGATTTGAGGGGTAAATATGTAATTCCGTGAATGGCCCTCCTTGATTTTCAGTTCTCACAACATTCATTAAACATATAAAGTATACTCTAATTACCACTTTCCATTTTACAGCAAGCAAATAATAACTCACATTTCAAAGTGGGCTTTACAAGACAAATTCTGCAGCAGCACTGTTTTGAGGGTAATCTTGGTATTTCAACACTACCAACTTCTGGATTTCAACTTTCTCAAATGTATTTGGATTGTATAAACATGCTTACATCAATAACACATCCAAAACAGCAATATATTGCATTTTCAGTACCCATACCAGCCTTGCAAAACAACTTAATGCTGAAACTAAGGTAGTTCACAGTACTAAAATAGAACAGACCATTCCTCAGACCAAATCTTAACTTGGACAGCCTTAAATCAACATACTAGGCATGCTTAGATGTTAAACAATCATAGTATAGCATGGTTAAAACATATTAAGCTCAGTTCCACAGATTTAGACCAGCAAATCAAATAAAACTAGAGGTTTGAGATATGAAATTCAATACCAGCTTCAAGATGTGGTTTTAGGCAGCTTCAGCAGTTGTAAATCACTAAGTTAAGTGTGCTCAGACTTTGTTCAAGCTTCAAAAATGACCACTGCAGTTTTGAGCCATCTTAGCCTCTTTTTACACTAGAAAAACAACCTCACAACACCTCCTTTATCTTTACTGCAACTGAGCTTCTTCTAGGCAAATTTCTGTGAAACATTAAGGTTCAATCATCATGAAATATCACAGAAATTGTTGTTCATTTTCAGCTCTCGAATAGAACTCTCTCTCAGCTGTTGAATACTTGTTTTTTTCACACAAAGAGGCTACATTTCCACAAATGCTATAACAACATATTTATAGGGTCCTCATTTCAGCCCTACTATAGATAAGACTCTCTTACAATGGCCAATGAACTGAGGGAATATTTTCTCTCTGCAGGACCATAATGCCACGTGGCAGTGATGCATTCTTGCAACATATTTCATATATACTTTCACACAAATACCCCTTTGTTGTCACATATTGCACACCAAAAAAATGTTGAGCTTTAACACATAAATGAGGGCCATTTGATACAATGCACCTTTAGTAGAGTGCTTCACATAGTCACGGGAATATAGACTGACCAATATACCATCAAGGCAATTAACTAAATTACTGAAATACCCTTCAATTACTACATAAGAGAATTTTGCTGCAACTTGTATATCAATATGTAATTCATGAAAATGAGGCCTGTGATGCAATGTACTATTCCCAGCAAGTGTAATATGGTTACACACACATGTAAAAAGACTAGAATTCCCTTGTAGCTATGAAGAACAAAACCATGAACAATGAACCTGTAATTACACTTGACAGCCCACTGAACTTGAGAATGTAGTATACATTTGACATTAAAAGTGCAAAACACTTGATCAAACATGAGTAAATAAAAATTAACTGATGAATAGCAGCTAAATCTGAATCTTGTCTCTGTGACTCTATCACTCGTGTAACAAGAGTTGGTTAAACCACAAGACTGAATAGAAAAGCTGACTCACTACTAACACTATCATCATAGCATTGTAATCTCATCTCTACTAAACTCCCTAACATCTTCCACTTCTGAATGGCTAACCCAGCCAAAACTCCATGAGATTTCTGGCTTAAGGCATCTGCTACCACATTTGCCTTACCCGAATGATATTGTAAGTCAAAATCATAGTCCTCTAAGTACTCAACCCATCGCCTCTGTCTATTATTCAAGTCTTTCTGAGAGAAAAGGTACTTAAGACTCTTGTGATCCGAGAACACCTCGAATCTCTCACCATTCAAGTAATGCCTCCAGCTTTTCAAAGCAAAAACCACTGCTCCTAACTCTAAATTGTGAATGGGATAGTTAAGCTCGTGAATCTTTAACTGTCTAGATCCATAAGCCACTGCCTTACCACCCTACATCAACACACAACCCAAACCATCCCAAGAAACATCACAAAAGACAACATAACCTAAGCCACACTCAGGTATCACCAATACTAGAGCTGTAGTCAATATAGTCTTCAACTCCTGAAAAGACGACTCATAAGCTTTAGTCCAATCAAATTTGATCCCCTTTCGGGTCATCCGAGTCATAGAAGCAGCTATGCGAGAAAAGTCCCTCGCAAACCTACTGTAATAACCCGCTAAGCCAAGAAAACTCTTAATCTCATACACATTCTTGGGACATTCCCAATCAAAGTCTGCTTCTATCTTTGAAGGATCAACTAATACACCACTGCCTGAAACAACGTGTCCCAGAAATTTCACCTCCTGTAGTAAAAATTCACACATTGAATATTTGGCATATAAATGGTGCTCTCTCAACATCTGCAACACAATCCTCAAATGGATCTCGTGGTCCTCTCGAGATCGTGAATACATAAGAATGTCATCCATAAATACTACCACAAACTGATCCAGATATCTATGAAAGGCACGGTGCATCATATCCATGAAAGCCGCTGGTGCATTAATGAAACCAAAAGGCATCACAATAAACTCATAATGACCATACCGTGTACGGAAAGCTGTCTTCAAAATATCCTCATCCCGAACTCGTAACTGGTAATAACCAGATCTCAGATCAATCTTGGAAAAGCAAATAGCTCCCCTCAACTGATCAAACAAATCATCAATCTGCGGTAAAAGATACTTGTTCTTGATGGTTGCATGATTCAATTTCTGATAATCAATGCACAACCTCATAAAGCCATCATTTCTTTTGCAAATAACACTGGTACGCCCCACGATGAAACACTAGGCCGAATAAAACCCTTCAACCTCAAATTATCTAACTGTTTCTTTAACTCCTCCAGCTTTGCTGGTGCCATACGATACGGAGCCATCGAGATCAGCGCAGCACCAGGCATCAAGTCAATCACAAACTTAACCTCTCTTCTGGGAGATAAATCCGGTAAGTCGTCCGGAAATACATCCAAGAAGTCACAAACAACTGACGAATAAACTGTCCCCACATTACCATCTTCTTCAACTAGGATGCTAGCTAAGAAGAAATCACAATGGTCCTGACCACGAACACCTTAACAAGCCAAAACAAGGAAATCACCCCGATCTCCCACAAAGAAAAACCACTCGCCCTCAGGCGTACAAACTGAAACTCTACCATTGAAACAGTCTATCGTGGCATGAAATAATGATAACCAATCCATCCCAAGAATGACGTCAAATCCCGTCATCTCAAGAATGATAAGATCAAAAACTAGAGTCCTTCCAGTAATCATAATAGTGCAATCCCGCACCACTTTACTCAAAACCAAAGAACCACTAACCGACGTATCAACACATAGCGCTTAGTCGAAAAAACTAATCTCTAATCTCGATGCAAGTGCAAATGAACATGAAATAAATGAATAAGATGCACCAGAATCAAATAAAATACAAGCCCAAGATCCAAAGACTGGAAACATACCCCTTACCACTGACGGTCCTGAAGAAAACTCAGGTAATGCATACACACGACCTTGGGATGCCTGGGCCTATGAACTCCAGCCTGGACTCCCGACTGACCAGTCCTAGCAAAAGTACCCCTTCTAGCTAGTCTCGACCCCTGAGAAGACATAGCTGGCTGTGGTGATAGTCTAAATCCAGACTGTACTGTGGCCGACTGAGACAGCCTCTACAGCGCACCATGACCGCTACCGAAAGCCCCAGTTCTCCTCTAATAGTCTCTCACCTTGTGGCCCTGCTGACCACATCCAAAACATATCCCAGAAGCAACAGTCAACTACGGACACTCAGTCCTAAAATGTCCCGACTGCTGACAATGAAAACATATAACTCCACTCCTACCCGACCCCGATGTCACAGGAGTCGTAGGAGCAGGTCGTACTGATTGTTGTCCCCCAGACTGAGATGGGCCACCCCTTTGTCTTTTCCTAGATTAACCCTCTATCACTGAACCAATGGCTCGCCTCTGCCTCTATTGCTCCCGAGTCTGGATTCTATCATTCAGCTCGGCCTCAACAACTAGGGCTCTCTCCACTACCTCAGGATAAGTCTTTAGGCACATTATTGTCACGATAGGCCTGATCTGATGATGAAGTCCCTGTACAAACTTCTGGACTTTATCTGTTTCCTTATCCACAATTTCTAGAGCGAAACGAGAAAGAGAAATGAATTTGTTCTCGTACTCTGTCACTGTCATAGAATTACTCTGAAACATAGAATCAAACTCCTTGTGCAGCTCCCCACTTTTAGTCACAGGGAAGAACTTATCATAAAATAGCTCTTTATAATCATCCCACACAAATGTCTCCACATCTAGTCTACCAGATATAAACTTCCACCACAATTTGGCATCCCTAGTAAAGTTGTAGGTAGCCAATAGAATCTTCACATAATCACTTTCAACTGCAAGGGTAGAAATATGTTTTTCCACCTGGTCAAACCAGTCGTTCACCAACAACGGATCAGCCCCACCCTCAAACAGTGTAGGCATGAGCTTAACGAATCTAGCGATGAGTTTAAGGTGTTTCTTTGTCTCAGTTTCTCCCGTAGATACTGCTGGTTGTGGAATTACCTGAGGAGCTGGCTGCATCTTCCTTGTATCCTGCAAAAGATTAATTAACACTCGTCTAGCTGCCTCTTCACCCCCTCCCATAGGTGGTGGTAATTTTCCTGGTCCAATCGGGTGAGAAGCAGAACTTTCCCCAACATGACCAACTGTAAGCCTATCTCCCAGGCCTCCAAATGTCTTACTCTTCTGTCGAAGCGGCATACTACAACGAAATACAAGTCAATAAAAATGACACTATTCACAGTCCCAAACTAACTTCCATGGATAAAAGCCTTTAAACATATAGCATGCCTCATCTTTAACAGATATACACGTAATCATATAAGCACATAAGCATGCTTGTCAACAAGTAATAGATAAACAATTATGCATGTGAGACACTACCACCCACTACACATATAGCTGTAGACAAACCTCAACCCGTCGTCCCTAGGTTATAGGAACCATGCTCTGATACCACCTTTGTCACGCCCTAAGATCTAAATCCCAGATTGTAAACACACCACACCAATAAACCACCATCTCAAATACTAACATCCCTGTAACCGGTCTCACTTACACAACATCCACCTGTCCATTCTCATTACAGTCCCATACAAGAAAGTATACATGTAAGATACATCATTTATAACTGTAAAATCTCAGAGTCTGTAATAAAGTTTATTACACAATAGGGATGTTGGTCGTTGTCCTACCATAAGCTTAAGAGGAGTGTGCATTAAGGCGAGGGCCAAGTTTTACATTTATAAAAGCCACTACTACATTCACTAAAAATATAATTAGGGTGAGTAGGGATTGTCCCAAGGGATTGGAGTCGAATTTGGTTGTGGAATCACTATTAGGGTTAGTAGGTCGAGTGATTAAATAAATGGTTGGTTGGTTGATTAAACTAGAAAGTAAATTAAACTAAATAATTGAATGTAATAAAGAGTAAGTAAAAGAGAGAGAGATCTTGGGGTTTAGAGGTCACCACCAAGCAATACTTTTCTACACACTTAACTAGTGACTAATGAGGGAAATGTGTGTTGCAATATTGATGTGTGTGTGTTTGGTTGATTCAATTAGCAATGGTGACCAATTAAGCATACATTGTCTAATCAACATGTGAAAAGCACAATATATCTAGCAATTAAGTATATATTGTCTAAATAGCATGTGAAAAGCACAATATATCTAGCAAGTTATTAATCCTTTCATTAAGCTCACAAGCCAAGTATACCATAAGGTTAGAGACATATGCTACTTGCATTCAAAAGTATAAAACATCAAACAACAAGCATGGATTGTCCTCCCATCTAACAATTACACTACCACTACACTACAATTAAGCTAATGAGATGAAATTAAACTAATAAAGCTAAGGGAGAGGCACAATCCATTAAGAAATGAGCATGGACCATCTAGAAAATCACAAGAGCATTCTTTTAAGCACAATGTTTTGACAATCTGTAGATCTAAGGCATTAATACACATAGACATGCATCAATAACACAAGAAATAGAGACAAACACATGAACATCTATTCTAGCATACATAGACATATGGATAGAATGAAATGATCAATTGAAAGCATTAAACCACATAAATCATTGAATAAACAAGATCTATATATATAAAAGTGTTAAAACATGTATTACAACACTAATCCCTCAATAATACACAAAATCAAGATGTAGAAAGCATGCTTGGGGCTAACTCTAGCCCCAAGAGGATGTCTAGCCAATCATGGTGGTGCTTCTCCAACCCTCAAGGGCTAACTCCATGGTAGAGATTTGCTCTTTGGTTGATTAAGAGTCTCCAATGGTATCTCTAGCCTCCTTCTCCTCTAAGCTTGCTCTCCTAGAGTTCTTACAAGGTATGAGATGATATTGTATGATATTAGGTAATCTCATATAAAAAGTAATCCTTATCCTTATATAGGTAGGTCAAATGACACCCCAAAATGAGTTGAGGTCGTGTACAAAATATTCCCCAATGATTGGATAAAGGACAACTTTCAATGAGCTGGAAATTTAACTTTTTCGCACTGGAGGAAGTTCGATCGATCGAACCTTGGACTTGGATCGATCGAACATGGCTGAGATCTATCAAACTTAGGTTGGATTGATCCTCACTGGTGAAGCTTTTTGGATAAAGACAAATCTGAGATATTTTGAAGATATTTTTGGGAAAAGGACAAAAGTGGTTGGTAGGGTGGTACAACTAGATAAGATCAATCATTTGGATAAGGACAAAGCAGTTCGATCGATCGAAGAATGATGTTGGATTGATCGAACTTTTGGGATCTCTGAAAATATCATCATGGCTCTGATCCATCTTGAAGTGCTGAGATCGATTATGCTGGATCGATCGAACTTTAATCTAAGATCGATCGAAGATGTTGATTTTCACCTTTTTCTTCCTTTTGCTTCCACTTGGCTCATTTCTTTGATTTATCCCAGAATTGCTTCATTTCTGCTCTTATTTGGCTGAGTTAGCTTATTTTCGGGATAAGCGCCTGAAAATGGAAATAATACGAAATCAATCTAAAATGGTAAAGTAGGATAGATAAATGTACTAGAATGCCTAAGCTTAAGGGGTTTAAATACGCACTTTTCAGCGATCATCACACCCCTAAACTTAAATATTGCTAGTCCCTAGCAATGAACTAGAAAGTAAAGGAATGAAATAAACTACTTTATAACTATGAACTAGAAAACAATGAATGGATAACGCCACTTACGTAGGGAACACGATTGCACTTAGCATATGCAACAAGCCTCTTAAACCCCTAGGTCACCCCTAGTGGACGAGTGAAGTCTCGTGAGGGTTTCCAGAAATGGTACCCACAAACATTAAGCTCATTCTTTTAAAAGAGGTACCAATATTGCAAACAAGCATTGGGAGAAAAATACCTCAAGTATGCAAATTTTCAAACATTTCTAAGCGATCTCCCAAAATCTCAACATCAAGCAAGCAAGTATGGTCCTCCACACATCAAGAAAATGATCATGCAAATCCGAACAACGCTAGAATCTTTTTGAGTGGACTGACATCAAATATGTTGCTATCTTAGCCAACTAAAGAATTAATCACATCCTTACCCTCAAAATAGCACACAAATCTAGTACCGATCATCAAGACAAAAAGTTGGACCTTTTATTAAAGCTTTATTGTTCTAGGTGCACTCATTTTTTTCACTCGATTTTTTATTTTTTTATTTTATTTTAGGATCAAAGATGGAAGCATGGTGCGATGTGTTGATCTATTAAGTTTTTTAGCGATTCATGAGGTCAAGCGTTAGGTCAGTGACTCCCAAACTAGACGGCTTTAGGGCATTAGGCCTTCAAACACCCCTACGGACTTACAAGCTCAAATCAACTAAGCTACAAATCAAGATAACCTCCATCTAATCATTTCTCGTTTCTCACCTTTTCGGAGAAGTCCTCACTTCTTTTTTGCTTTTGCAACTTTTTTTTTTTTTTTAATCACAATTATTAACCTAGAGTTTGGGCCCTCCACCTTTCGGTGTGAGAAGTTCAGTGCTTGATGAGGATAGAATCCTGGCTACTTAGTGAAAAGGAGTTGTTATCCACCTTTATCAAGAATGAAAGCTTTCAATGCACTACTAGCTCAATCGGGATATAATCAATTCAATAGTCAACAAAGTATGTACCCCACAAATGAATGCTAGTGTGCGCCTATGCTAGTGTAGAATCCTAGAATGAATCTCAAAATAATCACAAAATCAAGATGATGTGGACCACAAATGCAAGCAAGATATCAATCTTTCGAAAAATTTACTCATAAATGGCGTCCACAAGGCATACAAGGAGTATTGGACTCTCAAGTCAAGCAATTTTTAAATTTTAAGCAATATAGTCCTCAAAAGATCAAAATCATAGCTAACATCAATCTCAAATCTCAATCATGCATTTAAGTCTCAAACTTAAGTAGAATGCAACAAAGACACCTTACCCCCAAACTTAAATCGCACATCGTCCTCAATGTGCAATGAGAACAATGGAAAAGATGGAAAGAGTATACCGTGGTGGCGAAAGCATGAAGTCTGGCAATGATCCAATATGAAAAGGGTCTCCCTCAAACTTGGAATCAGCAACCTATTTGAATAACCACACTAGCAAACTCACATCAAATATCAAATGGGATAAGAATAATCAAGCATTCTAAGGCAATATAGCACAAAATGAAAGAGAGATATGAGATCAAGCCTAATATAAATCATAAGGTATGTATGACTACACATAAAGGCACGATGGTGGAAAATATATATATATATATATATATATATATTTTTTAATTTTTTTTTTTTGGATAAACAAAATGAAATAAGATAAAATAAAATAAATATTTTTGGATTTTTGAAAATTAAAAAGTCAAACCAAAGTCAAAATAGAGAATTGAAGAACTGAGATCGATCTGAACAAAATGTTCGATCGATCAGACAGAGATAAAAAATATGCAGGTTTTTGATTCAAAAATTTGGCTAAGTGTTGGAACTTGCAGATCGATTGAACTTTGAAGTTGGATCGATCGAAGAACTGTAGATCGATCTTGAAATGTTTTCGATCGATTAGACAGAGAGCTGAAATATGCAGGTTTTTGCAGGCTCAAAATTTTCTAAGTGTTGAATCACGAGATCGATCGAACTTTGAAGTTGGATCGATTTAAGGTCTTCTGATCGATCTGAGAATAGGTTCGAACGATGGGAAAAAGAGGTGATTTGGATGCAGGTGGAAATTTTTTTTTAGTGTTGGATGCAGGTGGGAGTTTGATCGATCGAACTCTCATTTGAGATCGATCAAACTTATGCAAAATGCTCAATCACAGCACAAAATTTCATGCAATCCTAATCACAGTTCCTAGCAATGCATATGAACCCAAAGCCAATATCTAGACTTCACAAGAAATGAAATTTAAGATAGAAATGATGGAGGAATAGGGTTTTGACACCCTACAAAATGTTTTTGCTAGTCTTTAACGTCTTTGGCAAGACATTGGGCTCTTTTAGCCTGGATCAAAGATCTTGTAATGCATCCCCTCCTTGTTGGGGTGATAGATGCTTTGAACTCCACCTAATAAATGGTTTTTTGGAGAACTTGTTGGATTAAGCTCAAAAGAAACTTTTGATCCCTTGTCAATGCGATCTTCTATGTGTTCATACACCGGGTCAACTAAATGTGCAGCTTCCAAATGTCTTTGAAAGATTTGACCCTCGATGTAAGGTTTCAATCTCTATCCATTAACCTTAAAAATGTTTCCTTTCTTCAAATTTTTAATTTCAACTGCCCCATGAGGTGCAACAGTGATGATTTCATAAGGACCCTCCCATTTGGTTCTCAATTTCCTAGGAAACAGTTTCAG
Organism: Cornus florida; assembly: GCF_030987335.1. NCBI lineage: Eukaryota > Viridiplantae > Streptophyta > Magnoliopsida > Cornales > Cornaceae > Cornus > Cornus florida. Next base: position 51,810,017 of record NW_026775575.1, on the reverse strand, counting down.
TCTAAAGTTGAAAAGCCAGGCTTTCTGACCGGGTTCCAAAGACTTTTTCACAATATGCTTATCATGAAAGGCTTTGGTTCTTTCTTTGTAGAGTTTGGCATTATCATAAGCATTGTGTCTCAATTCTTCTAACTTACTCAATTGAAGAAGCCTATTCTCTCCGGCTTTATCAAGGTCAAAATTGAGCTTTTTAACTGCCCACAAGGCTTTATGCTCTAACTCAACCGGAAGATGGCAAGGCTTTCCATATACAAGCCTATAAGGATACATGCCAATGGGAGTCTTATATGCCGTCCGATAAGCCCACAAAGCATCATTTAGCTTTTGTAATGACCTGGATTTTCACGGATATTTTTTTTCCATTGTCTTTCCTTTCTGAGTTCAGTTCCTCTTCGCTTAGTGTCGTCTTGAGTGCTCTGGAGTGATTTCCAAGACTCTTTTCTGTGGATTGACAACTTCCTTTGAGGACCGAGTCGTTTTCGTATTTTTCGTTTTTCGACACTATTCACTTTTCGTCATTTTCCCTATTTCGTCATTTTCCCAATTTTGTCTTTTCCCTGTTTGACACTTTGTTGGCATAACCACACTTCTTATGTTTAGAGTTGGTTTTTGACTTCATGTATCTCCATCTTGAGTGGTTTCCATGAAATACGTATCTTTACTTTTGCAATAAAGTACTCTAGTTGCTCCCGGTGTCCATAGGGGCATGGATGCAAAGTTCTTTGAAATTATTTTCTTTTATTGGGGTATTTTTCATAAATATCTTTTGAAGATATTTTAGTTCAGGGGTTTTTAAGAAAATATTTTTGGAAGATATTTTCATTCTGGGCCATAAGTGCAGTTTTCGCTTTTTGGAGGGGCTATTATGCAATTAATGAAAGTTACTGCAAAATGTCTTGTTTTGAGCCTGAATCCTCATACGGGATTCATTTTCACATTTCGTTGAGTTGTGTACTCTTGGAATTTCCTCCTGGTCGATGTTTTCCAGTTTCAGGGTTTCTGGCCCTAGTTTGCGCCAAACTTGTTTGGGCATAACTTTTTGCTCGAGACTCGATTTTTGACGCTGTTTCTTCTGTTGCTCATATTTTATCATTTTGAATCTTTTTTGTTCACAAAGTTTTTCCATTTGAGCGCGTCTGCTCAAATTTTACTTTTTCGGACCCGGCGGGGCCCGTTCGGGTCACTTTTTGAGATTTCTATAAAAGGGGGGGTGAGATATTTCATTTTTCATCTTCTCCCCTCTTCATGCACAACTTGGAGCTCCCATGGCAGCCCAAGGGGTGCTGCCATCTTCTCTCTCCTCTTTTGGTTCACTTTTCCTTGATGGAAAGTCTTCGGCCTTAACGTTTGTTATTCCCCTCGCCGTGCTCTACCTTTCCCCCTTATTAGAATTCAATTTTGACCATTTCTTGAGTTTGGTTTTGAGGTCAAGTTATGATTTTGATGGGGCTTTCATGGGGGTTATGTTCACGGCGTTGTCCCCGATAAAACCTAGTAGTTTCGTCGGATTCGAAGCCGTTCCATTTTGATGGCTTTTGAGATTTTCATCTCAAATTGAGGTAGGGAATGTTTTAGGCTATTGTGTGTGTTGTTTTGAGTGTTTAGCATGATTATACAACTTATATATATGCCTTATATCAAATCTTGAAAGTTATTAATTTTTATTTCTTTGTATAAGATTTTAAATTCATGATGATATATAACTTTGATTTGAATTGTGGCATGTTAGAAAATCTAGTTTTAATATGTTTGTTAACATATATTAAATTGGGATTAATTAAATAAGAATTGCTCTTTTTAATTAATATTTATTTTTTTATGAAAGATTAAAGTGCATGGCCGTACCTTACATGAAATTAAGTTGTAGTATGCTTCTAAATTAGGTTTTAGCATGTTGTTTAACATATTTTAATTTGAGAGCATTTGGACAAGTATGAAAATCTAGAGATTTTAATTAAAATGATTAATTAAAATCTAATTAAGGGTTTCGTTGGCCTAATTGAGTGTTTAGCTTGATATTTGTAATAACTATGACTTATGTACTAGCATATGTTAATTTGGGACCATTTAGAGTTGTTTTAGAATTGAGAGATTTAATTATCATGATGTAATTAAATTCTACCTTGTTGCATCGTTGATTGAATCATGTAATTGACATTGATAATTTGTTTAAGTCATGATTTTAGGCTTATATTGGAATTATGAGTTTATGGTCCAATATTGAATTATATTGTTATAGCGTGTAACGAATCGCATACTGAAGATTCGACATGTGATGTTATTATAGTGCGTAACGAATCGCGCTCTGAAGATTCGACATTGTCATCATATAGTAGTTGTGGATTTAGAGCATGTGTTGTGTGGTTACAACCTACTTGTGCATAAAGGTAGTTTCGTGTACTGTTTAATACGTATATAAGTTGTTAACTTATTTATTTTGGAGTCTTGGGACATTGTTAAGCTGAGATGGCTAGAGTTTGGCTCTAGTATGGGGACGTGAGTCCTCTAAGTTATTGAGATAGTGCGCACTAGGGTGGTCTTCCCAGCGGGTTAATGCCTGGAATAACCAATTTGTTCTTGGTTTAGTCCGAGACGTGATGTCCAAGTATTCCACTATTTGATTTCGCATTCAATTCCAAGTTGACAACCAATGTTTAATTGTGACTTGTGGTTTTGGTAATTGGCGATTTGATGTTGTTAAGTACATCCATACTAAATTGATATATTTAGTTGATTTCACACTTTTAGATTGCTAGTTGATAACCTAGAGAATCTTTGTCTTGATGTATGGTATTAGATATTCTAATTATGCTAAATTGTTATATTTAGTTGATGTTGCATTTTAGACTTCAAGTTGATAACCTTGAGAACCACTATGTTGTTACTTTGTGAAGCATGCTCCTATGTTGTTGCTTTGTGTAAGCATGACCCTAAGCATGAATGACGTGATTGATGCTAGAAATGATCTTAGGTAGCTAGGATGCTCCCTGAGTCTCACCTTGACATAGACGTTAGGTGGAATGAACAACAATAATTAAATCATGCAACTTGTAAAACTTTAGGTCGATGCATGCTCATTTCCTACGAGTAGCTTTATGTTACTCACCCCTACGATACTGGGGCATATTTCAGGTACAGGATACAAGATTGGAGATTGCAATTGCTTGGGTGATTTGCTGAGTTGAACTTCTTTAGAAGCATTCTTGTTCACATGCAAGTGTTAGCATGTTTATGATTTGTCTATGAAATGTAATTTTTTTAACTTGGAGGTTTGATATGTCAAATGTTGTAAATGTATTATAATAAGGCCATAGGCCATTGTAGCACATCTATTTTATCATATTACATATACTTGCATGCTCACTTTGGCAAACAATACCTTCCTTGATGAAACAAGAACTCTAAGTAGCATTTTTAGGGAGTTTTACCCTATTCTGTTTCAGGGGCATTTCAGGTATTTCACAATGCGTTTTTTTTTTTCATTTTTCCTCAAAAGTCATGTAGAAAACTCAATTTTGAGGGGGGTTTCTTCTTTCTGTTTTTCCAGAAAACATCATCTTGCCTCTCAAAAATCAATATTTTTCTGAAAAATCCTTGCTGCCAGGTTTTTGCAAATTTTTAGTACAAATGTAGTTGGTACTATTCATCGACTTTTTTTTGAAAATCGTCACGACTGATCCGAAACTTCCGCATGTATTGTGGCTGCATTTTAAGATTGCATTTTTAATTTAGGTAATTTAAAAATCTCCCGAAGCCCTATTTCCAAAACTTAGGCAGTAGCTCGGATTAGTTTTTTTCCTCTTGACCTGATTTTCTTGGGGGCATTCTGGGCATTTTACAATGCATTTTTTTTGTTTCCATTCGCAATAGGGGTAGAAACTTGATTTTAGGGGGGGTTTCTTCTTTGAGTTTTTATGAAAAAGTCCATTTAGATGCCCGTTTTTACTCTCAGTTGCAGCAGTGGTGGATTGTCTTCTTCGGGCCGCCATGACATCATTTTGTTTTTGACCTTTCTCTCCCGTCCGGACTCCAAATTGAGTAAATTTTTTTTTGAACTTGACTAATTTTTTATTGTCTTTCCAGTGGTGTGCTCAATAGCACCTGAATCCACTTTTTACAAAATGACCATTTTGCCCCTAGGTTCTTTTCGTCCGTTTTTGAAACGACACTTCTACATTTGTTTCCTATGGGTTCCGTGACCTCATTGAGGGTCACATTGGTGTCTTAGAGATGCATTGTATCCCTAGAGACCATTGTTTTACCTTTCACTTCCGCATTTCGGATCCATTATCGGGTCATCTCTTGGTCATCACTGACGCACCGGGTTTACAAAACTTGGGCCGTCACAGCTTCCTTGACCAATCCTTCCGGGTGGTGTTATCCGTTTTCTCAAGAATATGCTTAATTTTCCGGTTAGACACTTCAACTTGCCCACTTGTTTGAGGATGGTAGGGAGTGGTTACCTTATGAGTGACGAAGTATTTAAGAAATAAATGCCTTAGGAATTGATTACAAAAATGTTTTCCTCCATCACTTATTATAGCCCTTGGCATACCAAAATGAGCAAAGATATTGGATTTAATGAATTGAATGACCACAGAGTGGTCATTTGTTTTGGTAGCACATCCTTCCACCCACTTGGAAACATAATCAACGATAAGAAGAATGTATTGAAAACCATAAGACATAGGAAATGGACCCATAAAATCAATGCCCCATATATCAAAAATCTCGACAACAAGTATATTGGTTAAGGGCACATATCTCTTCTAGACATTGTTCCCATCTTTTGACATCTCTCACATGATTTGCAAAAGTTGTAGGCATTTCTATGAATAGTAGGCCAAAAGAGCCCACTTTAAAGAACCTTCAAGGTGGTCTTCTTTACACTAAAATGCCCACCACATGCAAGAGTGTGACACAATACTAGGACGCTGGGAATTTCACTCTCCGAAATGCATCTTCTCACAATTTGATCTGGACAATATCGGTACAAGACAGGGTCTTCCCAATAATAATTCCGGATGTTGGCAAAGAAACGATTCTTTTCGTTCTTTGACCAAGAAGTTAGTAGCTTGCCTACTGCCAAATAATTCACAATGTTGGCAAACCAAGGCATTTTTCCATTAGAAATTTGAAAGAGTTGTTCATCCGGAAAAGAGTCACAGATTGGTAGACTAGGGAAAGGCTCTATCGATAACCTAGAAAGATGATCGGTAACCATATTTTCGGTGCCTTTCTTGTCCTTGATTTCAAAATCGAATTCCTGAATAAGCAAAATCCATCTAATTAACCTAGGTTTTGTTTCCCTTTTTGTCAATAGATGTCTCAAGGTGGCATGATCAGAATAAACAACAACCTTGGACCCTAAGAGATAGGAACGAAATTTATTAAGAGCATACACTACGGCAAGTAATTCTTTCTCGGTAGTGGAATAATTCAATTGAGCTCCCGAGAAAGTTTTACTTGCATAGTAGATGGCACAAGGAAGCTTACCCACTCTTTGTCCCAAAACTGCTCCCATGGCATAATCAGAAGCATCACACATGATTTCAAATGGCAATGACCAATTGGGAGGTTGCATGATAGGAGCAAATGATAATAATTCAAGCAATTTATGAAAAGCGTCTAAGCATGCTTGGTCAAAGACAAAAGGAGTTTCCTTGGCATGAAGGTTGCACAAGGGTCGAGCAATTTTACTAAAGTCTTTGATAAAACGGTGGTAAAAGCCAGCATGACCTAGAAAAGAGCGAACCTCTCTCACCGTTGAAGGTGGAGGCAATTTGGAAATAAGCTCAACCTTTGCTTTATCTACCTCTATTCCTCTCCTTGAGATAACGTGACCCAAAACAATACCCTCTTGAACCATGAAATGGCTCTTTTCCCAGCTAAGTACAAGGTTGGTCTCTCATGGTGCGACCGAGCGTGTGCACAAAATAATGCACAACACTTTAGGTTTAGAAATAATGTCAAGTGGGCACCATATTTTAAAATTTATAAAACCACTAAACACTTATACTATGGAGTATGAAGTGAGCAGGGATCGTCCCAAGAGATCTAAACAATTATAGGTTTTCCAAAATTGAATTCTACTTTAGTACTTATGTGATTGCCAAAAGGGTTTTGTTTGTGATTAAAATTAATTTTAAACTAAATGATTGTAATAAAGAAATAGAGTTTAAGAGATTGGAAAGAGACTTAGGGTGTAGGATTCACCACTAAGCACATTCCCTAACTCACTCACTTTCAACTAATTGGGAAAATAATACTATGTAATCTATATGTGGCTAACAAGTGCAATGAAAAGTGTAAACCATCAATTTCAAGCATGAATCAACTACCTAATGACAATTAAACTAAGTGTAGTGCAATTCACCCATTCAAAGCATGATTTATCAATCCCAGTTTCAAATTTAACACACATTAATCTAGAAGATAATGCAATTGTGACAAAAAGTATGGAATTCAAACATAAGTATGGATGGTCTACTTATCTAATAATTGAATTGCAATTAAATTAATTAAACTAATTAAACATGAATTTAAAACTAATTAGACAACAAATTAATCTAAACATGTAGTACCATCCATCAAATGGAAGCATTTTTCATCAATTTGAAACACAATTACAACTAAGCAATACCATGCATAGCCATCACAAGAATCAATTAACAAAGAATTCATATGTAAAATTTGTTTATCAATCAATCACACATAAGACAATATGAGATTAATACAGATAATCAATTGGAAGAATTTAATTCATAATATTCAAGACTATACACTAATTACATAAATTAATCCCCAAAAAGTATGAAAAGAGAGAGAGAATATGTTACATGCTTAGGGTTTATCCAACCCTAAGTAGAAGAATCAGCCACTCATGGTTAATGGAGTCGAAGACAGGACAATCCCCATCATCTGCTTCATCTTCTCTGAACTTTTCTTCAAACCCTAGCCTGTTCTTGCTTTTTCTCTTTTTTCGCGTGTTTTTCCAGAGAGAAAATACAATACTACGATACAGAAAAAATAAAAAAATAAAACTTAATTCCTTTCTCTAATAATCTTTACCTAAATAAAAACTAAAACTAACCCTAATCTAATGGCTCACTGGGCCTTAAGTAACAATCTCATTAAAGCCCAACATTTCCCAAAATGAGCCCAAAAATTAAATAAAAACTGTAATATTGCTAAGTCCTGGGGGATCGATCCCCCATCCTGGGGATCGATCCCCCCAGAGTTGACAAATTCCTTTAAGCCTTATTCAGCTCCATTTTTGCCCCGGGCTATTTGGTTTGCTTCTCCATCTTTGGGAACATCATCAAAGGCCCGAAATTGACCGCTTTGTGCCATTGTCTGAAAATCTTTGCTTAACTCCAAAAAGGCTTAATTGGACTGTTCTTAGCTCATTTTAACTTTATTGCCCTGAAATACACATAAACATAAATTAGGACTAAAACATAAAATTAAGATAGATGCAAAGACTGAAATACCTTAGCTTAGGTGCTGAAATGTGCAACATTTAAGCACTTATCACGCCCCCAAACTTAGATATTGCTAGTCCATAGCAATAAACTACAGCATGGAAATGAAACAAACATATATACAATTATGAACTAATAAAGCAAATAAAGATAACACCACTTTCGTAGGGATCACGGTTACATTTAGCATATGCAACAAGCCTTTTAAACCCCTAGGTTACCCCTAGTGGACGAGTGAAGTCTTGTGAGGGTTTGCAGAAATGATACCCACAAACATCAACAGCTCTTTCTTACTTGAGAAGCAACGACATATATCAAATAAGTGTTTAAAGTAAACTACTTCAAGTATGCAAATTTCTGCCATTTCTAAGCTATTCTCAATATTTCAACATCATGTAAGCAACAATGGTCCTCCACACATCAAGCAAGTTAATCATGCAAATTGAATCAATTCTATCATCCCTTTTTAGTGAACCGGCATCAAAATGTGTTGCTATCTTAGTAAATCAAAGTAATGGCATAGTCTTACCCTCAAACTAGCATACAGATATAGTACCAGACATCAAGACATTGAATGAACCTTGTTATTCAATCAAACATCTTTTTATTGATTTCATTTTTTTTTTAATTTTTTTTATTAATTTTTTTTTATTTTTTATGTATGACTATGTGCAATGTTCAAGTTCATTAAGCTCTCTAATCACCCCATGTAACAAGCGTTGAGCCAACGACTCCCAAACCAGATGGTCTTAGGGCGTTAAGTGTAAAGACACTCCTAAGGGCGTAATAACTCAGAATGACTAGGCTACGAACTCAAACTAATCATACATCTTACATTCTTTCCTTGTCTTCCTTTTTAATCAGTTGACATGTTGAAAGAATGCAGTCTTTTTTTTTTTTTTTTTTTTTTTTTTTTTTTTTTTTTTTCAAGGTCATTTTATCAAGAATGAAAGCTTTCAAAGCATACTAGCTCAATTGGAACAAACCAAGACAATAATCAACTAAGCATGTACCCCACAAATTGAATGCTAGTGTGCGCAAGTGCAAATGTAGAATTCTAGAATCAACTCTCAAAGCATTTTCAACCAACAAGATGATGTGTACCACAAAAGCAAACATGATGTCAAAAATTAAAATTTACCCCTAAATGGCATCCTAGAGCATACAAGAAGTATTAGACTCTAATAACTTGTTTTTTAAAGGCACTATGTTTCAAAAGTTCAAAATCATTGCCAAATATATCTCAAATCTCAATCATGCATTTAAAGCTCAACTTAAAGTAGAATGTAACAAGGCTACGTTACCCCCAAACTTAAATTGCACATTGTCCTCAATGTGCAATGAGAACAATGAAAGAAATGGAAAGAGTATACCGTGATGGCAAAAGTGAATGACGCCCGGCAATGATCCATGACGAAAGAGGTCTCCCCCAAACTTGGATGCAAAAACCTACTAGAAAAGCCACACTAGCAACTCACATCAAATATCAAATGGGATAAGTAAAGCATACATTCCAAAACAATATAGAATAAGATGTAAAGAGATATGATATCAAGCCCTTTGTAAAAGATGAAAACATGCATAACTAAGCAGAAGGGCATAACGGGAACACATATTTTTGAAATTTGAAATTTTTTTTTTTAATTTATGTTTTTTTTTTATTTTTTATTTTTAAAAGAAAGAAAGAAATAAATAAAAACCTTATTACAAAATCTACTGAATTGATTCTTGTTTTTAATTTTTTTACAATCAACAATTTAATTTTAATTTTAATTTTAATTTATTTATTTTTATTATTATTTTTTTAATCATCTATTCAACACTTTTTTTAAAAAATAAATAAATAAATAAAATCAATGCAATTTATTTTTTTATTTTATTTTTAATCAACAATTCAACTTTTTTTTCTTTTTTTTTTTTTAATGCAACTTTTTTTTTTTTTTTTGTCTTTTCTTTTCTTTCCTTTTTCTTTCTTTCTTTTCTTTCTTTCTTTTCTTTCTTCTTTTTCTTCTTCTTCTTCTTTTTTTTATTCTTTTTTTTTTTGACGACACGAGCTCGCCAGAAGAAAGCCCAATCAAAAGCCGCCGGCGAGACGCAACCGAAATTTGTCGGAGAACAGCGACCCAACAGCGATCGGAGAAGAACCCAGCCGTTACGCCGTTGGACGAACCAGCAGCAATCGCAGGAGAAAAACCCAGCTGCGATCGCCGGAGAGAACCCGGATGCGACGCCGGGAAGACGAGCAGCCGCGATCCGGGAAGAACAGCGACCCAAAAGCGTAACACAGAAGAATCCAGCCGGAATCGCTAGAGAACGGCGAAATCAAAATTGCCGGGAAATAACCCACAACCTAACAGCGATCGCCGGAGAAGAACCGGCCTAAATATCGCCGGAAAGAACAAGCCGCGACCAGAGAAAAATGAGCCAAAAAAATAAAGGGCGAAGCACAGTCCTAGCCAAAATCGCTAGAGATCTCGGCGAAAGAACCACGAACAACGAACAGCCGCAAATCGCTGGGAAGCTCGCCGGAAGAACCCAGCTGTGACGCCGTTGAAAGAATAGAGATGCGACGCCGGAAAGACGACCCAGATGCGACCGGAGAAGAACTTTACCGTCGACGCTGCTGTTTTTCAGGAACGGCAACCCCACCCTTGTAATCGCACCCAACAGCGTTTTACAAAGGAAAGCAAAGCCGCCGGAATTGAAGGCCTGCCACACCGCGGAAGAGAAGAGCGAACCGTGAGGGTTGGACGATGAAATTGGGTTTAGAGATTTTTGGGAAAAGAAGCAGAATTTGAAGGAAGAGAGAAAAGGAATGTATTTGTGGTTTCAAGGCTAAAGGGCGATCGATCTGTTTTGACGGGGGATCGACAATTTTTGGCAAAAATTGTCCCCTTCACTGTTTAATGAGAAGGGAGAAATACAAGTAAAATGGGATCGATCCCTTTGGACGGGGGATCAATCCACTTGGCCTATTTTTTTGTTACTCTTTGACAAGAAAATGAGATCGATCTCCCACCCATTTTGGGGATCGATCTTTCTTTTTTCTTTTTTTTTTTTCAATTTTCCAATTTTTTTTTTAAAAAATAAAAATAAATAAAATAAACAAAAAAATAAAACAAAACAAAACTAAAAAAAATATATACACTAAAATGAAAAATAGATAAAAAATAAAATAAAAATAATAATAAATAAAATTGAAATAAAATCACTTATCAACCTATACTAATTAATACTTTTTTAAAATTTTTTTTTTTATGTTTTTGAATAAATCAAAACTAACATGAAATATATACAAAAATAATAAAAATAATAATAAAATAGAAATAAAATCAAACACCAACCTACATTACTCATTTACAATTTTTTTTTAATTTTTTTAAATTAAAAAAAAATGCATAAATGTACAAAAGGAAAAATAAAAATAAAATAATAATAAAATGGAAATTAAAATGCAACGAAAGAGAAACTCGATACAACTAGTGTTTAACGTCGCTAGAAAGACGTGAGATGTTCTTAATCTTCAAAGTAATGGGATCTACCAAGAGGGTAGATTCCACATTTCTTTGAAAATTTTGTCCATCAATGTATGGTTTAAGCCTTTGACCATTAACTTTGAAGGTCCCTTCATCTTTTAGATTTTTAAGTTCAACCGCCCCATGAGGTGAGATGGAGATAATTTGATAAGGGCCTTCCCATTTGGTTCGAAGCTTTCCAGGGAAAAATTTGAACCTAGAGTTGAATAACCAAGCCTTTTGACCGGCTTCAAAGGACTTTTTCACAATATGTTTATCATGAAATGCTTTTGTCCTTGCCTTGTAAATTTTTAAACTATCATAGGCATCATTTCTCAATTCCTCTACCTCATTGAGTTGGAGTAAACGGTCCTTTCCAGCCTTATCAAGATCAAAGTTGAGCCTTTTTATTGCCCAAAGTGCTTTGTGTTCTAGTTCAACCGGAAGATGGCAAGGCTTCCCATAAACAAGTCTATATAGAGACATGCCTATTGGAGTTTTGTAAGCTGTCCAGTAAGCCCACAAAGCATCGTTCAATTTTCTTGACCAATCTTTTAGGGTCGGATTGACAGTTTTCTCAAGAATATGCTTGATTTCCCTATTTGACACCTCGACTTGCCCACTTGTTTGGGGATGGTAGGGAGTGGCCACTTTATGTGTGACGGAGTATTTCAAGAAAAGTTGCTTCAAGAATTGATTACAGAAATGTTTTCCTCCATCACTAATCATAGCCCTTGGCATACCAAAACGAGCGAAGATATTTGATTTAACGAATGCAATTACCACGGAGTGGTCATTCGTTTTGGTAGCATAAGCCTCAACCCACTTTGAAACATAATCAACGGCAACGAGGATGTATTGAAAGCCATAAGACATTGGGAATGGTCCCATAAAGTCTATGCCCCATATATCGAAGATTTCAACTACAAAGATTGAAGTTAAGGGCATCATGTCTCTCTTTGACATTGATCCCAACTTTTGACACCGAACACACACCTTACAAAAGTTATAGGCATCTCGGTGGATAGTGGGCCAGAAGAGCCCACTTTGAAGAACCTTCAAAGCAGTCTTTTTTTCCACTAAAATGCCCACCACAAGCAAGTGTGTGACAAAATGCAAGGACGCTCGGAACTTCACTTTCCGGCACACATCTCCTAATGATTTGATCCGGGCAATAACGAAACAGAATGGGATCTTCCCAATAGTATTTCCGGATGGTAGCAAAGAATCGGTCCTTTTCTTGTTTTGACCAAGTAATGGGAAGTTTGCCGGTTACAAGATAATTAACAATGTCGGTGAACCAAGGCAACGTCCCATTTGAGATTTGAAAGAGTTGTTTATCCGGAAATGATTCATGAATTTCAAGATTTGGAGAAGATTCAACCATTAATCTAGACAGATGATCGGCAACGACATTGTCGGAGCCCTTTTTATCCTTGATTTCAAAGTCAAATTCTTGAAGAAGTATAATCCATCTTATCAAGCGAGGTTTGGTTTCCTTTTTCATTAAAAGATGCCTAAGAGCGACATGATAGGAAAACACAATTACCTTGGATCCTAAGAGATATGACCGAAATTTATCAAGGGCATATACTACGGCAAGTAACTCTTTCTCGGTGCTAGAATAGTTCAATTGGGCACCTGAGAAAGTCTTACTCGCATAATATATAGCATATGGTAGTTTACCTACCTTTGCCCCAAAACAGCACCCATTGCGAAGTCGGAAGCATCACACATAATCTCAAATGGTAATGACCAATTTGGAGGTTGCATGATGGGAGCGGATGATAGAAGAGTACGAAGTTGATGAAAAGCATTTAGGCATGCTTCATCAAAGACAAATGGAGTCTCCTTGGCAAGAAGGTTGCACAAGGGTCTAGTAATTTTGCTAAAGTCTTTAATGAACCGGCGATAAAAACCGGCATGTCCTAGAAAAGAACGGATTTCTCTCACCGTAGTAGGTGGAGACAATTCAGAAATTAGCTCAACTTTCGCTCTATCTACTTCTATTCCTCTTTTAGAGATGACATGTCCAAGCACGATTCCTTCTTGAACCATGAAATGGCTCTTTTCCCAACTTAACACAAGATTAGTCTCACGACATCTTTGAAGCACTTTTTTAAGATTTTGGAGACACGAATCAAATGAGGACCCAAAAACCGAGAAGTTATCCATGAAGACTTCTAAATACTTCTCCACCATGTCCGAAAAAATTGACATCATACACCTTTGGAAAGTGGTAGGAGCATTGCACAATCCGAAAGGCATCCGTCGATAAGCAAATGTACCGAAAGGACATGTGAATGTGGTCTTTTCTTAATCTAATGGATCTAGGGCCACCTGATTGTACACCGAGTAACCATCTAGGAAGCAATAGTATTGTTGCCCAGCCAATCTTTCCAAGATTTGGTCAATGAAAGGCAATGGAAAATGGTCCTTCCTAGTGGCAGAATTCAGCTTTCGGTAATCTATGCAAACACGCCATGAAGTGGCGATGCGTTTCGAAATAAGATCACCCTTAGCATTTTCAACAACTGTGATTCCCGAATTTTTAGGAACCACTTGAGTTGGACTAACCCATTTGGAATCAGAGATAGGATAAATGATTCCTGCATCTAGAAGTTTCACAACCTCTTTCATGACAACTTCCTTCATATTTGGGTTCAATCTCCTTTGAGCATCCCTAAATGGCCTTTCATCCTCTTCCATGTGTATGCGATGCATACAAATAGAAGGGTCAATGCCTTTTAGGTTAGCCACACTCCATCCAATGGCTTCTTTGTTAGCTTTAATCACTTCCAAAAGATCATTTTCTTGGTCATTTTCAAGATTGGAAGCAATGATGACCGGAAGAGTCTCTTTTGGGCCTAAGAAGGCGTATTTCAGATTTGATGGAAGAGGCTTAAGCTCAAGAATAGGAGGAGAGATGAGAGATGGAACTGGTGGAGTACTAGAGAGTGAAGGAAGATGTTCTTTCTTGCTTTTCCAAGGTGGGTAATCCAAAGTGGCCACAGAGTCCATTAAAGCATTCACCTCACTTATGGATCCTTTTGTGTCAAAACCACAACTTTCAAACATTTCGCAAAGGCATGCCTCAAGAGGATCCTTAGATAAAATAGAGGGAAGAGTCTCCTCTATGGTTTCATCCAAGACATCTACTAGGAAACACTCGTCTTCATCTGTGGGATGTTGACTTGCATTGAATACATTAAGCTTAACCATCATGTTGCCAAAAGAGATGTCCATAATGCCGGATCTACAATTAATTGTGGCATTGGCAGTGGCAAGGAATGGCCTTCCTAGGATGACTGGAATATGATTGGTGAGATTAGGGATTGGCTCAGTATCTAGTACCACAAAATCAACCGGGAAATAAAATTTATCAACCTTAATTAGAATATCCTCAACAATCCCCCTTGGTTTCTTAATTGATCTATCGGCTAGTTGGATTACTACCGATGTTGGCTTCAAGTCCCCTAACCCTAACTGCAAGTAAACAGAGTATAGAATGAGCGTGTGCACAAAATAATGCACAACACTTTAGGTTTAGAAATAATGTCAAGTGGGCACCATATTTTAAAATTTATAAAACCACTAAACACTTATACTATGGAGTATGAAGTGAGTAGGGATCGTCCCAAGAGATCTAAACAATTATAGGTTTTCAGAATTGAATTATACTTTAGTGCTTATGTGATTGCCAAAAGGGTTTTGTTTGTGATTAAAACTAATTTTAAACTAAATGATTGCAATAAAGAAATAGAGTTTAAGAGATTGGAAAGAGACTTAGGGTGTAGGATTCACCACTAAGCACATTCCCTAACTCACTCACTTTCAACTAATTGGGGAAATAATACTATGTAATCTATATGTGGCTAACAAGTGCAATGAAAAGTGTAAACCATCAATTTCAAGCATGAATCAATTACCTAATGACAATTAAACTAAGTGTAGTGCAATTCACCCATTCAAAGCATGATTTATCAATCCAAGTTTCAAATTTAACACACATTAATCTAGAAGATAATGCAATTGTGACAAAAAGTATGGAATTCAAACATAAGTATGGATGGTCTACTTACCTAATAATTGAATTGCAATTAAACTTAAATTAAACTAATTAAACATGAATTTAAAACTAATTAGACAACAAATTAACCTAAACATGTAGTACCATCCATCAAATGGAAGCATTTTTCATCAATTTGAAACACAATTACAACTAAGCAATACCATGCATAGCCATCACAAGAATCAATTAACAAAAAATTCATGTGTAAAATTTGTTTATCAATCAACCACACATAAGACAATATGAGATTAATACAGATAATCAATTGGAAGAATTTAATTCATAATATTCAAGACTATACACTAATTATATAAATTAATCCCCAAAAAGTATGAAGAGAGAGAGAGAATAGGTTACATGCTTAGGGTTTATCCAACCCTAAGTAGAAGAATCAGCCACTCATGGTTGATGGAATCGAAGACAGGACAATCCCCATCATCTGCTTCATCTTCTCTGAACTTTTCTTCCAAACCCTAGCCTGTTCTTGCTTTTTCTCTTTTTTCGCGTGTTTTTCCAGAGAGAACATACGATACTACGATACAGAAAAAATAAAAAAATAAAACTTAATTCCTTTCTCTAATAATCTTTACCTAAATAAAAACTAAAACTAACCCTAATCTAATGGCTCACTGGGCCTTAAGTAACAATCTCATTAAAGCCCAACAGTTCCCAAAATGAGCCCAAAAATTAAATAAAAACTGTAATGTTGCTAAGTCCTGGGGGATCGATCCCCCACCCTGGGGATCGATCACCCCAGAGTTGACAAATTCCTTTAAGCCTTATTCAGCTCCATTTTTGCCCCGGGCTATTTGGTTTGCTTCTCCATCTTTGGGAACATCATCAAAGGCCCGAAATTGACCGCTTTGTGCCATTGTCTGAAAATCTTTGCTTAACTTCAAAAAGGCTTAATTGGACCGTTCTTAGCTCATTTTAACTTTATTGCCCTGAAATACACATAAACATAAATTAGAACTAAAACATAAAATTAAGATAGATGCAAAGACTGAAATACCTTAGCTTAGGTGCTGAAATGTGCAACATTTAAGCACTTATCATCTCATAAGCACTAGATCTAAATTTTTGAGGTATGCATTAAATGAAGACCCAAAAATAGAAAAATCATCCATGAAAACCTCTAGATACTCTTCCACCATATCTGAGAAAATTGACATCATACACCTTTGGAATGTGGCGGGTGCATTGCACAAACCAAAATGCATCCGTCTATAAGCAAATGTGCCTAATGGACATGTAAAGGTGGTTTTTTCTTAGTCTAATGGGTTAAGGGCTACTTGATTGTACCCCGAATATCCATCAAGGAAGCAATAATATTGTTGCCCGGCCAATCTCTCTAGAATTTGATCAATGAATGGCAAGGGAAAGTGATCCTTTCTAGTGACGGCATTCAATTTGCGGTAATCAATGCATACACGCCATGAATTGGTGGTACGCTTAAAGATTTCCTCACCCTTTGCATTCTCAACGACCATAATCCCCAATTTTTTGGGAACTACTTGAGTTGGACTCACCCATTTGCTATTGGAGATTGGGTAAATGATTCCAGCATCTAAGAGTTTGACAACTTCCTTCTTAACTACCTCCTTCATGTTTGGATTAAGTCTCATTTGGGCATCCCTAAAGGGTTTTGCATCATCTTCCATAAGTATGTGACGCATATAAATAGAAGGGTCAATTCCCTTAAGATCCACCACACTCCATCCTATGGCTTCCTTATTTTCTTTAAGCAAACTTAAGAAAGCATCTTCTTGGTCTTTTTCAAGACTTGAAGAAATGATAACCGTAAGAGTCTCTTTTGGTCCTAAGAATGCATACTTGAGATTAGAAAGTAGAGTTTTAAGCTCAAGAATTGGTGGAGAGACTAAAGATGAGACCGGTGGAGTGCTAGAGAGTGGAGGAAGAGTATCTATTGGAGTTTTCCAAGATGGAAAATCTAAGCTTGCAATAGATTCCATGAGATTGCTTACTTCATTAATTGATTTTTCATCATCAAACCCACAACTTCCATACATTTCAAGAAGACAAGAAGCAAAAGGATCATCGGATAAAAGAGATGAAAGACTATTCTCAATTGCTTGTTTCATTACCATCGTTGGAATCGATTCCTCAATAACCTCATCTAACACATCAACAAGGACTCATCTTCATCTATGGGATGTTGACTTGCATGGAAAACATTAAGTTTGATCATCATGTTGCCAAAAGAAAGGTCCACAATCCCGGATCTACAATTAATTGTTGCATTTGCGGTGGCAAGGAATGGTCTTCCTAAGATGATTGGGATGTGGTTGGAGGGATTAGCAACCGGTTCGGTATCAAGAACTACAAAATCAACCGGAAAGTAAAATTTATCCACCTTGACAAGAATGTCCTCAACCATGCCCATAGGTGTTTTGACTGATCTATCGGCCATTTGAAGCACCACCAAGGTTGGCTTCAATTCATTCAACCCTAATTAGACATATACGGAGTAAGGAATCAAATTAACACTTGCACCTAAGTCAAGAAGAGCTCTACGAATTTCATGAGTTCTAATTACACAAGAAATAGTCAGAGCACCAGGATCTTTGAACTTGAGTGGAGTGTTTTGTTGAAGAATGGAGCTCACTTGCTCCATGAGGAACACTTTTTTAGGGCTTGGTCCCTTGCTCTTCCTCTTTTATGTGCAAAGATCTTTCAAGAATTTTGCATAAGGTGGAATTTGCTTAATGGCATCCAAAAGAGGAAGATTGATGTTGACTTGCTTAAAAACTTCCATCATGTCATGTATTTTCCCTTCTTGCCTCCCATAAGACGAAGTTTCTTTTAAAGCATAAGGGAATGGAGCTTTTGGCTTACAAGACTTTGTAATTTGAGAGGATGATGGAGAAGATTGAGAATTCCGATTAGGATCATTTTCATTCAAGGAAGTAGGAGTGGAATTGGGAATAGGATGGGTGACCACTTTAGGTTACACCGATTCACTATCTTCCTTTGGTAGTTCAACCCTATTGTCCACTTGCTTACCACTTCTCAAGGTAGTGATGTTGCGCTTGAGCTTGGGAAGAACACCCCGATGTAGGGTTTGCTTCCACACAAAATTGGGCTTTTGGATTCCTCTTGGGTTGACTAGGTAATTTCCCAATTTCTCTTTCATTCAAGGCATTAGCTATGGCCCCAATTTGGGATTCAAGCTTTGATGTGGATTGAGAGTGGGAATGCAACAAGTTGGTATCCTTCTCTAAGCTACCCAAGGCCATCAAAACCTTATCTTCAAATGTGGAATTACTAGAAAGTGATTGAGGATAATGAAAGCCAACTTAGGAATCACACATTTGAGAATGTGAGAGGTCATTCATCCTTTGATGATGGAAAGAAGAAGAAATAAACCATTGAGAACCTCCATTTCTTTTATGAAGTGGAATGTATTTTCTTTAAAAATTTTTAGCTTGATAAGGGCTTGAGCTTTCATTCCACAATGGAACATATGCATTTGAATAAGGGTGAACAAATGTAGCATTAACTTGTTCAAAGTGTTCATTAACAACATGTCTATGGGGACAATCGAAAATAGTATGCAAAACACTTGAACATGTCATGCAAGGCTCACAAAGATGAGTTGTATGATGAAAAGGAGATGAATTGATAGCTGGTTTTTGATTCAACAAGAATTGATCAAGTTTTTGAGAAAGAGTTTTAACCTGGACTACAATTTCCCTTGAACTTTCAATTTGACACACTGTTACACTTTTCTCCTTTTTATTAAAACCATGATTAAGCCGAGAAGTGTAATATTTGTGCAAAGAATTTTCACTCATTTTTCAAAAAGGTGCCAAATGTCATCTTCATGTTTTCCAAAATACGAACCTCCACATGAGGTATCAACTATGTCCTTTTGCATGTCGGATAGGCTTTCATAGAAGTATTGGACAACTTGCCATTTTGGAATACCATGATGTGGACACTTTCTTAGCAAGTCATTCAATCTCTCCCAAGTCTCATGCAACAACTCTCCTTCTTTTTGAGAAAATTCTCTAATTAAAGCACACATTAAATTGGTCAAATTTACGGGGTAAAATTTTTTTAAAAACTCATTTTGCATTTGTGCCCAAGATGTTATTGAATTTACCCCTAAAGTATTGAACCAATGCTTTGCTTTATTTTTAAGCATGAAAGGGAAGAGAAGTAATTTAAGAACTTCCTCCGGGACATCCATGTATCTCACAGTGGAACATAGTTCAAGAAATTCATTAAGATGCTTATATGGTTCCTCTTCATCTAAGCCATAAAAGAGTGGACACATTTGAATGGTCTCGGGCTTGATTTCATATTGATTAGCCTCAAAATTAGGCAACACAATGCAAGTAGGTGTATGGTACACATGAAGATTATAATGATCACGAAGGACCATTGGAGGAATTAGAGCTTGAACTCTGGGGCCATGTTGATTAAGATGTAGGTTTTGCATGAAACGTGGGTCTGAGTAGCCAAGATTACCCTCTAGATTTTCCATGTGAATGCCTAGAATGTATGATATGACAAGGTCTATTCCCGACTACAAGCGACACACAAATCACAACAAAACAAACAAGCACTCTTTCTTCGCAACAATTCAACAATCAACAAACTTCCTCCACATACAATGTTCCTAAACTCCCATGCTTAAACAATATGCAAAGAACAATTAAAAATGCCTCCACGTGGGCTCACGATTTATCTAAGAAATTAAAAACAAGCATCCACGCGGGCCGACGATTTAACTAAGGGATTGAGTAAGAAAAAGCTCCCAAAGGTCCTTTAACACTTCAACTCTAAATTTATAACTTAGCTTAGCAAATTTTTTAAATTTTTAGCATTTTTCCTTGCTTGCTTAGCTCCTTTGCTTGCCTCCTAGCTCAATGCTCCTTGTCAAAGATGAACAAACACAATAAGTAACAAAAAGAAAAATAAAAACAAAGTAAAGACACAATCAAAAGAGTACTAATTCCTAATTAATTCCACAAATACGACATTGCCTAATCCTCAGCAACGGCACCAAAAACTATGGTCGTCGTCCTACCATAAGCTTAAGAGGAGTGTGCATTAAGGCGAGGGCCAAGTTTTACATTTATAAAAGCCACTACTACCTTCACTAAAAATATAGTTAGGGTGAGTAGGGATCGTCCCAAGGGATTGGAGTCGAATTTGGTTATGAAATCGATATTAGGGTTAATAGGTCGAGTGATCAAATAAATGGTTGGTTGGTTGATTAAACTAGAAAGCAAATTAAACTAAATAATTGAATGCAATAAAGAGTAAGTAAGAGTGAGAGAGATCTTGGAGTTTAGCGGTCACCACCAAGTAATACTTTTTTACACCGTTAACTAGTGACTAATGAGGGAAATGTGTGTTGCAATATTGATGTGTGTGTGTTTGGTTGATTCAATTAGCAAGGGTGACCAATTAAGCATACATTGTCTAATCAACATATGAAAAGCACAATATATCTAGCAATTAAGTATATATTATCTAAATAGCATGTGAAAAGCACAATATATCTAGCAAGTCATTAATCCTTTCATTAAGCTCACAAGCCAAGTACACCACAAGGTTAGAGACATATGCTACTTGCATTTAAAAGTATGGAACATCAAACAACAAGTATGGATTGTCCTCCCATCTAACAACTATGCTACCATTACACTACAATTAAGCTAATGACATGAAATTAAATTAATTAAGTTAAGGGAGAGGCACAATCCATCAAGAAATGAGCATGGACCATCTAGAAAATCACAAGAGCATTCTTTTAAGCACAATGTTTTGACAATCTCTAGATCTAAGGCATTAATACACATAGACATGCATCAATAACACAAGAAATAGAGACAAACACATGAACATCTATTCTAGCATACATAGACATATGGATAGAATGAAATGATCAATTGAAAGCATTAAACCACATAAATCATTGAATAAATAAGATTTATATATATATAAGTGCCAAAACATGTATTACAACACTAATCCCTCAATAATACACAAAATCGAGATGTAGAAAGCATGCTTGGGGCTAACTCTAGCCCCAAGAGGATGTCTAGCCACTCATGGTGGTGCTTCTCCAACCCTCAAGGGCTAACTCCATGGTAGAGATTTGCTCCTTGGTTGATGAAAAGTCTCAAATGGTGTCTCTAGCCTCCCTCTCCTCTAATCTTGCTCTCCAAGAGTTCTTACAAGGTATGAGATGATATTGTATGATATTAGGTAATCTCATGTAAAAAGTAATCCTTATCCTTATATAGGTAAGTCAAATGACACCCCAAAATGAGTTGGGGTCGTGCACAAAATATTCCCCAATGATTGGATAAAGGACAACTTTCAATGAGTTGGAAATTTAACTTTTTCGCACTAGAGGAAGTTCGATTGATTGAACCTTGGACTTGGATCGATCGAACATGGCTGAGATCTATCGAACTTAGGCTGGATCGATCCTCACTAGTGGCGCTTTTTAGATAAAGACAAATCTGAGATATTTTGAAGATATTTTTGGGAAAAGGACAAAAGTGGTTGGTAGGGTGGTACAATTAGATAAGATCAATCATTTGGATAAGGACAAAGCAGTTCGATCGATCGAAGAATGATGTTGAATCGATTGAACTTTTGGGATCTGAGATACCCCTCGGATCTGAGACACGGGTTGATCAGGCCCAGGCCAAACCCGAGGGAATATCAAACAATTAATATTTTATAATGAACACGGAATACAAAATAAATTAAGAAATGAAATTAAAGCTGGAAGGAACTAAAAATAGAATCCGCAAAATATTATAATTATTAAAATCCATCAAACCCAAACTCCAAAACTCCATTAGTTTACAACTTGGGAATCCATCTCTAGTAGACCCCTATTAAACA
Source organism: Cornus florida (assembly GCF_030987335.1). NCBI lineage: Eukaryota > Viridiplantae > Streptophyta > Magnoliopsida > Cornales > Cornaceae > Cornus > Cornus florida. The sequence continues at coordinate 51,788,052 of NW_026775575.1, read as the reverse complement.
TCCAAACGGAAGATAGAACAACTGTAATAAACTTCCAGAAATAAAACTATAGAGAGAGCCCTACATCGTCGGAAGAGTGAATAGAGACCTCTGCTCAACACGAACACGTCTAAGCCTGGAACTGTCGTGTACTTGAAAAATAGAAGTGGGTCAGGCCCACGCGCAAGTTCTATACTACTACAATCCAAACAGAGGCATGATACGCATGTACATCCTAAACAATTCAACAATAGCTAATAGTCCGTAAATATATATATATATAGTCACACTAAAGGACTCTCACTGGACTTCAGGCCGGTCTCAACCTGAATAGAGGTAACATGCTAAAACGCACACGAAGTGGGCATATGTACCTATACGTAAACAGGGTACACCTCCAACCATCGTAGCTAGCTACACATCCCGATGCATATACGCTCCCTAGCCATCGATCCTGAGGCTCAAGCTCATACTGAGGCACCATAAGAGTACATATATAAAATCTATCCAAAATCCCTGGTATTACCGCTCAACAAGTAGTTGCCATAACAATACAAATCCACGGGACTTAACTTTTAGTTAATCCCATTCTTATTCCAAGTAGATGGGTAATGATATTGTTTTAAAAACCAAACCCATCCTTAGTATGCCATCGTCCCATACCGGTGCCTACTTTCCAATCCTCCAGTAGTCAATAATACCAATAAATCAAGTATATATCAACTAAATTCCAACATCCAACATTCAATGTTAGCAGTGATAAAATAAGCATTGATAAACAGGGTCACAACAACAACATATACATGCCCAATTTAAGTTGTTCCCTTTAGTCTGATATAAAGACAGAATTAATTAAAACTTCCATTTAACACCTTACAAATGACATATAGATATGTAGGGTATGTATCACAAAATCCTAACCTCCACAGTTGATACTAACTGTGATAATGTAAGCATCAAAATAATATTCACAGTATGTATGTAGACATGCTCAAATTATAGTGTTCCACAAAACCGATCTAGTGTTAAACTCAAATCCTCCTAATATTTAAGTTCCAACAGTTGCTATTACAGAAGTTAAAATAGCTATCATCTAGACCCATCCTTCCAATAATTTATACTAGCAGTGGTAAGGAAAAACGTGAACCACAGAACCACAATGCATCCACAAACATGCTTAGTCTAGGTTGAATAAGCATACAACACTACTGTAACTACTAGTTTCATAGCAAAACAGATATCATTTTAGTTTGGTTTAATCTTCATTAATCCTAAAATCATTTAAGAGTGCAAAGAGTATGAAGCCTAAGGGAAAGAGTAATGATAGAATCTTGCCTCAGAAACTTTAGTTCAAAGTTTTAACGTCGTCTTCTTAAAAAAATCCCGGCGAGTTCCAAAACCCGGTTACTGTTCACGGGTACGAAACACTATTCCCGAACTCAAAGTCTGATCTCCACCGTTCAGATTGTGCGACACTGAGTCATGAACCTATCCTCCCAATTTCAGCTCGATTGGACCACGGACGAAGCGGGATCGGATGTTTGATGAAATCTGGGCAAAATGGAAAAAAAAACCTGTGCGACCCAGTTACTGTTCACGAGTACGAATCACTGTTCCCAAGGTCAAACTCTGATCTTCACCGTTCAGATTGTGCGTCACTGAGTCGTGAACCTCTCCTCCAAAATTCAGCTTGATCGGACCACGGACGAAGCGGGATCGAAGCTTTGATCAAACCTTGGCGGAATGTGAAAAACTGCGTTTTTCCTTCTCCACTTCCACAAAACATGTGCTTTGTTTAAAAAAAACCCTACACAGACATCTACCTTATACTTATAGAGTTTTCCTAAACCCTAGGTTCATTTAAGTCCAACTCACAATTCTAACCGGCCCATCCAATTAACGTAGAAACCTACGACGGTTATAATATAAAACCCTAATTTATACTGTAATTAAAACCCTAGTTAGATGTATTTACCTAATTACCATATTCACCATTAAATACTTAACAAATAATCTAATTGAACAAAATAATAATTAGTAAACCCAATTAAACCAAATAAGACACACATAAAATAAGACACATATAAAATAATTAAACCAATTACACTTAAACCATTAATGTCAATTAAATAATTAAAATACTAACAAGTAATTCCAATCAAATAACTAAACCAATTACACTTAAACCATTAATGCCACTTAAATAATTAAAACACTAACAAGTAATTCCAATTAAATAACTAAAAATAAATATCATTTAAATAAATTAAATCACCACAAAAGAAATAAATTAAATCACCACAAAAGAAAACAATTAAGTACCTAATAAAAAAAATAATGACACATAATCAAATAAAATGCACTTAAATAATAAATTAAATACCATTAAATACTAGGAATATCCTTTTTAAAATTAGGGGTATTACAGGATCTCTGAAAATATCATCATGGCTCTGATCCATCTTGAAGTGCTAAGATCGATCATGTTAGATCGATCGAACTTTAATCTGAGATCGATCGAAGATATTGATTTCCACCTTTTTCTTTCTTTTGCTTCTACTTGGCTCATTTCTTTGATTTATCCCAGAATTGCTTCATTTCTGCTCTTATTTGGCTGAGTTAGCTTATTTTCGGAATAAGTGCCTGAAAATGGAAATAATATGAAATCAATCTAAAACGGTAAAGTAAGATAGATAAAGGTACTAGAATGCCTAAGCTTAAGGGGTTTAAATACGCACTTTTCAGTGCTTATCAAATGTATTGAACCAAATTGTCTCACTATTATACATTGTTTGCTATATAGAAGGAAACACCACAACACCACAAGCCCCGACTCTGTCTACAGTTAAGTAGGAACATCCTTTACACCATTCATGCCATGACCTGAAAAGATGTATATAGAATTGGAATGAGCAACCACAGCTCAGCGGGAATTGCCTAAAGCGTACTCCTTAATACCTCCATGAATCCAAACATAGAACAGATATACGTTAACGGGATCATACATGTTCAGGAATAATATATCATATGAGATAATAAAATGAAGTGTAATGCAATGCTAATGCCAATGCCAAAGCCACTTCCCACTTTCCCGAGACAATAACCAACCATTCATCCCAATGGTTAATGTATCCAGCCTGGGGTAATCCCCAGCTCCATGAGAAGAAGACTGATCATCTGTCCCTGACCTAGAGAAATCTCTAGCGCCATTTAGGGCCCAGTGACTCAACCACACGCAGAGGATGTCTCTACGTCTTCTCTAGATCCATTAACGACTTGGATACGAGGTAATCCCCGTCATCTAACATTTCACATTACTCTTTTCAACTCTTTTTCTCAACACACATGATATGAGATATTTCCACTTTCCTTTCCATTCTAGACTCATCCCCAAACCTTGCGAGATAAATGTACATTCATAATGATACAATGTACATCATATTGAAATCAATAATTTGATATATGTCCATATACAATAAACATTCTCAATTAAATTCTTTTAAAAATTCTAGCATGCTTACTAATACAATAATTATCACATAGTCACCTACTCAGGAAAATGGTTCTCAATTCAAATTTATTTATTTTCAAACAAATAACATTCAATTGAAGAGATATAATTCACCAAAGGTAAATGTTGTGAGATTTAAACAATCCTACCTCAAAATAGATAAAACTCTGCAGCAACAATAGCAAAAACCTCCACTATTGAAGAATGAAAGCCTCCAAAATTTGTGGAAAATGAAGAACACCTCCCTTTTTTAAATACACCCACACTTCCTCTTTCAACCCCTTTTTAAAACTCAATAACAAGGAAATGATTCCAAACTTTGTATCAATAGAAAGTTTACAACTATGGGAACATCTTTCATTCACAAACTCCTCTCATATTCTCACCACAAAACCTTCAAAATTGTGCTTAAAAGAAATGACTATAGAAGGGAAACAAAGACACGAAAATGGTATTATGCCGAATTCCTATATCAATTCTCCAAGCCTGCTAAAATGATATGCCACCCACACACCTAAAGTGAAGACACACATGCGCCTAGGTGTCAAGCATGCACTTAGTCAAAGATGTGACCATGGGCAATGACTCAATTGCCCCTCCAACTATCACAAAATCTCAAGTATGCCATTTGCATATATATATATATATATATATATTTTTCAAAAAAACAAACAAAAGCAACAAATCATCACATATTATCAATGATAAAAATCACTTACAATAGAACGAATTGATATAGGATAGGATTATGTTGAGGGTGTCGAACTTCAAGAACAATAGTGGATTGTTAAATATAAAATTAATTACTAATTTAATTTAATATTAAGTCTAGTAGCGGCCCTAGTAGCCCATTTTGGATTAGAACTCAAAAGATGATATCAAAATATTTCCGTTCCAAACAAAGAAAGCCCATTTGTTTAAACCTGGCCTAACAATAAGCCTTAACGGAGTGGCCTAAATTTTGAATCCTGATCGACTACTAATGCCATGAACGTTGGAGGCTAGTTCCACCAAATTTTTTGTTTTTCCATAATCGGAGTATCTGGAGCTTTTCCTCGACTAATTCACGGGACCCGTACAAGTTGCCCCACACGAATCGGATAAAGCTCCAACTATGTCCGCAAATATGGCTCCTAAGGAATTGTTTGCACTTAGAAGGAATCAATTTTGAAATCTGATACTTTATGAGGGATCGATCTTGAGACGTACAACTTTGGAACTCCTTAAATCGCACTGTTGCGGATAGGTGAGGTTTAGAAATGAGTTTTGTGTTAAACTTTTGCTTCTAAAGAGTCTTGCTATCCGTCTCCCCCTTATGAAGTCCACCGATGCTGCCAGAGTTCATTTGTTAATGATATGATTGCGTGAATTTAGCTTCCAATGGTCTGAAGACCAGTAAATTAGTTCTGACCAAAAGGATAGTGAAGTGGGGAAACCACATTTGGCTTGGAGGTAATTCTAGATGCGCAATGATAATGAGCATTGGAAAAATAGGTGTGATTGGTTTTCTTTTGCAGATTTGTACATAAGACATGAGTTGGGGATATAGAGATATGTAGGTAATTTTTAGTCCTTTTTTGGCAATTTGGCTCGAATAGCTAATCATAAAATAAAATTGTGTTTGGAGTTGCAAGGTTGAAACCGGTGACATGAGCCCAAGGCACAGGTGGGAGTGATGGGGTAAAAGCTATTTCAATGTCATTGCGAATTGAAAAAGTATTGCATGAAATTTGGGGGTATCTTTAGTTGTGTTGTAAGGGACCATAATATAATAAATCATCAAACCAGAAAAAAGATACAAAGAAAAATTATTCCTAAATTGAATTAGGCGCACAAAATAAGAAGACGAAAATAGAAGTGAGTAGTCATGTTTGGGTTTTCGTATATTATTCAAACTGCAAGGCTTAAAAGGACTTAATTTGAGACGATGTGGGGAATTGACCCTTTTGTCTCCCAATGGGCTTGTTCATTGCCCCATACATACAACAATGATGCTAGAATCAATACATGTTCACACGCACACAAACAATTCATAAAGAAACATATATTTTACAATGTTTAAATATATTCTGTTGAAAGTCAACACTGACAGGGGAGATGTGGTGTTATTTTGAAACCATAGGTGAGATCCGTAGGAAAGAAAATACATGCATGGTTCACCTTGTAATCATAAATAGAATCTCATGCATACAAAACTAAACCAATAATGAGCAATTCTTAAGTAGAAGGTGCCACCTTCTCTTGTAACAATAGTTTTAATTATTCTTCCAAATTGCATCTCCTTATTTCTCTTAGTACAGTTGTAAATCCAACAAACCTAAAAGCACAGTTCACAGCTTCTTCACCAAAAGATCAACCCCATATTCAGGTTTTACGAGTAACCTTAAAGTCGGTGAATGGACATACTTGGGAGAGAGGGAAATAGAGAAGTTGGAGAGAATCAGAGAAATCAGTATCTGAAGTTGAACCATAGCCAAGTGTTGTCCCACACACAATCGTGGTCCGAATCCAAACGGCATGTACGTGTGTGGAATCTTGCAAGCACCCGTGAGCCCATTCACAAACCTCTCTGGATTAAAGTTGAGTGCATCTGGTCCCCATATTTCAGGGTCAGTGTGCATTGTGACCACCATGGTCCAGAAGTTGACACCCTTTGGTATGTTAATGCCTCCAACCTGTATGTCATTCAAGGCCTCCCTAGACAATGCTGCTCCATTTGGATATAGACGCAGTGTTTCTTGGACCACCATTTTTAGCTGCAGAACAGAATTAGAATTTATAGTTAATTAGTGATATGTTCTATTGACCTAAAATTGTTATTTGCATTAACTCTACTATTTTAAAAAATGATCTAGCACGTAATTTTCATTATTAATGTTATCGTTGTTGTCACCATTTGGCCCAACTTTCAGAGAATTCTAATTCAATTGTGCATTAATGTGCTAACTATTTCATTTTACGAAAGCATTAATGTGCTACCTGTTTCATTTTACGAAGCATATCAAAGTCTGGAATTTGGCCACCACAAACTTGAAGAACCTCTGTGCGTACACGAGTTTGCCATTCTGGATTTGAAGCCAATAACATGAGGCACCAGGAGGAAACAACTGAAATGGTCTCGTTCGCGGCTAAGTATATGTTTTTGCAGTTATCAACAATGAATTGATCGATTTCATCTTTGCTAAGATCACTATTTTCAGCACCTTCGAGCACCATCTGCAATAGGTCCTTCTCGTACCCACTTTCCTTCCTCTCCTTCACTACCTCCACGATCAATGCATGGATCTCCTTCTCTAATGCCCATGCTTGCCTATTGCCTTTAGTAGGAAAATAACTGAAACATATAATATATGAATTAGGTATTAACTAATTAACTTAACTATTATAGCCCTTTAAAATAAAAAATAAAAAAAATACTCAACCATTATATATAAATAATAAAATTAATATATATTTACTAGGCGCCTACAAAAAAAGGAATTATCCAATTTCAGGGACGAACCAGTAAATAAGGTGAGTAGGTTAAGGAACCCCCGCTGATTTTTTATTTATATATTTTTAGTATTGAATTTACATAGCCCCCACCCCCGAAATTACCAAAATAAATAAAATTTGTTGCCTCACTCATATAATTTATTGGATCCATCTATATATAGACGGGGGAGAGAGATGCAGATCTAGAGAGACATTGAATTTTTGTTCTTATTCTTTTTTCGGATTAAGTACAAAAAACTTTTTTATAATATATAAAATGTGTAATTAATTTTTTATTATTTCAATTTATGTAAACAAGGACATTAGGTAAATTTAGCAATTAAAATATCTAAAATACCCTTATAAAAGAAATTAAAAAAATATGAAGGCTCCCTGCTGATGTAAGCAATAAAAATAATATACTACGTAATTAAATATTCATATACTGTATATAAACTTCTGGGCCTCCTCGTATCACTTTTTCTCTCATATGCTCTCTCCACACAGCCCATGCTCCATAATTCCATGCCAACCACAATATATCTCCTCCTCATATTCTCTCTACATACTTCTTTCACATAATACCCCTATTAAATTCAGAAACCAATAATTCATATCAATACTCATATCCCATGCCAGTGGCATAAGGTGAGCTCCATTAAATCCGACGAGCGAACACTACACCATCCAAAAATATCTGACCACCAAACACCATCCAAAAATATGGTTACCAAACACCACCCAAAAATCCGCCCATCAAACACCATCAGTTGTGACGGCAAGATCAATCAATGAAACAAGCCATAATTTCTTAATCTCAGCCAAAATATCAAGCCTCTATTGCTCCTACCTCAATCATATCATCAAATACATATCAAGGACTGTGATAACCCAGATTTTCAGGCTTGATTTTATTTTACAGATTTTTTGGGGGTTTATTTTTGTTAATTAAGAGAAAATAATTGTTTTAGTTTTTGTCCACTATTTTGTTTTAATGAGCTACGTGTCCTAATTTGGATGAAGGAGATGAGTAATTGGATTAAGTTGTGAACTTTTGTGTTTGTTTTTAAGTAGGACCCCTTTGGTTTGGTGATATTTACGTATCATATATATATATATATATATATATAATTGTTTTAGTTTTTGTCCACTATTTTGTTTTAATGAGCTACGTGTCCTAATTTGGATGAAGGAGATGAGTTATTGGATTAAGTTGTGATCTTTTGTGTTTGTTTTTAAGTAGGACCCCTTTGGTTTGGTGATATTTACGTATCATATATATATATATATATATATATATATATATATATACAGGTAATGTTTGTTATGGGTGAGATTTTTGGTTTACACTGTTGTGGGTGAGATGGTGGTGGTCCAAATGGAGGCAAAAAAGAAAGTAATGACAGATGGTGGTGGGTCCGCTGTTAAACTATTGTGCCAAACCATTAATTTGGGCACTTGTGTGATAATGTGTGTGCGTGTGTTGTGGATTTCGGTGAGCAACCAGAGGGAGGGAGAGAGAGAGAGAACAGGGAGGAGGCCGAGAATTACACAGAGGGCAAGAGTTGAAGAAGAAGATCAAGGAAAAATGATTTTATGGGTAGGGTTCTTTGTATCTTGAATGACTTGATTTTGCTCCAAACGGTTTTATTGATTGATTTAATTAAATATATATATTTTTTATTTTTATATTTACATAAATATGTATATTTGATGAAGTTGTTTTTGTTAAATATTCATAAAATTCTTATTATGAATTTTTTTACTGGAACTTCCCGTCTTACCACCCTCCAGACCCTCCAGTTTTAGGTATGAGGAAGAAGAATAATTGCGAAATTTGAACTTAGGTGAAAAAGCTGGTGTTGCGAATTTATTTATATATTTGGAGATTTTTGTATATATATATATTTGAGGAATTGATTTATGTATAAAATAAGGTATTTTTTATGGTCTTAAGAATATATTGATGTATTTATAATTTGATGAAATTGAGAAATTTATTAGAATTTTCAGGTCAAGAGCAATAAAATTGTAGACAAAAAGAAGGTAATTTATATATTTATTGGTATATATTATGTGAAAGAGAAACCGAGGAGATACAGGATTGAGGTATTCCTTGCCATGGACAGTTTGGTGGAGATCGATCAAAATCGATGATTTGAAGTTAGTGAAGTTGTGGACCAATCCGACAACGTTACGATCGGATAATCAAATGCTTGATTTGGTTTGTTGAGTGAACTCAATTCCGACAGTTCATCCATGTATATATATATATATATATATATATATATACACATGGATGAACCAAAGAGGATTGCTCGGCAACGCAACGAACCGGTGAGCGAGGATGTTTTGACAGCGAGCAAGTATTTCGGCGACGAGCAAGGAGAATGTGCTCGGCAAGCACAGAGGATTGCACGACGAGCAAGTGAGCACGGCGAGTAAGTGAGAGACTGAACGGCGCGGACAGAGAACATAACGGGATACAAGAACTATTACGAGGCCAGCGACGGACTGAGCTTACCAGAATGCAAGGATTGTAGAAGTGAAGGAGCCGCCGTGCAGGGATGATGGGTCTCGGCACTGGATTTTGATGAATTACCATTTCGTTGCAACACAATTCCGGGTTTCGATTAAAACTGTAGCAACAACGCTCGACGTTCTTCCTCTGAGTTCGATCGATGTGTCGTGTGAATTTTGAGAATTAGTCGAATTGTTGATAAAGTAATCAGGGCAAAATTGAGCTCGACCCATATGATGAATGTGCCACGAAGCGAGTGATTTTGATATTGAATCAATTCGAGAGCAAATTCGAGCCAGACACGGGTATGATCAAAAGGGTTTTTGATTATCTCAGAATCTGAAGCTGGAATGATTGTCATAAGGAGGCTGAATTCTTAGATGAAGAGATTGAGTTGGAGAGTTTGGATGGTGTGTTATTGTATACAGAGAAGACACAGAGGATTTGAAGAGAGAGAAACAATAGAGAGGGAAAAAAACTTCTTACATCACACTGAGGGCATTTTGGGATTTTTATAAAAAAATAATAGGTCAAAATTGATGATTAGGGGACAATTTTTTCAAAAGATGGATAATACTGTGTTATATGCATTTTTTTGTTTAATAGAAGTGTTCCTTGCACATAGTTTGCATGTATAGGGAAGGTGTTTGTTTTTTTTGCACTTTACCTCTCCTTTATTTTTCTTTTTTTTTTTTACTAAGTATTTTTTTTTTTACCAAGTATTTGGGTCTTCCTGATGGAAATTGTGTCTCACATTCTATTGTAGGTTTTTATTAGTTGTTAGACAACTTTTTTTTCTTGTAAGGTTTCTTGTACGTTGGACAAGTTGTGGGTTCTAACAAGTGGTTTCATAGGTTCTGTTGCGCCCAACACTTTCTTAATATCAAAATACAATCCGATTTATAATAATAGATTATTCAGCCATTGAGTTGATGAGAGAGTAGTTAGGGTTCCCAGTGCAGAGCATCTCATTGTCTCATTTTGTTAGGGTTTGTTCCCATTGAAAATTGGGAAGAGAAAATTGGGTTTAAAACAAGTTAACTCGTTATATAGAGAACATAAACGCCATCATTTTCTAAGAAGTGAATTTGTCACGTGACTTGTATCCACTAATAGTTGAACCCAAAGACCAACGGAATGAGATTTTTTGTTAAACAAAAAGGGGCTAATTACATAAAACCCCCATTATTTGTAACTTTTTATCGTAAACCTCCAATTTATTTTAAAAAATTCTTTATACATTTAAAAGTGATAATATTACCTCCAAACTCATGATTGATCCTTTAAATTAATTGTGAAATGTCAAATTTACTCTTACTATTTAATGTTAAATTAAAACTTAAAATTTTTTTTTTTTTAATAACGATTTACCTTTTGTCATTATCTAATAACGACGTCGTTTTTTCACCAAATAATTTCCTTCATCCTATGATATCAGGCACACATATATATATATATATGGTGGAAATATATATAATTGGATCTTGCTATAGATATCAAACTAACTCATTTGAAACCCTAAAAATAACAATGACGACGTGTTCAAGTTCGCAAACTAATGTGATGCTTCACTACCTTTGAAGGAGTTGGACTCCAACTTTGTAGAATTGGAGTCGCCGGTAAACGATGACACGAACGAATTCGCCGCCGACGGTGATGCCGCCACAAAATTAATTGTGGTCTCCTTTCTCTCGACAGATTCGTTTTTGACCAACTGGCCAGTGATGATTGTGAGGTAGAGGAGGCAAGCGCTGAATCGGAGTGGGATAGTAAACCCTAGAAATCAAACCCTGTTTATCCTCCACCTTGTGAAGATTGATCGTCGCTTGAATGAACGACTTAGATTCTAGGGCTTTATGTTGTTGTTAAGGAGGAGGTGGAGAAACAACACCTCTTCGAAAACGGGCGTGACCGGTTCTGGTCCAATCGAGCAAGAAAGAAGACGAGTATTTTTATAATTTTACAAAAGGTAAATTTCAGTTTTAAATATAATATTAAATAGTAAGGTTAATTTTGTCATTTCACAGTCTGATTAACGAGTCAAGTATTGATATTGGAGCAATGTGATTGCTTTTAAAGTGTAAGAAATTTTTTGAAATAAATTAGGAGTTATGGTCAAAATTTAAAAGTTGTGGGCGTTTTATGAAATAAGCCCTAAATGGTTTTCCCATGGGGGTTGGGGTGGTCTAGTCAACTTTTGTTTTCTGTTGGAGAAGTTTCATTGTGTATGGTATTGCAAGCCCCTGAAGAAGAAGGCTTACCTTGCACCAGGCACCCCAATAGACAAAACCTTTTTTGAGGTGGCTTCTTGGAGAGTTTTGAGCTTAACAAAAATCTGTTTTCCCTTGATGTAACTGCTTCCAAAACAAGCTCTCGAGATTACTTCTCCAGAGAAACTTGCCATATACTCGTCGATGTTTATGTCTGCAATTCCACCCTCAGTTTGATCAATTCTACTCTTCCATGCATTCAGTAGTGTGTCAGTGGACTCCAAAATTAGGTTTATCATTCCCTGCAGGATGTAATTAAGTTATACATACAGCCAGTTACTATATATATTTGGTAATTAAACGCAATTTTATCAAACAAATCCAGAAGCAAAACCCAATTAATTTGTTTAAGATTCCTAGAACCTAAACCATTATGGTGTGGTAATAAATTTGTACCTTGACCTTGTCCATGTATAATTCCGGAGCAAGGATTTTCCTGTAACGAGCCCAGGTAGGTCCATTTGAAGTTAGAATGCCCTGACCAAGCAATGGACCGAACTCTTTCTGGTGATATGAAGGCTTCCCCAAGTCGAAGGATTTGTAGGTAGTAATCTCTTTCATCAAATCAGGTTGGTTCACATATAATATTTGTATGTTACCAAGTGAAAACATGAACAAGTTACCTGCAATTAATGTGTGTATATACATCATATAGCAATCATTTATATAGTTATCTTTATTTTTCAGTTTGGGAAGCAAATGTAGTTGAGAGGAGACACAAATACAGCTGGGCATTGCGAAGCATCCATGAAGTGTCTATATATATATATTATATGCTTTTGTGATCCACACATATGCTAACATGTGCATTTGGATAAACTCAAAAGTGGGCGGCTATAGATATACATATATGCTTAATTTTGTGCATGTGCCCAGGGGGCTGCAGCCCCTGCCCCCATGGTGGCCCACTATTTTTTTTTTTCCTATACATAAATTTGTATAAATTGTAAAATGCAACTTCTAAAATTAATAAAACAGTCTCTCTTTTTCTGAATTCACTAAATTTTATTTTATTTAATGCGTATAATTTATAAATATTTATAAAATACTCCCATAAAATTTATGAATTATCCCTTATAAAATTATCTATTTCTAAAATCGTCTTTAATTCTTTATTCTTTTTCCTTCTTATTCTTCAAATTTCTTTTTATCATCTTCAAAAACTTTTGCATTCTCTTTCTACAATTAAAACATATTTTTCCTTCAAAATTCTCTCATATTTTTTCTTTTTATTTCATTTTCTTCTTAAAATTTCCTTTTTCTTGCACTCATGCATAATTAATATGCAATAACCTCTCTTTTTTTCTTTTTCTTTTTTTTTTATTTTTTTATTTTTCACTTCTTATTCATTTTTTATTCACTTATATTTTCTGCCTATTTGGAAAAAAAATTATTTTGTCAGTGTTATCTATCATGTCCCTTGAACCAAAATCCTAACTTCGCCCCTATATAAATATATATATAAATTAATTGTAACATATATGCATATATGGGAATAGGAATAAGATCATATATATATCGCAGAAATATATAACAAGTATATATATATATATATATATATATATATATGTCTCTCTCATCGTGTGTGTTTTTTACCATATTGTTTTCTCCACTGCTCCAAAGAGGGAAAGAGAGTGCCAAACCAATTGTGGTTGAGTGTGTTTTCACTGGTAGACCTGGCTGCAGCTGGGGGTTGCCGCTTTTTGAACTCCAAGAGATTACCGAGAAGCAAAGTTGGTGGCGGTCCACCTATTCCCTGCTTCCTCATAATGGATCGAACCCTCTCCGGCTCCATCACCAGAGCCTTATACACAAGCACAAATACTCCCATAACACCAACCGAAAAAACGGACACCCAAAATTCTAACATAACATGGAGGTCCTTGTCCATTGTTCTATCACTCTTAATCCTTACACACTAGCAGCCAAGTAGTGTATTATATATTCTTGGTGTGTCCTTGCATGAATAATTTTCCAAACTCAAGTGCTCGTTATATAGTGAGTGTTGTACTATAATTTCGCTATCAATCATAATGTGTATATATAAATATTTATATACCACATAAATGATAATTGACTTTTAGGCTAATGCGATAAGCAACTGTAAAGCGACGGAACTGTATAGTGAAGCAAAGTAACAAAGTCAAAATATTTTTATACCACGTGTTGTTGAAAATTTAATAATGATCCCGGATTTCTTTAAGTTTGAAAGATTCAACTTGATTTGTAATTACACTGCAAGAAAAGTCCAACATGTTGAACAAGGAGAAGAGTAAATGTGGAAACAGATACCATTCTGTGGCTCAAAATTAAGTAGGCCACGTTTCGAAGACGTATCACAGTCACTGTTGAAATTTCGGACAATCATTTTGTCTCACACTAAATTTGGCTCAAAATAATCTGACATTGTGTGAGAATGAAAAATTATGTGCTACTTGATATCAAACCAATAAATCAAGTTTTTATAATAGATTAATATAATTTATAGAAAGTATTTGTCTATCGGTGAGTAATATGATATATAATTATAAAAGGACAATACTTACTTATAATTACAAACTATTTGTTGATGTGGTTCGATTATAAATACATGTTAGTGATCAGTAAATAAGTATTGTCCTAATATATCTAGGGAAAAAACACCAAGATTTAGTAAATTATGATGCAAGATTATAATTTTCTTTTGTCAACATATGAAATGAAACGAATAAATGAACCTGTATTATACTGTATTGAATTAATAACACTACACCATGCTCTATTTATATAGGAGTAGGTGAGTGATTACATACGAGCCATGTAGGGCAACTGGGTGGAAAATAAAGGGCGGACCCAAAAACTTATAATTGGGGCGGGCCAAACTATTGCGTGAAAATAAAATTTAAAAAAAATATATAATTAGATTTTAATATATTATCTTTTACATAGGCGTATTCTTTATCTTTTTAATATGAAAAAAGTTCAGATAAGATCATGTATAAAGAAAATGGTATTTCACATTCAAGCATACAGAATTATGTCTAATTTTGGCATAAATATATAACCCATATATAAGCCGAGAAAAAAAAAATTTTAAAGTTCAAAAATAGTAAAATAAGGACAAGAAAGGAAAAATATGGGTTATATTAGCCATATATTATTAATTTTATATTTTAAAAAAATGAAGGTTTTTCTTTTTATTTTTATAGTAAATAAAACTAACAAGAGTTACAATCAAGTTCCACAACACTCATAACTAATGAACTGGCTAGTCTCCACTAGTTATATGAAAATAGTTACACACTCAACTATCTCATTCTTTGCACACACCCTTATACAAGATGAAACGCTAATTTTCACAATCTCTATATACACTATATTACAAGAAAAAGGATTATTAATGACAGACCTTTAGGGACAGTACAAAAAACTGTCCCTAAAGACCCTATTTTTAGGGATGTGCTTTAATTACTGTCCCCAAGGACCCTATTTTTAGGGATGGGCTTTAATTAACGTCTCTAAAGGCCTAAATAATTTTTTCCCCCCTCCGTACCGCTGGCAAGAAACTTCGTGCCACATAAATGATTTTTTTAAATAGAAAACATAATTAAAAATTAGTCTTTAGGGACGGTAAATGTACCGTGAGTAATGTGACATTATAAAATGTACGGTAAATGTATTGGATTTTCAAATTTTTTATTGGTAGAAGTTCTTAAACTTTTGTTTTTGTCTTCTTTTAACTTGCTTAATTTTTAAGCTCTACCATTATATTTACTCAAGCTCTTTAAAATTTGTAGTTAGTGTCAGGATCTCTATATCTATCATCATTTTTGTTACATGTGTTGTAAATTCTCTTAAATTAATTCAAAGATTTATGCATTAAGGTGTTTTCGTTTTTATTTTTGAATCATGATTTATGGAAAAACAAGTCTTTTGGAGAGAGTGAACATGGTTTTAATACATAAACAACATGTTATCTGATCAATTGTAGAAACAACTTCTCTCTATGATAATTTGAGTTGGAATTGTAATATAGATTTACATTATTGAATGGGATAGGACCAGCCACCCGTCATGGAACCGTCATGGAAGAAGTTGAAAGAGTTATGAAATATTCAACACATGCATCAAGTGATTTTTGTTTATAACTACCCTTTTTTTTTTTTGTCACTAAAAGAATTCTGGGCAACGGACAATTAGGGACAGTTTCAAATTTGTCTCAAAAAGGTAGTTTATTTGGGACGGAAGAAGCAGTTTGTCCCAAATTACCCAAAAAAAAGCCTAAAATACCAAAAAAAAAAAAATTTACCCCCCTCCAATTAGTTAGCGCGAAAATTTAGCGCCATATTTATATTTTTTTTTAATAAAAAAAATTATGAAAATGGCCTTTTGGGACGATAAACGTACCGTCCTTGATTACTTACCAGGTAATTTTACAAAACTATCCTTCTAAAACGACGTAGTTTCAATCAATTAGCATATATATATTTTGCCCACAAGGGAGACACTTGCGCAGAACCCTCTCAATTATATTAAACTTGTTCTGCCCTCTTTCTGAAGGATTGCCCTAGCTAGCTCTTCTCCTTCCGTCTTCTATCTCAGACGATGATGATCCATTTGCCTTTACATGACATCTAGTGCTGAAAAACTTGTATGGTCTTCCCCAATATCGATCTCTTTCTTTTCAATTGAAGTCATTGCCAACTAATTTTCTCTTTCGCAAAAGTGGGTATCAACATGGAGGTCTTGAAGAGCCCCCCAACAACAGCAGCCAGAAACGATCTTTCTTGATATCCTCTGCTCTCCTATCGATGAGTCCTCTAACACTCTCCGCCGTCTTCAACATCAATCCCACCGCCGGTAATTTTCACTCCTCAATTCCCTTATTTCCCAATTAATGAACCCTAACTGCGTATACATTCACTATATACACACATATACACATGCATATAATTAACATAAATGTTTTAGATGCACAAAACTTGAGTGTTCGCTTTATTGTTCATTGCTTAACAACCATATTTGTACTCAAAATGAAATTAAGGAAAAAAAAAAATGTAACAAAAAGGAAAACGGGGGTGGGTTCAAAGATCAATATTTAATTTGGTAAGTAGTCATGCATGGAACTCTGTATTTGGATTAGGATCAAGTTATGATTAACTTTGAATATTAAATTTTTGGTGAAAATGAGACAGAAAAATTAAAAAAGAAGAATTGTAAAGGTCTTCTTTGAATTTTTATTTTGATTTAGAATTGTGGAATGCTGGAGAAGATTTTTAAAACTTGAAATCAGAAGATAAGTTCTTGTCGCGCTCATCCTTCCAAATTGCACATTAAACGCATTAATTTGGACTTCAATTTTCAATTTTCTTATGGTATTACATTAGGAATTTCCTTATGATAGACGTGCTTTATGTCCCAGTTGGTCGGAAGCCCTACAGTTGGTGTGTGAGCTTTTGTTGGAGTCGCCTACCTACCCTCTAACTTCTAATCAAACTTCAACCAATTGCCAGGCTAAAAATATATATTCCTTCTGCTTTCCTTCTGCAGTTAAGTTTTCTAAATTTTCTCAAACATATGATTGTAATGCAAAACATAAACTTCACTTTTAAAATAGTGGCACTTTTTTACCTTTCAAAATAGAAGATCTAGGTTTAAATCCCTTAAAAGAAAAAGTGGAATGTAAGAGTGAGTTTCTATTAAAAAAAATTATTAAATAAAATAAAATATAAAATAAAATAGAATAAATTTTCTTATATATATATTTTGAAGGAGTTATGCTATATATTGCTATTATGAAGTAAAATAGACAATTGTCTTCACTTCGTTTTCTTTTTAATCCATTGAGGAACCTGATATCTCGCGTACTTTGAGAATAATGTAAAATTTCATAATTCGTATAAGAGTAGATTCTTTGCACAATCTATAAACTAAGCTACTTCATTAATTTAATTTTCTTGCTGGAAAGTCGATCCTTTTTTGTGGGTTTTGTTGATTGATCTTAGCAATATATAATTTGCAGTTTATTGGCTTCTTCTTTGTCTAATTGGGTGAACATCTAATTCATTTCAATTGGGAGGCAGCAAAGTCAGTCCATTAATGGTAGACAAAGCTTCTTCTTCCTTCTTTGTATTCTGATCTCACCCACTTTCCTACTCTAGACACTCCCTGCAACAAGTCCGTCATCTTCTCACAAACCCAACTTTTTCATTTTTGAATATTCTTCTTATGGCTTTGGAAATATTTTAATTTTGCATTAACCTAAATGGTACTGATGGGTTTTAACGTATTTTTTTTTTTTTTTGGAAAAAAAAAAAATCTTCAAAAAAAAAAAAATCATAACAAACTAAATTTAGTAGTATTATAAATTATTGGCCTGAGTTGTATCCATCTTCTTTTGGAACTAAATTTTTAAAAAGTTTTATTGGACAAGAAAACAGAATGTATGAACAAACTTTATATCCCATTGATCTTCTTATCCACAAGTAGAGTGCAAGTTAGCTGTAAAGCTAATTAATTGATAACTATAGCCAACAAAATAAAACAATTGTTTTTTTTTTTTTGATAACTAGAGTGTATCATGTAAATAAGAAGAAGTGTAGAGTATGTGTCCAAGGACAAATGTTATTTTGAAACTGTACAGCTTAATCCATCACTTTGCCTTTTCCAGTTCTGCAGACTTGGTTCTAGCTTCACAAGATGTTTAAGAGAGGGTTTTGTTTTGTTTGTTTGTTTGTTTTTTTTTTTTTTTTCTTTTTTCATTTTTTAGTTAGTATTATATAAAAAATATATGTATATATATATATATTTATCTGACAAGGAGAAGGTGTCACGCCTCGTCTTGGTGCGCACGAATTGGTTAGAGTGGTGCTGAAAGTCACACCAACTAGGAGAGTGCCTCCCAGGTCACCCCAAATTGATCCAATATCTGGGACTTTTTCCCTAATTATGCTTGACTCACTAGCTATTTATTAAATTGTTATTTGTCACTAAATTGTTTCTTGGGGATTTTTTTTCCTATAATACTTTAAATTCAACAAGTGACTCGATGATCCCTATTATTTTGTATTGCTAATCTTACAGTTTTAAAAATACCAAATTCAAGCTTTATTTTTCAAAAGATTACTGAACTATTTTAACAATTTTTTGGTAACCAATTGTTATAGAATGCAACACTTGTGTATTGTGTATTTAAGAAAATCTCTAATCCCCAGCATTACTGATCCACTTGAGCTGCCAAAAATGTTATCAATTCAATGGATTTGTAAATTTTGCATTAGCTCAAAATGTTTAGTTGAATGCATAAAGTGCCCATCCTTTATATTTTTGGAATACCCCATCCATTTGTCTTAATTGATTGGATTGATAGCTTGGAATGTTTTCTATCATTTGCTTCTTTGTTTCATGCCGTAGATCTTCTCTATACGGACTACTAGAGGGACTAGAAGTTCAGTGTCACTACTTACTCTTCTACGGGTGTTGTAAGTGTTTTTTATTTTCTATATTTAATTTTTTTTTTCCCGTTGCTTTTTAGATTTGTATATTTGCTTTTTGGCTTGGTGAGGCTAGAGTTATCTCTTTATTTATTGTTTTGTGTGTATGGTGTAATTTGTTGAGTATTTTTATATCTAACTTAATGTGCTTTGTTCAAAAAGTAAAAGAAACTAGTTCAATAGATTTAACACACATGTTTTTTATGGCCTTATATATACATATATGTGTGTGTGTGTGAGTATTTGTATTAGTTCATATCTAGATAATGAAGTACTAGGAAATGGGGCTTTTGTTTTTGATCTCTTAGGTTTTGGTTTCGTCTAACATTATGATATATAGTTGAAGTTATGGACAAAACTCTATGATTCTGTTTTGTATTCTATACAGATCTGTTCATGTGTTGCCCAAAAATAAAAGAATTGTTTGAATTAAATCTGGGAAAAAATTATCTTTAGGAAAAAAAATAATTATTATGTTCCTTCATTTTCTGGTTGTTTGGGAGGCTATAACAGATTTTTTTATTTTTATTTTTATATTCCTGGACACAATTGTAGTCATGTTAATTCTTTCAACTATTGGAAGTTTCAAGGCTTTATACATAATTGGATTCTCCAATATGAAATTGACCTAGAGCGGGTACATAGATCACCTTTGCTCAATTTCCAAATTTTACTTTTATACAAGACTACGAGTATACTGATCAGAATTCATACTAAAATTTAGAATTAAAAAAGCAAACCCAAAGACACCATTTTTTATGTTGCGTAGATGTGTTCTGTCCCACATGGGATGTAAACTAGGTGATCTTGTCATTTTGTAATTAAACAGTCCAATTTTCAATGTCTTGTGATTTCTTAATTTCCTGTTCTATTTGTTTCGATAAATTTGTCTCCATGTGTTTTGATTAGATTTTAAGTCTATTTCTTCTTCTTCTTTTTTTTTTTTTTTTTTTTTTTTTTTTTTTTTTTTTTTTTTGAATATCTTGTTTCTATATACGTGTGGTTTTGTTTAGCTTTGGATTTGAACTAAATAGTGTTGTTTTATCCTCCTTTTGGTTCAGATTTAGTGATTTTTCATTAGAAATTAGTTCACATCTAGATAATGAAGTACTAGGAAATGAGGCTTTTGTTTTTGATCTCTTAGGTTTTGGCTTCGTCTTAACATTGTGATATATAGTTGAATCTGTGGACAAAACTATATGATTCTGTTTTGTATTTTATACGGAATTGTTTGTTCATGTTTGATTGATGTTATTTTTAAGCTTCATTGTTTTCTTCAATTTAATTTGTTTAAATGAAAGGTTCTCTTATAAATATGTTTGAATTTAATCCGGGTAGATATTATATTTAGGAAAAATAATAATTATTATGTTCCTTCATTTTTTGGTTGTTTGGAAGGCTATAACATTTTTTGTCCTGAACATAGTTGTACATAATGTGTTCAAAATAAAGTTGTTCCTTACATATATATATATGTTTATAACACATTTCGACATAATTGAAATACAAAATAATGTGTTAAAAATTAATAAATGTATTTCCACACAATTGCATCTATTTTAATACATTATTCATGTTTCTATTTAATGGGATAGGACCATGGATGAGGAAATTGAAAGAGTTATACATACACATATATATTTAACATGCATCAATTCTATTATATCCATAATTGATTTTGTTTTTGATGAACCAGTTACATGGATAAGTCTTGGATTCATCATCATGCTAGGGGTAGTGAAGGGTACAATAGAGGCATAAGAAACTTCATAAAGTTGGCTAACAGACAAAAAGATGGGCAGGGTAGGATCAGATGTCCATGTCGTTTGTGCAAAAATACTGTTTATAAGCCAATTAAGGAGGTTGAAAAACATCTATTTCAGTGTGGGATGTACAAGTCGTATACTAATTGGATATGGCACGGGGAGGGAACTGTTAACATCACTAGTACTGTTAATACAGAATATGATGTTAATACCGACAATGGGGATAATGCCGATGAGGGACGTGGAAACGAAGACAATGTATTTGAACTGCTGGATAATGTACGAATGGGAACATTCACTAATGCAGAACAAGCAGAAGATCCACTTGAAGTTGATGTGGGAGACAAAAGATTTAAGAAATTGCTAAATGACGCACAATGTGAATTGTGGCCAGGTTGTCAGAAAAACTCTAAGTTGTTAGCAATATTAAAGTTGTTCCATATGAAAGTTGTAGGCCGAATGACCAATAAAAGTTTTGACATGTTGTTTAAGTTGCTAAAAGAGGAGTTGCTTCCTGATGACAACACGTTGCCAAAGTCATATTACGAGACTAAAAGCTTGTTATGTGACTTAGGTCTCGGATACAATTCCATCCATGCATGTAAAAATGATTGTGCTCTATTCTAGAAGGAGAATGAAGGTAAAGAATGTTGTCCACAGTGTGGTGAGTCAAGGTATAAGTCTTGCGAAGGTAAAGGTAAGAAAATTCCTCAAAAAGTGCTACGATACTTTCCTTTGAAACACAGGCTTCAACAATTGTTTATGTCAAGGGATACAGCCGTAGACATGCGGTGGCAAAAGGAGAAACGCGTCAAAGAGACAAATGTGTTGAGACATCCAGCTGATTCAAAAGCTTGGGAGGAATTTGACAATAAGCATAGTTGGTTTGCTGCCGATCCTCGTAATGTTCGTCTCGGGTTAGCATGTGATGGTTTTAATCCATTTGGTAACATGAGCAATGCTTATAATATGTGGCCTGTAATTATTGTGCCTTACAATTTGCCACCTTGGATATGTATGAAGGAACCATATATGTTTATGTCATTGCTTATTCCTGGTCCTAAATCACCTGGTAATGACATTGATGTGTACCTGCGACCGTTGATCGATGAGTTGAAAGAATTGTGGATGGATGGTGTGATGACATATGATGCCTATAGCAAATCTCACTTTAACATGCATGCGGGGTTGATTTGGACTATACATGATTTTCCCGCCTTTGCGATGACATCCAGATGGATGACAAAGGGTTATATGGCATGTCCAAATTGTAACAAACACACATGTTCTTGTTATTTGAGTCATGGAAAGAAGATATGTTACTTGGGAGCTCGTATTTTTTTGTCATCCGAACACGCTTATAGGAAACGTTATAAGCAATTTAATGGTGAGAAGGAAGAAAGACAGCCACCAAAGTAGTTGACTGGTGATGATATTCTAGAACAACTTAATCTTATACCCGAGGTTAGATTCGGAAAAAGGACCAAACAATAAGAAGCGGACTCGTGGGAAGGAGGAACTTAATTGGACAAAAAAGAGTATATTCTTTGAATTGCCTTATTGGAGAACGCTTTTGTTGCGGCACAACTTGGATGTTATGCACATAAAGAAAAACATATGTGATAATGTATTGGGGACATTAATGAACATTGAAGGAAAGACGAAAGATACGTTCAAAAGTCGGATGGATTTAGAAGAAATGGGTATTAGAAAAGAACTTCATCTTAGGCGTAATGGTGAGAAATTTGAGATGCCACCTGCGCGTTACACATTGTCAAAGGATGAAAAAAGGCAATTGTGTGATTGGTTAAAGTCGGTGAAGTTCCCAGATGGTTATGCGTCGAACATAGGCCGTTGTGTGAATGTCAATGAATGTAAGATATCTGGATTGAAAAGTCATGATTCACATGTTCTCTTACAGCGTCTCCTCCCTCTAACTATACGGGGATTGTTACCCGTTGATATTTGTAATGCGATAGCAGAGCTTGGTTTATTCTTTAAGGAGATGTGTTGTCGGATCCTTAAAATGGATGTCTTAGAGGCATTAGAAAAGGACATTGCTATTATAATATGTAAGTTAGAGATGATATTTCCTCCATCATTTTTTTACATAATGGTGCACTTAGCTATGCATTTGCCACGTGAGGCTATCATCGTAGGACCTGCCCAATATCGGTGGATGTATCCCATTGAAAGGTGCTGTATATTTCTAATACATAAAATGTTTTGGGGGCATTACATGATATTTAATTATGTATAAGTATTTTGATGTGTCCGCAGGTTTTTACATACTCTTAAGTCTTATGTGCGTAATAAGGCACGTCCTGAAGGGTCCATTGCCGAAGCTTATGTAGACAATGAATGTGTCACATTTTGCTCAAGGTTTCTTCAAGGGATTGAGACACGATTTAATCGAGAAGAAAGAAATCAAGAGGGCGACTATCGTACCAATTGGCCCACTTTTTCACAGCTAAGGCAAGTGGTTCATCCTTTAGGGTCTGGAAGTTTAGAAATACTTGACATTGCAAGCATACAAAAGGCTCGATTCTACGTGTTAAATAATTGTCCAGAAATTGAGTCATACGCACTGTAAGTTATATATTGTATTTTTTTTTTAAAAAAAAAATTATCTACTTGTAAATTATAAAATGCATATATTAATATCACATAATTATTTAGTGCACACAAGGCTGCACTTGAGCAAGAAAATACGGTTAATGTACAATCCAGACACGCAAAAGAATTTCCCAGATGGTTGGAAACACTGGTAAGTCTATAATGTGCTTAACATACCTACCATTTCTTTTAGATGTTGTGTCCTTGTGCATTAGTTTAACACTCTACAAATTTTTCATAGATAAAGGAAGAGCGTTATCATAACAAGTCAACAATTAATGATAACCTTTATTCATTAGCGTGTGGACCTGAATCTCGGATACATCGATATTCTGGTTGCATTGTAAATGGAGTTAGGTTCCATACAAAGGGAGAGAAATCGAAGAACACAAAATAGTGGTGTGTTAGTCAAAATAGAGGACCTTGATTACTATGGCATCTTGACAGATATCATTGAGTTACAATACCCTTTGAAAAGGCGGGTTGTCCTATTTAAATGCGATTGGTTCAACACAAAGACTGGTATTAAGAGTGATACTTATTTCAGGAGCGTAAACATAGCCCGTAAATGGTACAAAGATGAGCCTTTTGTGTTGGCTAATCAAGCTAAACAAGCCTTCTTTGTCAAAGACAGCAAATTACGAGGGACGTGGGAGGTCATTCAAGATATAACACATAAAAGCTCCTATGATGTTCCTGAAATGGAGGATGATAGAAAACTTACAGCTGAAATGTATACTGCAGCATATCAAGAGGATGAACCATGTATTGTGGATAGGGTTGTTAAGGCGGCGGACTTTGACATGGATCCACTCCCTTTGAATAGGGATGGCTTGGAGGTTGAAAGTATTGATGCTGAAATAATTCTTAAAACTAGTCAAGAATCACGTTATGAATTTGACTTTCTTGAAGACAATGATGAAATCTCCATTGAAGACAATTCAGACGAGGAAGAAGAATTGCTTAGTGAAGATGATACTGATTTGGATGACATGTGATGAGTTTTATTTTTATTCATTTTTTGTTGAACACATGCAAATTTGAAGTTAAATTGTCTTCAGTACTTGAACATTAAGTTTTAGAATATGTATTATTTTTATCTTTTTGTCTTATTATTACTTCTTTTTTTACATTCACATTATCTATTATTTTTCTTTATATCAATTTTCTATTGTCTTGTTATTTTAATACTTCTCCCTCTTACTTAATTGTTACTCTCTAATCTATCGATTTTTTGATTCGTTATAAAGATTTTATTCACCTTTTGCTGTAATATACCATGGCATCCAATGAACCTCGTCGCTCTTTGAGATCTAACAATGAACTCACCCAAAATGCTCCTGCATCGTCCCAGCCACAACAAGGTGATATTTTCTAATCTTTACATTTACTACACTTGGTCTTTGAATTTACTAAAAGTAGGTCTCAAAATACTTTTACAAGTTACTTTCATGTCTTTTATTTTTTAGGTTCTTCAAGAGAATTCCCGAAGCGTGGAAAAGCTGTAAACAAAAAAAAATATAAAATCAAAAATTACAATGGGGGTATCATTCCGATTAAGTTTAACAATGATTATTCAAAACTGGTGGAGGAACATTCAGATTTATGGGAGAGAGAGCTTGGGATCATTGCTCGTGATTACATTCCACTATGCTATAACAATTGGCTGAAGATTCCGAAATCTCATAAACAGTTCTTATATTGTAAAATAAAGGTTTGTCTTAATTAATGCATATCTTGTGTGGGATTTCTTTGTATATTTAGATGATATGAAAAATAATTTGTAATTTATCCTTTTTTAGCTTTCCAAAATCAGGATTCTGTTATTTTTCCTTCTTTAAAATTATAGTTATTTATGGCTTATTCATGTGAAAAACTACAGGAAGAATTCGGAGTTGATTGTGAAAACGATTCAAAAGCTTAGGAATGCGCAGATAACGCATTAACCATTGCTCATAGGAAGTATAGGTACCGTTTGAAAAAACATTTTAACCAATTCGAAACAGAAGAAAGTGCACGCCGCAACACACATCTTGAAGTAACTTACGAGGACTGGCAGATCTTGTGCAATAGGTGGATGTCAAAAAAATTTCAAGTTAAGTTTACTACATTTTTTTCTATTTATATCGTTTTCCAAAGATTTCAACGTTTCATTCTTTCCTTCATTTGTTGTATCATTTTTCAATTATTTTGTAGGAAATTAATGCCCAGAACAAAGAAAACAGGTCAAAGAATGATGTGATACGTTATGCTGGGTCAAAGTCGTTTGCCAAAATGCATTATGAGGAGGTATGTAATATCTAACACTATACTTAGATTTCTTTATTTTCTTTTCATTCAACAACCATACCTTATAATATATAAAAATAATTAATGAAGAAACAAAAGGAAGCTACTTTAAATGATGAAGATAGTGATGAAGAGAATGAGGATCGTATCGTAGGACCTGCCATCAAAATGTACAAGAATGCACATTTCAAGGAAGGGACTGGATGGACTAATGATGATGCTCGCAAAGCATATGTAAGTTATGAAATCTTTTTTTTTTCTTTTTTTCATAGAAGTTAAATCATCTAACTTAACATGAAGATTCGCCAATTTTCATGGTCTTCTCTGTGTCTCTATCTCTCTGCATACACATATATATAATAATGATTAGGAGTTTTGATTTTTTTTTTTTCATAAATTTAGGTGTGACATTTTAATATTAATCTCCGTGTCACCCCTTATCCCTAGAAATCTTCTCTGTTGTTAAAACTTAGAAGTGGCTGGGAAATATAGGAATGATTTTTGTTTTTCTATAAATATTTTTTTTTTGGTAAGTGATCCAATATGATCAACAAACAAGGGTACTTGCTTCATTTGAAAAGCATTGGTCTGGTTATATAATTTGAACATTGGCTTAGTAGGTGTTTAGTGTATAACTTTGAAGTTGTGTATAGAATCACTAGACTGGTTATATAATTTGAACATTGGCTTAGATAAAAATTGCATTGACTTTTTCCCCAAAGAACATACTGTGGTTATGTTATGACTGCATATTTCTTTGTCCCTAATTTGTACTATTTCGAGAATTATTTTGACCATCTTCAGTCATAAATGATAACTGAAAGAGTTAACTAGATAGCAAGTTATATCATGTGTTACTTTTTCAGTGTACTGGACATAGATTATTCGCGTTTGGATGTGGAGATTAACTGTAAATTTGCTTGTCGGTAATGCATTTGGGCATACACAATATCTAGTATTGGTTTGAATTAACTGCCCTTTATAGTCAGGAAGCTTCCACTTGCTTTGCTGGTAAACTTTATGAATACAAGTAGTTGTGAATCTGTTTTGATTCTGTTCTTAATGTTTTGTATTATTTGTTCCTATTTGATTCTCTATACTTTTAAATTTGACTTGATTTAAATTTAATTAACTATAAATTAATTGATTTTGTGTATAGCTTTTCTGAATTATTGTTTCAAGCTTGGCTAGTTGTGTGCTGCATCTTTTAATAAAATACTTTCTCAACTTGCAAGGGAGAATATGTAAAAGCCTCTTTCATTTAATCAAAGTGAAAAGCCCTCATTCCATCAGTCTATTCATAGCCTCATCCCTCTACCCTATCCCCCACTTTCCAAGCTAGTTTAGTGCCTTTTTAGTCTCTTCCCTTGAAAAGGGCTCACTTCAGATAAAGATAGAAACCATCAAGTCCAAGTGTCAAAAATTCATATCTAATCATTTTATACACCAACTCTCTGGGAAGAATATACCCTTCTGTTGAAGGGGTCCAGTAAAAAACTCTCTCTCTCTTGCACACATTTTTCAGAGCATTGTTGACACTAATATTATTTAAACTTTAAGGGTCAAAGTTGCAGACTCTTTGTTAGCCTTTTGAGTCTCAGTCCCAAAATTATAGAGGGCTTGGGAAAACAAAATCAGCATAGGGAGTAACAATTTTATGTAAATTATAGCACTCAAATGGCTTGAACTCAACTAACCCTAGCTTTTAGGGTTTTGTGTGTGTATATCACTAATACAATTTCAATCCTGTACCACCAACAGTTGTCACAGCTTTGTCTTCATAAAATACACTTACTGGTGCATAAAAAATTCTTAAAGCAGCAAGGTAAATCAATTTGCAGCTCACAAACAGAACTGAAAAACTCACAGCAGGCTCAAAATAGCAGCATTGAATTAACATTAATATGAAGGGGTAAAACTGGTATTTTACCTAGACACCTCTGAAAGCTTAGGTCCATGGCTCTGTTTCCTCACCTTACACTTGCTCAGATTAACCACCACACGAACACAACAATTAATATTCAAGAAATAGCTCACAAACTGTCCTCAGCTATAGTTTCTGCAGAATTGCTTGACTGAAGTGTATTTCTGGAATTTCGTATAATCTTAGGCCTGAATTGAGTTCTCACAAACTAGAACCATCATTACACATATGCTCTGATGTAGAACACACTAACTGAGGCATAACACTTTAATTTTAATTTTGTGATCTCAGTGTATTAAGCTTAAAACCCTTGCTTATGAGGTTTAAGATGTCAAAACAAGCACTGACTACTTTTTAGGAAATAAACCAACTTCAACAGCTTATAATCATCAACACAATTATGTTCCAAGGGTACACAATCAACTCACACCATGATTTGTATATATATAACTCAGTTCTGTTACTTAAACCAAAAATCAGCAACAATAAAGAACAATGAGACCTCAAATTTAGCTACAGCACTTATATGCTTAAGAACAAATTTTCTGCAGCTTTTAATAGATAGAATATACTTGCCTTAACCTGTACAAACCTCTGAGCTGTCCTTCATAGATGTTGAGGCTCTGAATCACTCTTTTACACCAGAAAATCAGCAACACAAGCCCTCCTTTCTGTTCAACACATCTGCAGCTTCTTCATGAGGATTTCAGTGAATAAAATAGACTTGGATAAACCTGAAATCACCCATTAAACACTCACTATATTTAGCTTCGAGCCCTTTTTGCAATGCAGCCTATTTCAGCTCAATATTCCTTTCTTGGCTCTCTTTTTTGCAGGCTACTATAAGGATGCTTTATACTAACTTTTTGTCACACTGAAAAACCCTAGTATAGCGGATAAGGATGGCTAGATCCACCAATAGCATTAGAGAAAGTATTATCCTGACATTTTCCAGCGTATAGAGGGACCTCAATACCCATTGACACATCACACATTCTTGTTTTCTAGCGCACTCACATTTTACAACAAATATGTATATACTGTATACTCTAGCTCAGGATAATGCAAGATTGTTAATTAGCTTTCACTTTGATAAATTACATACTTGGGTTCTCTATGCTGGATAACACCAAATTGCTATTTAGGCTGAGATCTTAGCTATTTTGGAAATTGTCAAGGTTGTTTTGAATGTGGGGCTTTGGCAATGTTTGATATAAAAAGATTCTAATATTGTTTTTATCTTTAATTATAATTGATTCATCCATTCTTCTTAAAAAAGGAAAATGCAATAATATTATTTACACAATTTTTTTTTTCCATGAAACCAATGGTTTTACTTGCCTAATAACTGTATGGAAGACTTAACAGAAGGTTTTTTCTTTTGCAGTTGTTGTAGTTGAAAATTGCTATTACTAAATGATTTCCGACTTGGAAAATGTGGAGGGAATTATATTGAAAAATATTGATTCACACTTTCAGAGATAATGCTTTAAAATTTGATGCTCTAAAGTCTTCTTCTCATCTTGTTGTGTAGATATGAAAAATGTCGTCCTATGTCCATTTATCTTTAGGTCTTGCTATTTGTAATTCTCTCTTCTTTTTTTTTTTTTTTTATGACATTTAAGTAATTGAATATGGTATTCTTTATTTTCTCAAATAATGGTATGCTTACCTATTTGATTTATTTAGGTTTTTTTTTTTCTCTCTTAAATGTGTTTACTAGTGGGTATATATGTAGCCTGCAGTTTGGCAGAACCTTGCATATTATATTTAGTAAAGACACAACCCATGAATCAAAGAAACAGTGACTTAGGCCTTTAATTTTTTTGCCATGATTAACCTCTTTGTGTTTGTGTAACTCTGTTTTTATGTTAGTGATGTTGTTACTGGAGGAATTTTTACCATTGCATAGCAAACTTATCACTCTTTTCAATTATTTGAACTAAAATTCTCATCATCCCTAAAGTTAAGAGTGCTTCAGTTTTGCCTTAATTCCAAAATAAAATTGGTTTTCCTGATGAAAGCAATATAAATTATTACTTATCTAGGTTGCATCAATTTCTCTATTAAATTACTTTATTGACATTTCAAAATACAGGATAATATGGTTGCCCAATCAAAGGAATTTATTAATGTGGATGCTAGTAGTCCAATTTCAGTGGATGAGCAGATATTAGAGAATTGTCTTGGAAAAGGAAAGGGTACTTATTTTCACGGGTTTGGTCATGGAAAGAAGGCTCCACGAGGACGTAAGAGGAATGCCAATATTGCAGAATTGGTGGCAGAATTAGAAGCTGAGAGGAGGAGGGCTGATAGAGCTGAAGATTCCATAAATGATTTGAAGGCAACTGTGGCTAGTCTTGCGGAGAATCAAAACAAAATGTCTTCTCAGCTTATGTTCACACAATTTGGCGCGCATCGACCTTCGTTTGGTAGCCCACAGCAGCAGCAACAGCCTTCAACTTATGGACCATTTGGCTGTCTATTGAATAGTCCTCAGCCACCAATGTTTGGGGCATTTGGTCATCCGTACCAACCATTTCAATCCAAGCCTGCAATATATGATCAATGATTTCAGACATTGAAGTTTAGAAACTAAGTTTTTGATATCATTTCCTAATAGCTAGGCACACAAATAGGTGGCATCTGCTGCACCTCTTCCAAAGGCAGTATAAGAAAGTCAAGTGCAAGGCTAAGAAAGTTTTTGATTAGAAACTAATTTTTTGGGATTACATATGATGTTTTTTTGGTACAGTTTTTAGAATTGCTAGAAGTGTAATTTAAACAACCTATATATATTTTAATTAATGGTTGACATTAACTTTAGTTTGTGTAGAAGCAGATTATGAATATATATAGCAGGCAGATTATGAATGCAGATTATGAATGGATGAAGATATGAATCAAATCACTGATCAAAGGTAGAGGAATTTTGGGTTGTCAACAGCGGATGGGAAATAAGAACAGTTGTGAAAGAGTCAGAGGCGCCAAAAAAAAAAAAAAAAAAAAAAAAAAAATACATCAATTTAATTCCGTCCCTAATGCTCAATTGGGACATAATAAAGCTCTGTCCCTAGTGCTCAATTGGGACAGAATTTAAGTCCATCCCTAATGCTCAATTGGGACAGAATAAAACTTTGTCCTTAATGCTCAATTGGGACAGAATAAAGCTCTGTCCTTAATGCTCAATTGGGACGGAATTTAACTCCGTCCCTAATGCTCAATTAGGACAGAATAAAATACTGTCCCTAATGCTCAATTGGGATGGAATTTAATTCCATCCCTAATGCTCAATTGGGACGGATAAACAAATTCAGTCCCTAATGCTCAATTGGGACGGAGTTTTATTCCATCCCAATTAGTCCGTCCCTAAAACCCTTTTAGGACGCTGCATATAGAGACAGTTGCATCAGCTGTCCCAAAAAGGTATTGGGGACAGTTTGGGCACCTATAGGGACAATTTTTTTTGTCCCTAATAGCACCATTTCTTGTAGTGTATATAGCCAATTACATGGATAAGTCTTGGATTCATCATCTTCTTAGGGGTAGTCGAAAGTGTTTTGATGGCATAAAAAGCTTCATTAAGGCGGCTAGTCGTCATGTAGTGTCAGACCGTAGGTCTTGATGTCCGTGTCGTCATTGTAAAAACATTATGGGGTATATTCAAATTGAAGAAGTTGAGCAGCATCTCTTAAGTTATGGGATGGATGGGGAGGTTCCTCAAAGCAGCAATAATGTTATTAATGATGCTAATGTTAGTGGGGAAGCTATCCAAGATGAAGATGGAAATGTGGATAATGTATTTGAGTTGTTGGATAACGTACAAATGGGATCATTCGCTAATGCACAACAAAATGTTCATATCTTGTTTGCTCCTTTAATAGAATATGTGGGCCGGACATATCATGGAATCTGATTCCTTTAGATAGATCTCATTTTTTATGTTGCTACAGTTTCTGCCATTTGATTTCTATTAGACTAATTATAGATCACTAAATTTACATTTTCTGTTTATATTCTGAAGTGTGGTAGTTTAATAATTATGGACACCTCTGGCGCTCCAATGCGTAGAGTATTATGGTCCTGAGTGGCTCAAACTGAGCCACCAGCTACAAGTTTACCTGCTAGCTTGCCTCAAATTGAGGCAACATCTACAAGTTTACCTGCTGCACAACAAAATGGAGAAGGTGGTGGCAGTAATTCGGCAGCCTAGTATTGAAGGTGACGGTAGTAATTCACAGACGATGCCACAACCAAGTGGAGGTGATAATTATGCTTCATCATTGATTAACCATAAGCTCTTTTGTAAAATGCCTATATTTTAATTAAGATGACAAATTTATTTTTCAGGCCCAAGGCGAAAAGGCCATGGAAAAGCGAAGAATGTCACCCTACAAAAAGCTAAGGCACTCTATGGAAAAGATGTTCCAATTCCAGTAGAGTGTGGGACGAGGTATATTAAACCCATAGGAGAAAATAGCAAATTATGGACGGTGGAAGTTGGCATCCACACGAGAGATAAAGAAGCACTACTAAATAGCAAATTAAGGTGACGAGTTCTTTTCTTTTCACCTAAGAAACTACTTTTTTTTCTTTATATTTTCAGTGTCACACAATCTTAAATAAAATGCATCTATAACTGAAAAACTGAAGGAGTTAAGAGGTGTAGAGATCTCGGAGATTGCAATTTATATTTGTGCTTTCCTCTGCTCTTCTGTTGAATTTCAAGTAGTGACTTTGGCACACGTGATTTGGCTCTGGTGGTCTGATCGCTGTGAGGAGCATGGAGATTTAGTTTATCAAAACAAAAGAATTTCAAAAGGTTTTAATGTAATAATTTTTTATATATGCAGGGTTGTCTTAATATGGATTAATATATATATGTATGTGTGTGTGTGTGTGTGTGTGTGTGTGTGTGTACCACTGCAGGAATATATATACTGCCTAAATTTTGCTGTGTTTGTGCTTTCTCTTTTGATACTATTGTTGATTAGGTGAGCTCATAATTAAGCTAAAATCTTATTTGAATCTGATTTTAATTTACAATTAACTTGGTAATTGAGAGACAAGTTCAGAAGATTGATATTTATATGCTTGTAACAAACTAGTTTTTATTTCTATGTTGTCCATATACTTCTATTGTGTATATGAATTGACTTCTAAAGAAAGTGAAGAAATGTAGGGTGAAGAAGATGGGGAAGTTGAAAGTCAACAGGAGGGTCCTGCTATTCACCTATACAAAGAGACACATTTTAGGGAAGAAACTGGATGGGTACATGAGAAAGTTAAGCGAAACTACGTAAGTTAAAATCAGCCTATTATTGATAATTTTACTTCTTGTGAAAAAAAAAAAAAAAAAAAAAAAAAACTATTGATGATAATGTTATAAGTAATTAGTGTAGTGGATGATACTTATTTGATCAAGTCTAAAATTATATTAGAATTAATGGCTATGGCTATGCTACAATATTAGATATAACTAAAGTTTTTAATGATATATATAATACAAAGATTAACGAGATAAACGTATACGAAAAAGTAGTTTTGTAAGAGGAACATATTAACTATGCTATGCACCTATCAACCAAGTTACTGTTCATGGAGGTTACACAAACATAAACATTAGAATTACTTGATATATGCACATTGTTTGTCGCATATCGTTACACAACTGCTCTAGAAAAACTTCTTTTAGTATGAATATATTATGGTTCTCTTAGTATTTTAGTGCAGTGCACTAATAGTGATATGGCACTTCGATCTAAGTATGAGAAATAAAAATAATAAAATACATAAAGCAATGTGTGAAAGTGCAGTTTTTAATCATAAAGCAATTGAGTAAAAACTTAATTCAGCTTACAGTGACTCACTAATAAACTTATTTTTACCAGCACTTTTTAATCATAAGATCAGTTTTCTCTATTTAACAATGTGTGAAGTGCTATTAGTGCAGTTGGAAAAACTTCTCGTAGTATGAATATATTGACCTATATATCTGGGCCAATGCAAACACACATTGTTTTAACTATCGTGAACTATAGCTTCAGAATTAACTAAGTTTGAGCATTGTTTTAACTTCAAAATTATAGCTTCTATTTGATGCATATTTTATTTGTTATCTTTAAATTAAGTTGAAATCGTTGAATTAATTAATGTTTAATTAGTCATTTTCATAGTCCACGTTAATATTCTGCATTCATTGTTTAGATCAAATAACTGTCCCTAGCTGTATGCTTTCTAATAATACAATTTGTTGTGGCACATTCTGATTCACAAACTCTATATATTCATAAAATAGTTCACTTCATTTTATTTTGTGCCTGTTATGTCTATTGTAACGACCCACTCCACCACATGATATGATATTGTCTGTTTTGGGCCTGAGCCCGCACGGTTTTGCTCTTGGGCTTCACCCCAACAGGCCTCATACCAATTGGAGATGACACACTTACATATAAGCACTTCACCTTTTCTTCTACTCAAGTGATGTGGGACTTGTGCACCCGTAACTCGCTAGTATGGTAGTCTGTCAGTATCTCTCGCACCCGCCCACAGGGTCATCACAATCCACCCCCCTTAGAGGCCCGACGTCCCTGTCGGCACACTTCCGGCTGGGTCAGGATTTGATACCATTTGTAAAAACCCACTCCACCACATGGTATGATATTGTCCGCTTTGGGCCTGAGCCCGCACGGTTTTGCTCTTGGGTTTCACCCCAAAAGGCCTCATACCAATTGGAGATGACACACTTACATATAAGCACTTCACCTTTTCCTCTACCCAGGCGATGTGGGACTTGTGCACCCATAGCTCGCCAGTGTGGTAGCCTATCAGTGTCTCTCGCACTCACCCATGGCACACCCGCCCACAGGGTCATCACATCTATAGATGGATGACATGTAGTGCTGTTATGTTGCTGGAAACTATGAATTTGTATGGAACTTGCTATATTTTTGAATGATTAGTTACAAAACTTTTGTTTTAGTCCTTTCAGCCTTGATTTTATTAATGTGATCAGTTTAGCCTTTACTATTTTTCTAGTACAAGTCTTTTTTCTCCTTAATTTGTATCTCAATTCTCAATTCTACGACTTATATGTCAATTGCAGGATGAAATGATGGATAAAACTTACCAGATTTGTCAAAATTCTGATAGTACTAGTCCAGTGAGAATGATGTTGAAATAGTGCAAAACCAACTAGGTATCAGGAAAGGATATCCCTGTGGGTTCAGACATGGTTTCGTGATTCCAAGCCGTCAACGTGCATTCTCATCTTATGAAGAGGCTTCTCGTAAAAGAGCAGAAATTGCTGAGGAAAATAATGCACAACTGAAGGAGCAAGTAAAAGGTTTGAGGGAATATATGAAAAGAATTGAGAAGATGCTTCAGCAGCCGCCGTCGCCATGGTTCCACCAATATCAGCAATCCTCATCAGATTCCCAACAACGAGGAGCCCCACTAAGCAGGTATGAGCATCCATCACCACCAGACTCTCACCTTCAACAGTCGCCACCACCATAGTGGCAATATCAGCAGCCGCCACCACCATGGAGGCGATATCATAACCACCCGCGAGCACCACCACAACCACAACCACAACTACAAATCGAATGTCGAATATGATGGCCAGAGCCAAATATTTTGGTACAAAATTATGAAGCTTTCTTATGACTACTTGATATCTAGCCTTTTTTTGTCTTTCAACTACAGCTTTCTTATGACTAGTTGATATCTAGCCCTTTTTGTCTTTCAACTATAGCTTTCTTATGACTAATTGATATCTAGCCCTTTTTATGTTTCAACTACAGATTCTATTGGGCATTTAAAACTAATGATACTCTGATTTTTAAACATGTTGGAAGATGTTTAAAGTTTATTTTTATATTCTATATGTCATATGCTTTTGATATCATCTATGGTGCACGCGGTATAATATTTTGTGGGTTTATACTCTCTTACTTTCAATTAAGAGTTTTGAGTTTTTCTTATAAAGAACTTGAGAAGAAAACATAGCTGGGGAACGTACAAACATATCAAACATAGCTGGCCCCAAAAAAAAAAGGAGGAGGGAGTAAGAGGGACGGTTTCTAGTTGTCACAATTGTTAAAAAAAAATTTAAAAACAAGTTATTAGGGACGGTAAATACTGTCACGAATTAGTTTATGTATTAGTGACAGTCCAAAATTGTCCCTAATATATAACTTATTGGTGACGGTAATTCCGTCCCTAAAAACTTTTCGTGACGGAATTATTTGGGACAGTAAATACCGTCACTAAAGACCCTTATTTTTTGTGATGGTACTTCTCGTCCCTAGTAACTTTTACTGACGGAATTATTTAGGACAGTAAATATCGTCATTAAAGACCCTTATTTTTGGTGACGGTCATTTTTTACCATCACTAAAGATCTTTTGCGATGCTCTAACTAGTGACGGACGATTTTGATTTTTAGCGCCGGTTTAAGGGTTTTTAGTGACGGATTTGACTGTCACTAAAGGGTTTCTTGTAGTGAGCTAGCACCACTAAATACATTTTGCACTTCCCCTATCCTAGTCAATATAATTTATCCACTTGAAGACCACGAATTTTGGCAGGTGTATGTACATTAAATACATTCTGCACTTCCCCTATCCTAATCAATATAATTTATCCAATTGAACATTAGTAGTGATGATACATTGAGGATGTAATGGAGAAGATGGGACTTGTTGCTCAATATTAAAATTATGGGTTAATTACACTCACACCCTTTAAAGTTTGTCTTATTATTAAGAGACAAATGAAAGTTAATCTCTTTCTGAACACTCTCACCCCCTACATTAAATCCAAACAAAGCCCAAAAATAAATGAAATGTCTCCTTTACCCTTCAATAATAAATTGACTTTTATTATAAAATATCACAATCTTTAAATGACAAAATTACCCTTATCTATTAACCACATGTTTCTCTCTCTACCCAAAAATTCTGCAACTCTCTCTACCTTCTCACCTTCATGAGAAACCCACCACCACAACTTCCACCACTGTCACCTCCATTTTCTCACCATTACCACCTCCACCAACACCTGTGAGTTGTACGCAACGGAATATTTAGAAAGTTTTGTATTTTTAGAAATAGATTTATGTCTTTCTAATTTTTACTTATTTTAGCAATTAAATAATTAATCGCATGCAAGATGAAATAAAGCAAAGTAAGGGTTAGAGATAACACCGGGATTTTTACCGAAGAAACCCCAGTTGATAAAATAAGTAAACTGTTTGCGTGGGAAAAACTTCATAAATTGTGCATTCCAAAGTAAACCGATTCACTATGTATGAAATAAAGTACACTGAACTTTGACTTTGACTCACACCCTATCATTCCACCAAATACCAATAGCTAACAATCCTCTGGCTTTGCGACATCCCGTTCAACAGCTACTTGATCTTAGGCTTATACTTGATCTTTGTAGAAAGGTAGCAGATAGATCAAATAACACTCCTCGAATACTTTGACCCTTTCAAAGTGTGATCGCTTTTACTTTTGTTCTTCAATATCTGAATTCGATGTAGAAGTAGATCTATTTTTCTCTGATCGTTGTAGATACAAGACTTTGATCACGATCAGGATTTGAACAACACTCTAAACTCACTCTTGTATTTATGTGTATGTTCTAGAAAGACTGATAGAGAATTCAACTTGGATTTTCTGCAAAAATAATCTTCCTTAGGTTTTTATGAATAATGAAATTGTAATGCCAAAGCCACTATTTAACATAGATGACTATCAGGGTTTATATAGAATTTTTAAAGACCTAATCCTTTAGAAAATATAGGAAATTTTGTGCATAGGAATTTTGGTATAATTCTAAACCAAGTAGGAAAGAAATCAGAACAGGATTGCAAACTTACCAAAACCTATAGAAGACTTTTGAACCGATTCAAAAAAGGCTGAATTGGTTCAAGAATGGTAGAGTTATTTCAAAGCAAATTTTGAAAGGCTTTAACCGATTTCAAGAAGCTTGAACCGGTTTAGGTGTGCCAGACTTGAATTCTAAGGCCTAACGGTTGAAAACACTATTTTTGGTAGGATCTGAAAATATACCAAGTATGGAACGTGTCCTAACCTTTTTAGATTTCTTCCTAAAATGTTGTTGTTTCCTTTCTTGATGATCTCAGTTATGGCATCTTTGAACAATCTCCCAATTCCACAGTCACTGTCAATCTTGATATGGTAACTTCTAATTACAACTCGACTAGGACTTGTTTTGTTAACGGAAATTGCTAATTACAAAATTTATATCTCATAATCTCCCCCTTTGGCTATTTCGTAACAAAACCCTAAAAATAATTAAGTAATTTACCCAAACAGAAAAGTAAATTACAATTTTGTTCAAAGGAAAACAAAAAATTTCTAGAATTGCTTCTTTGTTCTTTTCTCTTCTTGGATAAACTATTTGACTTAGTTTCGTGCACAATATTAAGCAAAAACTACCAGTGAAGTTTAATAAAAAAAAAATATAAAACTTCCACTTAAGTAAATATCCAATAATCTTAATTTTCTCCCCCTAAATATAACATTATTCTCCCCTTTTTTGGAACAAATTGACAAAGAGTATGAAGTTAAAGCAGAGATAAATAAGAGAAATAGTAGAATAGTTAAACATGTCATTCAGTCAAATAAGATAATATTCAAAATATAATGACTATGTTAACAAAAGTATGATGTCATGATACATGAGTAATAATCACAAAAATATCAATATCATTATCTCCCCAAAAATAAAGTCAAAAAGTCATCAGTACTATAGTCTCCACCACTCTCCTCATCATCATCCTCATCCTCATGCCCATCTGAATACTCATCATAATCCTTAGCTCTCAAAGATGGATCTGGAGGTGCAGGCCGATAAACATCCTCTGAAGAACCTCTTGGCTGCTGTCCTCTAAACTGTCTCACCTTAAGCTTGAGATCTCTAAGATCATCCATCATCATTTCTTGGTTCTAAAGAATAGTTTGCTGATTCTGAAGCAGAGGAGAATACATCATGTTTTTATCAGCTTTAGAAAAATTTCCCTTGGGAAGAAATAGCTGTGTAACCTCCGAAGCCTGTGAAGAACCCTCATCAGTACCTCTCTAAGCTTTTCTTGCATTCTCCCTAGCTAATTTGGACTTATTCAGAGCACGAACAACTAGTTCAGTCACAATATGCTGATGGTAACCTCTAGGAGGAATTAGAATATTCTTTAGCTTGTAGAAATTCATGATAATCATTGTAAAAAGATATGAATTGCGACGTGAGTTCTTTTTGTAATGAGCCATCATTAACTGCACAATAGATAGGGCAAGCTGGATGTGCTCATTTATAGTAAGAAACTATAGAACCTGTGCTCGCTTGAGAGTGATCTCGTCCTTTTCCCCAAAATATCCTGGATTAGCCATGGCAAACAAGTTAAAAAACGCCGCCTCATCTGTCAGAAAATGAGCTGGAATACTATCTTTATTCCGTGGAGAATTCGGAACACAAATTTTGAATGCAATCATTGGCAATTCTAGACCCGATTCTTCCAAAGGTAAGACTTATCCTGTCATATCATCTCTATTCAGCTTTTCCAAAATGGCTTGGATAGCTTCTTCATCAATCACATAGTCAATCCTAAAAAAAGACACAATGAAGTAAGTATCCTTGATTTTTCGAATATTGGTATAAAAGTAATGTACCATATCTGAAGAAAAATAGCTTTTATCGAGCTTGGTAAAGAATAACCACTTGTTCTTCTCAATTTATATCACAAGCTTCTGCCCGGCTATGTCACGAAGCTTTTGGAAATTCATATTCATTTCAGTATTAATTGGACCAACATTGTAGATGTCAACATAAGCTTTCTAGGTGTGTTTATTGTAGAAGTGGACTTTTTCAAATTCAATCTTTCTCGTAGTTGAAACAAAGGGATAATCAATTGGTTCCTCTCGCGAAGGAAAATAAGTCGTCATATGAGTGGAAGAGGTGTTTCTTGGAGCACTAGAACCTCCTTGGGGTTCTCAGATGACAATACCAATTCTGGGCATCTTGGGAGGCTTTGGAAGTGCAACCCTTTTGCCTTTAACTTCTTTAGAGAGTTTTGGTGCCATTTGATTCAAAAATATTTTTGCTTTGAAGCTTACAACTTCTTTCAGTAATTCTATCAAACACTTGGTGTACAACCCCAAAAGTGTTATATAATGAGCTTAAATTGATCTTCAATCTTCCATAAAAATCAACAACAATGTAGATTGCAATGTAGATGTTCGGCTCGCGAAAAAGCTCAGAGTTTTGCCTTCTATTTGCTTGGAAAGGGTTGTGGGCGTGCCAGGAACTGCTGTCATTCCAAAGTGGATATCCAAACAATATTCCAATTAGAGATTGTAAGGATTAGGCAATTGTTTATAGGTACGGAATGACCACCTTTGGAGGTTCTTTTTGATTTGAAAAAGGACTTTTAGACTACTTTATAGCTAGTGGAAAGAAGTGCGGTATTGAAAGTGCAGGACTTTGAAATAAAGGTAGGAACTACTTACAAGAAAGTAGGAAAGATAAGTGCAGGACTTGAATTAAACATAATGAAAGTGCGTTATAGGAATGTAAAGATACATGAAATGAATAATTGAAGGTGCTATTTAGTTGTGTGTGTTGAACAGGATTTGCATGTTAAGCCTAAGTGCTCTGTTTATAGAGTTTCTTTGCAGCAGTTGGAAATGTGGCTGTTTCAGCCGTTTACACTTGGCCTTTCCTCAGACTGCCAAGTGTCCCATGATTTTCTAGCTTTCTCTCAATGTTGCCACGTGTAAAATCATGTTCTCCTATAATCTACAACTTATAAATAGTGATCTTAGCAGTTGAATGCATGTTTGCAAGCCTTTACCGACATTTTGGAACTGCCCAGATGGAAAGGCGGCGAGTTCCAACAACAGTTGAGAACTTCCACTTGGAAGGTCTAGATCATGCCACGTGTCCCATATCTTCCTTAGTCTTCTTGTAGCGTTAACACATGTAAAATCATATTCTCCCTTGATCTATAACTGATAAATAATGGTTTTGGTGATCGAATGTATTCTTGCAAGCCTTTACCCACGTTTTGGAACTGCCTAGATGGAAAGGCGACGGTTTCTAGTAGCATTTGAGAACTTCCACCTAGAAGGTTCAGATCATGCCACGTGTCCCATGTTTTCCTCAACTTTCTTTGGTAAATGCATCATGTTTTCAACCCATTTGTTGATTTTTAGCAACCTTCTCACCTAAATAAGGCAAGTGGTTACCTTACTCTTGGAGTAACTCCTACAAACTAGGAGATATTATAGAAGTGGGGGAGTTGCCATTCTTAATGACTAGGTTAAAAGTACACATGGCTTTCCAGATGTTTGCCATATGACAGTGATAGACCACATGCTCTTTTGGTGGCTCTTATCTCACCAGATTTTCCTTACCCTTGACCTGGTTTTTAGTGCCATGTGGCAGATCTAAGTGGTTCCACACTGCTTGCTTTGTGGGACTGCTTGTATGGTAACATTCTTCTTCCAGTTGCTAGAACTAATCTGGAGTGGCAAGTTCCCTTCATACTCGCCACATGTCAACTTTCCATTTGTCCAAACTAATGGGATAAACATATACCCCCCAAATTCCATGCCTTTTGGAGTATTCAATCATAAGGTGTGGAATTTTATATTTTAAGCGAGGCTTTGGCATGTAACAAAACCTTTCATAGTGGCTGCTATTGTAGCTTTCATTGTTCTTCACAACTCAAATTGCACTTTGGAAAATAAGACTAATTACTAATAGGAAATGTATGTAAA
This sequence comes from Cornus florida, assembly GCF_030987335.1. Lineage (NCBI taxonomy): Eukaryota > Viridiplantae > Streptophyta > Magnoliopsida > Cornales > Cornaceae > Cornus > Cornus florida. Next base: position 51,746,419 of record NW_026775575.1, on the reverse strand, counting down.
ACAATCAAGATGAACACTTTCCAGTATAAATAGAACTTGGACCATGTAGTGTAGCCTCTTTTTATTGAAACGTTCCATACTTAGGAAATTAGTTGATCTTGGAAATACATCTAAGTCTACTTCATGGCTCTGGCCAATGTACTCTTTTCCAAGTGCTTAGCCTTTCTTCTTTAAAATGAATAATCCTTCACATGCTTGGACTGTAATACCCCTAATTTGAAAATGATAGTCTCGGTATTTTAATTAATTATTTTATTGCATTCTCCTTTGATTATTTGTTTATTTGCCTAACTGTTTATTTGTTTAATTGCATTATTGGTTTTAAATTAAAATTTTTTGCTATTATGGAATTTGATTAAATTGTTTACCTATTTTATTTGTTTTAATGGATTAATTGATTTATTTGTTTTAATTACTATTATGCTTAGGTGGTTTTTTTTTTTTTTTTTTTGAAATTGTGAATTAAATGTTTTATATGGTCTAGGGTTTAGTATTGTCCACGGGATAGCCAACTTGGTTAATTTAATTTGTTAGTTTTTATGTTTCCTTTTCTTAATTAAATTAGAATTAGGGTTGGTATTTTTTCTTAAGCTTATAAATATAATAGTAGGTCTGCCAAGGGTTTTTAGAACCCTATTCACATACTGGAGGTAGAGTGAAATAGAGAGAGACTTGAGAGAAACAGAGAGAGGAAAACTAGGGTTTAGCTAGGACTAAAGCTGAACCAAGGTGGGATATTTGACGCTTGCTCGTGGGTTGAACTAGAAGCAATAAAGGTTGGTGAAAGTAATTAAGGTCACCGGAGTTATTAGAGACGACAGTTTAAGGTTTCAAAACTGAAACTGAAGGCAATTTCCTATTCTAACTCCTTCCCTTAAACCTGTGTTCTGTGCATGCCTAGGTAGTCTCCAGGGTTTAAATTGAAATTAATACTAATCATTTAAGCATGTTTTAATTGAATTTAAAAGTGTTGAATAAAACTATTTTTGGTTTGATATTTGTTCTTGCTTAAATTATGCTTTTATTGATTGTAAACTTGCTTAAATTTCATGTTGTTGATATAAGATGCTTGCTTATAATTAATATTGGGACATAAATTGAACCCTATGTAGTTAAATAAAACTGTACAGAGGGTCTTGCATGTCGCCGGATGCAAAGTCGACAACCAAAATTAAATTACGGCTCTCAAAAGGAGAAAGACGGCTCTCCAAAGGAGGGAGCTTGCTCTAGGGATGAGAGAGCCGGCTCTCACAAGTGTGGTGCCGGCTTCACAAGGGGTAAAGGTGGCTCCCACAAGGGTGGAGCCGGCTCCACTAAGAGGAGAGCCGGCTCCCTTGTTTTGGGAGGCGGCTCCTTCTTCTGTTTTTGGTTTTTCGTGGTTCTAGGTTTGGTTTGGCCAGTAATGGGCTTCCTAAGCTGTGTCATGTGCTGTGGATGATGTATACAACTGTTACAAAGATCTAAAAACTACTGGGAAACATGTTTACATTAAGATGTTAAAGAATGAAATAATATCAGGTTAAACCGTAAACTTGCATGTGGAAGGCTGGATAGGTAATTTAAGTTGCTTACTGATATTTAGCAATTGTATTTCTCTGCATGATTTAAAACTGTTAATCATGTCTCAGCTGTGTTATAAGCATATAGTTGTTTATCTGAAAAATAAGTATGCTTAGATTGGATTAATCGATGTTTAAATCTACTGTATATTACATCAATTATGGTACTGTTTGGAGGATTAAATGCTTAATCTTACTTTATCAATTTAAAGGACTGAAATAGGATTCTTAAATCTTATATTGGATGCATAATTTGGTTATACACATGTTAGACTTTCTTTATGCTTATTTTGGAGTATGATTGATGAGTTACTTATTCCTGCTTTGTCAATTATACGGACTTGTGTTTTGTATGCACCGGTATGGGACGGTGGCATACTAGGGACGGATTAGTTAAAAATACTAAGTCCTAAATATTCGGAAATAAGTTGGATTAACTATAAAAGTTAAGTCCTACTTATAGATGTTAGGTCAATAAATGTTTGAATGACATTTCTTGAACGTATTTTATATATATATGATTATGGTGCCGTGATATGGGCTTGAGTCCCAGGATCATGGTTAGGGTGCCTATATCACTTAGGATGGGTAACTGGACATAGTTGTTGTTCCCTGGTAGGTCCAAGTACACATGACCACGTTAGGTGCGATTTGTATGGTATCTCCACTCAGGCTGAGACAGACCTATTGGGCTAGTGAGCGTCTTATAGTGTGTAATATTACATATATAGATAATTCTAGTTATTGTTGAGCTATCTAGGATGTATCTGCGTATCAGGCTTTTGTATAGATTGTAGTAGGATATAACTTGCATGTGGGCCTGACCCACTCTTACTTTTCAGGTGCTCATCAGTTCCAGGGTTAGTGCTTGATCGTGCAGAGCAGATACAGTCACTCACTCCTCCGACTACATAGGACTGCTTTCCATGTTTAGCTTTATATTTTGTTTCAGCTGTTTCCTTTTTAGTTTGGGTTTTTATTAGGGGTCCACTAGATGGATTCCCGAGTTGTTAAATTAATGGAGGTTTTGGATTATTGGATTTTAATAATAGTGTTTTGAGGATTTTTAATTTAGAAATCTTTCAGCCTATTATTTTATTCTCATTTCATATTTGTAGTCCGTGCTTATTTACATATTAATTGTTTGGTATCTCTCGGATCTGTGTTCGGACTTGATCACCCATGGCTCTAGAATCGAGGCATATCATATGGACTTAGCTATTGGGATGGCCATGTGTGGCCATTTGATTCCTTTCCAACTTTCCAGTTTACTTAGAAAGGAAACTACCAACCACTTCATGTGGCTAGTTGAAGCACTGTGGCTTTCCAGCTTTTATAGATGGAAGGGTGATACTCATTCATCCAATTTATTGCCCCCCCCCCCCCCCCCCCGGGGGTCTAAAGGTTTACAAGGAGGATAAATTTGTACATCTTTTGGTCAAATAAATAGATGATTAGCCATGTTTTCCCCTCCAAACACCACTAAAAGTGGGTTTAGATCTACTAGAAGGTTGTTACTCCATTAAAGTTTCATTAAAGGGGGTTGTCCTTTAAACACCATTGGAAAGGCCACAGTTGGCATGGTTGCAAATCGTTGAATGCTCATAAATGGAACCTGAAATAGAGGTAGTTGGATTATTGTTGGTGGAAGACACTGCACCTGAGGTGGAACTTACACCTATAGTGGAAGGTTCTACACATTGGGTTCCACTTAAAGTGGATCATGAACTGGTGGTGGTTGTGGTTGCATGATCGTGTGTCTAATTTTACCACTCGCAATAGGACGATTCCGTGTAGAATAGTGCTATAGAAAAAGATGTTAAACCCACAGGGAGATGAGATTTATTTTAGTCTTTAATTTTGTTTTATGGTTTATAGGTAACTTAGTTGGAAAGTTTGTTGGTTGTCACGATTAAAAACAAACTAAAATTAAACTGCAATATTAAACTAAGTAATCAGAGAGAGAAAATCTTAAGGTTTTAACTTTACCACAATCATCATACTATGGTCAATTGAATTAACTCTGGGAATTTAACCAATTATGTTTTCAAATGAATTAAACTCAATAACATTCATTCAATTCGGATTTTAAAGAAAGATATTTTATAAAATTCAGTTAACTATAACCTATCTCCGGTTAGCGAGGACTATCCACCTACTTACTCTAACTACTCTTCCTACTTTGTAAACAATCCACCTAAGCATAGATTATGAAAACATTCTTTTGCAAAAAACATTAGAGTACCATTATATGACCTCTATTCTTGTGTTCGGTAGGGCTCCGCCAGATACTGCACAACAAGATAGGTTGAGAATAGACAATAAACCATTACATCTAAGACAAGAGAATAACAGTTTATAATCTACTAAAGCATGAAAACCAATTGAGGTGTCTCAATTGCTCATAATTATATAATCAAGGAAACATTATATATTAAAATAAAATCCCAGAGTTAAAACAATCAAACTATAATACTATAGTGGGTTATATCAGTGCCCTAAGAGATAAATTAGCTACTCATGACGATGTCGGATGTCATCTATGTCGGAGTTGTCTCCATCGTCACGAACGACACTTCTCTTCTTAGGACCTTCACTTTCAAGGTTGTAGGAACCTTAAAAGCCACCACGTTACCAGCCTTCTAAATAACACCGTAAAAAGAACTTGAAATTTAGGCCCTCTTCTATCAAGGCTTACGCCTTCTTTTATAGAAGAAAATAAGGATTTGGTGGGCTTTTAGATCTTGTGACTCATCTGGGATAAGATACGAATGATAAAGAGAGTAATCCCATACTTTAAAAATCTAACATGTCATAGAAGGCTCGAGTTTTAGGAACAAGGCTCGAGCTTCTCTAGATTGATGCTCGAGCTTCAAGAATTGGTACTCAATCTTCACTTTGACACTTAGCCAATTTTCTTCAACTATTTTCCGAAGCGTCTTTTTCTTCAACGCGTAGAATATTTTTAGGATTGAAATCTTTTAACATTACTCGATCTAAGCTTTATGGGCTCGAGCACTAGGTACCAGGCTTGAGCATTTGGGGCTCCAGGCTCGAGCCTCAAGTAATGGTGCTCGATCCTGAAGGTAAGGCATGAGGCCTGGGAGCATAGTCTTTCAATTCAAATCAACTCTTCAACTTCTAATGCCTCATGCTCGAGCTTGAGGGTCAAGGCTTGAGCACCCTTAGGTAAAGCTCGAGCACCCTAAGTTAGGGCTCGAGCACCAAGGTACAAGGCTCGAGCTTTAACGCCTTATAGACTTTTCTTCTTTTCTTTGTTGTGATGTTTGAGCCTCAACATTTGGGCTTGAGTTATGGGACTTAAATTTCTTCAAACTTCACCATTTAAGCTCTCAGCTTGCTCTGAATGACTGGCAACGACTCTGTAAGCTTCGATATCATCATAAAGTCCCGGTTTTAACCATTATTCTCGGAAAGTACCTGTAAACACACATTAAACATAAATTAGTCTAACTATGGATAAAAGTATCACTTTAGGCCTTAACATACATATATTTAGGGGCTCGAGTATGCATATATTCAGCGCTCATCACACCCCCCAACTTACATATTGCTAGTCCCTTAGCAATACAAAACTAAAAAACCGCTTTCGTGGGAATCACGGTTGTATTTAGCTTGTGCAACAAGCCTGACGAGGCCGTTCCTATACGCCAAAATATTGTAATGAATGTGCGGTTCAAGAAAAGCCTTTTAGGTTAAATTTAAATTTATAAAAACCACTACTACTAATGTAGCAAGGGGTGAGTAGGGATCATCCCAAGGGATTGAGGGTCGCACTAGGTTGAGGAATCAAAATTAGGGTTAGTAGGTCGAGTGATCAAAATAGTGGTTGGTTGGTTGAATTAAACTAGATGCAAATTAAACTAACTAAACAATAATGCAATAGAGAGAATAAAAGAGAGAGAGATCTTGGGGTTTAGAGATCACCACTAAGCATAGCTTTTCTACACCTTTAATGAAAGATTAATGAGGGAAAAAACATGTACTGCAACAAAATGCGTGTGTGTGGTTGTTTAAACAAGCATGGATGACAAATTAAGCATATATTGTCAAAACAACAAGGTGGATAGCATAACATATCAAATTCAGCCATTAATCCTTTCTTTAAGCTCATAATCCAAACACATCATAAGGCTAGAGATATATGTTACTTGCTTTCATAAGTATGTAACATCAACAACAAGCATGGATTGTTCTCCCATTTAACAACTACACTACAACTAAGCTAATGACATGAAATTAAGCTAATTAAACTCAGGGAGAGGTACAATCCATCAACAAATGAGTATGAACCATCAAATAAACCACAAGAACATGACATTAAGCACTATATCTTGACAATCTCTAGATTTATAGCATATAAAAGTGTCAAGACATGAATCACAATATAAATCCCCTGAAAAATACATAAATCAAGAAGTAGAAAGCATGCTTAGGGCTAACTATAGCGCCAAGAGGATGTCTAGCCACTCATGAATGATGTCCTCCAACCCTTAAGGGCAAGCTCCATGGAAGAAATCTTTTCATTGGTTGATGAAGAGTCTCCAATGGTGTCTCTAGCCTCCTCCTCTTCTTTTTCTTCCTCATTAAGAATTCTCTAAAATTCCCCTCTAGATGAATCTACAAGGTATGATATGATATGATGTAAAAAGTAATCTTTATCCTTATATAGGTAGGTCAAATGATACCAAAAATGAGCTGGGCTTGTACAGCAAATATTCCCCTAATGATTGGATAAAGGACAACTTTTTGTGAGCTAAAAATTTAACTTTTTCGCACTGGAGGAAGTTCGATCGATCAAACCTTGGACTTGGATCGATCGAACATGGCTGAGATCTATCGAACTTAGGCTGGATCGATCCACGATGGCGGCGCCTTTTTGGGTAAAAACAAATCTGAGATATTTTTAAAATATTTTTGGGAAAAGGACAAAAACAGTTGGTAGGGTGGTACAACTAGATAAGATCAACCATTTGGATAAGGACAAGAATGTTCGATCGATCAGAGAAGGAAGTTGGATCGATCGAACTTTTGAGATCTTTGTACAGGGACAAACATGGTTCAGATCCATCTTGAAGTGCTGAGATCGATGAAAGTTGGATCGATCGAAATTTTCATGAGATCGATCGAAATTGCTGAAATTCCACTTTTTGCTTCCTTTTGTTCTACTTTGCTCCTTTCTTTGAATCATCCCAGAATTGCTTTAATTATGCTCTTATTTGGCTGAGTTAGCTTATTTTCGGGATAAGTACCTGAAAATGGAAATAACACGAAATCAATACAAAATGGTAAAATAAGATAGATAAAGGTCCTAGAATATCTAAGCTTAAGGGGTTTAAATACGCACTTTTCAGCGCTCATCACACCCCCAAACTTAAATATTGCTAGTCCCTAGCAATGAACTAGAAAGTGAAGAAATGAAATGAACAACTAATTAACTATGAACTAGAAAGCAATAAATAGATAACGCCACTTTCGTAGGGAACACAATTGCACTTAGCATATGCAATAAGCTTTTTGAACCCCTAGGTTACCCTTCGTGGACGAGTGAAGTCTCATGAGGGTTTGCAAAAATGATACGCACAAACATTAAACTCATTCTTTCAAAAGAGGTACCAATATTGTAAATAAGCATTGCGAGAAAACTACCTCAAGTATGTAATGTTTCAAACATTTCTAAGCAATCTCCCAAAATCTCAACATCAAACAAACAAGTATGGTCCTCTACACATCAAGACAATGATCATGAAAATAAAAACAACTCTAGAATCCTTTTTGGGTGGACCGACATCAAATATGTTGCTATCTAAGCCAACTAAAGAATTAATCACATCCTTTCCCTCAAACTAGTACACAAATCTAATACCGATCATCAAGACAAAAAGTGGACCTTTTATTAAAGCTTTATTGTTCTAGGTGCGCTTATTCTTTTCACTCGACTTTTTTTTTTTTTTTTTTTTTTTAAAGGATCAAAGATGGAAGCATGGTACAATGTGTTGATCTATTAAGCTTTCTAGCGATCTATGAGGTCGAGTGTTAGGTCAATGACTCCCAAACCAGACGGCTTTAGGGCATTAGGTATTCAAACACCCCTATGGACTTACAAGCTCAAATCAACTAAGTTACAAATCAAGATAACCTCCATCTAATCATTTCCCACTTCTTACCTTTTGGGAGAAGTCCTCACTTTTTTTTTTTTTTTTTTTTTTTTTTTTTTTTTTTTTTTTTTTTTTTTTCAAGTTATTAACCTAGAGTTCTGGTCCTCCACCTTTCGGCGCGAGAAGTTCAGTGCTTGATGAGGCTAGAATCCCGACTACTTAGTGAAAAGGGGTTGTTATCCATCTTTATCAAGAATGAACGCTTTCAATGCAGTACTAGTCTAATTGGGATATAACCAATTCAATAATCAACAAAGCATGTAACCCATAAATGAATGTTAGTGTACGTCTGTGCTCGTGTAGAATCATAGAGTGAATCTCAAAACAATCCCAAAATCAGGACGATGTAGACGATAAGTGCGAGCAAGATATTAATCTTTCAAAAAATTTACTCCTAAATGGTATCCACAAGGCATACAAGGAGTATTAGACTCTCAAGTCAAGCAATTTTTAAATTTAAAGCAATATAGTCCTTAAAAGATCAAAATCATCGCTAGCATGGACCAATCATAGAAAATCTCTCAAATAAACAAAACATGCTCAAAATTTTGCATTTAAAAACAAACATTACAAAGCACCATTACCCCCAAACTTAAATGGCATATTGTCCTCAATGTCCAATAAGAACAATGGAAAAGATGGAAAGAGTATACCATGGTGGCAAAAGCATGAAGCCCGGTAGTGATCCACTTCGAAAAATGTCTCCCCCAAACTTGGAATCAACTACCTACTTGAAAAATAACACTAGCAAACTCACATCGAATATTAAATGGGATAAGAATAATCAAATCATGCATTCTAAGGCAATGTAGCATGAGATGAAAGAGAGATATGAGATCGAGCCCTAACTAAAGCATAAAGTATGCATGACTACACATAAGGGCACAAGATTTTTTTTTCAGCTGCTATCCCATTTACTAATTTTCATTAATTAGGAACGCATATTCACTAATTTTTAATTGCTATCCCATTTACACTTGCATGACCACTGTGCACTGTTATTATCCCTTTTTGTTATCTAATGAGTTTATCTGAGTGTCAAATTTCAGGACCACAGTTAATCCCAAGCCACCCACTTTGGATACTTCAATCCCAATCATTCTTTACCTTAATTGCACTGGTATGCTCTTTCCTTTTGTTTTCTTTTCACATTGAGGACACTGTGCCATTTAAGTTTGGTGGTAATGGTGCTTTGTAGTGTTTGTTTGTTTGTTTTTTTTTTTTTTTTTTTTAAAAAAAAAAAAAAAATTCAAAATTTTGAGCATGACTTGTGTGTTTGAGAGATTTTATATGATTGGTCCATGCTAGCTAGGATTTTGATTTTTTGAGGACTATATTGCTTAGAATTTAAAATTGCATGACTTGAGAGTTCAATACTCCTTGTATGCCTTGTGGATGCCATTTATGAGTAAATTTTTCGAAAGATTAATATCTTGCTCGCCTTGTGGTCCACATTATCTTGATTTTGTGATTGTTTTGAGATTCACTCTAGTATTCTACACTGGCACAGGCGCACAACAACATTCATTAGTGGGGTACATGCTTTGTTGATTATTGAATTAGTTATATCCCAATTGAGCTAGTAGTGCATTGAAAGCTTTCATTCTTGATAAAGGTGGATAACAACCCCTTTTCACTAAGTAGCCGGGATTCTAGCCTTATCAAGCACTGAACTTCTCACGCCGAAAGGTGGAGGGCCCGAACTCCAAGTTAATAACTTAAAAAAAAAAAAAAAAAAAAAAAAAAGAGAAGAAAAAGTTGCAAAAGTAATAAAAAGTGAGGACTTCTCCTAAAAGGTGAGAAGTGGGAAATAATTAGATAGAGGTTGTCTTGATTTGTAGCCTAGTTGATATAAGCTTGTAAGTCCGTAGGAGTGTTTGAACACCTAATGCCCTAAAGCCGTCTGGTTTGGGACTCATTGACCTAACACTCGACCTCATGGATTGCTAGAAAGCTTAATAGATCAACACATTGCACCATGCTTCCATCTTTGATCCTTTAAAAAAAAAAAAAAAAAAAGTCGAGTGAAAAGAATAAGCGCACCTAGAACAATAAAGCTTTAATAAAAGGTCCACTTTTTGTTTTGATGATCGGTACTAGATTTATGTGCTAGTTTGAGGGTAAGGATGTGATTAATTCTTTAGTTGGCTTAGATAGCAACATATTTGATGCCGGTTCACTCAAAAAGGATTCTAGAGTTGTTTTTTATTTTCATGATCATTGTCTTGATGTGTAGAGGACCATACTTGTTTGCTTGGTGTTGAGATTTTAGGAGATTGCTTAGAAATGTTCGAAACATTGAATACTTGAGATAATTTTCTCCTAATACTTGTTTGCAATATTGGTACCTCTTTTAAAAGAATGAGTTTAATGTTTATGGGTATCATTTCTGGAAACCCTCACGCGACTTCACTCGTCCACTAGGGGTAACCTAGGGGTTCAAAAGTCTTGTTGCATATGTTAAGTGCAATCGTGTTCCCTACGAAAGTGGCGTTATCCATTTATTGCTTTCTAGTTCATAGTTAATTAGTTGTTCATTTCATTCCTTTACTTTCTAGTTCATTGCTAGGGACTAGAAATATTTAAGTTTGGGGGTGTGATGAGCGCTGAAAAGTGCGTATTTAAACCACTTTAGCTTAGGTATTCTAGGACCTTTATCTATCTTATTTTACCGTTTTCTATTGATTTCGTGTTATTTCCATTTTTAGGTACTTATCCCCAAAATAAGCTAACTCAGCCAAATAAGAGCATAATTGAAGCAATTCTGTGATGATTCAAAGAAATGAGCAAAGTAGAATAAAAGGAAGCAAAAGGTAGAATTTCAGCAACTTCGATCGATCTCAAGAAAAGTTCGATCGATCCAACTTTCATCGATCTTAGCACTTCAAGATGGATCTGAGCCTTGTTTGTCCCTGTACAAAGATCTCAAAAGTTCGAGCAATCCAACTTCCTTCTCTGATCGATCGAACATTCTTGTCCTTATCCAAATGATTGATCTTATCTAGTTGTACCACCCTACCAACCGCTTTTGTCCTTTTCCCAAAAATATCTTCAAAATATCTCAGATTTGTTTTTACCTAAAAATGCGCCACCATCGTAGATCGATCCAGCCTAAGTTCGATGGATCTCAACCATGTTCGATCGATCCAAGTCCAAGGTTCGATCGATCGAACTTCCTCCAGTACGAAAAAGTTAAATTTTCAGCTCACAAAAAGTTATCGTTTATCCAATCATTGGGGAATATTTGTTTTATGAGCCCAGCTCATTTTGGGTGTCATTTGACCAACCTATATAAGGATAATGATTACTTTTTACATCATATCATATCATACCTTATAGATTCATCTAGAGGGTATTTTTAGAGAATTCTTAGTGAGTAAGCAAAAGGGAAGGAGGAGGCTAGAGACACCATTGGAGACTCTTCATCAACTAAGGAGCAGATTACTTCCATAGAGCTTGCCTTTGAGGGTTGGAGGACGTCATCCATGAGTGGCTAGAGATCCTATTGGGGCTAGAGTTACCCCTAAGCATGCTTTCTACTTTTTGATTTTTGTATTTTTGAGGGGATTTGTATTGTGATTCATGTTTTGACACTTTTATATATATAAATCTTGTTTATTCAATGATTTATGTGGTTTAATGCTTCCAATTGATCATTTCATTTTATCCATATGTCTATGTATGTTAGATTAGATGTTCATGTATTTGTCTCTATTTCTTGTGTTGTTGATGCATGTCTATGTGTGTTGATACTATAGATCTAGAGATTGTTAAGACATAGTGCTTAATGTGATGTTCTTGTGGTTTATTTGATTGTTTATACTCATTTCTTGATGGACTGTACCTCTCCCTTAGTTTAATTAGCTTAATTTCTCGTCATTAGCTTAGTTGTAGTGTAGTTGTTAAATGGGAGGATAATCCATGCTTGTTGTTGATGTTCCATACTTATGAAGGCAAATAACATATATCTCTAACCTTGTGATGTATTTGGATTGTGAGTTTAAAGAAATGATTAATAGATTAATTTGATATATTGTGCTATCCACCTTTTTGTTTAGACAATATATGTTTAATTTGTCTTCCATGTTTATTAGAACAACCACACATACACACTTTGTTGTAATACATGTTTTTCCCCCCATTAATCATTCATTAAAGGTATAGAAAAGCTATGCTTAGTGGTGATCTCTAAACCCTAAGATTTCTCTCTCTTTTGTTCTCTCTATTGCATTATTGTTTACTTAGTTTAATTTGCATCTAGTTTAATTCAACCAACCAACCACTATTTTGATAACTCGACCTACTAACCCTAATTTTGATTCCTCAACCTAGTGCGACTCTCAATCCCTTGGGACGATTCCTACTCACCCCTTGCTATATTAGTAATAGTGGTGGTAGTGGTTTTTATAAATTTAAATTTGACCTAAAAGGCTTTTCTTGAACCACACATTCACTGCATTATTTGGGCGTATAGCAACGGCCTCGTCAAGTTTGTGGCATCATTACTGGGGATAGCAACGGCAATGGCGCCAAAATAATGTAGTGAATATACGGTTCTAGAAAAGCCTTTTAGATCATATTTAAATTTATAAATGCCACTACCACCACTACTACTAATGTAGCAAGGGGTGAGTAGGGATCGTCCCAAGGGATTTAGGGTCGCACTAGATTGAGGAATCAAAATTAGGGTTAATAGGTTAAGTGACCAAAATAGTGGTTGGTTGGTTGAATGTAACTAAATGCAAATTAAACTAACTAAACAATAATGGAATAGAGAGAATAAAAGAGAGAGAGAGATCTTGGGGTTTAGAGATCACCACTAAGCATAGCTTTTCTACACCTTTAATGAATGATTAATGAGGGGTAAAACATTTATTGTAACAAAGTGTGTGTGTGTGGTTGCTTTAATAAGCATGGATGACAAATTAAGCATATATTGTCTAAACAACAAGGTGGATAGCACAACATATCAAATTAAGCCATTAATCATTTCTTTAAGCTCACAATCCAAACACATCATAAGGTTAGAGGTATATGTTACTTGCTTTCATAAGTAAGGAACACCAACAACAAGCATGGATTGTCATCCCATTTAACAACTACACTACAACTAAGCTAATGACATGAAATTAAGCTAATTAAACTAAAGAAGTGGTACAATCTATCAAGAAATGAGTATGAACCATCAGATAAACCACAAGAACATGACATTAAGCATCATGTCTTAACAATCTCTAAATCTATAGCATTAACACACATAGGCATGCATCAATAACACAAGAAATAGAGACAAACACATGAACATCTAATCTAACATACATAGACATATGGATAAAATGAAATGATCAATTGGAAGTATTAAACCACATAAATCATTGAATGAACAAGATCTATATATATATAAGTGTCAAGACTTGAATCACAATACAAATCCCCTCAAAAATACATAAATTAAGAAGTAGAAAGCATGCTTAGGGCTAACTCTAGCCCCAAGAGGATGTCTAGCCACTCATGGATGATGTCCTCCAACCCTCAAGGGCAAGCTCCATGGAAGAAATCTTTTCATTGGTTGATGAAGAGTCTCCAATGGTGTCTCTAGCCTCCCTCTCCTCTTTTTCGTCTTCACTAAGAATTCCATAAAATTCCCCTCTAGATGAATCTACAAGGTATGGTATGATACGATTTGATGTAAAAAGTAATCTTTATCCTTATATAGGTAGGTCAAATGACACCCAAATTGAGCTGGGCTCGTACAGCAAATATTCCCCAATGATTGGATAAAGGACAACTTTTTATGAGCTGAAAATTTAACTTTTTTGCACTGGAGGAAGTTCGATCGATCGAACCTTGGACTTAGATCGATCGAACATGGCTGAGATCTATCGAACTTAGGCTAGATCGATCCACGATGGCGATGCCTTTTTGGGTAAAAACAAATCTAAGATATTTTGAAGATATTTTTGGGAAAAGGATAAAAACGGTTGGTAGGGTGGTACAACTGGATAAAATCAATCATTTGGATAAGGTCAAGAATGTTCGATCGATCAGAGAAGAAAGTTGGATAGATCGAACTTTTGAGATCTTTGTATAGGGACAAACATGGCTCAGATTCATCTTGAAGTGCTGAGATCGATGAAAGTTGGATCAATCGAACTTTTCTTGAGATCGATCGAAGTTGCTGAAATTCCACCTTTTGCTTCCTCTTATTCTACTTTGCTCCTTTCTTTGAATCATCACAGAATTGCTTCAATTATGCTCTTATTTGACTAAGTTAGCTTATTTTGGGGATAAGTACCTGAAAATGGAAATAACACGAAATCAATACAAAATGGTAAAATAAGATAGATAAAGGTCCTAGAATACCTAAGCTTAAGGGGTTTAAATATGCGCTTTTCAGTGCTCATCAGACCCCCAAACTTAAATATTGCTTGTCCCTAGTAATGAACTAGAAAGTAAAGGAATGAAATGAACAACTAATTAGCTATGAACTAGAAAGCAATAAATGGATAACGCCACTTTCGTAGGGAACACGATTACACTTAGCATATGCAACAAGTCTTTTGAACCCCTAGTTTACCCCTAATGGACGAGTGAAATCTCGTGAGGGTTTCCAGAAATGATACCCACAAACATTAAGCTCATTCTTTCAAAAGAGGTACCAATATTGCAAACAAGCATTGGGAGAAAACTACCTTAAGTATGTAATATTTCAAACATTTCTAAGCAATCTCCCAAAATCTCAACATCAAACAAACAAGTATTGTCCTCCACATATTAAGACAATGATCATGAAAATAAAAACAACTCTAGAATCCTTTTTGAGTGGACCGGCATCAAATATGTTGCTATCTATGCTAACTAAAGAATTAATCACATCCTTACCCACAAACTAGCACACAAATCTAGTACCGATCATCAAGACAAAAAGTGGACATTTTATTAAAGATTTATTATTCTAGGTGCGCTTATTTTTTTCACTCGATTTATTTATTTATTTTTTATTTTTATTTTTATTTTTAGGATAAAAAATGGAAGCATGGTGCAATGTGTTGATCTATTAAACTTTTTAGCGATCCTTGTGGTCGAGCGTTAGGTCAATGACTCCCAAACCAGACGGCTTAAGGGCATTAGGTGTTCAAACACCCCTATGGACTTATAAGCTCAAATCAACTAGGCTACAAGTCAAGACAACCTCCATCTAATCATTTCCCACTTCTCACCTTTTAGGAGAAGTCCTCACTTTTTATTGCTTTTGCAACTTTTTCTTTATTTTTCTTTATTTATTTTTCAAGTTATTAACCTAGAGTTCGGGCCCTCCACCTTTCGGCGCAAGAAGTTCAATGCTTGATAAGGCTAGAATCCTGACTATTTAGTGAAAAATGGGTTGTTATCCACCTTTATCAAAAATGAAAGCTTTCAATGCACTACTAGTCCAATTGGGATATAACCAATTCAATAATCAACAAAGCATGTACCCCACAAACGAATGCTAGTATGCGCATGTGCTAGTGTAGAATAATCTCAAAACAATCACAAAATCAAGATGATGTGGACCAAAAGTGCGAGCAAGATATTAATCTTTGAAAAAATTTACTCATAAATGGCATCCACAAGGCATACAAGGAGTATTGAACTCTCAAGTCATGCAAATTTTAAATTCTAAGCAATATAGTTCTCAAAAGATCAGAATCATCGCTAGCATGGACCAATCATAGAAAATCTCTCAAATACACAAGACATGCTCAAATTCTTGCATTTAAAAACAAACACTGCAAAAGCACCATTACCCCCAAACTTAAATGACACTGTGTCCTCAATGTGGAAAGAGAACAATAGGAAAGAGTATACAAGTGCAATTAAGGCAAAGAATGGCTGGGACTGAAGTATCCAAAGTGGGTGGCATAGCCCCCCCAAACTTGGGATTAACTGTGGTCCTAAAGTTTGGCACTCGGTGAAACTCATCAGATAACATAAAGGATAATAACAGTGCACAGTGGTCATGCAAGTGTAAATGGGATAGCAACTGAAAATTAGAGAGAGGTAAAAGGGTTGTCTTGAAAATTATGTAGCACTCTCTCTCACAGAAGTCACTAAGATACACCTAATGGAGTCAAATAGACAGATATAAGAATATAAGAATATGACATCCATAAAGAAAGCATATATATAAAGCAGGATAAAGTGCATAGTACATCATAAAATCGAAGCCGATAGACCGGCTGCCAAAATGTTATACAGTAACAAAAATGTAGTAAGTATCACAAATATCAAGTACAATAAGGAAGAAGGATTGGGAATCTTAGGTGGATGAGGTAGGATGGGCAGGGCGTGCTCCGCGGATGTCTCGGGATAGATCATGAAATACGGCCATAACATCCGTGTGGAAGGAAGCAATGTCAGCTCTGAGGGCGACAGTCTCTGTGCGAATAGACACCACTGTGTCCTCCAGAGTTTGAAGACACTCTCCAAAGCTAGGTATGTGATCTGGACCCTCAGGTGCTGGATCGGGGGAATGATGATCCTGAGTCTGCTCCTGTTCGTGAATGGGTGACCCAGCTGGAGAGTGTTGCTCTGGGTCCTCTGTGTAAGGTAGCCAGATCGACTGTTGCGTCATCCGCTGCCGGGTCTGCTGCTGCTGCTCCCTCCTCAGCCTCTAGCTCTTCTGCCACCTCTACTGCGTCATCCTGTAATCTCTTGATAATAGCATTGTAGCTCTTATCCCAGTCCTTCTTCTGGAAGGTACAGGATCCTCTCTCAGGGTGTTCCCGTGGATGGGAAGGATAGCGCTGGTCTAGCAAGATCTGGGTGATGAGGTGGCTAAATGGGAGAGACTTAGCCCTTTTGGGCCGTTCCTTGCTAATGTGATCATTATAAAGCTTCCTCATCATGCTCCAGATGAGAGCAGGGATAAACAACCAATGCCCTGTATAGAAAGCATATAGAGCTGTCAAGTAGTCGCCTCGCCGCTAAATCATATTGCCGACCATGAAGACGTTGCGGAACAAGACTGAGTCAAAGAACCACAAGTCATCTGGCAAATAGGTGCGGGTGGCGAAGGTTTCGCCATCGGCATAATGTCCTGTAAGAAAAATGGCCATATCTGCATATGAAGGCCGGTATAGCCTGGGATATGTCTCCTGTAACTCTGGAAGGCAGTCATGTGGACAATGGCACAATCTGGATAATGTGTCCACAGTGATAGAAATCAGATGGCCATCAATGGAGGTCCTCAGCTCCGCCGTGTTACGCGAGGCAGGCCGGAGGTTCTGGAAAAACATCAGTACTAGCCTCGGGTACACTAGGTATGTGATAGGGACAAGAATGGCTACAAGGCCCCTCCATAGTATATCATCATATGTGGATCGGGTAAGTGCCGATCGGGAAAAGAAGTCTGTGTCGAAGACTGACTCGTGCGCCACTGGAAGGCGTGAGTATCTGCATAATGGTTGGTCTAACTCCTGATCTGGCTGAGCTGGCTGAGCTAATGGAGGTGAAGTATGCTCAGCCTCTGCCGAATGAGAAGGAGATGCTCCGTCTGAAGACTGTAGGCGACTGTCAACTGGAGATTGAGGTGGAGTGGGCTCCTAGGCATGAGATGGACCGGCCCCGTCATCCAAAGTCTGCCTGCCTCGGCGGTGATAGTGTCCGCGGTCTTGACCCTAGCCATAGCCTGAAAAATAATTGAAAACTTGTAAGGGAAGTCTGTGCCAGAATAAAAAGTTTAAAGCACGAAATAGAATCATGTATGTCAAGTAAGATAGACAAAACAAATAAATGACATGAATATATGGAAGTGACAGGATGTGAACATGCTAAGCAGTATAAGTGTGAAATGCATCCAATGTGAAAAATCACAGGCATTTGGCATGAATAATATAGCATGGACACAAAATAAGATGTATGCAATGTGTATATGCAATTTATGAAGTTTGTTCGATCACAAAAAATGTGAGATCGGTCTCACATGATCGATCTGAGAAATAGGTTCGATCGATGGAACTGTGCGAAGAACATGTACAGCTACAGATCTGTAACGTGGATGACACGGGGCCTTCACGAACAAGGTCATGGGCCCATCAACACACAAAGCATCAATCCTAATCACTTAATGAGGCCCATACTCCCAAAATCAAATCGAAAATTAAAAATCTAACAAAATATATATACATATATATACATATATATACAAATATATACAAAGTGAGTCGTAGCTTCATCCATGGAGATTTTCATCATCAAAATAACATGGATCTAACATTTAAAGCATGTATGTATCAAATGGATGCTTGAATCACAATAGGGGATTCAGATCTCACCTAAAAACTGATAGAGAGAAGAGGAGAATCGAAAGGGATGAGATGTGAAATCTAAGAGGAGATAGAGAGAAACGACGCTCTAGATGCTCACCGGAGGTCTTGCCAGAGATGTGAGAGTGGATGGGTGCAGCGACGATAAGAGGGTTAGGGCTTTGAAAGGGTTAGATCGATCTTTAGAATCGATCTACAAACCCTCAGTTCTATTTTTTAAAAACTTCCCTAAACCAGTTCGATCGATCGAACTGAGACCTCAGATCGATCGAACTAAAATGATCTCACTTTGAAATTTTTTTTGAATTTTTTGAATTTTTTTTATTTATTTAGAGAATAAAATAATAAATAAATAAAACGACAATAAAAATTAATAAAATATTTTTTTGGAATTTTTGAAATTACGAAATTAAAACAAAGTCAAAACAAAGTTAAAGATAATGAGATGAAGAACGGAGATCGATCTGAACAAAATGTTTGAATGATCTGACAAAGAGCTGAAATATGCAGGTTTTTGGGTTCACAAATTTTTCTAAGTGTTGGAACTCAAGATCGATCGAACTTGAAGTTTGGATCGATCTAAGGACTTATGATCGATCTGAGAACAAATTCGATCGATGGGACAGAGAGGTGATTTGGATGCAGGTGGATACAAGTCAAAAATTTTCTAAGTGTTGGATGCAGGTCGAAGTTCGATCGATCGAATACTCCTTTGAGATTGATTGAACTTATGCAAAATGCTCAATTTCAACATAAAAGCGCATGCAGTCCTAATCACAGTTCTTAGCAATGCATATGAACCAAAAACAAGTATCTAGACTTCGCAAGAATTGAAATTAAAGATAGAAATGAGGGGGGAATAGGATTTTGACACCCTACGAAATGTCTTGCTAGTCTTTAACGTCTTTAGCAAGACGTTGGGCTCTTTTAGCCCGAATCAAACATCTTGTAGTGCATCCCCTCCTTAATGGGGTGATAAGTGCTTTGAACTCCACCTAACAATTAGTTCTTTAAAGAACTTGTTGGATTAAACTCAAAAAACGTCTTCGGTCCTTGGTCAATGCAATCTTTGGGGTTCCACGCCCTTTCAAAACAAGATTTTGAAACAACTTTCTTTGGTTTCAAGGTTGAAGATGGACTTTTTGAAACTTTGGTCTCCCACAAAAACTCAATTCCTTCACTTTTAAGGTCATGACATTTTTCTACAATATTAATCTCTTTATGCTTGTCAAATGAATTGGGGGTTGGTTTAAAAATATTCAACTTTACCTTCATATGGCCAAATGAGATCTTCATTATCCCCGTCCTACAATTAATGTTGGCATTCGCGGTTGCCAAGAAAGGACGGCCAAGGATAATGGGAATTTGGCTCTTAGGATTTGGGACCGGTTCCGAGTCAATGACAACGAAATCAATGGGAAAGAAGAATTTATCAATTTTAATCAAGACGTCCTTAATGATACCCCTAGGCTTTTTAATTGATCAGTCGGCAAGTTGTAAAACTACCGACGTCGGTTTCAAGTCTACTAAGCCTAATTTGACATATATCGAGTATGGAAGAAGATTAACACTTGCTCCTAGGTCAAGAAGAGCCCGATTAATGATATGATCACCAATGATGCATGAAGTGGTAGGTGAACCGGGGTCCTTAAACTTTGGAAGAGTGTTATGTTGCAAAATTGAGCTCACTTGCTTGGTTAAGACCACTTTTCTAGGTGCTTAGCTTTTGTTCTTCCTCTTTTGGGTGCACAAGTCTTTCAAGAATTTAGCATAAGCTGGAATTTTCTTGATTACATCCAAAAGTGGAAGATTGACTTTCGCTTACCTAAACACGTCCATGATTTTATTGACTTTGGCCTTTTGCTAATCATTTGAAATGGATCCTTTTAAGACAACCGGAAATGGAGCTTTTAGTTTAAAAACCTTTTCAGAATTTTTCTTTGAAGTCTCTTCAACACAAGAAGTTTTTAAATCATTTTGCAAATCTTTCTTTTTCAAATCACTTTTCAAATCACTTTTCAACACATTCTCATTTATATGGTCATGCACATGCAATGAAGGAGGAATATGATATGAAACGGGATGGGTGTCAACTTGTGGTTACACCGATTCGCTCTCTTCATTGGACACACCCACTTGGTTGTCCACAATCCTTTCACTTCTCAAGGTAGTCACCGCATTGACATGCTCTATTGTGTGTCCTTCCGATGAGGAATGAGTCTCCACAACACATTGTTACTTTTGTGGGGCATTCAAAGGCATTTTTATCTTCTCTCTTGCATTTAAAGTGCTAGCTATTTACCCTACTTGGGTTTCTAGCTTAGCAATGGATTGAGAGTGAGAATAAAGTAATTATGTGTTTGCTTCTAAAGTGCCCAAAGCGGTCAAAACTTTCTCTTCAAAAGCGGGACTTCTAACATTTCCTTGGGAATATGATGGTTGATTAGGTAAATGAGAATTTGAAAATTGGTTTCCTTGTGATTGATATGATGATCTAAAACCTTGGGAACCTTGGCTTTGCATTGTAGGTTGAATGTATTTCCCTTAAAAATCGCCTTGAGAAGGGTTTGAGCCCTCCCCTTGGTTTTTCCAAGAGAAATTCGGGTTATTCCTCCAACTAGGATTGTAATGATTACCATAATGATTGTTCCCTTGATTAGGAAAAACAGCATTTGCTTGTTCATGATGCTCACTTTGCACATATCCATGGGGACAATTGGAAGTAGAATGTAAAACACTTGAACAAGTCATACATGATGAGAATGGTTAGGGAAGGAAGATACTTGATTCGCTGAGTTTTGGTTGATCAAAAATTGATTAACCCTTTGAGATAATGATTTCATTTAAGTGGTAATTTCATTGGAGTGGTCGACTTGATGTAAGCCAACACTCTTCCTACCAATAGAATTTCTACCATTCTTCGAAGATAAAGTACGATGTAAAGAATTTTCACTCATGCTCTCATAAAGACGCCACACGTCATCCTCATGCCTATCAATGTAAGAGCCACCCATGAAAGCATGAACCATGCCCTTGTAATTATCTGATAAGCTCTCAAAGAAATATTGAACTAATTGCCATTTGGGCATGTCATGATGTGGACACTTCCTAAGCAATTCAATAAAGCGTTCCCATGCCTCGTGAAATGTTTCTCCATCCCCATGTAAAAATTCTCGAATTATGGTTCTCATGGCATTGATCTTAGAAACTGGATATTACTTCTTCAAGAACTCTTGTTGTATTTCCGCCCAAGAAGTTATTGAAAAAGGCCTAAGATTATTAAACCAATATTTTGCCTTGTCCTTAAGGGTGAATGGAAAAAGTTTAAGCCTTAAGACCTTTTCCGGCATGTCCGTGTATTTTACGGTGGAACATACTTCAAGAAACTCATCTAAATACTTGTAAGGTTCTTCACTTGGAAGTCTATGATAATTAGGAAGCATTTGAATGGTCTGTGGCTTAATTTCATAGTGGTGTGCTCTAAGTGGTGGCAATTGAATGCATGTGGGTGCATTATATTCATTTGGCATATAGTGATCTCTTAAAACAAGAGGAGTATTAGCAATTGGAGGTGCAACATGGGCACCTTGGTTGTCTTGAATGATGGGAGGTGGTGGAGCATAGATTGGCCTTAGCATTCCCAATGGAACTTGGCCTTGTTGTTGTGGTGGATGAACAAATGGCCTTGGCATGCCTAATGGTACTTACATGTTATCATGATGCACATTGGGGTGGAGGATACCTTGTTGGTCTATGTGACCAAGGTCCTCCACATGGTCCTCATTGTGTGCTTCCATTGATGAAATGGATTGACTAGAACTACCTCTTCCCCTAGGGTTTCAAACAATGGATTCAAGATGAAAATTTAAAGGGACAAGAGTGGGTCTCAATGATCTACGACCATGCATGCACAATGCAACATAACAAGCAATGACACAAACACTTCACCTTCCCAACAAATTAACAATTAACAAACTTCCTCCACATACAATGTTCTCATACTCCCATACTTTAACAATATGCAAGAAAAGTAAATTGCCTCCACGCGGGCTCATGATTTTTCTAAGAATTGAATTACAAGCCTCCAAGCGGGCCAACGATTTAACTAAGGGTTTGAGTAAGAAAAAGCTCACAAAGGTCCTTTAGCACTTCAACTCCAAATTTCTAGCTTTTAGCTTAGCAATTTTTTTTTTTTTTTTTTTTTTTTTTTTAGCCTTTCTCCTTGCTTGCTTAGCTCCTTTGCTTGGAATACTCCTTTGCTCACCTTCTTAGCCCAATGCTCCTTGTCAAACAAGAACATACACAATAAGTAACAAAAATTGAAAACAAGTAAAGACACGATCAAAAGAGTACTAAATCCTAATTGATTCCACAAATACGACGTTGCCAATCAATCAATCCCCAGTAATGGCGCCAAAAACTTGACGAGGCCATCCTATACGCCAAAATAATGTAGTAAATGTGCGGTTCAAGAAAAGCCTTTTTAGTCAAATTTAAATTTATAAAAACCACTACCACCACTACTACTAATGTAGCAATGGGTGAGTAAGGATCGTCCCAATGGATTGAGGGTCGCACTAGGTTAAGGAATCAAAATTAGGGTTAGTAAGTTGAATGATCAAAATAGTGGTTGGTTGGTTGAATTAAATTAGATGCAAATTAAACTAAGTAAACAATAACGCAATAAAGAGAATAAAAGAGAGAAAGATCTTGGGGTTTAGAGATCACCACTAAGCATAGCTTTTCTACACCTTTAATGAATGATTAATGAGGGGAAAAACATGTATTGCAATAAAGTGTGTGTGTGTGGTTGTTCTAACAAGCATGGATGACAAATTAAGCATATATTGTCTAAACAACAAGGTGGATAGCACAACATATCAAATTAAGCCATTAATCCTTTGTTTAAGCTCACAATCCAAACACATCACAAGGTTAGAGATATATGTTACTTGCTTTCATAAGTATGGAACATCAACAACAAGCATGGATTGTCCTCCCATTTAACTACTACACTACAACTAAGCTAATGACATGAAATTAAGCTAATTCAACTAAAGGAGAGGTACAATCCATCAAGAAATGAGTATGAACCATCAAATAAACCACAAGAGCATGACATTAAGCACTATGTCTTGACAATCTCTAGATCTATAACATCAACACACATAGACATGCATCAATAACATAAGAAATAGAGACAAACATATGAACATCTATTTTAGCATACATAAACATATGGATAGAATAAAATGATCAATTGGAAGCATTAAACCACATAAATCATTGAATAAACAAGATCTATATATATAAAAGTGTCAAGACATGAATCACAATACAAATCCCCTAAAAAATACATAAATCAAGAAGTAGAAAGCATGGTAAGGGCTAACTCTAGCCCCAAGAGGATGTCTAGCCACTTATGGATGATGTCCTCCAACCCTCAAGGGCAAGCTCTATGGAAGAAATCTGCTCCTTGGTTGATGAAGAGTCTCTAATGGTGTCTCTAGCCTCCTCCTCCTTTTTTTCTTCCTTACTAAGAATTCTCTAAAATTCCTCTCTAGATGAATCTACAAGGTATGATATGATATGATGTAAAAAGTAATCCTTATCCTTATATAGGTAGGTCAAGTGACACCCAAAATGAGCTAGGCTCGTAGAGCAAATATTCCCCAATGATTGGATGAAGGACAACTTTTTGTGAGCTGAAAATTTAACTTTTCGTACTGGAGGAAGTTTGATCAATCGAACCTTGGACTTGGATCGATCGAACATAGTTGAGATCTATCGAACTTAGGCTGGATCGATCCACGATGGCGGCGCCTTTTTGGGTAAAAATAAATCTGAGATATTTTGAAGATATTTTTGGGAAAAGGACAAAAGTGGTTGGTAGGGTGGTACAACTGGATAAGATCAATCATTTGGATAAGGACAAGAATGTTCGATCGATTAGAGAAGGAAGTTGGATCGATCAAACTTTTGAGATATTTGTACAGGGACAAACATGGCTCAGATCCATCTTGGCGTGCTAAAATCGATGAAAGTTGGATCGATCGAACTTTTCTTGAGATCAATCGAAGTTGCTGAAATTCGACCTTTTGCTTCCTTTTGTTCTACTTTGCTCCTTTCTTTGAATCATCCTAGAATTGCTTCAATTATGCCCTTATTTGGCTAAGTTAGCTTAATTTGGGGATAAGTACCTAAAAATGGAAATAACACGAAATCAATACAAAACGGTAAAATAAGATAGATCAAGGTACTAGAATACCTAAGCTTAAGGGGTTTAAATACGCACTTTTCAGCGCTCATCAAAGCCTTTAAACCCCTAGGTTACCCTTAGTGGACGAGTTCTAGTCTCGTGAGTGTTTCCAGTGAAGATACACACAAACTTCTCAAATCAGTGCCATAATGCACAGTAAGGTTAATGCACAGTCTATTTTCAAATCGTATCACGTGATCCCCCTCATTTTTAGAGCCACGGGTGATCAAATTCGAGCATAGATCCGAGGAATACCAAACAATTAATAAATAAATAAGCACATGATACAAATATGAAATAAGAATAAAATAATAAGCTGAAAAGAATTTTAAATTAAAAATCCTCACAATTTATAAATTAATATAAATTCCAAACTTTCAAATATCTGTACGACTCGGGAATCCATCTAGTGAACCCCTATCCAAATCCCAAACTGAAAAGGAAACAACTGTAATAAAAATCAAAAGCTAAACATAGAAAGCAATCCTACGTAGTTGGAGGAGTGAGTGACTATATCTGCTCTGTACAATCAAGCTCTAACCCTAGAAGTGACGAACACCTGAAAAATAAGGGAGTGGGTTAGGCCCATATGCAAGTCCTATCTTACTACAATCCATATAGAAACCCGATACACAGATACATCCTAGATAGCTCAACAATAACTAAAGTAGTCCATATAGATATATATATACACATTATAGGACGCTCACTAGACTATAGTGTAGTCTCAGTCTGAATAGAAGGTAACATGCAAATCACATGTAATGTGGTCATGTATACCTAGACCTACCAGGGAATAACAACTATATCCAGTTATCTATCATAAGCGATATACGCACCCTAACCATGATCCTGAGACTCAAGCGCATATCACGGCACCATATATATATAATCCGTTTAAGATATGTCATTCAAATGTTTATTGACCAGACATAAATATAAGTAGGACTTAACTTTTATAGTTAATCCAACTTATTTCAAAATAGGTAGGACTTAGTATTTTGAACTAATCCGTCCCTAGAATAGGTAAGTCTTAGTGTTTTGAACTAAGGCATCCCTAATATGCCACCATCCCATACCGGTGCATATACATACATATAAGTAAGACTTAACTTTTATAGTTAATCCAACTTATTCTAGAATAGGTAGGACTAAATGTTTTGAACTAATCCATCCCTAGTATGCCACCGTCCCATACCGGTGCATACACACACAACCAATCCAATAATTGCAAACATAGTACAAGCAGTTCATCAATTATAGTCCAGAACATTATAAAGATAATCAGAATTGTTACCAAACACATTATAGTGACATTCTTTAACGTAAACTTCATAACAATCCATAACTCCAACAATTAATGCAATTTAAACAGTTAAAACATCAATTAACTCCATACAAGCATACTACAGTTTCAGTTAGTCAATTATGCTTATTTCAATGCTTAAACATGATTAATACTATTTAATCATGCATACACAAATTGTTAGAACTATAGTAACCAATTAAATCCTCCAAACAATCCATAGCCTGATACCGGTTATAATAATTAAATATCAATTTAATTCAATCCAAGCCTAGTTAATTGCTGGTATTCATTACCTTTATAACACTATTAAAATATGATTAAATATTATTAAATCATAAGCAAAATATTCGTTAAGTTTCATTAAACCAACAACTTAACAAAATAGTACTCAACATGTGTGATTTCCTTTATCTTCATGTTGCTTCATTCTTTAATACACTAATGTGATAATACTTTCTAATATTTTCATAGGTCCATCACAGTTAATTGCATCCCTTAGTGCAATTTAAACAGATTAAAATTACTCCGGATAGCCCAAACAACCCCTAAAAATACCAAAACTGCACGTTTCGGGCGCGAGAGCAGGCTCTCACAAATTGAGAGCCTGCTCCATTTACATGGGAGCCTGCTCTTAGATGTTGGGAGCCGGCTCCACACCCCTTGGAGCCAGGTCCATCAATGAGGGAGCTGGCTCCCTCCTTTTGGGAGCCTGCTCTCTCACTCCCTTTAGTCGTTTCTCGGTTCTGTTTTGTCTTCCTCGCCTCCGGCGATTCCCAGGCCTCTGTAATTCTTTTAATACTTGTTACAGTATTTAATCAATGTCCCAGAACATTTATAAGGCATCAACATGCATCAACGATATCAATTAAACTAAACTTAAACGCAAAGACAGTAGGAACCAATTAACGGAACTTTTAGAATTTGCAAATCAGTTTAATTCAACGAGATTAAATAAAGTTTAAACATGCATAAAAGATTTGTTCTACCTAGGCATGCATAGAACACAGGTTTAGGGGAAAGAGTTAGAATAGAGACTTGCCTTTAGGTTTCTGTTCAAAACCCTAACCCTCCGTCTCTGAGTTTTTCGACTACCTTCTAAACTGCCGTTCCACACCTCCGTTGCTCTTGGTTCAATCTAGAAGCAATCCCTTCTTGGTTCAGCCCTTGTCCCTAGCCAAAGCCTAACTTTCCTCTCTCTATTTTCCTCTCAAAACTCTCTGTATTTCGTCGCCTCCACTGCTACGTGACTTGGGTTTTAAAAACCTTTAGCAGACTTATACAAGTATTTATATAGGCTTATACAACCACAACCCTAATTCTAATTATATTAGGAGATGGAGAAAAACAATTAATCATATAGCTAAGTCGGCTACGACATAAAAATATAAAACCTTAAAATCATTTTTAATAAACCAGTATAAATGTAATTATTAATAAATCCTAATAGTTAACTTAATCCTATACACACACACACACACACACACACACATATATATATATACATGTATATCCATCCATGGGTAATAACTGTACCCATAAAATTCCATATCCAAGCCTAATTCCGTTGTTTAAAAACATTAATTTAATTTAAACATATTTTATCATTTAAACAAATAAATTAATTTAAACAATTAAATCAATTTAAACAATTAAAGCAAACCCACATAATCATATAATTAAATTAAACACATACATCAATTAAACAATTAAACAAATACACAATTAACCAATTAAATAAATACACAATTGAACAATTAAATCAATTAAACATAAAAACACATAGCCACGTAAACAACTAAAAATGCCCAAGAAATCAAATTTAAATTCCAATTTTATCCTTTTAAAAACTAGGGGTATTACATATCATCCTTGCATTCCATTCATCAGTCAAATACAGCAAGTATACCAATCATGTAATTAGAAAAACTTTCAACTTTCAATTTCAATTAAGCAACCATGGTCTCCATATATCAGTTTAATCATTTAATCAATAGTCTTCCCTTTAATATACTTTGAAAGTGATCCTATAATACAACGTGTGGCTTACTGTCCATACTTGCATTTACTCCTTGCTATTCCTCAATTCACAGGCAAACTTTTTAAAGTCCGATTCCCAAGGCATTTATTGTGTTTTTTTCCAATGTATGCATTTTTTCGAAAAGGATACTGTGTAATGTTCAGGTTTATTAAGTTTTCTAAATCACCCATGTAACGAACTTTAAACCAATGACTCCCAGACCAGATGATCTTAGGGCATTAAATGTTGAAACACCCCTTAGGACTTAATTGTTCAAGTAATTTAGGCAACCTAAACCCCTTATGTAATAAGCTTTCAGCCAATGACTCCCAGATCAGATGATCTTAGGGCATTAGGTGTCAGAACACACCCCTAAGATCTTAATCACTCAAGCAATCTAAGTACAACACATGAACTTGATCATTTTCCACTTCTTTAATTTTCTTTCTTTATTTATTTTTTTCTTTTTCATTCACATTGGTGAAGAATTTTTTTCTTTTATTGTATTGCATACATACCAATTTTTTTCTATTTCTTTTTTTTTTTTATTTCTTTTTTATCATCTATGCCTTGTGATGAGCACTCAAATGTACCGCATTTTAGCATATAAGTAAGGGTATTTTAGTCCATTTATCTATCTTATTTTTTCGTTTTAGTCTAATTTCATGTTTTTGTCTATTTTAGGTCAATAAAGTTAATATGGGCTAAAAATGACTTCTCAAGGCCTTTTTGGAGTCAAACCAAGTCTTGGTGAGAATTTAGAGCAAAAGGAGGCTGATCTGGAGCAAAAGGAGGCCGATGCTGAAAATCTGCCAAGTCTAATTGATCAAAGAAAAGTTTGATCGATCGAAGAAAAGTTGGATCAATTAAACCCTAAACGATCGAAGAAAAGTTGGATCGATCGAACTGTTTGCAAAAGTTATTAAAAAGCAGATCTAAAGCTCATTCAAACCAACTCGAGCTGTGCTTGAAAGGGGAGATCCTAGGGCTGAGTTGTCATATTTTTGGGCTCTAAAAGCCTTGTATATAAGAGGGATTGAACCATTTTTGTAGGGAGATTCATATTTTTACATTGTAATTTCTATATTATTGTAGTTTCTCTCTCTAGAAAGTAAGAGATTAGGGTTAGAAGAAAAAAGGGAAGTGGAGGCACATCTCAAGAACACATCTTTAGATCCATTCACTCTCTCTCTCTAGAGCTTCAAAGAAAAAAAAGAAGAAGAGGAAGAAGAAGATGGAGCCATGTTTAGAGCTTGCCCTTGAGGGTTTCATGACCACATCCACCTCCTCCATGATTGGCTAGACTTCTCCTTGGGGCTTGGATGAGCCCCAAGTTTGTAATTTAAACCTCTATCTCTTTCATACTTTTTGGGTAATAATATTTTGTGATTAGTGTTCTAGCCTTGTGAATTTAATGAATCTTGGTATATTTCTATGATTTCTATGGTTTAATTCTTTCTATTAATTCTCTAGTTTATTTACATGTCTATGTGTGATTAAATTGGGAATTATGTCTTACATGATTCATATAGTTTAATTCTTCTTATTGATTCTCTTTGTGATTACATATTGTCTTATATGTAATTATTTTAGAATTGATCTCTACACTAGTTTTTCTATATTAATTGCATGTCTATGTGTGGTTTATTGAGAATTTAGTGATGGCTATGTATAGATTCATTGAATGGGTTTGTCAATTAATTTGATGGATTATTCTTATGCTTGATGGGTTATTCTACAATTTAATTCATGCTTGTAGATAGGTAGACAATCTTTACTTGATTTGATATTCTATGGCTTATTATTGCAAATTCCATGATTCTCTATATTGATGTGTGCTAGAATTGTGACTAGTTTGATGGGTCATGCTTAGAATTGATGGGTTGTTCTATACTTAGTTTATTTGTTGGTTAGGTAGACAATACAGTATTGAATTTGATGGTCCATTCTTAATATTACAATTGGTAGTCGCATTTTGTACACAAGAATGTTTTCCCCAAATTAGTTGAAATTGTGTGGTTTGGTGAACGAGTTTGGTGGCGATTCCAATGTACCCCAATACCTCACTTCTCATCTCTTAAATCCCTATCTCAACTTAGTTTATTTTAATTGCATTTTAATTAATTGTTTTATAGAGTAATCAACCAATCTTTCTCTCTTTGCAATCAATTAGTTTATTAGAGTCGAAGTTAATTTCCAACACGCATAATCTCTGTGGACGATCCGTACTCACTCTTGCTATGTTATTAGTAGTGGTGGTAGTGGTTTTTATAAATTTAAACTTGACTTAAAAGGCTTTTATTGAACTGCACATTCACTACATTATTTTGGCGTATAAAAGCGGCCTCGTCAAATTTTGGCACCGTTGCTTGGGA
Source organism: Cornus florida (assembly GCF_030987335.1). Lineage (NCBI taxonomy): Eukaryota > Viridiplantae > Streptophyta > Magnoliopsida > Cornales > Cornaceae > Cornus > Cornus florida. Next base: position 51,716,414 of record NW_026775575.1, on the reverse strand, counting down.
TCGAACCTGAGTCACCCGCGTGACAGGCGGGACTACTCACAGCTTTGCCCTTTTGACTTTTTGATTTTTCCTTTTTCTATTTTTATTTAATTTTATTTTTTATTTTCTTTTACTTTTGTCATTTTCTTTTATTTTATTTAGTTACTTTTCTTTTTTTTTTTTTTTAAAAAAAAAAATATTTCTTTTCATTATTTATTTCCTTACATTTTTATTTCTTACATTGTTATTTACTTGCTTTTTTATTTTTGTTTGTGTACATACTTGTTTTGTCTAAAAAATAAATAAAAAGCACAAAAAAAAAAAAAAAAAAAAAATTCAAAGTAGTATTCCGTCTTGCTAGAAACGTTGAACTTACCACCCACATAACACATTGTGTCTTTTATCTCTTGTATAGTTCATGTTCATTTTCATTCTTATTTCTTTATTTTTCTTGCATTTTGTTTTATTGTACATACTTTCATTAAAAGAAAAATATAAAAACTTTTCACCATTGTACCCTTATGTGTAGTCATGCTACTTTTATATTTTCTATTGGGCTTGATCTCATATGTCTCTTTCATCTTGTGTTATATTGCCTAAGAATGCATAATTTGATTATTTTTATCCCATTTGATATTTGATGTGAGTTTGCTAATGTGGTTATTCAAATAAGTTGTTAATTCCATGTTTGGGGGAGACCCTTTTCATAGTGGATCATTACCAGGCTACATGCTTTCGCTACCATGGTATACTCTTTCCATCTTTTCCATTGTTCTCATTGCACAGTGAGGACAATGTTCGGTTTAAGTTTGGGGGTAAGGTGGCTTTGTTGCATTCTATTTAAGTTGAGCTTTAAATGCATGATTGAGATTGATGTTTGTTATGATTTTCATCTTTTGAGGACCATAATACTCATTTGTGGTTCACATCATCCTGATTTTGTGATTGTTTTGAGATTCTCTCTAGGATTCTATACTAGCACAGGCGCACACTAGCATTCATTTGTGGGGTACTTGCTTTGTTAAATATTGATTTGACTATATCCCAATTGAGCTAGTAGTGCATTGAAAACTTTCATTCTTGATATAGGTGGATAACAAACCCTTTTAATTGAGTAGCCCGGATTCTAGCCTCATCAAGCACTGAATTTCTCGCGCCAAAAGGTAGAAGGCCCAAACTCTAGGTTAATAACTTGAAAAAAAAAGAAGAAGAAGTTGTAAAAGCAATTAAAAAAAAAAAAGTGAGAACTTCTCCCAAAAGGTGAGAAGTAGGAAATAATTAGATGGAGGTAATTTTAATTTGTAGCCTAGTCGATTTGAGCTTGTAAGTCCTTAGGGGTGTTTTAACATCTAATGCCCTAAAGCCGTTGGGAATCATTGACCTAACGCTCGACCTCATGGATCGCTAGAAAGCTTAATAGATCAACACATTGCACTATACTTCCATCTTTGATCCTTAGGATTAGAAATAAAAAATAAAAAAAAAAATCAAGTGAAAAGAATAAGCGCACCTAGATGAATAAAGCTTTAATAAAAGGTCCACTATTTGTCTTGATAATTGGTACTAGATTTGTGTGCTAGTTTGAGGGTAAGGATGTGATCATTTCTTTAGTTGGCTTAGATAGCAACATACTTGATGCCGGTCCACTCAAAAAAGATTCTAAAGTTGTTTTTATTTGCATGATCATTCTCTTGATGTGTGGAGGACCACACTTGTTTGCTTGGTATTGAGATTTTGGGAGATTGCTTGGAAAGGGTTGAAAAATTGCATACTTGAGGTAGTTTTCTCCCAATGCTTGTTTGGAATATTGGTGCCTCTTTAGTGAGAAAGAGGTTAATGTTTGTGGGTATCATTTCTGAAAACCCTCACGAGACTTCACTCGTCCACTAGGGGTAACCTAGGGGTTTAAAAGGCTTGTTGCATGTGCTAAATACACTCTTGTTCCCTACGAAAATGGCATTATCCATTTATTGCACTTTCTAGTTATAGTTGTTTAGTTGTTCGTTTCATTTCTTTACCTCGTAGTTTATTGCTAAGGATTTGTAATAACTAAGTTTGGGGGTGTGATGAGCACTCAAATGTACTGCATTTTAGCACCTAAGTTAGGGTATTTTAGTCTATTAGTCTATCTTATTTTCCCGTTTTAATCTAATTTCATATTTTAGTCTATTTCAGGTCAATAAAGTTAAAACGGGCTAAAAATGGCTTCTTAAGGCCTTTTTGGAGTCAAACCAAGTCTTGGTGAGAATTTGGAGCAAAAGAAGGCTGATCTGGAGCAAAAGGAGGCTGATGCTGAAAATTTGCCAAGTCTGATCGATCGAAGAAAAGTCTGATTGATTGAACGAACTCTGATCGATCGAAGAAAAGTTGGATCAATCGAACCCTGATCGATCGAAAAAAGTTGGATCAATCGAACTGTTTGCAAAAGTTATTAAAAAGCAGATCTAAAGCTCATTTCAAACCAACTCGGGCTGTGTTTGAAAGGGGAGATCCTAGGGCCGAGTTGTCATATTTTTGGGCTCTAAAAACCTTGAATATAAGAGGGATTAAACCATTTTTGTAGGGTACATTGTAATTTCTATATTGTTGTAGTTTCTCTCTCTAGAAAGTTAGAGATTAGGGTTAGAAGAAACGAGGGAAGTGGAGGCACATCTCAAGAACACATCTCTAGATCCATTCACTCTCTCTCTCTAGAGCTTCAAAGAAGAAGAAGAAGAAGAAGAGGAAGAAGAAGATAGAACCATGTTTGGAGCTTGCCCTTGAGGGTTTCATGACCACATCCACCTCCTCCATGATTGGCTAGACTTCTCCTTGGGGCTTGGATAAGCCCCAAGTTTGTAATTTAAACCTCTATCTCTTTCATACTTTTTAGGGAATAATATTTTGTGATTAGTGTTTTAGCCTTGTGAATTTAATGAATCTTGGTATATTTCTATGATTTCTATAGTTTAATTCTTCCTATTAATTCTCTAGTTTATTTACATGTCTATATATGATTAAATTGGGAATTATATCTTACATGATTCATATGGTTTAATTCTTCCTATTGATTCTCTTTGTAATTACATGTTGTCTTATGTGTAATTATTTTAGAATTGATCTCTACACAAGTTTTTCTATATTAATTGCATGTCTATGTGTGGTTGATTGAGAATCTAGTAATGGCTATGCATGGTATTCATGGAATGGGTTTGTCAATTAATTTGATGGATTATTCTTATGCTTAATGGGTTGTTCTAAAATTTAATTCATGCTTGTAGGTAGGTAAACAATCTTTACTTGATTTGATATTCCATGGCTTATTATTGCAAATTCCATGATTCTCTAGATTGATGTGTGCTAGAATTATGGCTAGTTTGATAGGTCATGCTTAAAATTGATGGGTTATTCTATACTTAGTTTATTTGTTGGTTAGGTAGACAATACATTATTTAATTTGATGGTCCATGCTTAATATTGCAATTAGTAGTCGCATTTTGTTCACAAGAATGTTTTTCCCAAATTAGTTGAAAGTGTGTGGTTTGGTGAATGAGCTTGGTGGCGATTCCAATGCACCCCAAGACCTCACTTCTCATCTCTTAAATCCCTATCTCAACTTAGTTTATTTTAATTGCATTTTAGTTAATTGTTTTATAGAGTAATCAACCGATCCTCTCTCTTTGCAATTAATTGGTACATTAGAGTCGAAGTTAAATTCTAATACGTATAATCTCTATGGACGATCCGTACTTACTCTTACTACGTTAGTAGTAATAGTTTTTATAAATTTAAACTTGACCTAAAAGGCTTTTCTTGAGCCGTACATTCACTATACTATTTTGGCTTATACAAGCGGCCTCGTTACCTTAGTCATCAAAATTATCAAATCCACCTGCTCATCTTAGTCTAACTCAAAATAAAGCAAGACTTCCAATTTCTACCCCACAGAATTTATGTAAGTGTGAATGTGTGCAAAGTGTAGCATCTTAGAGATCAACATCATTAAACAATAATCATCCTAACAAAGTGGACCACAGGCTACAACTAATTTCAAAAAATTTCAAGGAATCCCTTTCACAATATTTTAGCATACAAACCATTTTTAACCAACATTAGATTGCAAACAGATTACATAACCATACTTATATCATCAACCATCAAAATATGTCCTTATGTAAAAAGATTAAGCCAAAAATTGAAAATTTCCCAACCTTACCCCTAAACTTAGTGTGCACATTGTCCTCAATGTGTTAGAATAAAAGAGAGTTAAAAAGATATTACCATACAAGCAGACCAACAATGATATAACAAAATAATGCACAAACGGGTAAAAATGAGTTCCCAGCATCGTATCCTTCAACATAGTGGTTCCTCTCAAAACCACCCAATAGTGTTCTTAGACAAATCACCCCCAAACTTAATCTGTAGTATCTGGCCAAAATCAAAAAACTCCAACACACATCAAAGTATCAAGTATATGGATTAAGTATAGAGAAATATCAACACAAGGAGAATATAAGCAAAAAACATGTATAATATCATAAATCAGTACAATGCTTTTGAAAGAAAGACTTAGGGCAGGTATATATCATATAGAAATAAATACATCAAAAAGATTGCCCTAGTCAACAAAAATACAGAAAAGCTCTAAAAAGCTAATCTATAGAAGGTGGAGGAGTATCTGTAGAAGTAGATGGAGTGGACAGAGTGCGGCGCAGTAACTCCTCCAATATGCTCTGTTGCGCAGTCAGCATCTACCGCAGCACCATCTGACCATCCTGTAGCTCGGCCACCCTGGCCTGTAAAGCTCTAATCTCAGCCTGAGAAGAATTCTCAGGCTAGGCTGCAAGAGCGGGTCTCTTCTTCAGTAAGGGCTGGCTACCGGAGAGATCCATCTCCTCCGTAACCCTATCATCATCATCCTTCCTAACTGTAATATAACCCTCGTCACCAAACTCCACTGCATTGTGGTGATTTTTTGGCATATGTCTCCACACCTTTTCCTATTCCTTCATTCTAAACTGTGGAGACTCATTACATGACTCCTTTTAGTGACATATCATAAAACCCTGTAGCTCTAATTTCTTGGTAATCATATATGGAAGAGGAAGCGCACGTGTAGGACTATCCTTATGCAGCCCAATCTCAGACCAAAACTCCAGTAGCTGGCAGAAAATTATCCTAGGGAACGAATACCAGTGCTCAAACTGAATAGCATAAAGTGCATGGAGAAAGTCAGTATTCCTAATAGTCTTATGCCCAAGAGGATGAACATTAGCTGAGATTATAGAATCTAAAATCCATAATCTCTTAGGAATTTTGGCCTTAGTAGTACTAGTACGCTTTCTCCCAATAAACCAACCATCACATAATTTTTGAATCAGATTTTCTGTAATTGGTACTTTAGGGAAATGTGTGAAAGTAAGACAGTTACGCCTCTCATCTACAACCTCAAGAAATGTATGATAACATTCTAGAGCTGCAGCAATAACATTAGGATTAATAATCAAGTCATGCCTATCAATCCTAGTCCTAAGCTCCCAAGGGTCATCCTCACTATAAATCAGATTGAGGTAAAACAAACGAACCAGACAAGGATAAGCAACCAGAGTAACAGGGACCATGAGATGAAGAAAGTGCTTGTAACTGAAAGATTTCATAGCCCATCTAGTGCGAGGATCATTGATAAACACCTAATAATCAAAGGTCACAGTTACAGATGCTCGAGCCTTTAATAAGTGATGCTCGAGCCCTAACTTTCTGGCTTAAGCATTGAGACATATTTTTGGATTTTTCTTAATTTTTCAATTTTTATTTTCTTTTTCTATTTTATTTTAACCTAAATTAATCTAAACCTAAACGAAGACTAAAATAAATCTAAAACCTAGAAAAGAAAATAATAAAATCAAAACTAAAATAACGAAATAAAAATCAAAATAAACTATAATATAACATACAAATGTTAAGTTTAACATCGATAGCTTGACAGCATGCTAAGTTTAATGTCAATAGATCGACGAAAACCTGACCTCTAGTCTAAGTAAATAGGATCATAAAGTTCTACTGACTCCACTGTGCCTCTCTGCACACTACCCTCTATGTAGGGCTTTAGTCTCTATCCATTGACCTTAGACAATATTCTAGTCTTACAATTTTGTATCTCAATTACACCGTAAGGTGTAATAGAAATAACCAAATATAGACCTTCCCAACATGACTCTAACTTTTCAGGAAAAAGTTTCAGCCGTATATTAAACAACCAAACCTTCTTCCTAGGCTCAAAAGTCTTACGCAAGATATGCTTATCATGAAATGTCTTAGTCGTAGATTTATAAACCCTAGCACTCTCATAAGCATCATTACGTAATTCTTCAAGCTCAGTTAGTTAAAGCTTCCTGTTAGAACCAATAGATATCATATCAAAGTTGAATTTTTTTTATGGCCCAGAAAGCTCTGTGTTCTAACTCTACAGGCAGATGATACTCTTTTACCACAAACGAGACAGTAGGGTGACATACCAATCGGAATCTTATATGATGTTCGGTAAGCCCACAAAGCATCATTCAGTCTAAAAGACCAATCTTTACGATCTGGATTAATGGTTTTTTCAAGAATTCTCTTAATTTTATGATTGGATAGCTCAACTTGGCCACTTGTTTGGGGATGATAGGGAGAAGCAACTTTATGAGTGACGGAGTACCTTTGTACTAAAGTACAGAAATGAGCACCCCCATCACTAATAATAGCCCGTGGCATACCAAACCGACTAAAAATGTTCGTTTGAATGAACTCAACCATGACTGCATGATCGGCGGTTTTTGTAACGACTCAAAATTAGGGGCACCAACAAAACATGATTCGGATATCGTCCGAATAAATTATCAAAATCTTCCAATATAAAATTCATAGTCCATTCATTGTCCCAAATCTACTAAAACAACCTCAAACACACTTCTGTTGCGCTACTCCAATAATTAACAACTTAAACAAAATCTTCCGAAATTAGGGGCACAAACAAAACATGATTCGGAAATCGTCCGAATAAATTATGAAAATCATCTGATATAAAATTCATAGTCCATTCATTGTCCCAAATTTACTAAAATAACCTCAAAAACACTTCCATTGCGCTACTCCGATAATTAACAACTTAAACACGTCACAAACAACCTCAAAACAAAATATGCGCTGCAACTACTTAAAAATTCGTAGAAAATTCATTTTAAAACAAAACAGAGCAAACAAAAATGATTTGAAAACTAGATTTAAATTGAAACACAGCTGAGAAACTCACGGAGGCTAAAGAATTTCCAATTAAATCAGATTTGAGAAGAAAATCAGCAGTACTTAGTTCAAAGAAAATCTGGGCAGCGGATATTTCAGAAATTTTAGAAAATTCATTTGACCTTTAAATTGGGCAAAGTAAATTTATTTTGATAGTAGACTTATGAAAGAATAAATCTGAAAGTTTTGATAAAGATCTGGTGTCAAGAAGTTGGTAAAATAATTTATTTAAAATCTGATTTCCAGCAGATGTAAAATCTAGATAGTAGGTAATCTCGAATTTTTATAAAAATATATCCTAATGTAAAAATTATGAAATTTTATGGAGAAGTACTAGATGCATAAAGGAAGCTGTGGTAAAATTTTGAAAGCATTTAGAGTAATACAGCTCCTTGGAGAAATTATTGAATTGCCACAAAAATACAAAATCCTTGTTTTCTTACTTAAGCTCCCAAATACAAATTCATCACAACTACAATAGGAGGATAGGTACAACCAGTCCCTAAGTGAACATAGAACAGTTTAGATACAACATAGACACTTAAACTCACAAATACATCCAATTCCTCAAATATAAATCCATACAAACAATTCCTCAAACATTTTATGCATAATATAATGGTAGTCTCCATCTATAAGAAATTCAGCAACTCCAATTCTCCAATTTGATCATGGCACCTGAAAAATAATAGGGTGAGACAAATGTCCCAGTAGGAAAAACCTAACACAAGCCTCCATAAGATTTTTGGCACATGCTATGTTTTTACACAGTAAATGATTTACAAATTTCATAACAAAACCATTAACGACAAAACCATTTACGAAAACATGTGAGCTGAAAATTTCCAAACCCCTTTGAATTTATGAATTCCAAACAAATTAAGAGATGCATTGAATTGACAAAGAATAAAACTTTCCATTGGACTTGTATTAAACACCTTCACTACAACTAGAGTGATCCAAAACTATCACTCCCACTTTGACAAGTTGGGATTCAACTCCGAATACTCGTCTAGGGTCTACCGCTGTGGGTTTAAGGTCTTTCACCTACGGGTAGCTCATACCCAATTGCTCACCCCTTTCACCCGAGACATCACCCTCCTAGTCCCACAGTTTCGCAATAATAAAGTTCAGTCCAAATATGATTAAGCCAACTCAAAATACAAAGCATAAGAAACTGATACAAAATCAATTTGACAAAATCCAGCAAGTACCATGACTCATATCTTTAATTCATGAAAACAAAGGTATTAAGACCAGATAAAGATCATAATTTCAACACATGCGAAACAGATTTCCAGAGATAAAAATAAACAACCTAATAGATTCAAATATAGAGTATAATGATTCAGGAATTTATAAAAATTTAGGAGAATAAGAAAAATCAAGATGAAAACCTCTCATGGCTTCAAGTGTTAGAGAAATCCCTATCGTTAGGCAACAATATGAAATAGTTGAGATGATGGTGGTGGTGATGGTGAAGTTCCCATGGTTCGGCCAGCCCCTCATCTCTTTCTTTCTTTTTCTTTTTCTTTTTTTCTTTTTTTTTCTTCTTCCTTCCATGGCTGAAGCTTTCTTTCTCAGTCCCTCTATTGCTTCTCTCTAATTCTCTGTATCGTTCTAATTGAGGTGTGGTCACAAGGTGTACACAAACGTAGGGTGGGAATAAATAATAAGGTGCATGAGGGACACGTGTAGAGAGGGACCATAAAATCATGCCACCTAAAGTCCACTAACTAAGTTCTATAAAAACACCAAAACCTCTACCACTAGTTAATTTATTACACAAGGACCTCTAACATATCTCCTATAATTCCATATAATTGTACACGAACCCTACAGCTCTAGTAAATGACATATAACTCCAATTAAAATAACCAAAGTCTCCAATAATTTGAAAATCAAAATATTAATCAAGATTAAAAGCTTACATAGAAATCCGAGGTATTACAATCTCCAGCCCTTTAAGGAATTTCGTCCTCGAAATTCAAATCTCAACTTGTTTCTGTATTATTTGAAAAGCATAAACCACATAAGTCCTTTGCCCTTTTTCCCCCAGGCGATGTGAGATAGCGCGACCTGTAACTCGATTGTGGTAGCTCGCTAGTGCCCGTTACCCGCCCACACACTATAAGCCGTCATGGTAGCTAACCAGTGTCTATCACCCGCCCACACACACCTATCTACAGGCAGTAGCTGGCTAGTGTCCAACACCCGCCCATTCACACTGTAGCCCGTCGTGGTAGCTAGCCGGTGTACGTCATCCGCCCACTCACACCCGTTTACATGTGATAACTAGTCGATAGTCATCACTCACCCACACACACCATCTACATCGTCACTATCACCACACTTCCGGCTGGGTACTAGCTCTGATACCATTCTGTAACGACCCGAAATTAAGGACACAAACAAAACATGATTTAGAAATTGTCCGAATAAATTATCAAAATCTTCCAATAGAAAATTCATAGTCCATTCATTGTCCCAAATTTACTAAAATAACCTCAAACACACTTCCGTTGCGCTACTCCAATAATTAACAACTTAAACATGTCACAAACAACCTCAAAACAAAATCTGCGCTGCAACTACTTAAAAATTCGTAGAAAATTCATTTAAAAATGAAACAGAGCAAACAAAAATGATTTGAAAACTATATTCAAAGTAAAACACAGCTGAGAAACTCACGGAGGCTAAAGAATTTCCAATTAAATCAGATTTGAGAAGAAAATCAGCAGTACTTAGTTCAAAGAAAATCTGGGCATGGGATATTTCAGAAATTTTAGAAAATTCATTTGACTTTCAAATTGGGCAACGTAAATTTATTTTGATAATAGACTTATGAAAGAATAAATTTGGAAGTTTTGATTAAGATCCGGTGTCAAGAAGTTGGTGAAATAATTTATTTAAAATCTGATTTCCAGCAGATGTAAAATCTAGACAGCAGGTAATCTCAAATTTTTATAAAACTGTCTGCTAATGTAAAAATTCTGAAATTTTATGGCAAAGTACTAGATACATAAAGGAAGCTGTGGTAAAATTTTGAAAGCATTTAGAGGAATACAGCTCCTTCGAGAAATTATTGAATTGCCACAAAAATGCAAAATCCTTGTTTTCTTACTTAAGCTCCTAAATACAAATTCATCACAACTACAATAGGATGATAGGTACAACCAGTCCCTAAGTGAACATAGAATGGTTTAGATACAGCATAGACACTTAAACTCACAAATACATCCAATTTCTCAAATATAAATCCATACAAACAATTCCTCAAACACTTTATGCATAATATAATGATAGTCTCCATCTATAAGAAATTCAGCAACTCCAATTCTCCAATTTGATCATGGCACCTGAAAAAGAATAGGGTAAGGCAAACGTCACAGTAGGAAAAATCTAACACAAGCCTCCATGAGGTTTTTAGCACATGCTATGTTTTTACATAGTAAATAATTTACAAATTTCATAACAAAACCATTTACGACAAAACCATTTACGAAAACATGTGAGCTGAAAATTTCCAAACCCCTTTGAATTTATGAATTCCAAACAAATTAAGAGATGCATTGAATTGACAAAGTACAAAACTTTCCATTGGATTTGTATCAAACACCTTCACTACAACTAGAGTGATCCAAAACTATCACTCCCACTTTGACTAGATGGAATTCAATTTCGAATACCCGTCTAGGGTCTACTGCTGTGGGTTTAAGGTCTTTCACCTATGGGTAGCTCATACCCAATTGCTTACCCCTTTCGCCCGGGACATCACCCTCCTAGTCCCACAGTTTAGCAACAATAAAGTTCAGTCCAAATATGATTAAGCCAACTCAAAATACAAAACATGATAAACTGATACAAAATCAATTTGACAAAATCCAGCAAGTGCCATGACTCATATCTTTCATTCATGAAAACAGAGGTCGTAAAACCAGATAAAGATCAGAATTTCAACACATGTGAAACAGATTTTCAGAGATAAAAATAAATAACGCAATAGATTCAAATATAGAGTATAATGATTCAGGAATTTTTAAAAATTTAGGAGAATAAGAAAAATCAAGATGAAAACCTCTTATGGCTTCAAGTGTTAGAGAAATCACTACCTTTAGGTAACAATATGAAATAGTTGAGATGATGGTGGTGGTGATGGTGAAGTTCCCATGGTCTGGCCAACTGATGAGCGCTGAAAAGTGTATATTTAAACCCATTAAGCTTAGGTATTCTAGAACCTTTATCCATCTTATTTTACCGTTTTGTATTAATTTCGTGTTATTTCCATTTTCAGGTACTTATCTCCAAAACAAGCTAACTTATCCAAATAAGAGCATAATTGAAGCAATTTTAGGATGAATAAAAGAAAGAAGCACAGTAGAGCAAAATGAAGCAATGGGTGGAATTTCAGCAACTTCTGATCGATCTCAAGAAAAGTTCGATCGATCCAACTTTCATCGATCTCAGCACTTCAAGATGGATCTGAGCCATGTTTGTTCCTAATCAAAAATCTTAAAGTTCGATCGATCCAACCTTATTCTATGATCCATCGAACCATCTTGTCCTTATCCAAATGATTGATCTTATCTAGTTGTACCACCCTACCAACCACTTTTGTCCTTTTCCCAGAAATATTTTCAAAATATCTCAGATTTGTCTTTATCCAAAGAGGTGCCGCCATTGAGGATCGATCCAACTTCAATTTGATAGATCTCAGTCATGTTCGATCGATCGTACCTCAAGTTCGATCAATCGAACCTACCAAATCCCGAGAAAAATCCAAATTCCAGCTAATTAAAAGTTGTCTCATATTAAATCATTAGAGGATTATTGGTGTACGAGCCTAGCTCATTTGGGGTGATTTTTGACCTACCTATATAAGGAATATGAGCCACTTTTTGAGGAAGCCTTTTGATATACTTTGATACACATACTTAGGGAGGAAGAAAATGAGAGGAGGAGGCTAGAGACACCATTGGAGACTCTTCATCAACCAAGGAGCAGGTTTCATCCATGGAGCTTACCCTTGAGGGTTGGAGGACATCATCCATGAGTGGCTAGACATCCTCTTGGGGCTATAGTTAGCCCTAAGCATGCTTTCTACTTTTTGATTTATGTATTTTTTAGGGGATTTGTATTGTGATTCATGTCTTGACACTTTTATATATATAGATCTTATTTATTCAATGATTTATGTGGTTTAATGCTTCTAATTGATCATTTCATTCTATCCATATGTCTATGTATGCTAGAATAGATGTTCATGTGTTTGTCTCTATTTCTTGTGTTATTGATGCATGTCTATGTGTATTAATGTTATAGATCTAGAGATTGTCAAGACATAATGCTTAATGTCTTGTTCTTGTGGTTTATTTGATGGTTCATACTCATTTCTTGATGGATTGTACCTCTCCCTTCGTTTAATTAGTTTAATTTCATGTCATTAGCCTAGTTGTAGTGTAGTTGTTAAATGGGAGGACAATCTAAGCTTGTTGATGTTCCATACCTATGAAAGCAAGTAACATATATCTCTAACCTTGTGGTGTGTTTGGTTGTGAGCTTAAAGAAATGATTAATGGTTTAATTTGATATTTTGTGCTATCCACCATATTGTTTAGACAATATATGCTTAATTTTTCATCCATTCTTGTTGGAACAACCACACACACATACTTTGTTGCAATACATGTTCTTCCCCTCATTAATCATTCATTAAAGGTGTAGAAAAGCTATGCTTAGTGGTGATCTCTAAACCCCAAGATCTCTCTCTCTTTTATTCTCTCTATTGCATTATTGTTTACTTTAATTTAAATTGCATCTAGTTTAGTTCAACCAACCAACCACTACTTTGATCACTCGACCTACTAACCCTAATTTTGATTCCTCAACCTAGTGCGACCCTTAATCCCTTGGGACGATCCCTACTCACCCTAGCTATATTTTTAGTGAAAAGTAGTAGTGGCAATTTCTAGATGTAAAACTTGGCCACATTGCATAAACTCTTCGGGGTGCGACCTCTGCAACACAGACCACCAGCCCTCTCCTCTTTTCTTTTCTTTTTTCTACTTCTTCTTTCTCCTCCCTTCCATGGCCGAAGCTTTCTTTCTCAATCCCTCTATTCCTTCTCTCTAATTCTCTATATCATTCCAATTGAGGTGTGGTCAAGAGGTGTACACAAACGTAGGGTGGGAATAAATAATAAGGTGCATAAGGGACACGTATAGAGAGAGACCATAAAATCATGCCACCTAAAGTCCACTAACTAAGTTCTATAAAAACACCAAAACCTCCACCACTAGTTAATTTATTACACAATGACCTCTAACACATCTCCCATAATTCTATATAATTGCATACGAACCCTACAGCTCCAATAAATGACATAAAACTCCAATTAACATAACCAAAGTCTCCAATAATTTGAAAATCAAAATATTAATCAAGATTAAAAGCATACATAAAAATCTGGGGTATTACAATTTTAGTGGCTACTGCTTCAACCCATTTAGACACATAGTCAACAGCCACAAGAATGTATTCATTTTTATTGGACTGAACAAAAGGACCCATGAAATCAATACCCCAAACATCAAAAACCTCAATAATTAAAAGTGGAGTCAAGGGCATCATATTCCTTCTAGAAATTAATCCTAGCTGCTGACGTCTAAGGTATGACGTATAGAATAAATATGTATCCCGAAAGTGCGAAGGCCAAAAGAAACCGCATTGAAGAATTTTAGCTACAATTTTCTTTGCACTGAAATGACTTCCACATGCCAAACTGTGACAGAAGGTCAGAATAATATGAAACTCACTCTCAGGAACACATCTATGAATGATTTGATTAGCACAGTATTTGAATAACTGGGGATCTTCTATCGATCTTTTTCCTGCTTTGACCAAGACAAAGGAATTTTTTCTATTGCGAGGTAATTCACAATATCAACAAACTAAGGTAAATCGTTATGAGAAACCTCAAACAGTATTTAATCCAGAACAAAATCACAAATTGGAAGTAAAGTTGAGGTATCCTCAATCAAAATTCTAAAAAGATGGTCAGCTACCACATTCTCTGACTCTTTCTTATCCCAGATTTCGTAATCAAACTCTTGAAGTAAGAGGATCCATCGAATCAAACGGGGTTTGGTTTCCTTTTTGGAAAGAAGATGTTTCAAAGCAGAATGATCAGAATAGACTACAACTTTGGAACCCAATAGATATGATCTGAATTTGTCCAAAGTGAAGACAACGGCAAGCAACTCTTTTTCAGTTGTGATATAATTCAATTGTGCATCTGAAAGAGTTTTGCTCGCATAATAAATAACATGAGGAAGTTTATATACTCATTGTCCCAAGACTGCACCCATAGCATAATCAGATGCTTCACATATAATCTCAAATGGAAGAGCCCAGTCCGGAGGATTCATTATAGGAGCTGAAGAAAGAAGAGAGCGAATCTTTTGGAAAGCTTCTAGGCATGACTCATCAAAGACAAAAGGAACGTCCTTTGCAAGTAGATTACACAATGGACGAGAAATTTTGCTAACATCCTTAATGAAGCGTCAATAGAACCCGGCATGCCCAAGAAATGATCGCACTCCCCTTACAAAGGTAGGAGGAGGCAATTTAAAGATCAAATCTACTTTAGCTCTATCAACTTCACTAACTCTCTCTGAAATGATATGACCTAAAACAATACCCTCTTGAACCATAAAATGGCTCTTCTCCCAACTAAGAATAAGATTGGTTTCCCTACAACGCTGAAGCACTAGGGAAAGATTTTGGAGGTAGTTTTCAAATGTGGATCCGAAAGCAAAGAAGTCATCCATAAAGACTTTGAGAAACTTTTCAACCATGTCTGTAAAGAAAGACATCATACACCTCTGGAATGTTGTTGGCGCATTACACAATCCGAAAGGCATCCGTCTATATGCAAACGTACCAAATGGACAAGTGAAAGTAGTTTTCTCTTGATCCCTAGATCAATGGCCAGCTAATTATAGCCGGAATATCCTTCTAAAAAGCAATAATAACTCTGGCTAGCAAATCGCTCTAGAATTTTATCAATGAATGGAAGTGGAAAATGATCTTTTCTAATAACGGAGTTAAGTTTCTGGTAATCAATACACACACACCATCCAATGGTGGTGCGTTGTGGAACTAATTCTCCCTCAGAATTCTTAACTACTATAATACCTGTCTTTTTAGGTATTACTTGAGTAGGACTCACCCACTTGCTATCTAAGATGGGGTAGATTATTCCCGTATCTAACAACTTCACAACTTCCTTCAAAACTACCTCCTTTATATTAGGATTAAATCTTCGTTGGAGTTCCCGAGATGTTCGAGAATCCTCCTCCAAATGAATCTGATGCATGCAAATTGTGGGATTAATTCCTTTCAAATCAGTCACACTCCACCCAATAGCCTCTTTATTTTGCTCAAGAACTTTTAAGAAACTACTTTCTTGGGAACTTGTAAGGTTGGAAGTAATAATCACTGGGAGGGTGTCATTTAAACCCAAGAAAGCATACTTGAGCTTTTCTGGTAGTGGCTTAAGCTCAAGCTTAGGTGGAGACTCTAAAGAAGGAATAAGTAGAGTACTAGAAAGTGGTGGAAGAGGCTCTAACCTAGATTTCCATGGTGGAAAATCTGTGATAGGAGTGGAATTCAGCAAGGAATTCACTTCAGCTATTGAAGAATCAATATCGAAATCTTCATAATTAAAGTGATTCAGATAAGCTTCTAAAGGATCCTTGGATAAAATAGTTGGGAGTGATTCCTCAACCAACTCATCAATAACATCAAAGAAGAAGCATTCACTATCATCGTGGGGATGATGAATAGCATTGAAGATATTTAACTTGACTTTCATATTCCCAAAAGATAAATCCATGGCTCCAGTCCTATAGTTAATGGAAGCATTTACTGTGGCTAGAAAAGGTCGCCTAAGGATGACTAGAATATATTTTTTGGAATCGTGGACTGGTTATGTATCAAGAACTAGAAGCTCCACCAGAAAATAGAACTTATCCATTTTTATGAGTACATCTTCAACAATACCTCGTGGTTATCTAACAGAATAGTCAACAAGCTGTAGAACAACCGATGTAAGTTTTAACTCTCCCAAACCTAGCTTCTCATATACCGAGTAAGGAATAAGATTTATACATGCTCCAAGATCAAGAAGTGATCACTCTATCATATTGTTCCCAATGATGCAAGAAATTATAGGAGCACCAGGATCTTTAACCTTAAGAAGAGCGTTATACTTAAGAATAGCACTAACTTGCTCGGTGAGACAAACTTTCTTAGGAACTTAGCCTCTAAATTTTCTTTTAAGAGTGCACAAGTCCTTCAGAAATTTGGAGTAGGCTGGAATTTGCTTTATAGCATCGAGCAAAGGAAGATTGATTTTGACCTATTTAAAGACCTCCATCATATCTTGAATTTTCTCCCCTTGTTTACCAAAGTGGGAAGGTTCCTTAAGACGTTCAGGATAAGGCGCTTTTGGCTCATAAGTTGTCTCAAGGTTAGGAGTAGATGAAAAAATGACTCCACCTTCAACTCCTCTTGTAGATTGTGGAATAGAATTTGAGGAAACATCCTTGGTTTGTGGATTATGAATGATAGGAACAATAGGAATCCTAAGCCTTTCTTTTTCCTCCTGTCCTTTTTCAACTTGGTTATCAACCACTCTACCATTCCTCAGTGTAGTGATAGCCTGAACTTGCTCATGATGAATACCTGAGGAATTGGTTTCATCAATCATGTAAGTCTACCCTTTTGGGTTGGCTATTAGCTGACTAGGCAGCTTTCTATCATATCTTCGAGATATAGTACTCGCTATTTGCCCAACTTGTGTCTCTAGCTTTGCTATACCCTAAGAATGAGTATTAAGAAGTTGGGTATTGGCTTTAAATCTCAATAAGAGCATTGAGTACTTGTTCCTCAAAAGCAGAATTTCTAGGAGGAGGTGGAAGATTTGGAGCTTGAGTGGGTTGATTCCTAAACTGAAGTGGACGGTAAATACCAGATTAGTTGAAAGAATTATTTTGTGGCATAGGATTGGATGAATTTTCATACTGCCCCTGCGATTGGAAGGCTCGAGCTTTAGGAACGGAGGCTCGAGCTTTAAGGTTCAGGCTCGAGCTTTAGGAACAAGGCTTGAGCTTCTCTGGATTGATGCTCGAGCTTCAAGAATTGGTGCTCGATCTTCACTTTGACACTTGGTTAATTTTCTTCAACTATTTTCTGAAGTGTCTTTTTCTTCAACGCTTAGAATATTTTTGGGATTGAAATCTTTTAACATTGCTCGATTCAAGCTTTATGGGCTCGAGCACTAGGTACCAGGCTCGATTATTTGGGACTCCAGGCTCAAGCCTCAAGTAATGGTGCTCGATCCTGAAGGTAAGGCACGAAACCTGGGTGCATAGCTCTTTAACTTCCGATGCCTCATGCTTGAGCTTGAGGGTCAAGGCTCGGGCACCCTTAGGTAAGGCTCAAGCACCCTAAGTTAGGGCTCGAGCACCAAGGTACAAGGTTTGAGCTTAAATGCCTTGTTGACTTTTCTTCTTTTCTTTGTTGTGATGCTCGAGCCTCAACACTTGGGCTCGAGCTCTAGGGCTTAAATTTCTTCAAACTTCACCATTTAAGCTCTTGGCTTGCTCTGAATGACCAACAATGACTTTGTAAGCTTCGATATCATCATAAAGTCTTGATTTAACCATTTCTCTGGGAAAGTACTTGTAAACACATAAAACATAAATTAGTCTAACTATGGATAGAAGTATCACTTTAGGCCTTAACATACATATATTTAGAGGCTCGAATATGCATATATTTAGCGGTCATCATTGCACTACTGGTGGAATCAACCAACCTTGAGGTTAATTGACCCCTTAATGCCCCTAACCTGCCATTAGTAGTGGGTTGACATCTGCATGGCCAGTCAGTGTATTTGGAAATAAGCGTACCTTCAGCCATGGATTGGTTACTGCTTCTCCACATTAGATAGTGAAATGACTGATATGTTCTAATGTGGACTATTCGCCCTCTCCATTAAATGTTGTAAATTCTGGAATTTTGAAATTTCTTGGATACTCAACTTCATCAATGAACTCTGGATAGGGCTTTTTGTAAGCTGGTCTTCCACCCCTTTGAGTTAGGCCAAATTCCTGTTAAAGGAATTCAGCAAATTGGCCTCTATCAATCGTTATGAGTTATGGAAGGTTGTTATCTGGCCAACCTTGAGATTGGATAACCCCTTGATGCCCCCCACTTGCCATTGGCATTGGGTTGGCATCAATAATTTTATTCCTCTAGCGGTTTCTTCTCCCTTAGTCCAAAAGTGGCTCCCTTGGAAAAGGTTACCCCGCAACCGCTATAGGAATGGCTGTGTGGTAGCTGCTGGCTGAGTGTTCACGGGTGGAATATTCTGCTGTGTTTAAGGAGTGTGGTATGGCCATGGTTGGCCAGGCTGATCATGCCAAGTCTGCTGTGGAAACGCCAAAGGTGGAGGGTTCTGGATTTGCTGAGTGACTAGCATGGGTATTGATTGTGGAATAGCCATCTACGTCACTGGAGCGGCCACAAGTGCAACTAGAATGTAAGTCTGTGACATTAGAACAGACATCATCTGCTACTGATGATTTGAAAGAATGAACCTGCATATTGTTAAGAGGAACTGCCTTCAACAAATGTAGTCAGCCTGTTGACTTTGAAGGCTGACTGTTGAGTCCCTTTAGAGTTGTTTGGCTGAGGGGCCATAGCTTGAAGCTTCCAAAGGACCGTTCTAACATATACTCGAACCTATGAGAGATTCGTTCTATAATTTCTTCTAAGTTTTGCTTTTGAGAATAAGCGTCTCTCGCTTGTTCTTGAGCCGCTTTTGCCTATTCTTGAGTGGCCTTTGCTTGCACTTGCATAAACCTGTCTTGTTATATGGCCATCATGCGGATGTTATCTATGATGGGTCCATTTGCCATTGTTTGAGCAAAATTTTCCAGTATATCTCTTTCATCAGGTGCAAATCGTGAACTTTTGACTGGAAGTTCACTGGCTTGCATCTCCTCTATTTCGACAGGGTCTTGGACAGACTTGTCTTGCCTTCTTTCACCTACAATTGAATAATCTGTTAAGATGTCCCACCGGGCGTGCCAATATGTTCAGCTCGTGAAAAAGCTCAAAGTTTCGTTTTCCACTTGCGTAGAAAGGGTTGCGGGCGTGCCAGGAACTGCTGTCATTCCAAAGTAGATATCTGAACAACATTCTAGTCAGAGATTGTAGGGATCAGATGATTGTTTGAAGGTCTGGAATGACCACCTTCGGAGGTTCTTTTTGCCTTAAAAAAGGATTTCTGGGCTACTCTATAGCTAGTGAAAAGAAGTGCAGTATTGAAAATGCAGGACTTTAAAATAAAAGTAAGAACTACTTGCTGGAAAGTAGGAAAGATAAGTGTTGGACTTGAATTAAACATAATGAAAGTACATTACAGGAATGTAAAGATACATGAAATGAAATAATTGAAGGTATTGTTTAGTTGTGTGTGTTGAATAAGGTTTGCAAACTAAGCCTAAGTGCTCTATTTATAGACTTTTTCATGCAGCAATTTGGTGTGTAGCAACCTTGGCAGCTTCCACTTGGCTAAACTTTCGACTGCGAAGTGTCCCATGATCTCTTGGCGGTTGTAACCACCTTCTTCCATCTTTTTCTTTCTCTTTGTTTCTTCTAAACATGATTTCAAACACGTCCTCCACGATTTCAAGCTTATGCATATACTTCTGAAGTAACTTTCCACTTGACTTCTTCACAAATTGACATATGTCCCACGTCTTCATGTTCTTCTTCTTCTGCTGTAGATTTCTTTCTCTTTCAAACACGATTTTATTAGCCTTGTCATCCATAATCTTTGACAACTTTCCTTAGTTAGTGGTAGTTCACATATGAAGTACCACCACTTTCAACTAACCTATTTGTGTTGAACCAAGTATCCCACGATCTCTAATAGTCTTTCCGTTCTGTAGAACCTTCCTTTTGTTAAACTTTCCTTTGTGATCTCTCCTTGCATTGCGTCATGGCCCAAGACTTCAGTAATTTCCTCTTCATGGGTAATATATATATATATATATATATATATATATATATATATATATAAACTATTGCCCACGTTCCTTTTCTCTACTGTAAACCATGTCTCTTTCAATTTAGCAATTTCCCTTCAGAATTTCCTCATCTAGGTTTAAAATCCATGGCACCACAGACTCTTTGATTTCAGCGGTTTCTTCATCGTGGGTTTAGTATGACAAAAATATATATATGTTTATATATATATATATATTTATAGAAACAGACTAGCCTCTACGTCTTGCTTAATTTTAGCAACAATATTTGACTTAGCTTAGACAAATTGCTGAAGTCTCCTAAAAAAAAGGAGCAAATCCAACCCCCATGTCTGGCTCGGTCAATTTTGGTCTTACCACTTTATGTAAGTCTTCATTCTTTCAAGGGTTTTGAAGACACAGTTTAATCAAACGTCCACCCATTAAATCTTTAAAAGAAATAATATCTCATGGTAAGTTCTGTAGAACTCGCCATGTGGTTCTTTTGTATTGCCTTGTCAATACGTGTCAGGTATTAATAGGTTAGATGAATTTTGTATAACATAACTGCATGTGGTTGCATCTACAATAGTACCTCTATGCAACCTTTCCATCCTTTTTGGACATCATGGGTGTTTGTTTAAAGTTGGTTAGTCCTAATAGGACTCACCACTTTCCCTCAATAACTTCGCACAGTGGAATTTAATTGGACCGATTATTCCTTACTTCCATATGAAATAACGTAGTTTTAATACTCTAAATGGAATTCTACCAGAGTAGTGATCCGGCGTGGTAAGTTCCATTGGAACTCGCCACATACTTCATTTGTATTGGTGGATTGCATATAATCTATTTTCCACATCATATCTTCCTCTTTTGGATATTTAAAACACCAATCCAATGTGACAAGCTCATTGGAACTCGCCACATGTTGTCTTTCCATTGGGCCAAAATAATGGGGTTAATAGTAGAGCATAAGTAGAAGCTTCAAATTCTCATCAACAAATCAATAAGTTAACCAATCCTTTTAGTTTTTCCATTCCCATACTCCAATCACATTTGAACCCAAATTTTAAAGTTCATTCTTCACAATCTTAAATTATATCATGTAATGATCCATTATATGTAATGGAGTGATGAACAAGATGTGATATAATAATATATATAGATGATGTATATATGTATGTATATATATGGTTGAACCAATTGCACAGCTTGAATCGGTTCACAACTTTTAGAATTGGTTCAAGATACACAGTCTTGAAACCTTTGTGACTTTTTGAGAAAAAAATCTTTTTCTTTATTTCAGAATTTTTAAAAACTCTCAATAATTAAAAATAAACACACACACAAAAAAAAAAAAAAAAAAAAAAAAAAAAAAAAAAAACTAAATATCAAAAATCGTTTTGAATTTTTCATTTTTTTTTTATAAAAAAAAACAACAAATCACCAATCATTAAATTTATTCAGTCAACATATGATTCAAAACTTTTTTAGAGAATTTTAAAAGGTATCTAAGACTACAAATTTTTTGACTCCACAGATTTTTCAAATTATATCAAATCTGAAAAAAAAATCACAACATGAAATCCAACTTGCAAATTTTAATGAAAAATTTAGAAATTAATTTAGCAAGTTCATGTGTGTGTGTGAAATCCAATCTCATCCATTTTCAGTCGAATTTCAATAGATCATTGTCTAAACCATATTAATCGAAAAGTATTAAGATAAAATTGTTTTTGAGTAAATTCTAAGTAAGGTGGCTTTCACTATAAAGAACAGATAACAATTCTCCAATTCAACTTAACTCTACCTTTTTTTATACTCAATTAGCTCCTCTTCAAAGTCTAATGGGAGTTTTCGATCAAATCTCAATAGGTAGCATTTTACTTAACAAAGAATTCAGCAATTTTAAAATTTTCTTTTCCTTTTATGTTGAATATTTTCAATTTTTTTAAAGCTCCTATTATTTTATTTTTTTTGGACAATAACCTTTATACCTTTTGTGATCAATATATTAGAGTCAATAATTCAATAATTTTCAATCAAATTTTTCATAGACGGATTAG
Organism: Cornus florida; assembly: GCF_030987335.1. Lineage (NCBI taxonomy): Eukaryota > Viridiplantae > Streptophyta > Magnoliopsida > Cornales > Cornaceae > Cornus > Cornus florida. Next base: position 51,694,003 of record NW_026775575.1, on the reverse strand, counting down.
TGCACAAAAGACTATGAACTTAAGAGATCAAATCTAAAAATCTCCTAATCAATGCAAATCATTTTTCATTGTATAGATTACAAGCTAAGAATCTATTTTTATCAAATTTACATGTGTCTCAATTTGCATTCAAAGATAAATCATAAATTCATTGAAAGAATTTTCACATTTGTATCATGAAGAATATGATAAGAAACTCAACACCTAAACTAAACCCTAACAAGTGATCCAATGGGCAACAAAATATTCATTTAAGCAGAAACCATGATCATTGATTATCCTAGGACTCAGTTTGAAGGTGAAGTTCTTTTGGAAACTAGTTACACGGACTCAATAGGCACATAGTTGATCAAATCTTTCTTTCTGATCCATACAGTTTTCATTCTCACTTTCTAAAATTCTGTTTTATCTTTTACCTCTTTCTTTGGCAAATTTTAAGCTTTAGAAATTTTAGGTGATACAAAATTCTATTTCTTGTTAGAATGCACCTTTTTCTTAGCATGAATATTATGAGAATAAATTTTAGAAAAATCTTTTTTTTTCCTGTGAAAACATGAATGATTTTTATGTTTATTCTTACCACAAAAAGTGCAATGCAACAATTTAGGCACATATGACATATCCGAATGCAATTCTTCAGGCAAATATTGATCAGGCATACAATAATAACAAAGGTTTGAACTTGACTATCAATTCCTAACCCAGTTTTATCATTCACATCTTTAGTCATTGTAGACACTAAAATTTTAGTGGACTTTAATTTGGACAAATGGACCCATTAAATATGGGCCTAATGTTTAATTAAGTTATTTAATTAGCCCAAGTTTGGTCCACTTAAATTATTTAATTAAGCCTAGTCCAGATGGTTAAATAAAAAGAATAATTATTCCTAATAAAATATATTTGAATAATTATTTTTAAGGATAATTATCATAATATATCTGGCCCGGCCCAGTTATGATATTTTCCTTATCAGGGAGGACACGTGTCATCATTCTATGGATCCAAGAAGCTTATAAATAGAGGCCTGGAGGAAAGGAGAAGGGGACACAAAGTCAGAATTCAGAAATCTAGAATTCCAGAGAGAAATACAGAAACTCTCATCCCCAACATCCAAACCCAAAAGCGAAGAACACCAAGCACATCAAATAGTGCCATTATTCATCAAATTCCACGGTGATCAACAATAAGCATAGCCAAAGACGTGCCGTTCTTCATCAAATTCCACGGTGATTCAAGATCAAGCCTGTGCAGCTCTTGGATCCAACCAACCAACAAAAAAAAGGAGATTTAATCAGAGGACCAGTTCTTTCTTTTGTAAAGAATATTACAGAGGATTGTACCTCAATTTCTCAAATTAATAAAATTATATTATTTGCTCCATATTTTGTTTCTATTTCAGACTTACAAAATTTATGTGTACAAATTTCTGGCACGCCTGGTGGGACATCCTTTGCCTTTCATCTCTTTCTCCTATCAGCAAGTTTTTTCTCTATCCGACTCTATGGCTCCCCCTAAGACTCAGACAGACAAGAAAGCCCAAAAGAACATCGCTACCGGAAAAGTCGACGCCAAAGCCACCATGAAAAGTGGCACGAAGGCCAAATCAAGTGATGGAAGTACCTTAGCGGGCCCTGTAACATGTAGCAAGTCCCAGGCGATGGCTTCATCCAAACATCAGCAAGACTTGGTGAAAACCAATCCTGCAAAGCCAGCAAACATGAAAACTCAACATGTTAAGAACCTTGACGTTGTTCCAGAGGAGATTCCACGACCAAATTCACCTCATTCCATCCATGATACTGGCTCTAGTGTCGGTTCACCCCCAGAGTTAACACGTCAGACTTCAGAGTATTCAATCACTTCAAGAAACGTTGACTCTCAAGGCCTATCATACTCATATGTGGTCGCTGCAATGATGACTAGAGCTGCCATGGTGGAAGAATAGTTAGCAACTATGTCTCGTGCCATTGAGAACCTCACAAAGACTGTTGAAGAGAAGGACTTACAAATCGCTACGCTGATAAACAAATTGAAAGTTCAGACCTTCGGTGAATCACCAATACAATCTGGGCATCCTATATCTTCCACAGCACCGCCAACTGGGAATCGTACAACTTTCACACCACCACCGTCTGGGAATCCTACATCTTCCATAGTAATGCCGACGGAGAATCTTAATTCTACCGCACAAGGTACTCGTATGGAGGACCCCAAACAGACGCCGATGACAGAATAGGTGGCTAGTCAAAACCAGATGCCAGTGACAGAATAGGTAACTAGTCAAACCAATCATGCTTCTTCAGTCTCTTCATTATCTGTCACACAATTGCAAGATATGATAATGAATACAATCCGAGCCCAATATAGAGGCGTCTCACAGAGAACTCTCATGTACTCAAAGCCCTATACAAGGAGAATCAACAGTATAAGAATGCATGTAGGATACCAACACATTGCCCATTTTGTTGAGACTTATAACAATGCCGGAACAGAGGGGGACTTACTAGTTAAATAGTTTGTCCACTCCCTTAAAGGAAACGCGTTCGAGTGGTACACCGACCTAAAGTCAGAGTCAATTGATAGTTGGGACCAAATGAAACGAGAATTCTTGAACAGGTTCTATAGCACTCGTCATACTGTTAGTATGATAGAGTTGACTAACACGAAGCAATGGAAGGATGAGCCTGTAATCGACTACATTAATCGGTGGAGAGCACTCAGTCTTGACTGCAAGGACCGATTGTCAGAAATCTCTGCTGTGGAGATATGTATACAGGGAATGCATTAGGGCCTTCTTTACATTCTGCAAGGTATAAGACCTCGCACATTTAAAGAATTGGCAACACATGCCCATGACATGGAGTTCAGTATGAAATCGTATGAAGGCAAAAGTCCTATGGCCATAGAACCATGCAAAGATAAGAAAGACTGAAATAAAGGTGATAAGTCGTCAAAGACTGCTGCTAAAGATTCCATGGCTATCTCAACCACCCTAATCAAGATATCTGTTAAAGATGATAAGAAGGATGATAAAAAGCCTCGCCAATTTCAAGAGAGGGAAAGACAGCGTCCTATGCTAAAGGAGTTAGAAAAGAAGGAATACCCCTTCCCCGATTCCGATGTCCCTGGCATATTGGAATGTTACTCGAATGTAAAGTTATAGAACTCCCGGAATGCAAACACCCTCAAGAGATGGGACGTGTCAACGATCCAAAATACAGTAAATACTATCGTATTGTCAATCATCCAATTGAGAAGTGTTTTATCTTCAAGGAGGTGGTGATGAATTTGGCAAAACAAGGAAAAATCTTGTTGGACACGGACGAAGTTGTAACTTCAAATCATGCTACTGCTACTATGACAACCTCTGTTGTGGGGAGTGCTCGTTCTCAACCTTCAATTTCTGAGGTATATTGCACAACTATCCAGTTTGGCTCATTAGAACCAATCCTTATCTCTCTTGGTAAAGGGAGTGCACTTGACGTTTCAACCTTTGAAAGGGTCTTTCCTCAGGATGATGAAGAAGGATAGACTCTAGTGATAAGAAAGAAACCACAGAAACAACGAGCTGACATTTTTCAGACTAGTTATTTTGACAGGGGGCAAAGGAAGAAGAAACCTCAATATCATTATAAGCAGTCTGGCCATAACAAAAAATGGGTCAAGAAGACACAGTCAACCAAACAAGCCTCTATAAGCACAAGGATCCAGAAGCCCATTACTTTGCAAGAGTTCTTTCCAGAAGGATATCTATATGCCGAAGTTGTGACAACTTACATGGTTTCAACTAAAACAAGCCCTGATGGTGAGAATAGTAAGGATCAAGATGACGCCCAGACTGTGAAGAATCATGTAAAGGATGCAGCCATCATTGAAAGTCCGATGATGAAGAAGTAGTCAGAGGTACGCTGGATTCATGTTATGCACCAATTATTTTTACTGACGAAGATCTTTAGTTGGGTTCAAAGCCACAAAATTGTCCTCTTTTCGTCTCTGGTTACATAAAAGAACAAAGAGTTACTCGAATTCTTGTTGATGGTAGATCAGCAGTGAATCTCATGCAAAAATTTACGTTGAAAAATCTCGGCACCACAATCGACGAGTTATCTCGTACCCGTCTTATTATTTAAGGTTTTAACCAAGGAGGGTAGAGAGCTATTGGCATGATTCGGGCAAAACTAATTATTGGCGAGCTCCAAGATAAAACCTTATTCCATGTTATTGATGCAAAGACGTCTTACAATTTGTTGTTAGGAAGGCCTTGGATACATAGTAATGGTGTCATTCCATTGACTCTTCATCAATGCTTCAAATTCTACAAGAATGGCGTACAAACAGTTGTGGCAGACCATAAACCATTTACAAAAGCAAAATTTCATTTTGCCGATGCCAAGTTCTATATCGATCTTGATACACCTTCGGAAGCGCCCATCCCAAGCCATCCGTCTATACAACAGATTCAATTTACAAAAATAAAAGAAGCGTTAAGTGATCCCTTAGATGTTTCAGTGACAGACATTGTAAAGGTAGCTAAAATGCAAAGGGTTTCGATAAAAGCACATCGGATGAAACCTATTTTAAAGTATGTTCCAAAATCTCAACGACAAAAAGGGTAGTCAACTGTCATTGAAATACTTGAAACCAAAGACTTTAAATTGAAGATGTCACAAACCAAAGAAAAAGAAGATGTGTAAAAGCTGAAAGGAGAGTTAACTCTTCCTCTCACTAAGATTCAAAAGTCTTTGCCTTCCAAGCCTCTGTTAAAAGGGTTCATGCAGCCTTCTCAATCTCTGGTCAATCATGGATCACTTCCAAAACAAAGGACTGATGAAGGATTCGATCTTAAAGCATACCAACTCATGGCTAAGTCGGGGTATGATTTTACAAATCCTGCAAACCTTGGAAAACTGAATTCAGAGGTCACCGGTGAGAAAATGCATGGCCTCAATGAGACACAGAAGAAGTTGAAAGATCAAGGGCATAAAATCATTCCACCCAAGTCTGGTATCGGTTTCGTACCTTCTGAGCCACTTCGAATTCATATCACAAAAAGGGATAAGAAGTCAAACACTTTTTATATTGGGTTTGAAGAAGTCAAAGATGAATAAAACCAATAGAGTATGCATCAAAAATTAGTCTTCGACCTTTATAGGAGCTCCATGTGATCAAGCATTTGTATTCAACAGGTTGTCAAGCCAAAAGTCAAATGTCTCAAGTTCTCATGTCAACAGTTTGCCTTGTACCTCTATTTTTAATAGAATGAGCCTTCATGACCAAGGAAGAAAATCTCTACAACCTCAATCTCGAAAGTCAGTATTTAATTGAATTGGTACTATTAATGATGCATCACTAAGAAGCAGCAATAGTGGAAAGTCAGAGAAAACTAACATCGACGTGGTGAACAATAGTGAAGTTCGGAGCCTAGTGCCCTCACGAATGAAACGTAAGACAGAGGTAGATGTCACCAATGATGTTACATTAAAAGCTCGAAGGTGAACCGTTGTATTCAATAAGTGGATAAAACAGAAGACA